>NC_047043.1:61872855-62582574 GCF_011762595.2 Tursiops truncatus
CTACGTAACTGGAACGACCCAGTACTGTTCCGAGCCTAAACTGAGACGAACCGAGAAATCCTGGAGTGGGAAGTTAGCAAAACTCTAACTGTGGTATCTCTGCATGAGGTCCCAGTGTTTTGTTTGTTTTTACATCACATCTTTCTATATTTTCCAAATTACCTGCATTCATCGCAACTCGTTCTTAAAATCAGATTGGAAAGCCCACAGTAAACAGATTGCAGACGGAAAGCTGTGTCTGTTCCCACACTGCGCAGGAGCGAGCAGACCCCGCCCCCGGGGCCGTAGCGCTTCTAAGGTCCGCCTCAGTTCAGACCAGATGCCCGTGACCTCGGTCTCGGGCGCTGCCCCGCCCGCACCGCCCGCAGGCCCGCCGCCGGCCACCTACCAGCACCAGGGCGATGCAGTCCTCGGTGGTGGTGGCCGTGGCGCAGGACACGTTCTGGTTGCTCTGGAGGCTCCACTGCCGGCACTTGCGCTCCTCCTCTTGTCCCACCGCGCACCACACGACCCGCGCGCGCCGCGCCTCCACCTCCGCTGCAGCTGCCCGAGGACATGGCAGTCGGCAGGTGCCCTGAGCCCAGCGAGGGACACCCAGGCCCGCCGACCTCCCTGGAGCGCCGGCTCCACTCAGAGCCCCCTTCCTGCCCCGACGCTCACTGGGCGGGAGCTACTTCCTCCAGAGAAGTGGAATCAGACACCTGCGCCTCTTCCCTTGCACGTGCTCCTCTCCCCCCTCCACTCTCAGCTCCCCAAACCCTTCTTCAGGCATAGCCCTCCTTGTGTCTCATTTCTCTTCCTTTGGAGGCTTCCCCGGCTTCTAATCCACCCTTCAAGCTTTAGTGTAATGAAAGAGATACCGAGATATTGCCTAATATCTCTGTCCTACTGGATAAAAGCTCCAGGACACAGAAACAGTGGCAGCCCCAAGAGATGGCCTAGGGGACCTTAAGCCCTGTCCTGACTTCCCCTAAGGCAGGCAGTCACCACCACTGACAACAGCGCAGCTTCCCAGTTCACCCAGACTCCATCTGAAGCCTCCAGTGGGGAAGGAGCCATGGCTGAGCTGGCCCAATGCGGTATCCCAGCCAAGTTCAGGGCCCAGGCACTGGGCCGTGTCCCACCAGGCCTCTGGATTTATCCCAGGAGGGGCCCTGGCTCTCTTGGTTCATGTTCATACTTCTCACTTCCTGGGAGGCAAACTGACTGTTTCGTCAGGGCTGGGGAGCCTGACGCACACAGGGACCTGTGGCAGTATTATCAGGAGGCGACACATTCCTTTGGAGACACTTTTCACCTGACTTGGTGCACAGAGGATGCTCACACTCACATCAAACCTACCATGGTGAAGACCTCCAGTGGCTTGGAGATGGCCAAGTGACCACTACAGAGCAGGGCCAAGCTGCCCATGGGGTGGGGGTGAGGTGCTCCCCGAAGGCCTCACCCATGGCTCACCACCCACACCAGCCTGCCCTTGGGGCCTGCCTGGCCCTCACTCACTTTCCCTCAGGCCCTGCAATGCGGTGAGGTAGCGGAAGCCCAGGTACAGCCCAGAATCTATCTTTGAGGGGATCCTCAAAAACCCAAGGGCAGAGTCTTTGAACAGCAGGTCCTTCTGCCCAGGAGGAGAGCCAAAGAGCTGGAACCCCTGTAGAGCGCTTTTTCCAAACTTCTCCTAATTAAGGGAAAAGAGAATTATGATGTCAGTGGTAAACAGGAAACAAAAACACGATGTTGAAAAAGAACATCTGGAACTTAGGGATGACTCTGAGAGGAGGAACCTTGGTTGACTTCCTCCCATAGAGGGACTCAAGCCATCCCTGTGACATAGCTCAGTTATGGCTTCATCTTTAAAAAGCTGCTGGGTTCCAAGCATCTTAGAGTCCTGAGAATATTGCATTGTCCTCCCCCTGCTTCTACTCCAGCCCATGAGACACCACCAGTCCGTAATGCTAGAAGGGGCTTCGTTGTTCCTGCTGTGTGGAGTATGGCCTAGAGACAGGCAAGCCACTGCATCTGTGCAGTGAGGCTACAGAGGACTTCTACAGTGGCAGGTAGTTAGGGAAAGAAGGAAGGAAACCCCACCACCACCAAATCCAAGCAGGTTAGGGGTACTCTGGGTGGGGATACCTGTGCCTTGAGGAGAAGGTTCCAGATCAAGTCCTCCTTGCCATCCACACTTCGGGCCACAACAGCATGAGAAGGGATCTGGGCTAGGTGGCACTCCTTGAATGCATCCACTGGCTTCCGAGTATTGTTTGGGCAGAGCAGCTCATACTGGTCCCTGTCAGCCTTCGCTGGCAGGTTCTCTAGGGAAAGAGGGAGGTGGAGGGGAGCCCAGATGAGGCAACCGCAGACAGTAGCCGTGAGCTGTAGTCCCCCTTCCCCCATAGAATTTGAGCTGGAGGAGACATCTTACACAGTTGACAAAACTGGGCGTCAGAAAGGCAGTGGATTGCTCCAGAATGTCCAGAAAGGTAAAGACAGTGCCCAGAAAGCCTTAGGGGCAAAGCCCACGTTCCTCTGATTGCATCATACAGGCCCTGGGGTTGCTGCAACTCCTGCCTGGCAAGTCAAGGAGGCTGAACCAGACCCGTCTGTTTCCCCGGCAACTCCACCTAGAAAAGGGTCACATGACGGAGACAAGCCCAGGGGGCCAGCCAGGGGCTGCTGCCTTACCCACATCTCCAGCAAGAATAAAAACAAGAAAAATTTTAAAGCAAGAAATACAGTTGAGCCACTTCTCAACACTTGGGTGTATCAAAAGAAAAGATTATTTTTATGAGTGAGTTCATCCCAATTTGGAACTGTTCATCTATATCACATGTAAACTGCTTCAGAATACATAAAGTGACGGAAACTGACCCAAGTTGTTTTATGAGCTTAGTATAATCTTGATCTCAAAATCAGAGAAAGAAGTACAGGAGGGAATAATTACAGACCTATTTTACTTATGAACATAAACACAAAAATCTAAAATAATTGGCGAACTCAATATAACAGAGTATTTTAAAACTAATAGATCAGGATTAAGGTTTATCAGTTTATTCCATTCACAAAAGAATGGCTGAATGTCAAAGAAGCTAAAGTAATTCATGACAAGAATGGGTTAAAGGAAAACCATGAGATCATCTTAATCCTAGTAGGTGCAGCAAAAGCATTTATATGTTCAACATCTATATGTGGTTTTTTTTTTTTTTTTTTTTTTTAGTTTTGGAAAACAAGTAACATAGAGAACTTGGCAAAGGTATTAAACTTGATAAATGCCACATATCAAAATATCTACAGCAAAATCATTCTAAAAGAAGAAAATTTAAACAGTCACTTCAAAATCAGGAACAAGGCAAAGCTGTCATGTTGCCAACACAGTATCAGACGACCTGGATTTCACAATTTACTAAAGAAATAAGAGATGTAAGCACTGGGAAAAAGACAAACTCTAATTTTTTAAAGATGAGGTACTCACCTACATAGAAAAGCCAATGAAACCAAGAAAAAACTAATAAAACTAACAAGAGAGTCCAGCAAGGCAACACTACAAAAATCAAGTGTTACTCTCATTAGCAATAATAAAACAGAAACTAATACAGAATATGATACTATAATAGCAACTAAAACCATTGAATAGCTGGTAATCAGCCTCATTAAACAACGCAGGAAGGAGTTCCCTGGGGGCCTAGGGGTTAGGACTCGGTGCTTTCACTGCCGTGGCCTGGGTTCAATCCCTGGTTGGAGAACTGAGATCCTGCAAGCCATGCTGCGCAGCCAAAATAAAACAAAAACAAACAATGCAGGAGACCAAGAGAAAAATGTTAAGTTCTGTAAGTTCTATTAAGGGACATAAAAAGAGGTGTGATCAAAAGGGAGAGATTGGGCTTCCCTGGTGGCGCAGTGGTTGGGAATCCGCCTGCCAATGCAGGGGACACGGGTTCGATCCCTGGTCCGGGAAGAGCCCATATGCCGCAGAGCAACTAAGCCCATATGCCATAACTACTGAGCCTGTGCTCTAGAGCCCGTGAACCACAACTACTGAAGCCAGCGAGCCACAACTACTGAAGCCCACGCGCCTAGAGCCCGTGCTCCGCAACAAGCGAAGCCACCACAAGGAGGAACCTGTGCGCAGCACAAAGACCCAATGCAGCCAACAATAAATAAATAAGTTTATTTAAAAAAAAAAAAGAAGGGAGAGATTTATCATGGTCAGGGATTGGACAGTTTGACATAAATATGTCAATTTTTCATGAATCAATTTAAATTCAATACAATTCTACTTAAAGTACGATGTTTTTAGAAATTCAACAAAATAATTCTAAAATTTTAGTTAGAAAATAAATAGCAAAGTGTTGGGGGAAGGCGCTTGCGTGCACGCTCTCTCTCCCCAGACCCCCACAAGCTATTAAGAACCATTACAAGCCAGAGTAATAAAAGCAGAAAAATACAAATAGACCAATGAAACAAAATAGCTCAGAAACTGATCCATGATTATAAACAAGCTTGATGTATAGGAGGCTCCACATATCAGTAGGAAAAGGGTGGAATTTTTTATAGTCGTTACTGTAAGGAAAATGATCTCACTCTAAAGGGGGGAAATGCTGAAGCTAAATCCATACCTGATTTCCTAGGTAGAGTACGTATGAACAAACAAGTGTGTGTTAGGGAGGGGAGTCTATAAATCTTATTGTAGAAAATATTTATGATCTGGAGGGAAGAGGGCATCTTTAAAAGTCCCCAAAACACAAACCAGCAGGGCAAAAGTGACCAATTTGACCTTATCAATATCAAGGGCTTCTGTTCAACAAAGGTGCTACTGACAGATTTTTTGACTGAGAAAAGACGTTCCTAAAGTCTAGAACCAACAATGGCTGGATATCTAGAGAGAAGGAATGCCTAGCCTTGAATCAAAATCATGAAGAAACAGACATGAAAATCAAGAGGAAAATAGTCAGAGATCATAAAAGAAGAAAGGGAAGCCCAAACTACTAGCAAATATATTGAGATGATCAAACTCACTAGACGTCAGAGAAATGCAAAATAAACCAACAATGACACATCTATTGCTTTACAACCATAGATAATAAAATGTGATGTGTGTGGACTTCCCTGGTGGCGCAGCGGGTAAGAACCCGCTTACCAGTGCAGGGGACACGGGTTTGATCCCTGGTCCGGGAAGATCCCATATGCTGCGGAGCAACTAAGCCCGTGCGCTTAGATACAACAACTACTGAGCCTGCGCTCTAGAGCCCGCGAGCCACAACTACTCAGCCCGCACACTGCAACTACTGAAGCCCACGTGCAAAGAGCCCGTGCTCCACAAGAGAAGCCACCACAATGAGAAGCCCGGGCACCTCAACGAAGAGTAGCTCCCGCTTGCTGCAACTAGAGAACGCCCACACGCAGCAACGAAGACCCAATGCAGCCAAAAAAAAAAAAAAAAAAAAAAAAAGTGATGTGTGCTTTCCATGGAGCATTTCTCATCTATTAGAACCACTGAACCAGACAAGTACAACAACACAGATAAATCTCCAAAACAAAATGCTGAGCGGAAAACCTTGATCACATCATGATCGATAATGATCAGTAAAGCTTCTGTGAGCTTAGAATCCAGAAACACAAACCAGCACTACATATTTTGCAAGACCACCTATATATCTCGGAGGACACGTGTCAAATACGTTGGCATGGGCGTCTTTGAGGGGGAAGAGAAAGACAGCGGGCATGGGAGATTTCAAGAAAACTGATCATTTAGAAATAACATAAAATAAGAACACATTCCACTGAATTATTCCACATTCCATTGAATTATTCCATGAAATAACATAAAATAAGAGCTATGCTCTGTAGGGAACCTTGATGATCGTGGGGCCAGGAAGTGAGGAGTCAAATTAGCTCACTACTTGGAATTACAATAAAATGAAATGAAATAAAATAAGGAAAAAAAAGGAAAGGAGGCAGTACCCGTGGCTCTTCCTCTCTTACCAAACACTGTACTGTCTTTCACGAAAGCCACATCTCCAGCCCCGTCCTGCAGACACCTGTGGGATGAGAAAGCACCAGAAGGGTCAGCACAGAGCGGCCCTCCCCGACTTCTTCCTTGTGCCTCCCTGTGGAACAGGGTCCTGCGGCTTGTCTTCTGTGGGCTCCTGATCTGTGGAGGGCAGGGCCCTCAGGCTTTGGGGCATCCCCACTGGGAAGGCTTCAGGGGTCACCTCCAGGTGAATTCTGAGGAAGAAGGGCTCAGGTGCTGGCCGGAGACCCCTGCTTTCTGCTTTAAGGGCTGAGAGGGCCAAACTTTGTCCTTCTACGTAAAAGAGTTTCGAAGCCTCTACACCAGAGGGTAAAAGTAGTGTCCTTAGCCATGTAGCTTTTTTCTCCCAGGACTAAGTGGCAGATGTGCCCTGGCCAGTGGAGAAGCAAGGAGGCCTCCCTGCGCAAAATGCTTGAGTCCGAGAGGCAGATGGGGGAACAGGGGCAGCATCAGTTGGGTGGGGGGTTTGCAGAGAGGCGCTGGGGCCAGTCAGTCAGGAGGAGCCCACCGCCTCCTGGCTCCGGGACAGGCCAGGCTGCCCTGCCTGGCCAGGAGCCTGGGACTGGTCTTCTCATGACAAGACTCCTTCAGTCCCTCTGTGGTTATGGAGGGGACAGAGTCAGCAGGAGGAACCCAGGACAACAGAGGGACAAAGCCCGATTCAGGGTTCTCTGGGGGGACAGAAGGGGCCACTGGCCAGATGGCTGCTCATGGGGCTGGTGCAGAGGTAAAAGGGCACATGTCGGGCCTGGGGGGCTAGAGGGAAAAGTGCACTGGGAAGGTGCACTGGGCACCCTCTTCGGACTCAGTTTCTCTGTCTGCACAGCAGTAGGACTGGACCTCCTCGATGGTCCCCACTAGCTGACTGAGCTCTATTTGGGACCAGAGACACAAGCGCTTCCTAGCCGGAGGACATGTGGGCCGCTGGGGAGAAGAGGACAGTCTCACTCACTTGAAGGCACCAGAATAGCCAAAATATGGTTCCTGGGAGGAGCAGGCACATTTATTTCTCCCTGTCCCTGTGCACAGCTGACAGAGGTTGGGGTACTCTTTGCCATCCACGCAGGGAACACAGCTGGCAGAGAAGAATTTGGCCACAGCTGTTGAACAGAGAGAAATGAACCAGAGTGCGAGCCCACCGGGCCACAGCCAGTGGCACCCCCCAGTGTGCACTCCCTCCACCCCTGCCTGTCAGCGTTTGCAAAGCTAGCAGCTCAGAGAGATGTACTTTGGCTGAGAACAGACTCAGCTGCCACCTCGCAGGGCTGCTGATGCGGGTAGACCCTGCCCCTGCAGGCTTCACATCAGTTAACTTCACCCCTGCCTCGGAGTCATCCCACATGTCCACCTGGGCCACCCCGATGTGGCTTGTGTATGTGCCACTGGAGTAGAGACCCCAGCCAGAGATCACCCCCAACACCCCTCCCCCAGCCATCTTACCTTTCTGGAGGGGCTCAGGTGGCCCTGTCCAGTTCAAGAACGGGCGAAGTGTCCCCATAGGTATGTTCCACCCGGCGGACCTGCCAAAGCCCGTGTGGCAGGACTTCCGGCCTTGCAGCTGGTTCAGTTGAAAGTTGCTGCCCTTCTTCACTACAGCCACGGCATAATACTGGGTTTGGGGCTCTGCAAAAGAGCAGAAAGAATCGAGAGCTCTTAGCCTGGACCGGAGGGAGAGAAACAGCCCACGCTGACCGAGCCCCCAGTGGGAAGGGGAGTGTGTGCTGCCGTTTCACCTGGTCACCGCAGCCCAGAGCCTGCTCTGTTTCCCCGGTGGGTCAGTGACCGGCCCAAAGAGCCCAGGGACTCCATTCCCTGTAAGTGTGATGCTGCCCGAGACATCACCTCTGTGGCTCATCCACTCTGACTCCACGGAGCCCAGGGCCCAGGCCACCCCACCTTCTGGGTCCCCAGGGGCAACTCACGCTCTTCCGTCCCATAGACCTCTGCCGCTACCGGCCGCAGTTTGTAGGGGTCCAGGCCTGCCTCAAACACCAAACCACCATCCAGGGTCACAGCATCTGCCTTGTTTGCCTGAAAGCAGAGACCAGACCGGATTAGGAGAAAACCCACGCTGAGCCACGCAAGTGAACTTCAGAAGGTCAGAAGCCTCCATGGCTGGAAGGACCTTCCAAAGGGTCAGCTTTCAGTCATGTCCTCGCAGGTGCCATGAGAGGTGGCACAAGCCCAAGGCCCCTCTTTTTGGGTAATGAGCCCCAGGGGAACTGCTTTGACTCCTGAGGCTGGCGGGTGGCCGCTTTTTCACGTGGCTTAGATCTCTCCGTGGATCGCAACCTTCGCGGTCATTTATATTAAAAGTTGTTCTAGGTGCTTTCTCCCCTGTTTTTGCTCTATATTTCTTTTAAGTTCTTGTTTATTGAATAGAATTTTTAACTCTTAATATATCTTAAACTTATCATAATAATAGACCACGTTCATTCCCTTTGGCATATTACCCCTCATATGCTTACCTATTTCTCATATTTGCAACCTGGTATAGATAATGTTTTGCGGACTGTTTTATTCATCTAAAACTGACTACATTTTCTTACTTCTCTAGTGCCTTTATTGATTTTATTGACTTCATGATATTTCATTATAAATGTGGCTGTTCCGTAATTTATTAAGCTAAATTTTAAAAATTCCCTCCAATGTTCACCACTTGGGTTCCTTCTAACTCTTTGCTGTTAAAACTGTACTTTTATGGACAGCTTTGTCCTCATAGCTTGTTTTTCCTTCTGATGACCTGTTGCCTTCGGATAGGCATCTGAGGGTGGGATTGCCCAGACAATAGGCATTTTATCTTCAAGGCCTTGACTGTCATTGCCATTCTGCTTTCCAGCTGACTCGTTTCTAACCTGGAATGCCACTCGCTATGAGGATCAATTTCACTATAGACTCACCAGTGGGCCAGGGTTTCATTTTATTAAGGGTTATTATTTAGGAAATGCGAGTGCTAACAAATTGCTTAGATTTGTATTTCTCTTGATTATGAAGGGGAACATTTTCGTAAGTATTTTTATTCATTATGAACTCCATCTCCTCGTGTCGTTTTTCTTATATGATCCTACGTTTCTTACCAATTGACTTAGAGTTCTTTATAGAGTGTAAATGGCAGTCACTTGTCAGAGCTGCCGCATATTCACTCTGGTGCTTTCAAATTTTTGGCTTATTCACAATTTCTGTGGCAATCCCAGTTTCCCTACACGTGGTTCTCCACTTCAGAATGTTAATTTCTGCTTTCAAAATAGCATCATGTCCTATGAGAGAGGACAGCTCCCAGCTTACAGGTTTCCATGAAGAAGGACAGAGGGAGCAGGGAGAACACATATTCTATTGCGCTCGGATCCTGTCCCTTTCAGTCTGGTCCCACCCAACCTATGGCATGGACTTACTGCAATGGCCTGGATACATTCAAAGCGGGAGGTCCTCCTCACACAGGTGACAGAGGGAGTACCCAGGCTTTTCATCCTCCATCGCCATTGGTAGCATTTTAACCACTCTGGTAGTGATATGGCGCACCATCGAACATTTTTCGTAGGGCCAGCCAGACACAGTCCTGGGAGAAAGAAGCCGAGGAGTGAGGGCTCCACCACTGCCCATGGAAGAGACGGCCTCACCCTCTCATGGAGTTGTCCTCCCCTTCCCTCTCCATTCTGTGGCTAAGTCAGGCCACTCTCCTCAAATGGAGGTGTCTTGCTAGTCTAATGACAACACCATGCTGGCCAGAGGGCTGTACTTCTCAACAAATTAGAGGAGACGATCTGGATCGTTGCCCTCCTATGACTGACATACTTCCTATTCCCTGAAAAAAAACAATGATGCTGCCTTCTATCGGTTTATGGAGTTCTTCCACCTGCTTTCTCCCCTGGAACCTGGGAGGCAGGCAGGGAAGGGATGATTACTCCTGTGTTTCTGGTGTGGAATCTGACTCTCGAGGACACTGAGTGATGGCTGCTCAGCAGTGGCAACGTCCCACCTGGAATCTGGGTCTCTCTAGATTGTTGTGGCTACGAGCGTCTCCCAGAGGATGCCAAAGGAACAAAGGAAAATGCACCGCACGCCTTGTCAGTAGCTGCAGTAGGTGTTGTCAGTTTGGGTGGGTTTGCCTGAGTTATCACCGTTCACCACTGTACCAGAGAGAGGACTCTTATGGGGGGATGGAAATGTTCTAAAACTGATTTACCGTGATGGTTGCACCACTTGGTATAAAGTTCCTAAAAATCGTTAAATTGTACACTTTAAATAGGTGAATTTTATGATATGTAAAATATACCTCAGTAAAGCCGTTACCAAAAACAAAAAACTCTTGGTTGCAAAAGCCGCCTCCCCTTTAGGATGTGCTTTGGGGTGGACCATTCAGCCCTCTGCCACCTCCTATTCATGAGCCTTCCCCTGCGCAGTCAGACCCACCAGGGTATTGAGACACCCGCCAAGGGTGTGGCTGCCACACCCTTCCTCCACCAGCCGTCATCCCAGGGACATGTCTGGGGGTGTAATCTATCCTTGGAAACCTTCCTGGAACTGTCCCGAAGTGAGAACTGGCCTTATCTGATTCAGCCGTTTGTGACCCAATAGCATGTCCTGGACGCTCTCTGTATACACAGCACTGAGTGATATGCAGAGGAACGTGCAAGCAGACAGCACCAGCTCTCACCTCCCATCTGGAGAGGCAAAAGCCCCCAAAGAGGACGCTAAGTATGAGGAATGCTCTAGAAGAGAACAAATACCAAGCCAGGAGTGATGTCCCCATGACCTCAGCCAATAATGGGGGGGTGGGGGCATTCCAAGAGGTGGGAACAATGGGCCACGTGCACAACGACAGTTGCAAGCACGTTCTACGCAGGTCTTTACTCAGCCCTTCATGTGTTCTGTCTCCTTCAAACCTCCCAGCCCCTCCTTATTGTGAATTTTGCTGATATCCGCATTTTCCAGGTGATGAAACTGTGGCTTCAACTAGTTATGTGGCTTGCCCAAGGTTTCACAACTAATAAGTTAGGATCTAGGATTTGAACCTAGGCAGTCAGACACCAAACCCCCTGCCTATTTAGGCTAACTGGGTTAGAGACGGGCTGCCATGGAGATGGGGCTGGTAAAGTGTTTGGGGTCAGATCATGGAGAGCCTCCAATGCTGGCCCAAGAAGTTCTTATCGGGAAGCAGTGGAGCAGTGACTCATTGGGAGGGCAGGGACAAGTGGACTGAAACCTGGGAACCAGGCAGAAAGGCATCGAGAATGGAGAACAGGGCCCAAATAAGGAGTTGGTGTCCAAAGTTAGCTTAGTAATAGATGGGACCTGAAGGGAGAGAGCAAAACGAAGACCACGTCTCAAGCTGGGGGGAGGGCGTGAGCAGGGGCAGGAATGGGAACATGGGGAAGAGCTCGTTTGCTCCCCTGGGAGGGGATGAACGAAGAAACTAAAGCGTCACTGAGAGGTTTTCTGAGATCCACAGTCCCCAGCCCCCCCAAACACCAGGGCTGGGTGCAGAACACAGCATTCCGCTCATCCCCTCCACAGCTCCCACCAGCCAGCTCTGAAGCTATGTGCCCCTCTCAAGACAAAACGCTCCCTGAAGCAGGTCTGGGCCTGGCCCCTCCTGTATCCCTAGCCTTGCTCCTGATCTGTCTCAGTCACTCAGATGCTGCCCACCTGAGCCTCGAGGGAATCTTCCTGAAAGTACAAATCCTCAGATTCCTTCTGTGCAGACATGTAGTGCCCCTGTCTCAAAGGCAGGGGCTGGGATGGAGTTACTCTTCCCACCCCACCCAGCCTTTGCCAGCCAGGACACGCATGAGAAGCAGGGCAGGAATCCCCTAGGGCAGCTGCCACTCCTTCCACTGGGTAGGACAAGGGATTCCGTGACACTTTGGGACATTGGCCACCATCCCATGGACTGCAGGATTTAAACTGCAGACCTCTGTGGGGGCCAAGACAACCAAAGATTCTAGTGAAAATGGAACCCAGTGGTGCAACTCTGAGCCAGAATCCAGACCACCGCCCGTAACCACCTCTAGGAAAGCAAGGCTTCCTACCCCTCGGGCCTCTCCCAGGTGGCCCTGACCCTGTGCTGTGGGCCCAAGCAGGCCACGTGTCAGGGAGCAGAAGGGAAGTTGGTCCTGAGCAGTTGGTCCTGGCTAGGCCAATCCTGCCTTAGAGAAGAGAGAAATAACCAATACCCATGGGAAGGAATTTGGAGAAGGGGACCAGAAAAGACAGGGACAGGTTTGGGGGCATAAGCTCATTGCTATCCTTTAGCCACCCCTTTTCATCCAGGAAGCTCCCAGCCCAGAGTAGATGCCCTAGGACAGGAGGAGGCTGCACTGGGCTGCCGCTGGGGGAAGGGGGTGACACCTGGGCTTTCACTCTGAGCCCCATGCATACACACTGCCTAGGTGCTGACGCCCTGGAGCCCTTACCGCTGCTGCCCTGGACCCTCCCCCTCCACTGCAGGAAGCCCTGCCCTCACATTTACATCACTAATGTCCATCATAGGTGAGTGTCCTGGGAACATCCCAGAAATTATTTCAGATACTTGGGTACAGAACTAACAATTGTTTAGTCCCTTCTGTTTAGTCCCCTTCTAGTCCTGGCACATTAAAAACCAGAAACCAATCACTCCTCTCACACCCTCTGGCAGAAGGGTCCCATCAGCAGGGTCTGTGCCACCACCCCTGACCTTCTGCAGTGGGAGGCTTGTGTACACCTTTGCCTACCACAGAGCAGGTGGACACTGCCCCCTCCTCACAGCTGTGTGGGAAGAGAATTGGACCATTTTTAAATGAAACTAAGGTTCAGAAAGACTCTCTCTTGCCCAAGTTACATAGTCCTTGCAGGAGCTGGGATCCCATCTCCAGTCTCCTGTGTATCTTGGGCAAGTCGCTCACCCTCTCTGAGTCTCATTGTCCCCCTCCATGTATACGCATGTAACAGTACTATGGGTAGGACAAAATGGGACAGGGACCCGGAAGACCCTTCGGGGAGCTCTGCCAGCTCTAGGGAAAAGACCCAACCTGCTTCGCGGAGCCCTGCTCGAGCCCCTCCCCAGGAGAGTGGGCGGGAGCCGGCCCACTCCCGGGCTCCTCCCCCGCTGCAGGCGCTGGTGCCCACCTGGCGGTGCGTGGGACCGGGATGCCCGCACTGAGGGGCCAGGGGACCCGGACGCCCGTCCGGAGGGGCGTGCCCCCAGGTACCCGCACTCACCAAGGGCCCCAAGGGACAGCAGGGCGGGGAAGAAGAGCTTCATGTCTGGGCTCTTGAGGCGACTCCGGGAACGAAGGCTCTACCACCTGCGCTCGCTCTGCACCCGTTTATCCAGCGCTTGGTGACCTCACGAGGTTAGCCACGCCCTGCGGCCCAATAAGCGCCCCCGCCCCGCCTCCCCCTCCCCCTCCCCCTCCCCAGGTCTACTAGTTGCTTGAAGGGAAGCAGCAGCGGGGAGAGGACAGAGGAAGCCGGAACGGTGCCTGGGCTGGGCTTGGCACACCCGAGAGGATACCCAGCCCACACCCACCTCTCAAGTCTGCCCTGGTGCTGCCTGGATTGGGGATGTTTTTCCTCTCCCACTAGTCTGCAGCCCCTGGGGAGTGGCAGCCCCTAAGTTCTGCCCTCCCTCTGGTCTCAGTGCTTCCTAGAGAGTGGGACACAGAGAAGCGGTCCTAAGGTGAACCTTTGTGGATCATCTTGACTGTACAGATGGTATCTAAAGTGCTGGGGAGCCCGTTAGGACAGAAGGATGCCCCTCCATCTGCACACAGCAGCCAGCCCAGCGTTCGAAAGGGGACTCGCTGCCTGGCCCGAGGTCCGCAGCAGGCGGGCACAGCTAGCGGAGGTACCAGAGGCTGCCCATTGCCTGACCCAGGCTGCCCATGGGGCCCTCCTGAGACCACAACACGACTCCCAGAAAACAGAGCCAGAGGCCTCAGTGACCAACAGCTGTCTCCCGGTTCCCTCATTTACCAATGTAAAGGATAGCCTACCACTTGTTTTGTTTTTGTTTTGTTTTGTGGCAGTATGAGATGGGAGATGGGAATCTCATTTTGATAAATGTCCTATTTTGTCCTCAGTACACAAGCCGACCCTATTTCAGGAAGCTGCTTTTAAATTCTAGAACTAGAAGTCTGCTTCTACATCTCTTAAATACACTCCCTTGATGCCCAATGGCTCACACACAGGGGTCTCCAGTGCAGCCCTGCTTATCGTTCACTGATTGCAAGCAAACTAAATGTCCATCACGGTGTGGGGGGGGGGGGGTCACACAGAGCAGGGGTCCCTGACCCCCGGGCCACGGACAAGTACTGGTCTGCATGGCAGGAGGTGATCGGCAGCGAGCGAGCAAAGCTTCACCTGCCGCTCCCCATCGCTCACATTACCGCCTGAACAACACTCCTTTACCAGCCCCTCCCCGCCCCGTTCCATGAAAAAATTGTCTTCCACGAAACTGGTCCCTGGTGCCAAAAAGGTTGGGAACCTCTGACATAGAGCATGGTTCTGTGCCTACAGGGGGACACACTGAAGGCCCCAGAAAGAGCAGGCCACCCTGCATGTATTGATGTGAACTTAGTTCCAGGAGATGCTAAGTGAAGAAGTCAGGTACTAACGATGAGGGAAATCGCAGGTCATCTAAACATTCCCTCTACTGTTTAGTCTGGACAATATGTTATTCTGAAATCTGCTTGTCCTGAAAAGCTGGTCTTGATTCTTTGCTTAGACTACTTGGTACAAAAAGCATTTCTTGGAGCAGAGGGGCAAGACCTAGGGAGACAGCACTGTTGAGAGTGGGCATGTAGCGAGAAGCACTTGGCCATGGAGAAGCAGAGCCAGCCCAAGTCTTTGAGGCCCTCAGGGAGGCTGTGGGGCCCTTCTGTCTGGGTGTGGATGCTGCCAAGGCACGACAGTGGTGTCTGACCAGGGATCCTGCTTGATGGGCACAAGAGTGGGGTCCAAGGTTCAGCACCAGAATCACCAGCCAGGCTTTGGGGTGACAGATCCAGGGTCTCTCATTGTTTGGAAATACAGTGTCGCAACATTAAAAGTTGCTTTCATCAATAATTGCAATAAGCTGTTTCAAAAATAATGAAGTAATACAAAACTGGCTAGTTCTCAGGAGCACTGAAACATCTTTTTATGTAAATTAGCAATTTGGCTTTGCCTTTCCATGATTATAAAAGAACTAAGAAATGTCACAACCCATGTCTGTATCTCCAAGTGCAAATTAGAAAAGGGATGTGTTGGGAGGTCAGAGGCCTCTAGATCCTCTTATATCTGCTGGCAGGAACACAGAGAACCTGGGGCCAAAACAGAGAGGCTGAGCTTAAGGGCCGCCCTGGAGGCAGGACTGGGGCAGGCAACAGGGCAGACTGTTTGCATGCTGTGTCTTCGGGAAGGCCCAGCCTCAGGCCAGGGTTGTGCTCAGCTGAACACCCGCAGAGCAGCCCCCAGGCCATCTGCAGGGGAAGCTGATGAAGGGGGTGGGCCTGCCCAGAAGACAAAGTTCAACTGATCTGTTATCAACGTTCATTCATTCACTCTTTCATGCCAGAACTGGTGGGTGCCATGAGGGACACAGAGAAGAGGGGTCCGTCCTTGCCCTCAGGAGCTCATGGCACAATGGGGGACAGGGGTAGGCACAGGCCACCTGGAAAGAGGCAAGGCAGCATAAACAGAGTGAGGGTGGAAGCCAAAGGAGGCCTGACTGACTGGTTCCCATCATGAGGGTCCCAGAAGACTTTGAAAAAGAGCATTTGACCTGGGTACCTGAAGGAAAGGTAGGGTTTCTACAAAGAGAATTCCAGGTAGAGGAAAGAGCCAAGTCAAGTCTCTGGAGCATGGATCCGGTGACCTGGAGGAACAACAAAAAGCCGCTCTGCGCTTTCTGGCCTGGAACGCTTATTGAAGAAGGATTAACAAAGTCACCTCCTCCATCCTCAGCTCCACACAGGTGTCTCTGTGCCCCTGGACAGCTCTTCCTGCAGGTCCAGCAAGCACTACAGTCAGTGCATCTAAAATGGAACTCCTCTGCTCCCTCCAGCCCTGCATCTCCTCTCATATTTCCTACCATTTTCCACCAAACCCACCAGACAAAGAGCCTCGGAGTCATCCTCAAATCCTCTGGCCAGGTAGCCCTACATGTGTGCCGGGCACTTAATGATTAATATTGGTTGAATGGATGGGTGAATGAGTGAGGAGGAAGGACAGAGCAGGGCAAAAGATCCTGCTTGCAGTGTGTCAAATCTGAAAGACAGAGCCTGGTCTGGCTATGCCGGTCGCCCCAGAGCCTGTGTGCCTGGAGTCATCAATTTACCCGTTAATTCAACAGCCATCTATGGGGCACCTCTGATGTGCCAGGAGCTGGGCCAGATCTTAAAAAGCCTGCAGGGAGGTAGGACGCAGGTTTCTAGATGCTGAGACGGTAGCATGGCATGAATATAAGGAATACAAAGAAGGTGGATGTGGTACAAACCCGAGTGTAATGGCAGGAGCTGGTGTTTCACAGGCAGGTGAGGGAGGCTCTTCCCCAAGGACCCCACCCTCTCTCCACTCCCGAGATTCACACAGCAACCCTTTGCTGGTCCAAGCTAAGCCCTCCCGACAAATGGGCAGCAAACCCCACACCCTGCCCTCTCTGGAGTCCTCCAGCTTCAACCCCCAAGAGAAGTGTTGGAAGGAAATGCGGGATCTGGGCAGAATCGGCTCCAGATGGAGTAAAGGAAAAAAGGAGTTCCCAATGGGCTTCCCTGGTGGCGCAGTGGTTGAGAGTCCGCCTACCGATGCAGGGGACACAGATTCGTGCCCTGGGCCGGGAAGATCCCACATGCCGCGGAGCGGCTGGGCCCGTGAGCCAAGGCCGCTGAGCCTGCGCGTCCGGAGCCTGTGCTCCGCAACGGGAGAGGCCACAGCAGTGAGAGGCCCGTGTACCGCAAAAAAAAAAAAAAAAAAATTTCCCAAGACATCCACTCCCATGGGGGCTTCCAGGCTGGCTGACAGGAGACGAAGGCCTTGTTTCCTGCCCCTGCCAGTGGTGTGAGGTTACTGGCTTGGTAGAGAGCCACTTGTTAAATATTTAGGGATGTCGTGGTGGTTTGTTAAACCATTGGTAGCTTGGAATCAGTCATGGTGGGAATATTTACACCATGGAAATGAGCGAATTCTATAAATCATGTCATTCTTCCCTGTAAGAAAGCCAGTTTACAGCATACCTCTGCCTGTTTGTCATTATTTGGAGGCATGCAGTGCCCGTGTGTGTGTGAGGGGGTGGGGGGCATCCCAGGAGGCAGAAGATAATAATCTCAGCGTTTAGATGGCACTTTCAACCCCGAACAGAGCTGCCAGTCACTTTGTCTCCTGTGACTCTAACAATAGCTCTCTGAGGTAAGAAAGTCACTGTTTCCGCTCTAAAAAGAGGGAAACTGAGGATTGCCTGTGGTCACGCAGTGAGTGAGATACGGAGACCAAATGACTAACCCCGAGTCTCCCGTTAGGCCCGCAGCCAGGCGCGCTCTTTTCCACCGGGCCCAGAACTCTCTGAGAGCGCCAGATACAGAGACTGGGGCCCAGGGATGGCCTCCGCTCTTGCTCTCAGCGGCAGTATTGGACCCTCCTGTGGATCAGGAGGGCAGCCCCTTCACACATCAGCCATGGCTTCACAGAAGCACCGTGATGGCCTCATTAGACCTCATTCCAGACAAGGGGATTCAGGCAAAGTAGCTCGTCCACCATCATGCAGCTAGAAATCTGTCACTGACCCCTGACTCCTGTCCCATGACCTCTTATTGGTTTGGTCAGTCCTGTGCTGACCACCCTGGAGAGAGATCAGGAAGTAAGCAAGAATGAGCAAGAGATGGATGGAGAGCTCCCTGCCTTCCAGCCAGTGTGATGACCGTGATTTCTGGAGCAAGGCCTTCGCTGGAGCTGGGCCCTTGCATAGAGCTGAAGGTCCCCAAGAGTCTTCAGACACGCCTGTGGGGTTTGGGGTGCTGTCACGAGGGAGCTCAGCTGAAGCTCAGTGGCAGGAAAACCATGCTTTTGTGAACTAATAGGTCTTATTGCCAATTGTTGCCCAATTTACAAAGAACCCACAGAGACAAAGCATTTCCATCTCCATGCACAGACTTCTTCCCCTTCCTCCTCCTCACTACCCCTCCTCAGAGTCAGGATCCTTGCCCCGCGGGGACCCTCTCCTCCCAGGGCCGGGCCCTCCCGGGGCCAGCACCCGCAGACCTGCTGAGGGACACTCTCCCCAGTAGTCGAAGGGGCAGTGGAAACACCCCAGGTTGGCCCAATTGCAAGATTTCAGTCTTGCTGGTCAGGGTGGCACCCCATGTCCCTGGCAGAAATCGGATTCCATGAGCACCTAACCATCACACCACTGAGATGAGAATGGGCAGTACGCCAGGCCTAGGGAGAGTTTTCCAGGAAGGTGTCAGCGAAGGGCAGCCTGGATGATGGTGGAGGCTGGCCCAGGGCCAGCCATGCAAATTTCTTCCCAGAAGGAATGAGGCCCTTTGCCCAGGGAAATGCCCAAGCGGGAAGCACCTGAGCCCTGGGGGCCCTTTCGCTGCCCCTCTCCTGGGGCCACATTCTGGGAGGGAGGGTCCTGCCCAGTGGCCTTCAGGATCTCAGCTCAGCTGGCCGGAGGCCTCCATGTCTGCTGCCTGCACCCCACGAGGGAAGGTCGGATGGGCTTTCGCTGAGAAGGAGCTTGAGATGGGTACTTAGCGGAACAAGGAACCACCGTTTTCCTCCATTTCCCTGGGTGAGGCCGTTGCTCCGTCTCTCCAGCTCCTCTGGGCCAGGAGTGCTCAGTCCCCAGACCACTGCTCCAGGTGGGCTTCCCTTCCTCAGCCCCCCATTCACTTCTTCCCTGGACAGTCTGGCAGGCTCGAGGGCCCAGGGGAGATGTGGTTAGAAGCTCAGGAGGTGGGTTTGGACAACTGGGTTTCAACCTGCTCCGCCCTAAACAGCCACCTGGACGTGGGCCAGACTCTCAACCTTTCTAAGCCTGTTTCCCCAGGTGTAAAAAAGGGACACAAATAATACCCACCTTGTGAAGTGGGCAGAGTTCAAACCTGATGTTTGAGATGCATACGCAGGCTCAGTACAGGCAAGCTATTGTCCATATTTGCAGACACTCATGAGTCCTCACCGTGTGGGGCTCAGCTGGTCACAAGGGTACAAGGGGAGCAGAAATGGCCTCTGGAGGCACCTGGTCCAGCGGGAAGGGCTGTGTGTGCTGAGAGCTGCCTTCCAGTGTGCAGATTTACAGACAGAGGTGTCGCAGGGAGCTTTGACAGCGAAGGGAACAGCGCGCCTGGGGTGGAGACAATGGCAGAGGTAGTTTCCCCACATGCCCCTCCTTATCACAGAACACATGGTTGCCCCAGGTGCCCCCATGTTCTAAAGTGTTCAGTCTTACCCTGTCCTGCTCTCCGGCCCCTTCTCCGTATCTCTGTCTCTAATCCCGGCCTCCTCCCCTCTCCTTCTCACTTTCTGTCTCTCTCTCCTTGGTTTCTTTCTCCATCTCTAGCTCTGTCTCTCCCTCCCTCCTTCTTAAACATGTGTCTGCAGTTGTCCTGGGTGCCCCTCCTCTGGGAGCCTGCACTGAGCCTGACTCAGCCTCCTTCTACCACAGTCATTGCAATTACTGGCCCATCTCCGGCACCCAGAGCCCCCAGCGCTGAGCTCCAGGGGGAAGGGTCTGTGGCTGACCCATCTCGGGCCCAGGAAGAGCCTCACTGAGGGCTTGTTGACTGAGTGAGTGTGGAGAAAGCTGGGGCGAGAAGCCAAGCAACCCCCCGCACCAAATCCTTTGGTTACAATTCTAATTGATGGCACCCTTCTCATCCCCCCGGAGGTGGGAAGAAGCCCCAGCACAGTGTGGTGGGGGGTGGCTGCACCCATCCTTCCTCCTCCCTACCCTGTGCCCTGCAGAGGCCTCCCAGCAGGGGGGACATTCTGGTCCTGCCTCGGACCTCGGGAGGGAGCAGGAACATCAGAGCTGAGAGAACCCAAGGCCTTATCTGATGGAACAGAGGAGGAGGGGCCCTGCACAAAAGCGCAGGAGAGTCGAGAAGTGCCCCACCCTGTGCTGTGCAGCACCTGCCTGCCTGGTGTCCCGAGGAGGGTCGGTAAGAGCATGGCAGCAGGGAGCGGATGCGAAAGGCTGAAGCGGAGATTCCTCCATCAACCCCGGCACCCAGCACTCTCCTACAGGGAAGATAGGACCTACTTCTAGCAAAAGGCCTCTTTCCTCCCCACATCACCTTCCAAAGACAAAATGAGAGGGCAGCAGGAGAGCACCACGGAAACGCCAGTGATGAGCTGGGAGAACCGTGGAGGCAGGGTTCCAGATACCCCCAAACCCTCCTGTGCCTCCCTTTCAAGGCCAGAAGTGCTTTCAACTTAGTGGGTTAGTTTGCAGTCAAAGGCTTGTTGGAATCTCCAGAGGGGTCCCTGGCAGCCTAGGGCCTCTCACTAGCACCTGCCAGGGGGGTCTTCCGTGGGGACACGCCCTTTCCATTCCCTTCCCTTCCTTCCCTCCCAGCTCTAGACTCTAGCCTCCTCGGTCCTCCTTCTGTTCCTATGCATCTTCTATTCAGCTGCAACCAGAAGTGAAAATAGCACAGACCCAGGGCCCTTCAGGAGGTGCTTGCCCGTGAGCTGTGGCATTTATCCTACAAGTGTGTCTTATCCCAGAAATGACACTCTCCCAAGGTTGCTCAGCAGGCACTAGCCCAGGGCTCCCTCCGGGCATCCTGTCCACTCGTCCTTAACCTCCTGTGTGTTCACACTGAGAGTGAGAGGAGGGGTATGGGGGTAGCAGGAGGCCCCTTTTCTTGATCCACCAAGCCAATCTTGACCCTGAGCAAAACCTTCCTGCAGCGAGAATTAATTTCCAAAAATCCATTCAGGAAAAGACTCTTAAAGCTCAGCCACCTGGTTGTCCCTCTTGAAAAGAGAGCTGACCCCCTGGAGCTGTGGTGTTTGTGGGGGACTCTGAGGAATCTGAGGGGAGGGGGCTGGGGGACAGGAGAGCAAGGGCTCTGAACCAATAGCGGTGTTGCCCAATGTTGCCCCATTTGTAAAGGAAACTCAGCAATCAAGACTTCTCTGCTTGTCCTTCCTGCCCTTTCTCCTTCCTGCCCTTTCTCCTTGCACCCCGGAACCCCTGCCCTTCCTTGTGGTCTTCTCTTCACTCCAGTCTGGTAGGGCTGGGCCCATGTTCTCAGTCTCTCCGGGTTGATACTTGTGTGTCTTTCTGATTCCCTTTCTCCTTCACCCACTGTGTGTGATCCAGGGCCCAAATGTACCGAGTCCTTCTTCATTCTGCCCTTATGTCCACATGTTCCTTTCTCTTCCATGGTCACAAGATGGCCCTGGGCTCCTGCCTGGGCTCCTGACCACTCCCTTGCCTCTCGGCTCCCCCACTGCAGTCCGTCCCCGAGGGAATCTTTCAGAACCACAGAGCTAACAGTGGTTCCAAGTCATCTCCCCTTGCCCCGCCACCGCCGCTACACCCCGTCCCTAAGGAATCTCATCCCCCTTCCCCCTTCGGATTAAACCCACTCTGTGCCGAAAACCCCCAGAACTGTATTGCCCACCCAGATCTCATGCCTACTTGGAGGTGCGCTCAGCCGTGAACCAGACAACTCATCCTGAAATCCCACCAGCACCCCAAAGCAGCACACCCAACTTCCAGTGCTGGACAAAGATTGAGTAGACACATCTCTCCCTGTTCCTCCTGCTAAGTACAGCTTAAACCCTGGAGATGATAGATATAGTGGTGTAAACAATATGAATGAATCATCTTAAAGTTGTAAAGGTAGAGGTTCAAGTTATCCTCAGTGGGCTAAAGAACACCAGGCTGTGCTCCTTCTGGAGACTCCAGAGGAGCCCACTTCCTGGCCTTTTCCATCTTCTAGAGGTCCACCATACTCCTTGCATCTTGGCCCCACCTCACTCCCACTTCTGTTTCCAGCATCGTATCTCAGTCTCTCACACTGACTCTCCTGCCTCCTTCTTATAAAAACCCTTGTGGTTACATTGGGCCCACCAGGATAATCTCCCCATCTCAAGATCTGTAATTCAATCATATCTGCAAAGTCCCTTTTGCCACGTGAGGTAACATACTTATAGGTTCAAGGAATCAGGACATGTACACCTCTGGGGTCCATATTCAACCTAACAGGCCAGTATATTGTGATAAATTGTGTGTGCGAAGTAATACCTAGAGCAACCACTACGTAAATTATACAAAGAGATACACTCAAAAACACTATAGACAGGGCCTTCTCTGGTGGCCCAGTGGTTAAGACTTTGCCTTACAATGCAGGGGATGAGGGTTTGATCCCCAGTTGGGGAGCTAAGATCACGCATCCTTGCAGCCAAAAAACCAAAACATAAAACAGAAGCAATGATGTAACAAATTCAATAAAGAGTTTAAAAATGGTCCACATCAAAAAAAAACCAAAAAACACTATAGATAAATCAAAATGGAATTCTAAAAAATGTTTAAGTAACCCACAAGACAGTAGGTAAAAGAAAACAGTGAAAATGTAAAAATAGGGAAAACAAACAAAAATTAAAATAAAATGACAGATTTAACCCTAATATATCAATAATTATATCAACTATAAATAGTCTAACTATTCCAATTAAAAGACTGGGATTAGCAGAGTGTTTTAAAAAAACAACCCTGCATTGGCTGTCTACAAGAAACTCACTAAAATATGTAACAACATATCTAGGTTGAAAGTAAAAGAATGGAAATATATATACCATGTAAATGTTAATTAAAAAGAAAGTAGGAGTGGCTGTATTAATATCAGATAAAGTCAAATTCAGAGGAAAGAAAATTATTAGGGGCAGCTTGGAATATTACATAATGGTAAGACTCAACACACCAAGAGATCATAACATCCTAAATGGGTATGCACCAAAAAACAGAGCTGATAGAACTAAAAGGAGAAATAGATAAATTTATAATTATAGTTGGAAGCATCAAACTCCTCTCTCAACAACTGATAGAACAGGGAGACAGCAAATCAGCAAGGGTAAGGACCACTCCAACAACACCACCAACGAAGATCTAATCAACATTTACGGAATACTGTCCAACAACAGCAGAATACACATTGTCCTCAAGTGTCCACAGAACATTTACCAAGATAGACCACATCCTGGGACATAAAACAAACTTCAACAAATTTAAAAGAATTTAAATCGTACAAAATGTGTTTGATCACATTTAAATCAAACTAGAAATCAAGAACAGAGATAGGAACACCTCCGAACACTCAGAAACTAAGCTTCACACTTCTAAATAATCAATGGGTCAAAGAGTCAGAAATGGGGAGCTTGAGTTCCTCCCAAAAGACAACAAAGTCATAACCTTGAATAAGAACCTAGGTAGTTTTAAAACAAGCAACCAAGCCAACATTTTGAGAAACGCAGGTGTGAATGTTCAGATATGGGGGAGACACACACACAGAGACAGAGACGTAGAGAGAGAATGAGAACCCATTATTCTTTGCAGAAGCCCTCTGTGAAATGAGATCACTTTCTTCTGGCTCTCTCCTCCCCCACATCTCCCTCTTCCCCTCCCATACTGTCCTGCAAAGGGCTATTCTTGAATCCCATGGCTCTTCTGATCTGGCTATAGCCAACTGGCTTAAATTGTGGATCACCTACTCAAGCTGGCCATGGAGTCTTTTTTGAACTTTTAAAAAAATGACTGTCATACAGAAAAGTGTAAAAATGTAAGTGTGCAGCTCAATAAATTATCCCAAAAAGAACACTTACGTAACCACCACTCAGGTCTAAAAAGAAAACATTGCCAATTTTCAGAAGCCTCTTTATACCTCCACTCAAACCAACACCCCTCTCTCTGTCCCCAAAGTTAACTACTATTCTAATTTTTAACACTATAGTTTACTTTTGCCTCTGTTTGAACTTTATGTAAATTGAATCATACAATATGTATTTTCTTGTATCTGGTTCCTTTCATTGAACTTTATGTTAGTGAGATCATCCTTTTTTTTTTCATTTTCTGATTTTTATTTTGTTTCCTAATAATTGCTAGTATTACAAATACAATCTATTTTTGGATATTATCCTTATTATCTGGCAACCTCATTAAATTCACTTATTAATTCTAAGGCCCCTCCTAGCAGCCTCACTGGCTCATCTTGGCATTTTCTAATCCATCTTCCAGTCAGCTGCCTCCTGACTCTTAGGTCTTACCTCTGCTCCTACCTCCAAAATTCTTTGGGCTACAAGGAAAGATTTCCCAGAGCCCATGTGGTCACTTGGCCACTTCCTCAAGAGCTGAGGGTCATTATGTTGGTGACTAAGGACAGGTGATGTGCTTTGCAGGGGCCGCAGAGAGTGCCACGGACTGAGGGGTGAGTCCAGGACTAGCTTGTTCTGAACCCATCATTCCCTAGTCATCGGGAATGGTTCACCTTGTTGAGGAAGCAGCAGCAGGGTGCAACATGGATGCCAGATGGCCAAGATGAGGGTTTAAAGGCAGAAGATGACTCGTAGAATGAGGAACTGGTAGCAAAGCCTGGGGACGTGCTAGATGAAGCAGAGCCCGATGACTATTTGCAAATGGAGGAAAGAGTCAGAGAAGTGAGCAATTTCCAGGATATTTGGAAATATTCTGGCTTGAGGTTGTTCCTATGAAATAACTTGAGCAAAAAAAAATCAGACACTCTCAGAGTTGAATGTTTCCTTTGATGCTATTTTACAAGTAGGGTCTCTAAGCCCAGAGGCGGGCATGTGGCCTGCCCAGACTCGCCCAGGGAGGGCTAGGTAGAATCTGGCTTCCTGACTCCTTGCACTAGGGGAGGAGTGGGGTTCCTTTCAGTTGAAAACATCCTCATTGAGCATTTATTCTGGTCCAGGCACTTGTCAAGAGCTGTGTCAGCAAAATGAACCAGACCTGGTCCCTGCCCCCAACAGCAACAAACAAGTGAGCAGGCAGTTACCATGATGGGAGATGAGAATGTCCAGGAAAAGGCATGGAAGACCATGCCTGTGCTCAGTGCCCTACAAATGGGAGAGGGAGTCTGCCTCCCACCTGTGGCAGCTCTGAAAGGGGCAGGGAAAGTCCCCACACACCCTCACTCTGGCATCTTCCAGCAACCTCCACAAGGTGGCCTTGCTGGAACCAAGTGACTGAGAGAGAGTATAAGGACGAGGAATTTTGGGGCCTTGTGGGTAACTGGAAGAACTCCCTCTTTTACTCTGGGAAGGTAGGAGCCACTGCGGGGTGGGGGCTAAAAATAGACTGAGAGGGAGCAGAGAGGCAATTGCGCAGGCTCGGCAATAATCAGGGACAGAGATGAGACAGCTTCGCCTGGGGTGCAGCAGCGGGGAGGTGGAAAGACAGGTTGAATTCTAGGCACATTTGATAGGTGGACACCATGGGATTTGCTTACATTACCGGGGGATACGGGGTGTGAAGGTCAGGAGTGGAAGACGACTCCAAGGTGCTTGGCCTGAGAAGCTCAAGGATGGACTTCCATTAACTGAGATTTGGAAGACTCTGGATGGAACAGATCGGGAGGGGGTGGACCAGAAGTTCCATTCTGGACACCATCGGACTGACAGACCCCTGGACCTCCAGACGGATTGTGAGAGAGGAAGCTCCCTGACTCACCACCACTCAGAATGCACTGGTACTGCAGAAGTCAAAGGCAGAGGTCTGGGGCTTTATTTAAAATTATTTTGGGGGCCATGGGTCCATTTTCTCCCCGGGATAATGCTGATGTCTAATTACCCAAAACACTGTCCAACTCCAGGGCCTCATGAAACACTCTGTATCATGCTGATGGATCATTCTTACGTGTTAGGAGCCTGGGACAACCTTCCTAATGGCCCCCTCAAGTCCCACTCTGACCCTTCTGCCCCTGCCCTACCCACGCCTGCAGCAGTGGAGTGCAGACAATCTCCCATTCAAGCCTTCAGCTTATCGGCACTGTTCCATGCATGTCGGTTCCTTCCTTGCACAGGGACCCAGAAGGGCTGGAGTGTTTCTCTGTATGGTCCACGTCTAGCACAGAGCCTGCCTCTGTGAGTTTCATGACTAACAGTGCTTCGTGACTGATTGTTGACCACTGCTTCGTGATCGATTGTTGGCTCACCCCTGAGCGAAAGAGAAGGAAACATCTACCCTGGCTGCAGGGAGAACAATGGGTGCATTCACAAGCTTCAGAAGGGCTTGTGTGCATTTTTGGACAATGTTTATTCATCATTTTATGGGCCACTTTGTGTTGGCCACAGATTTCAGTGCACTAAAGAATTTACTGAGATCAGAGCTGAGCAGTGATCCATAAGATGTGAGAATTAAACCCATGAGAGAAGCCTTGAGAAGGAGAAGAGCTTTCTCACACTGGGCTTCTGCCCCAGGGACAGCCTAGTTCAGGCTTCCTTCCAGGTGGGCCATGGGGCTGATACATAAAGGACAGGAGACCCGGACAGTAGGGATACAGCTACCAGTGGAGTTGCCCCCAGCTCTGTGCCCTCTGCCATTGTTTATGGGAAGATACTCCAGCCATACCCCTTGCCCTGCAGTGCTCACAGGCTGTTCCCGCCCTGATACCTGGTGCCTCCCCTCATCACTCAAATTCTCAGAGCCAGCAAAGGGCAGGCCCCTCCAGGAAGCCGAGTAGCTGCACCTGCGTGAACTCTTCCTTCCTGCAGCCCCCCTCCCCGCCCAGATCACACGTCAGCAAGCGGCCCTACGGAACTAGCGTTTGCTTATGGAATCTTTTGCGGATAATTATCACCCAGCCTGTGTCAGCTAGTTTGCTCCGCCATGGCCTCAGTTTCTAGGAAACTGCTGGCCCTGAGATAGGACTACAAAGTACAACTGAATCTTGTTTAAAACCCCACAAACAGACATATGAATGGGTACAACCCATTTGGAGAACCATTTGGCAGTATCAGCTAAAGCACAATAAGCCCCACGACCAGGGCTGGGCTGCTAAGTGCTTAATAACGGGTTCTGGGAGTGTAATTCCAGCATGACTGTTGCTTGATGTATTTTTTCATGTTAAAGAGCAAGATGAAAGAGAAACGACTAGATGCATGTCAGAACTTCACTTATTTGTCGGTGATGTGAGCAATGTCTTTCCTGAATCAGATACATAATCGTTTTCCAGTACCATACAACTGAAAAATATTTTCTCAATTGTTTGTGCTATTTATGATGTTATAGCTACAGAGATGACACACTTATTAGTTTAATCTGCATTGTGGACATTTTCTCTATCACTTTCTTAAGTCTAACTCTAGACAATCCATAAAAAACAACAATCTATTAAGCCCTGATTTGTAGCATTTGCTAATTTCCAAGGTGACTGATTTCATATTGCCAACGTGGATGGACATCACTGAATCTGGAGTTGGGAAGAGATGAGTAATATCACGTTACACAGTGTTCCTGCCAAACAGGTAACAATAGACATAAATAACATCGAGAATAACGGGAATGCAAGGGAAAAAGGTCAGAGTGGGGCAAAATTCTGCAAGCTCCTCGCAATCTAACAGCTGGTTTTCATGAGCCCAGATGAGCCAGCTCCTGTGCAGCCCTGCCTAAGTGGACACCTAACAGAACTGTGTGCACGCACGCACCAAAAGCACAGACAGGAATGTTCACAGGAGCATTACCCCTAACATTCAAAATGTCTCTTAGCGGTAGACAGGAAAAATAAATTATAAAGCAACAAGAATTGCTGCTACCCACTATAACAGGGCTGAATCTCAAAAATACAATGCTGAGTGAAAGAGATCGGACACAAAGTTGTGTCTACCTTTGTGCATAGCTCTGACTGTGTTTATATAAAGCTCAAGAACAGGTCAGATGAGCCTATGACCTCACAAGATAGGAGAGTGGAAACTTTAGGCAGAAGGGGTGGGAAAGTGATCGGTGGGGCAGGAGTGGGGCTTCAGGGTGCTGGTAATGTGGGGTTTTTTCTTGATTTGGGTTGTGATTACAGGACGGTGTTCATCTTGTGATAACTCACCTAGCTGTACGTATATTAACCGTGCACTTTTCTACACGTAGGTTGTACATCAATTAAACGTTTATTTTTAAACGCCACCAGCATCAAGGCAAACGACTGCATCCCCCAAAGGGGATGTGTCAAAAATGCTGCGCTGGGAGGCCCTCTGGAACCTGCAGGGCAAATCTTTCCTTGATAAGCAACCTCCTCCCTCAAATGTCAACCCTTGACAGTGGCTGAAGAGAGGAAGGGGAGGGGAGAGGAAGGGGATGGGTATTTGTAAATGGACGAAAGTTGTGGTTACCCAAGTCACAGAGGGATGGTGTTTGAGCTGGGCCTGGGCTCAGAAGGACGGAAGGCAGAGAAGGAGGGAAGGAGGGAGAGGAAAAGAAACGAGCGTGTCTGGCAGACTCTGCCCAACACCTGAGCACAGGGACAGGTGCTGTTTTGGACGCTGTGTGTGCACAACACATTGGATCCTGAGCCACCCCTGCGAGGTAGGTCCTGCCATCACTCTGCCCATTTCACAGATGAGGACACCAAGGCTCAGGGGCGAGGTGACACCAAAGCGCCCTCTAGGCAGCCTCAGGCCCTGGGAGCTGTGCTCTCCTCACCCCGCCCCACGCACATTACTCCCCTAGGAAACTTTGTGTCTCTGCTGGGAAGGTAGTGCCACGAAGGGGCTGAATGTCCTGCCAATGTTCACCTCCCTCTCACACTGGCACTGAGACTTCATAATCTGGGGGCCCCAGCATATTGCTGTTAAATCAAAATTAGCTGTGGCTGATGAAGCAGGGACATCAAAGGGGCCCGGAGGGGGAATAAGGAAACAAATGAAAAATCAAGTCAAATGTTCCCAGCAAATGCTGATACCTCGAGTTCCACAATCTGTCTCATCTCTCGCCCCCAGCCCCACCCACCTCGAGTCAAGCAGGGCAAGAACCTGCCGCCTTGGGGCAGAGAGGCCAACTCTTCCATGCTCTTGGGGGCTGCTGAGCTAGCTCCAGACTGGGAAGAGTCTCCACGACCTCTGGGTCCGGCTCCAAGGCCGTGCTTCCTCCCTGGCCAGCCTCCTGCTCTCCCAAGCCCCTGCCAGCCCCAGGAGGAGCAAGCCTTCTTCCTTTCCTTCTGTGGATTAAATTCTGGATCGAGTCAGACCCCAGTCCAGCGCTCAGCTGGATCGGGGACCAGGGAAGCTGGGAGAAAAAAGCTCAGGGGGGCAAGCTGGCTGAGCCAGAGGCAGGCAGCCTGGAAGGTGACGACAAGGTCTGCTGGCTGGGCTCCAGGCTTTGTTCTCCTGGGTTCCGGTTGTGCTCTGGGCCCAGACCAGCCATGAGGCCTGCAAGACACTGTCCACTGGGGCGGGAAGTAGAACTCTCTGCTGGGGAGAAAGAGAGAGCAGGAATGGCGTGTGGGGCAAAGGAAGAGAACTGGTGGCAAGCAGGGAGCCCTGCAGGGCAGGATGTCCCCACAGCTCCTGTGACAGCTGCTGGCGGCAATGGAGGACCACCCACTTGCTTAATGTCAATCACCAAGCAGGGATGCCAAGGTCACAGGCTGAGGCTGGTGGGAGTGAGGTGGGGTTCTGAGGACCCATGCGGCTCCTAAGGAGAGTAGGGGGCCTCCTCAGGGGAAAGAGGCTGCAGGAGGTACCTGCCCCCTAGGAAGCCCTCAAGCCACACCCTTCCTGTGCCCAGCCCCTCCTTCTTTAGAGAACCCACTTATGCCGACTGGCTCCTTTGCTCCCATGGGTGTTGGCCGTCACACCTGTGAAGTGGTTCTTCCGACATCATCTCCCTCAAGCTTTTGGGTCAGGGTTCATTGCTGTGGTGCTGGCCATTCGTGGTGCATTAATTGTCGCTACCACTGGCTAGGTGGGAACCAAGGCATCCCGGGCTCTCTTCCCCAGGGAGGCTGGGGCTGAGGCAGCGGTCTGAATTGAAGCTGGGAGGACTTCAGTGAGATAGAACCAGAACTGCCACCCGCCATGCAAAGGGCTCAGGAAGGAACTTAGAAGAGAAAATGTCCTGGGGAACCTTCCTCGGAATCTTTTAAGGCCTGTCACAGCCAAGGAAGAGGGCTGGCCTGTCCTCTAGAAGTGAGAGAAGGAGTGAGCACAGGTGTTTGGGTTCTGTGAAGAGAGCCTGCTGCTACAAGGAGCAGCTGTGCTCCACCTCGGGGGAGTTCCTCTGCAGGGAAAGCCCACCCTCCTGTGGCCCCTCTGACAGACCCCCATCCCCACCCTCAGGCTGGGCAGGAACAAGGAAGCAGCCTGGTTGCCTGCTTTCTTACCCACAGCAGTGCCCTTTCACGCTGCGGGGGGAGGAAAGGCCCGAGGGAGAAACGATGCCAAGGTTGGGAAGGGATGGCCTCAGACGGGCCAGGCACCTGGAACGTGGGTACGACATAGACCAGCCACAAGATGAACGGCAGCCTTCAGCTTCCAACAGTGCACCTGGGCTACAGGAGAGGCATTTCTAATTCACCTCTTCGAACCTCAGTTTTCTCATCTCTAAAATGGGAGTAAAAATCTCCCAGGGCTGTAGCAAGGATTCGATATTTATATTTTTTAAAAACCTTGGCACTGTGTCTGGCCCATTAGGGAAATGTTGGTTACAGCTTTGGCTGTTGGGATCTGTTTCAGGTTGGTTCCCGCAACCTTTTGGCATGCCCCCATCCTTTTGTTTTTTTGAGAACCTCCGTATTTTCTGGCACCACAAGATGCTACAGGCTCATCTTGTATGTTCCCCACCCACGGCCTAGAATCAGCCATTTTACCAAGCCTGCCTTCCTTCCTTTCACTGGACAATGATAGTCAGAAATCAAAGCCTTAACACCGGGTATACTTGTTACTGGGCTGTCTCAGCAGAGTGAGGTAACATAAGTAAAAGTCATACACGTAAAGTACACAGATGTACTCACATTGTTTCTGATTCTAGCCAGCTGTGCATGTACTGAGCTGCATACTGAGGTCTCCAGTCTAACCCGTCCTCGGGATTCACTCCAGCCTTCCTTCCTTGTGTGTCTGTAACTTCCCTCTCCTGCGGTATACACAACGTTCTATCATCCATTTACTTCTTTGTTCTACCCCAGCACACCTGCGAAGCAATTTCGGAATTGCAGCCCTCTGGGAAACAAATCTACCAATTACAGTATGCTCTTTACAGCTCCTTTCATCTTTAGCCTTACAATTTCCAGGCAAAACACTGTTTTCTAAAGTGATTCAGATCAGCCCCTTTTCCCGCCAGCCGCTTCAATGAGGTCATGTCATGCATTTGTATAATGTTCGTGTCAATCATCAACTTACCACCTCCCAGCTCTGAATGCACCCTTCAGCATATGCACTGAGCTGGAATTCCAGAGTGAGCGCGATGGTCAGCTTTCTCAGTAGAGGGCGCCGGAAGGACATTGCAGGAGAAAGGCGTCCTCCTGCCAGTTCCAGTGAGGGCCAGGGGAGGGCAAGGTGGGCGTGAAGACAGGCAGTCTGGGCTGCGCATTTGCAGCCTGGGTCTGGTGATTACCTTTTCCAGAGCCCTCTCCATACAGAGCCGGGAGCCCCGTGCAGCCTGCGTGTCCTCCTCTAGCGCTGGCGCCCGGACTTCCTCTCCAAGCCCAGGGTCACACATTGAGCTGCAGCCCCTGTGCAAGCCTCCACGTGGCTCAGGCACTCAGAAGGCCTCCTGGCCCCAAGGCCCCCAGTGAACGTCTCTGCTATCCCTGGGCTAACCGCACCGTCTCCAAGGAGACCCGAAGCCCTTCCAAGTTTGTCCTCCCTTAAGGATTCTCCCTCAGCCCTAAGTTTCCTTATACCTTAGAGTTACTCTTGGATTATTTTAGTTTTTTATTGACTCTTCTGCTGCCCTAGGAGCACTGCCTCTGGGAGAGAAGGTTAGCCTCGGCCCCAGAGGAATGTGTCCTAATTTAATAAAGCAGCCCAATTATGACACCTTGGGACCAAGGCCAGTGGGATGAGAAATGCAGACTCAGGTTGGTGGCCCTACCCCTGGGCTGGTGGCAGGACAACTCCAAGTGCTGGTGAGGATTAGAGCAATTGAAACACTCATAAACTTTCAAAAAACTGGCTTATCTACCCAACTGTTGGGCTGCACCCCACAGACCTACAAGGCCTGTGCCTGCCCCACTTAAAGACCAAAGAAAGAGCCCGGAGTCAGCAACAGAGACGTCAGTGGTGTAATGGATGGGGGAGCTTACACGTCTGAAGCGAGGTCCTGGAGCGACACCCGATTGTGTGCGGTGGACGGGGAAAATGAACATGGTGGCAGTCTTCGCTCTGGGGCAGGGGGGAAGGGGAGATTACCAGTTACAGGGGAATTGATGTCAGGTGGGCTCATTAGTTACCAGGGAAACCAGCGGAGGGGCACGCCCCTCACCGCCCCTTTGATAAGAACAATCACGGGAGCAGGAGTTCAGGAAGGTCAGTCGTGTGTAAGATATAGGTGAAACAGACACTGGTAGGGCAGGGGAGGTACAGAGAGCCATCTTGAGTGGCCCGACCATACACCAAAAAAAAGGCATATAGGGCTTCCCTGGTGGCGCAGTGGTTGAGAGTCCGCCTGCCGATGCAGGGGACACGGGTTCGTGCCCCGGTCCGGGAAGATCCCACATGCCGCAGAGCGGCTGGGCCCGTGAGCCATAGCCGCTGAGACTGCGCGTCAGGAGCCTGTGCTCTGCAACGGGAGAGGCCACAACAGTGAGAGGCCCTCGTACAGCACACACACACAAAAAAAAGGTATATAAAGGTGCATAAGAAGACATGTCTTAAGAATATGCATAGTCCCATTATTTGTAATAAGCAAACACTGGTGTGGATAAATACATTGTGATTTTCATTCAATGGAATATACACGATTAGGAATCAATAAATTATGGCGGCATGGCACAACATGGATAAATCTCACATACATACTATTGGGGAAAAGAAATGTTAAAAGATAAACTGAGGCACATTAAAATTTTCAAGAGTTTGAGCATGTATCAACTGGAATCAGGCAGCACCAGACTGAAGGTTGGCTGGCTATGCTCCACCGACAGGGGCTGGGGGAGGCTTTTTTAGAGAAGACACAGAAGCTAAACAAGGAGACTATCTGATTGGCTATAGCTTACGTGGTTGACTAATTTGGGAAAGCCTAGTTGGCTATCTGTGATAGGTTGTGCTTAAGTTTCGTTTTCTCAGATTCCAGTGCATTGATTCTGGCTGAGGTTTCAGTTTGCTTACAAAGACTACCAAGTCAGAAAAACCACCTCAGTCTAACGGACTCCTTCTTTAATTACCTTAACAGAAACAGGGGGTTGTGTTAAACATTTTAATAATAATTTTTATTTTTAAAAAAATGGTCATTTAAGTTTTCACTTTTTTTTTGCACCATTAACAACAGAATTATGAAAAACTAAAACTCAAAACATAAATAAACATGCTCCAAGAGAAGACAAAGGGGCTGAGCAGTGAGGGTCCCTGCCCACTATGGGGGTCTCCATTTTCACGGCCAGAGCAGGCTGGGAGCTCTGCAGTCAGGTACCTCGGGCCTCAGAGCACTCCTGAGTCCTGCACCGGCCTGTACATCTCATCCAGATATCAGTAGGTCCCACTGAGCTGCCTCAACTGCTGTGCTCAGGAAGGCATTCATATGGCCAGTCACTTGGTCTCACATTCATTCTGGATTGTTCATTACATTAGCCCTGGCCCAGGCTCTGAATTTTCACTCACAGGGATGGTGAATTTCAGTCAATAAACAGATAATCAGTACTGAGAACTTTTATAATATAGAGAGCAAGTTGTCTTAATGAGAAGTAAAAAATTCTCAGTTGAATGATAATAAAAACGGAAGTTCAAATGGAACTTTTAAAAGTCCCAAAGATGGAAAATTCTGTTCTTAGGAATTAATTACCGATTAGAAGACTGGTTAGGGTTTTATCAGTCTGAAGGAGGAACTAAATTGGTTTACAAAGCGTTTTCTTTTTTCTTCTTCTTCTTCTTCTTGCACTCAGCACAGGACAGGGACAGAGCAAAATGAAAGAAAAACCGTGGAAGACATCTGTATTAAAGTTGACTAAAAGAGCAATTTCCTTGGGGAGTAAGATCCTAGAGGCTAAGGTGGCCAGATTTGAAAAAGAGACCCATCCTGACCCAAATGCTCTTAAAGCTGGGACTCTGAAAGAGGGCATTATTTTGGGATGGATAGATCAGGGATGATGACACGTCCCAGCAAAACCCAACAGAAAAAGAGGCAAATTATTAGAGAGAAAATGGAAATTATCCCGCAGATTGGGAAGCTGTGGACAGTTGCCCTGGAAAAACCGACAGGAGCAATTGCAGGACCATGCCCATTCCTCCCTCACCCCACCCCCAGGCCTCGGATTGGGATTGTTCTACAGAGCAGCAACAGAATTTGGACAGAATTCATTTAACAATCATTCAAGTAATTCTTGAGCACCCAGGCACTGTATGGGTGGATAAAAATTCCCTGCTCTCCTATTTCAAATTGGTTGTTTCCTAGAAACTAAGGCTATGTCAGGACGTGATTTAAAAACAAACCCCCAAAAAGATAAATATAGAATGGTGAGAGGGAAAGAGTGTGGGAGGGGAGGTGAAGGGTGTTACTATATCTAGGGATTGAGGAAGGCCTCCCTACGGGGGTGACATTTGAGGGGAGACATGGAGGAAGTAACTGAGCAAGCCCCGCTCTAGCTTATCACGTTCACAGAGGAGTGAGGAGGCCGGCCCGGCCAGGGTGTGGCATCCGGATTGATTGATTGATTGATTGCTTATTTATTTATGTATTTTAATTTGGTTGTGCAGGGTCTTAGTAGTGGCAGGTGGGCTCCATAGTTGTGGCTCGGGCATCTGGATTTTTTTTTTTTTTTTTTTTTGCGGTACGTGGGCCTCTCACCATTGTGGCCTCTCCCGCTGCGGAGCACAGGCTCCGGACGCGCAGGCTCAGCGGCCATGGCTCACGGGCCCAGCCGCTCTGCGGCATGTGGGATCTTCCCGGACCGGGGCACGAACCCGTGTCCCCTGCATCGGCAGGCGGACTCTCAACCACTGCGCCACCAGGGAAGCCCAGGGCATCTGGATTTTAAAAAGAGCTCTTTGGCGACTCTGTAAAGGCTGATTTTTCAGAGAGAACACTATGGGAAGAATATGAATCAAGGGGCTATCAAAATTGTCCGGCCAGCAAATAATGAGAATCTTTTCTCATTATTCCAACAAATAACGAGGAAGTGATGGTAGGTAGGGAAAAGAAGGAATGCACTATATGCTGAAATTGCTTCCTGCTCCTTGCACCTGTTGGAAAAGCAGGCAGGTGGCCCCAGCCCTCAGGACTGCTGGGAAATGCCAGGAGGCTTTAAACCCTTCTGTATTCGTTTCTTCACTTACTACCACAAGCTGGGTGGCTTAAAACAATGAAAATGTATTATCTTACAGTCCTGGAGGCTGGAAATCTGAAATCAAGTTGTCAGCATTATGACTCATGTCTGAATGAAGCTCATCTAGCACATATTTTCTCCATAGGGCACATCCCAGCCTTTGTGCTCTTAGAAACTCAGGACACTACTTCAGCACTACACTTGGGGCCACTTTAAACAACAGAGTCACCAACAAAAAGCACAAAAATTCGAAAAACATGGCACAAACAGACCATGAAAAGGACACCTGTTTACAGCATGAGAGCTGATTCAAGACGGCAGAGTGCCGTCTTGTTCCCTTTCAGCTGGGAGCATGTGCATTGGGTAACTCAAATTTTTCCCACTCTGTGCATGTCCCAAGCTTTCAGAGATGGCCTCCTCAGAGCAGCTGACCCAGGGCCCAGCCCAGGGTTCAGAAAGAGTGTCAGCGAGTGTCTAGGCTGAGTCCTGACCCTGTTTGAAAGAGAATGGCCCCTGGCTTAGAAGCTGAGATGAATGTCCAGAGGGACCAGCCACAGCCATTCCCCATGAGGAAGGGACAGAACCTGCTGTGCCCTGGCCAGCAAAGAGGCAGTGATGCAAGCTCCTATTTATACACATAAATTTCCGTTTCCGGAGTGGATGGGTCCCTGTGAGAGTTGAGGGTGTTCCAAATAAGGTCCTGGAAATTGTGTTTGTCAAGCTCTCCACATAAGAGACCAGCATCTAAGGGCTCTCTTCTCTGTACCAGGCACACCTAGAATCCTTCCACATAAAAGGCACATTTTGGGCTTCCCTGGTGGCGCAGTGGTTGAGAATCTGCCTGCCAATGCAGGGGACACAGGTTCGAGCCGTGGTCTGGGAGGATCCCACATGCCGCGGAGCAACTAGCCCCGTGAGCCACAATTACTGAGCCTGCGCGTCTGGAGCCTGTGCTCTGCAACAGGAGAGGCCGCGATAGTGAGAGGTCGGCGCACCGCGATGAAGAGTGGCCCCCGCTTGCCGCAACTAGAGAAAGCCCTCACACAGAAACGAAGACTCAACACAGCCATAAATAAATAAATAAATAAAATTTAAAAATAAAAAAGGCAAAATTCCTTTAAAAAAAAAAAAAGGCACATTTCATCCTCCAAAAGCCTGAAGCCACTTGTTCACTGCCGCACAGACCAAAGACCCCTGACTTCCAGTCCAGACTCTCCCCTGTACCCTCACCCTCTTCCTAAATCTTTTCCTAATCTGCCCTGAGGTTGAGAGTACGTGGGAGGAGTACAGAAAAAGAATTTGAAAGAGAAATTGATTAAGCGGGCTCCCCAAATCTGGTTAATTTGTGACCCGAGCCAAGTAACATATAGAAACAAAACTGGAGGGTGAGGAGGGCAGACTCTGATGGCCCAGGGTGGGCCTGCTGTTGAAGGAGCTGAACTCTGGTGCAGCAGCAGAGGGCGGGAAAGAGGTGCCTGTGAGGTTGCCAAATGCTGCCATGGCCAGCCCCTCCCCCTCCCCCTCTTCCTCCCCACCCACCCCCACTGCCTCCCTCCCTCCCGCTTCTATCCCTTCCTTTTCCATCTACAGCCCACTGCTCAGACTGCCAGTGCCTGACCCAGCTGGTGGATGCCACCAGGCAGCCCTAGGACTGGTTCCCCCAAAAGCAGGCTCTGTAAACCTTGCGGGAAGGAGGGACACCTCCATCTCCCTCTCGTGTGATTGCTACCAGGATCTCTCCAGGTTTCCCTTCCCTTCCGCTTCCTCGTGTGTTCTCCACCGTAACCGTAACCGTGCATCAGAAGCACTTGGGGAGCTGTTTAGAAACGGTGATGCCCAGATCAACTCAATGAGAACTTCTGGGGCTGGGACTAGTAGTGTCCCTGTGAGACACGAATATGAATATCCCGCTCTCTTCTCTTCAGCCCCACGGAGCTTTCCCAGGCCTTGGCATACCCCACCCCTACCCCAGAAACCCAGAATTCTCTGGAAAAACAGGTAAGTGATGTTACTCATGGTAGTTAGAGAGGAGACATTCAGCCTATGTTAATTTAATTGCGACAAACACTCTCACACCCTTTAATACTTGTGTTCAAATATTTATATCATTTAAGCGCACAGAGTTTTCAAATTAGAATATTCTCACCAGAGCAAGGGGCTAAAGGTAATCTTTACGTGACCCAGAAACACTATTTGGGTATCTTTCAAGATCTCCTTACATCATTATTTTCAAAGGTGGTTTTAATGAAACAGAACAGGATATGACATTTTCACACAATATCTCATACCAGCTACAAAGTCAGACCGATCCTTTGTTTAAATATTCTCTGGTCACCACCTTGTTATCTGAATGAGCTTTACGCTGCAGAAGAGTATTTGCATTTGTTCAACTGCAGGGGAAAAGGAGGAGGCCATTCTCCCCTTCAGGAGATCTCTTTCTTCAGCAGCAGTTAGGAGGCGGGCACAGGAATTTCTTTAGTTGACACCAGGCAGGACCAGGGAGTGGACAGTGGAACATGTACTGAGTGGGCCCTACAACCTGAAGGTGGGAGGGAAGGTGGGTGAGGGAGGGAGGGAAGGTGGGTGCTCTGGGTGGGGTGGATCTGGGCACAAGGCAGGAGGGCAGGGACGGCAGAGGATGGCCCGGAGTGCAGGGCTGGGGTTTAGTGTGGAAGCGCGGATACGGCCTTGGGGGAGCATGAGCCTGGCAGGGCTAAGGCTGGTAGAAAGGCAGGGCTGGCCTGTGAGGGGTCTGAACGCCATGCTACAGCCCCATGTAGCTGGGGGTTTCCGCCTCTGGAAAGACCCGCAGCTGCAGTGTGGAAAGTGGCTCAGGCCGCCCTGGAGGCGCCGGCAGGCCAGGACAGAGGCTGTTCTGCGGGCCTGAGCTGAGGTAGGAGCTGCCAGCCTGGAGGACTCGCTGAGGGCAGGGCTTTCCTCTCCTGCTTTAGCACCCACCCTGGCGTCAGCCCCGCTGCTCTCTCCTTCCTCCTTCCCTAGCCTGTCCTGGAGGAAGTAGGGGATGATGAAGCACCTCGGAGTGTGGCCATGGCCTCCCACCCACGTGGGGACTTTGTAGCCTCATCTCCGGGGCAAAGGAACTACAACAGCTTTGGTCTCCAATGGGTGGAAGAGTGGGCTTGGGAGTTGCCTTGGCCAGCTTAGTGTCTGTGAAACACAGTCCCACAGAGACTTGGCACAAGCAAGGAAGTAAAGAGCAAGGGCGAGGATGCAGGGATGCAGGAATTTGAGCAAGGTCCCAGGATGGCCGTGTCCTTCTTTGCATCTCTCCTCCCGGATCGTGAGCACAGCAGCCCAATGGACAAGGATTTTCAAATGTTACTTCTAGAAAGGGAAACTGCAGCCTGTCTCCACCATCTATAGGGCTTCGGAGGTAAAAAGGTGTGTTCCCAGTTAAAGGTGGGCAAATAGCAGAGCCAGGCTGAGATCCACCCGTCCTGACACGGAGTCCAGGGCCCTCCTTTGGTAATATTTTGCTGGATGAAGCCATGCATTCCGTGTCTTTCGAAATTCCCTGTGGAGCCTAGTGCTGTTCTCAGAACTTGGAGCCAGCATCAACTGACCTTTGGTCCTTGGGGCAAAGACCTGGTCCATGAGCCCAGTCCAGGGACATAAAGGGAGAGTGGGTCTGAACCCTTGCTCTCTAAAGTGGGAAACCTCATGTCCTGCTCCAGATCCGTCAGAGCCCGGGAGACACTGTCACACCCAGCTCACGGGGACAGCAGCGATGCGTCAGGACATGGAGGCGTGGAAGCAGGTGTTCCAGGAATTAATCCGGGAGGTGAAACCATGGCACACGTGGAAACTGACACGAGACAAAAGCCTTCTTCCTAACATCCTGAAGCCAGGGTGGACACAATACCAGCAGTGGACCTGTGCCAGGTGAGTAGGGAATGCGATAGCAATATTCCAGAAAATTCTTGCTTATTTCTTACGGTGTACACTCGTTACTTGTCTTGTTGTGCTCACGCTTGTAAACTGAAGATTACAGGAAGCAAGGTGCCCTTGATCCAAGACGTTTTGGCTTCATTAAAAATTTTTCCTTTTTACACTGAACCGCAAAACCATAGCAGGACTGGGCTAATGCCCAGATACAGAGAAAACAGGCTGTGAGGGGTGAGGGTGAGAAGCAGTGAGGGAAAGAGAAGGGGAGGAGTGGAGGCTATTTCCCTCAACCGCAGGAGAGTTGGACGAGCAGGACCCAGGGCTCATGCTCCCTGCATTGGGAGACCTAGGGTCCAACACAGAGTCCGTGGGGAGAGGCCCTGTGTGCTGAGGAGAAGCGTCAGGGAGGGGGCAAGAGGACGGGGAGAGCTGAGCAACACACAGCAACCTTACCCCTCTCTACTCCAAGCTGATGGAGTCTTTTTAAAATAGGACTCTCAGAAGTCATCCAGAGTCTCACCCTCTCTTTTCCAGTTGGGCAGAGCCCCAAGGATTGAGGGTGGGAGGCTGGGACTCTAGCTCGGGACTGGGGCCGTGCTCATTGCCTGCCCACCAACCCCTCGCCAGGAGAGGGTCCGGGCAGAGGAAGAAGAGCTCTCTTCTCCTGGTGGTGCGTGGTTTTCCCAGGCCAAGAGCATGGGAGCAGAGTCTCAGCTCATTTCTCCCAGTTCTGGAGGCTGGAAGTCCAAGATCAAGGTGCCAGCTGCTCTTCTGAGCCACAGGCTTCTCCTTGTGGCCTCACATAGCAGAAGGAGCTAGGGCGCTCTGTGGGATCGCTATTATAAGGGGACTAATCCCATTCCCAAGGGCTCCACCCTCACAACCTAATCACCTCCCCAAGGCTCCACTTTCTAACACCATCACCTTCAACGTTAGGATCCCAACATGGGAATTTGCGGGGGGACACAAACATTCAGACTACAGCACTTATCCACACCCACTTGTATCTATTTTTGGATTTCAGTTCAGGGTTCTTGGGGCTGTTGCACTTGTAGCCTTTGACCCACTTAAATCTACATTTGAAGAAGCCTTGATTTGGGGTCAAGAGACTGGAGTTCCAGTCCTGCCTCTTCCACTCACTGGGTCTCTGGGCGTGACAAGTTCCCAGCGTGTGCCTCATCTCTAAAATGATCACACCGGACTTCGAATTTGCCCAAGATTCCTTCCAGCTCTGATGGCTTGTGATTTGCTGTTTTCATGGCAGACACATCTGTGGGTCACAGAGCATGCTGGTGGCACAATGGAGAAGGGGCTCGGGATTTCTTCCCCACTAATCCATGACCCGGATCAAATCATGTTTCTGTGTGTCCCTCCGGCACAGCCCACAACTGGGCCATACTGGGCCAAGCTGAGGGTCTTGTCTTCTTTCTCCACAGGTTCCAGTGCTCCTCATGCTCTCGAAATTGGGCCTCTGCCCAAGTTCAGGTCCTTTTCCACATGCACTGGAGTGAGGGGGAATCCAGGGGCCAGGTGAAGATGAGGGTCTTTGCCCAGAGATGTCAGAAGTGCTCCAAGCCTTCGTTTGAGGTTCCCAAGTTTACAGAAGAGAACATCTCAAGGATCCTGAACAACCTGGTGTTGCAAATTCTGAAGAAATGCTATAGAGAAGGATTTACGTTGGTGGAGATTCCTATGATCAAGGAAATCTCTCTTGAAGGGCCACATGACAGTGACAATTGCGAGGCATGTCTGCAGGGCTTCTGTGTGCAGAGTGAGTTAGGTCTGGCCATGTGGTCACCAATATCCAATTACCACCAATTACCTCCCACAATAAGCTCCCCCATCCTCGGGATCACCACCGAAAAACCTTCTCCCACGAGGAGTAGCACCGGAGGGGATGCAGTGAAGAAAAAGAAGGTATTACCCAGACAGTCGTTTCCTGAGACCACACAAGCTGAGAGCCTCCCCATTTCCTGGAGCCCGAGAGCAAACACCAACTTCCAGGCAGAGAGAAGAGACCAGAACTCCTTCAACAATTGCACTTTCTCTTCCCACACAGCCCAGCGTACCAGGAGCTTAGGCATGAGCTGCTGCTGCTGTCTCATGCTAATAATCATCATCGTAATTGTGGTAAAAACCACTATCTGAGCCTGGAAAGCATGATGTTGAGTTTATCAGACACACAGTCATCTACTGTATAATCCCATTGATGCAAAATATTCAGAATAGGTAAATCTAGAGATGGCAAGTAGATTTGTGGCTGCCAAACAAGGGACTGGGGGGAGAGGGGAAGTGGGGAGCAACTATTTAATCTGTATGGGTTTTTTGGGGGGGTGATGAAAGTATTTTAGAGGTGATGGTTGCACAACACTGTGAATGCACCAAATGCCATTTATTTGTTCATTTTAAGATGGTTAATTTAATATAAATTTCACCTCAATTTAAAAAAAAAAGAATGCTGCAATTTCATTCATTCTCTAGAGAACTGAGACTGAGGCGTTTATGGCTCACAGAACAGTTTGGAAATCTTAGGAAACCTGGGGGCCCTCTCCCCAGACGACTTTGCACAGACCTTCTGACGTCAATCTGTGGAGGCGTTTGCCATCCAAAGCATTAGTCTGAAAAGCCGGGTTCTAGAGCAGTGGTCTCCACCGAGGAGCTACACGCAGCTGAGGGCTGAGGCAGGACCATCTGCCCAGGTGGGGAGATATCCTTACAACTCCATTTAATTTTTGTTTGTACTTAACTATTTCTTGTCACATGTTTTATCATGTATGTTAATATATTAGTAGAATGGTATAGTGATATGATAAATAAATACACACCCATTTGGAGTGGGTGTTCAGTTTCTCATTGACAGGGTTGCAAAATCAAAAACATTGTTACGGGGGACCCTGTTCTGAAGGACCAAGGGTGGAAGTCTGTCCATGGATTCTCACCAGGATTCTGAAACCAAGTTGCTTTCTATACAAGTTTTCTATTCTGATTAATGAGAATAATTTTAAGACTCATTCTCACATCTTTTTTATCTAGAAATAGGAATCCTTCTGTATATGTAGCTAAAATGAAAGCAGTAGTCATTTACAGCAAATGCTCCTTTTCACTCGCCCTTGTCTCCTTCTCCATCTGCCTGCCTCTCTCATCAACGACAGTGGTTCCTGAAAGCACAGGCTGCTCAAGCTGGGACAGTCTCTAGAACTTTTTCATTTTGCAAAACTGAAACTCTGTAGCCATTAAACAACAACTCCCCTTTTCTCCCTCCCCCTAGGCCCTGCTAACTATCATTCTTCTTCCTGTTTGTATGAACCTGCCTACTTTAGATACCTCATACATGTGGAATAATATAGTATTCGTCTTCTGGTAACTGGCTTATTTCACTTAGCATAATGTCCTCAAGGTTCATCCATGTTGTAGCATGTGACAGGATTCCCTTCCTTTTGGGGGCTGAACAATATTCCACTGTATGTATGTACCAAACTTTGTTTATCCAGCCATCCATTGATAGACGCTTGGGTTGCTTCCACCTTTTGGCTGTTGTGAGTAGTGCTGCTGTGAACATGGGTGTACAAATATCTCTCTGAGACCCTGCTTGCAACTCTTTTGGCTATATACTCAGAAGTGGAACTGCAAGATCATATGGTAATTCTACTTTAATTTTTTGAGGAACTGCCATGATGTTTTCTACAGCAGCTGTACCATTTTACAGTCCCACCATAAGGATTCCAATTTCCTCACATTCTAACCAACTTATTTTCTGTTTTTTTTTTATATAATAGTCATATCAATGGGTGTAAGGTGATATCTCACAGTGCCTTCGATTTGCATTTCTAGAAAATGCAATTTTTTATGATGTAAGTTTACACTTTCAAGGCAATATCAGGAATAATATTTGTACAATTCAGCACAGAGATAACTATTGGGAACAAAACAGAAATGTGTAGCTAAATTCTTCACAGACTTGCTATTCATGTTCAGACGTTGAAGCATAGTCTACATATCTGTATTAGGCAAACTCCAGGAACTTAAAATGTAATAGTGGGACAAGACAGAACAAACACATGCCTAAGAAACAAACATCTAAGAGAAAAGAGGGTGCCCCAGCAGCCCATAAATAGCTGGAAGCTGAGTGACCAGTGAGGTGGGGAAGGCATGCTTCCTCCTCATTAATATAAAAAGGGGTTCTTAGTGGAAAGCAAATCATAAAATATTAAAGTGGGGATCAGCCTTAGAAATTGTCTTCTCCAACTCTATTTCTTACAGGTGGGGAAAATGAGCCTCACCCAAAGTGAAGTGATTTTTCCCAGGATTATACAGTGCATTTGTGAAAGCGCTGGCCTTGCAATCCTGGCTCCGAGTTCCAATGTTGACTATCGGCCCCTTCAGGAGGTTACAAAATATGTTCAGAAAGTCACAAAAATAAACATGCTCTAAGTGAGAACCAGGGACTTCCCCAGTGGTCCAGTGGCTAAGGCTCTGCACTCCCAATGCAGGCGGCCCAAGTTCGACCCCTGGTTAGGGAACTAGATCCCACATGCCGCAACCAAGAGTTCGCATGCTGCAACTAAAGACCTCACATGCCGCAACTAAAGACCTCACATGCCACAATGAAGGTTGAAGATCCTGCGTGCTGCAACTAAGACCTGGTACAGTTAAATAAATAAACAAATGAATAATTTTTTTAAAAAATCAATGATGGAATTAAAAAAAAAAAAGTGAGAACCAGATCTTGTTTTGGACCACTTCATTGCCCATATCTGGGGTTACAGGAGCTACCTGGGGTTGACCAGTCACAACTGAAATTAGACTCTAGTGTAGCAGCTGATTACTAAAGACTGAAGTCCTAGCCCCAGACAGTGTCCATCCTTCCCTCAAAGCCACAGCTCTACTGGTGCAAGCTCAGCCTTGGGTCCTCTTTGTCTCCCTGGTGAATTTTACAATCAAGGCAAGTTCATCTATTTAACATCATATCTTCTTTGGTCCCATTACCAGTGTTTAGCTGCTTTCTTTCCTAAGAATTATGAGTGGTGCTAAGGCCCAATACTCAACTATAATTTGCTTCCTCTGTAATTTATATTATGCTGCAATAAAATGACATAAGCATCTCAATTTTTCACTCTGGTGAAACAGCTGGAGACTCTAAGCAGAGATTTGAGCTGCCTATTAACACTGCAGTTTGGCATCATTTCAAGTTTTAAAGCTTAGATGTAATTTCCTAATTTTTAGAAATAAATCCAATACACATACCATAAAATAAGCATTTACACCTATATACACTACAGAACGATAACTAAGAAAACATACAGATGACCAAAAGCACATGAAAAGATACTCAACATCACTAATTATTAGAGAAATACAAATCAAAACTACAATGAGGTATCACCTCATACGGGTCACAATGGCCATCATCAAAAAGTCTACAAACAATAAATGCTGGAGAGGGCATGGAGAAAAGGGAACCATCCTACACTGCTAGGGAGAATGTAAATTGGTACAACCACTATGGAGAATAGTATGGAGGTTCCTTGAAAAACTAAAAATAGAACTACCATATGACCCAGCAATCCCACTCCTGGGCGTATATCTGGAGTAAACCATACTTCAAAAAGATACATGCACCCCAATGTTCATTGCAGCACTATTTACAATAGCCAAGATATAGAAGCAACCTAAATGTCCATTGACAGAGGGATGGATAAAGATATGGTACATATATACAATGGAATATTACTCAGTCATAAAAAAGAATGAAATAATGCCATTTGCAGCAACATGGATGGACCTAGAGATGATCATACTAAGAGTCGTAAGTCAGACAGAAAGATAAATATCACATGATATCACTCATGTGTGGAATCTAATTTTTAAAAATGATACAAATGAACTTATTTACAAAACAGAAACTCACAGATTTCAAAAACAAACTTATGGTTACCAAAGGGGAAACGCTGTGGGAAGGGATAAATTAGGATCTTGAGATTAACATACACACACTATAAAATAGATAACCAACAAGGACCGACCATATAGCACAGGGAACTCTACTCAATACTCTGTAATAACCTATATGGGTAAAGAATCTGAAAAAGAATGAATATATGTATATGTATAACTGAATCACTTTCCTGTACACCTGAAACTAAAACAACATTGTAAATTGACTATACTCCAATAAAAAAAAAAAGATAACTAAAAGTATCTAAGTTTCCTTCCCACTCAGAAAGGGAAAGACAGTAATTGACAGAAAGGGAAAGACAGTAACTGATTTCCGGAGATCACTGCTCACAATCATCATGAGTTACCCTAAACTGGTGTTTGGCAAGCATGCCAAATGGTCATTCTAGAAAGCTAGAGTCAAGAAATCTGGTGTAGGTCTTGCTATTAATTAAAATGCTCTACTCAATGATTTCACCTAAGTGTCTTTGCCCCTTAACTTCCAGCATATGAAGAATGGGTATAGTAATAAGCTTTTGGAACCAGAACATTTTTCTCCTAAGAATTATATTTTCTTTCATTCATATTGCTTTAATGTTCATACATATATCCTACTATGCAAATTACTTTTCCAAATTATGAATCAGTCCATATGTATCATGCAAAATGTTCAAATCTCTATTATCTCCACTAAGATGCTTATTCTACTTTAGAATCTTTCTGCATTTTTACATTAATATGAATAAAGTAAATAGTATTTCTACAAGCCTCATATTTAATAAATATATTTCTTTGGGGATGTTATGTAACATGAAATAATTACATATCAATGTAGTACTTTTTCAGTTATTTTTATGTAACATCGAGATAAGGTTTTTGCACAAAAGACTGGTTTTATTGAAATAAATTTTACATGAGCTATGGACAGTCAATTTATGCGAAAGCCCTCATTTCCCCCCTTTTCAGATATATTTTCCATTTGGCTGTATGTAACATACACTGTAGCATGAAATAAAATTCCAAAATCATTCACGTAGTACAACTAATAAATTTGCATTATATTTGTAAAGTGTTATAAAGAAAAATACAATTGTTTGAGGTTCGGTTGAAGTGATTTCTCATTTTCCTATTCTTTCCATCTCTTAACCTACTTCTCAGAGTTTGTCTTTAACTTGAAGCAGTACTCTACTGAAGCATTACTATGTGACTTTAGACTGTTCTGCCTGCTTTATGTCTGTTGAGGATAAAATATTTAGAGTTATGATTAAACCCATTAAGACAAAATATTGGGTGTCTATTAACCCCTCTGGGGGTAGACTGGTTCTTCAGATAAGAAAATAAAAATCACTCTTCATTTCTAGCCCAGATTAACTTCTGAAAAGCCCAAATGGCTCGACCATGTTATACAATATGGTAGCTACACTTGGCTATTTAAATTTAAATGTAATTAAAAATTTAGTTCTTCAGTCACACCAGACACTGTTCAAGAGCTCAAGAAGCAGATGCATCTGGTGGTTACTAAATTAGACAGCACAGATGCAGAACATTTCCTTCACTGCATAAAGTTCTACTGGACACCACTGGGCTAGACCATATAGGAGTCGATTCATATATAAATATATGTGAAGATATGCATTTTTTCCATCTTAGTCACAAAACCTACTTGTTTAAACTTAGCTTCAACACATTCACAATCCTGTTTATTTTAGTCCAAGATAATAGAATAAAAATAGATATTTGTACAATTTCTCCAAATCCTAAAATGTGATATCAAAGTTCAAAGCCCTGTAATGAATACCTTCTTTGCCAGTGTAAATCCAGTCTCCTGAGCTCCCTCTGGACCGCAGCGTCTTGGCCACAGGCAGAGTTCTCCTGTGGTACCTGCAGAGAAGCCTTGCTAGGGACTCCTCATCAGTGTGGACTAGTCATTCCCACTACTTATATGGCCACCTTGGAGGACAGGTCCCTGGAGGCACGGTCTCTGCTCTGTGCTCTGGCAGGCGCCCCAGAACCCCCAAGGGGCCCACTCAAGGCAGGCTGACCACCCATGCAGGCCACGCAAGGCTTCCCAAGATCCCCAAGGGGCCCACTCAAGGCAGGCTGACCACCCACGCAGGCCACGCAAGGCTTCCCAGGACCCCCAAGGGGCCGACTCAAGGCAAGCTGACCACCCATGCAGGCCACGCAACGCTTCCCAGGACCCTCAAGGGGCCCACTCAAGGCAAGCTGACCACCCATGCAGGCCACGCAAGGCTTCCCAAGATCCCCAAGGGGCCCACTCAAGGCAGGCTGACCACCCATGTGGGCCACGCAACGCTTCCCAGGACCAGCCAGGCCCACACTTGCTCCACTAGGGACACCAGCACACCATCTAAGCCCCATGCCTGGGCAGACAATCCAGCCCTTCTTTCTGCCCTCAAGGTCCAGATTATACCTAAAGTCTTTCCTGAAAGCCTACACTTGTAAAATATAACTTAAAACATGAAAATAGCCATTTGTATAAACCCAAGGAAAACTGTCCTCAGTAAAAGAAATAATGCATTAAAACTCTTTCAAAATAACAAAATAAAAAAGTCTCATCTGACTAGTCCAGTATAAATACTCTTCTCACCATCCCTTTATCTCCAGATTCCTGAAAACAATGCAATCAACTTCAAATTTTGGTCTTTAAGTGATAATTTTTAAAAAATAACACATTTTCTAAAATATTAAATGTGCATGATTTGGAAACAAGTGTATGCAAATGAACCTTTAAATGTCAATATATAAACCCATTTATCAATTCTCCAGTCCACAGAGAGAGGTACTCACATATTTGAAATTTGAAAATCATCTTTCCTAACAACTATGACCATGGTTTCTAGACTTTGTCTTTAAGCACAAGCCATTATTCCTCTATGACATGACCCACAACAGGAAGATTTACAGCTCCACAAGTCAGGAAAATTCTGTAGTCTTCTGATGGATGGCATCAAAGCTGAAGGCTGAAAGATACTTTAGTGGCATAGCTGGGAACAGATTCTGTAACAAAAAGAAAATATATACGCAACCATTCCCCATTTTATTATGAAGTGTAACTATGTCAAAACACAAATTATTGCCACTTCATACTTCAAGTATAAATGCATTTATTAGAACTAAGTCAACTACCGCAAATGTATAGTCTGGCGTTAGAGATATTTAGATCTAAGAAGAATACATTATTATTAACTCTCATTCTTTTGCAATCTTTCCAACCAACTCACACAGCTACATCAACATCTTGGAAACTGTATGATCCTAAAATAATAAAAGTTGACAAAACAAAAATAGATGGCCAAGGATTTGGGACTGGGGATGCCAGGTGGAAGGGAATATGGTTTACAAGAGAAGTTTGGGCTATTCCTAAATGAAGCACCATCTTATTAATAACCCTTTTATCATACTTACTCTTCCAACTGGTTACTCCCCACTCTCTCTCTCTCTCTTCACAGCCAATTTTTGTCAAGGTATGGTCTATACCAATAGTTCTCAAGGTGTGTTTCTCAGACTCAAGGCATCAGTATCACCTGGGAACTTGCTAGAAATGTACTTTCTCAGGCCACACCCAAACCTGATGACTCAGAAACTCTGAGAGTGGGGCCTGCCGCTGATTCTCATGTGCACTAAAGTTTGAGAACCAGCGAGGGGCTTCACTTCCTTATCATTCTTGAATCATATCAGGTTGGATGTCCATGTAGACTCACTAAATCTACTTTTTTTCCTTAGAGTGATGAACTCTCTAACTCAGACATTAGTCTTATGGGGAAGGAGGAAAAAGAGAGAAGACAACATGATGGAGAAAAAAGAAACAAACTTAAAAAAATTCAAAGCATATGTCCAGCATAAGTTGAACTATTAACAAATCACCATTTTCGCAGGTCAAAACCAGCTGAATATTGGCAATATCATTTAGTTCAACCTACTATGAATATGTGAAGTATAGAATTATGATAATTATTTAGAAATAAATGAATGGAATCAAAATCTATCATTACTAAAGTTAACTTTGAAAATCAAATTATTTTATTGCTGGCCACATAGATCGAAAGATTAATACTTATTTTCTCTAATTTGTTCTTGCATTTTTATATAATAGCACTATAATACAATTATGAAGAAACGAATAAAATACAAGAAGGTTTTTCACAAGAGGAAAGTTATATGACCCAAAGATAAATTTTGATAAATAAATGGTTCTGTTATTTCAGTTTCATGTTTAACATAAATTTCTAATTTATTTCATAATATTTCAGCATGCAAAATTAGGGATGGACAAACAGATTAGAGGTAACTATATAGAAATTTTCTTAATCTAATTGAAAAACTTTTAATTTGCCAATAAATGGTATTTTTCATTAATGTGATGAGACATGCATGTTTTCTGAGTGTGACTGATGGAACCTGCCCCCAGGTGCTTGTCTTCAAAGTCTTGGGGGCCAGGGCTACCTCCTCCCTAAACCCACATGCGTGACATCTTTCTTTCAGGTCTGCACCCGGCTTATCAGGAAAAGAGACCTGAAAAATTAAGGGGTAACTTGCAGGCATCTACACCCAGAAAAGAGGTGGGGATTAGGGCTTCCCTCGTGGCGCAGTGGTTGAGAATCTGCCTGCCAATGCAGGGGACACGGGTTCGAGCCCTGGTCTGGGAAGATCCCACATGCCGCGGAGCAACTGGGCCCGTGAGCCACAACTACTGAGCCTGCGCGTCTGGAGCCTGTGCTCCGCAACGAGAGAGGCCGCGACAGTGAGAGGCCCGCGCACCGCGATGAAGAGTGGCCCTCGCTCACCGCAACTGGAGAAAGCCCTTGCACAGAAACGAGGACCCAACACAGCCAAAAATAAATAAATAAACAAATAAAATTTAAAAGAAAAAAACTTTCTAAAAAAAAAAAGAGGTGGGGATTAGAAGAACAAAGCCTGATTTATGCCTTTTCCTGTGTCTAGACGTGACAGAAGGAAGGGGTTCTAAGGCTTCTGAAACACTTCGGAAATAGCCACTGGGGAAAACACTTCTTTCTCAGCCCTTTCCTGAGGTACTGTGACCGCCCTGTATCTTCACCACCCTATGGGAAACCAAAACTAATTGCATCTACTTACTAATCTGCCATCTTGTTTCTTCCTTTTGTGATTTTTACGTAGGTGTACCTTGATTTATACGAGATGACATTTTTTAAAGTTGAGTTTAAATGGATTTTGACATGGAACCTTCTTTTCCCATTAACTAGAATACTGTTTTATCAATATCATTTCATTGAAAAGCCACGTAAAGTTAGTAATACAATCTTCACATTTTAAGTGCTTGTTTCCCAGCCTCTCTGTCACATGGTTGTAGATGTATTAAGCATGCTAATGCACTAGGAAAATTTCATTATTTAAGGAAAGGCAATGTATCTTTTTTTTTTTTTTTTTGGTAAATAGAAAAATAATTTACAAATTATTTTTATTTATTGGTTATTGCCCCTAACCAATTAACTTTTTTTTTTTTTTTTTTTGCGGTACGCGGGCCTCTCACTGTTGTGGCTTCTCCCGTTGTGGAGCACAGGCTCCGGACGTGCAGGCTCAGCGGCCATGGCTCACGGGCCCAGCCGCTCCGCGGCATGTGGGATCTTCCCGGACCGGGGCATGAACCCGTGTCCCCGGCATCGGCAGGCGGACTCTCAACCACTGTGCCACCAGGGAAGCCCCCAATTAACTTTTTGTCAGTTTGACTTATAGCAATAAATGTGTTGCATGAGTGAATGGAATACTATGCACTCATTTTAAATAATTTTGAATATGAGTAACCTACCTCTTTCTTTAAGATCTTCAATATAGGCTTTCATAAATTCTTTATCAAAATGTTGGCGATCTTGTTCACTTTCCATCGTTTCATCTTGACACTGGGTATTCTCAATAGGATTGTCTATAAGACTTACAAATCTATTCAAGAGAGTATGGAAAATATCACATTTTCACCTATGTATTTGTATTGTGCAAAAATCCTCTCAGAAGAAGTCAAACTTTGTGGCATTAAATCCCAAGTTCTCACTTCTTCTTAGAAGTCACAGCTAACCACATAATATGTGTCACCAGTGGAATTCTACTGTGCAATAATCCAACAGGATTATAGAGTCAGGTTACAGCAGAGACTGTACAGAGGCTTGATGGGGAAATGACTTAGTTACTTAGCCACAGACAGAAATGACTTAGTTACTTAGCCACAGACAGAGGACAGCGGGCAGGAAGCCATGAGGTGAACGATAACATTTAGTGTCCCCGTCATATACGAGTCTTACTATGTTTGTTTAATATTACTCCCAATTAGTGACATCAAACTCTAAAATGATGTGGCTACATTGAAAAGGACTCATAAAATCACCACCAAGAAGGTATTTAAAAGATGGAGTACATCAAAAAAATCTAGAAACAATAAATGCTGGAGAGGGTGTGGAGAAAAGGGAACAACCTTGCACTGCTGGTGGGAATGTGAATTGGTTCAGCCACTATGGAGAACAGTATGGAGGTTCCTTAAAAAACTAAAAATAGAACTACCATGTGATCCAGCAATCCCACTACTGGGCGTATACCCTGAGAAAACCATAATTCAAAAAGAGTCATGTACCGAAATGTTCATTGCAGCTCTATTTACAATAGCCCGGTGATGGAAACAACCTAAGTGCCCATCATCGGATGAATGGATAAAGAAGATGTGGCACATATATACAATGGAATATTACTCAGCCATAAAAAGAAACGAAATCGAGCTATTTGTAATGAGGTGGATAGACCTAGAGTCTGTCTTACAGAGTGAAGTAAGTCAGAAAGAAAAAGACAAATCCCGTATGCTAACACATATATATGGAATTTAAGAAAAAAAAATGTTATGAAGAACCTAGGGGTAAGACAGGAATAAAGACACAGACCTACTGGAAAACGGACTTGAGGATATGGGGAGGGGGAAAGGTGAGCTGTGACAGGGCGAGAGAGAGTCATGGACATATATACACTAACAAACATAAGGTAGATAGCTAGTGGGAAGCAGCCGCATGGCACAGGGATATCGGCTCGGTGCTTTGTGACCGCCTGGAGGGGTGGGATAGGGAGGGTGGGAGGGAGGGAGACGCAAGAGGGAAGATATATGGGAACATATGTATATGTGTAACTGATTCATTTTGTTATAAAGCAGAAACTGACACACCATTGTAAAGCAATTATACCCCAATAAAGATGTTAAAAAAAAAAAAAAAGATGGACTACTGTGACAAAAAAAGAAGCTAAAGGAGACAATCCAAAATGGCATTTGATCTAATTTCTTCACAATTTTGAAAGATTCAACAGCCACTGACCCATCCAGGCCAGCGGTGATGGGAGTGCTGAGTATCCGACCAGGGAGCACCGGTGCCTTCAACCAGCAGGTAGCATTTGTCCAGAAATCCTCTGAGCTCTACCTCCCCATGCCATTGGCCAAAAACTACAAAATCCTGTAAGAAGGCACCAGAACTTCTTGTTCTTAGAGTACGAGAACCATCTAATCTGGTTCCTGAGACGGGCACACAGGCTCCAGGTGCTTCTTGCTCTTCCCTTGTGTCTGAATGGGTCTCTACTGGGCTCTCCGTCTACTCACTTTAAAGGTGTGGATGAGTCACTAAGGGCTGTCGGGAGCTCCACCAAGTGGTCCCCGCTGACGACTAACAAGGTGAGCTTCTTTAAGTTAAGCAAGGCAAAGGGAAGATAGGTCAGCTTGTTCTTATACAGGAGAAAGGTCTGCAGTTCTCGTAGTCTAGGAAGATGTAAAAGGGATTAGAACACAAGGACTTAGCCTCATAGCAAGAAAACCAAAGTAAATTATAAATAAATTCTAGTAGGAAATCCCTAGTTAGTTTATTTTTTAAGTGACTCATAAGAATAAACTAACTTTACAATTTAAATGAATAAAGTCATGCCAGGTGACATGATTTGGGTTTCTTTTTTAAGTTTTTACTGACTTAATTGACAGTTAAAGGCAGAGATACAGCAGCAGGATAAGCAAATTACACAATATAAAGTAGGCCAAGATGGAACTTAAAAAATCAGTATATTCAAGTGTCTACTGCATTCCCAAGGGTTAACAGGTCATGGGAAAGAAATCATATTAGAGTTGGAGTGAGAATAAACAAATTCTGGCAACATATTTCCTTTTGTATGTCTTGAAAACACAGTTACTCTTCTCTCATCATATTTTGACTTTAAAACAGGAGTAAACCTGCAGAGTGAAACGGAAATGAGAAAAACATGCTCCAAATATGTTTTACTCTGTTTTCCATTTTGTTCTAACTCAGTGCCCCTCTCTCTAGTTTTTTCTTTCATTCATTTTCAAAATTTTGACTGATCCCACAAAATATTTCACAAAGTTCCCCTTATGTTTCAAACTAAAACAATTCCCACTTAGCCTCATAAACCAGGGAAGTATCCATACACATCATATGTACCAGGAGTAGAGAAAGGTCATATGAGACAGCATTTGGGACCAAGCCATTTTCGGTTCCTATGTCCCAATAGTTTACTTATGCTACTTTATAACGAAGACTGTGGATTCCAGGAGGCCAGACAGTTTGTTTCATTTACCACTTTGAACCCAGCCCACTCTCTGGGCCTGCCTAGTAATATTGGTAGAATGAATGAATGAAGGAATCGTATATGATTTAGTATAATAGTTACTTTTTAAACAAGAAATAGCTGTAAGGATATAATCTGAAGACATTACTAAGTACATCAATCAAAGCAGTAAATGAAACTAATAAAAATTATCCTGATATCCCAAATAGAATAATATATTTTGATTCTGTACATAATAAATTTACTTTTCTACTTCTGGGGAGGAAAGGAAAGTTAATGTTCCATTCTATTGAGAACTAAAGTAAATTAAAGATGTGTTCAAACTATATATATATATATATATATATATACACACACACACACACACACACACACACACACACACACACACACACACACACACATATATATTGACCAACACAGGTCTGAACTGTGCGGGTCCACACATTACAGTACTGCATGGGTCCATGGTTGGTTGAATTCACAGATGCAGAGGAGCCCCAGGTACGGAGGCTGACTACAAATTACATGCAGGTTAACCACCTCGTTGTTCAAGAGTCAACTGTACATGTATATGTATGGTGCAGACTGGGAATTGTCTTATTCTATAAAGAATCAAACTGATTTCCTGGAAACAAGAAACTCTGGAAAATTAGTTGATCTCACAGAACATTCACGTGTTATGCATGTTTAAAATGTTAGTGACTAATTCATATACCTCACCTTCAGAATGCAAGTAGCTACCTGTCTATGTCTTGTGGCAGGTCACTCAGGTTATTGTTGCTGATATCCAACCACTGCAAATTAGACATCCGCAGGACACAGATCGGGACACTGGAAAACTTGTTTGCTGAGATATCTACGAATGAAACTTGCTTCAAATTACTTAACTAGGAAGGAATAACAAAATATTCTAATTACTTTTTAGGAGTGGGAATTAAGTTCAACTAATAATTTTGAGATTGATGTCTCTTCCCAAAGGCATTTCTATGAACATATGCAAACCAGATCAATATAGTATGTACGTTGAGCATCTACTAGGTGTCATTCACTGTGCTACACGCTGGGGGTGCTAGGATGAAAAGCACACAGTGGCTGCCCTTGAGGAGTTTATACTTTCATAAACAAGCAATGCAATTTTATGTAGTTAGAACTAGTGTGAAGTTTCCAATTTGCAATGTTCAGTAACACAAAGAAAGAAGTGGTTAATCTGCCCAGCATCACAGTGAGGTGAGGGTCAGAGGTCAGGAAAGATTTCACAGAGAATGGAGTATTTGAATTGGGTCCTGAGGTTCCCTGACAGATGGAAAGGTAGGGGAGGAAACTCCAGGTGGGGAACAGCATGTGCAAAGTCAGAGAAGACAGAAAGTGCAAGCCTCAAAGAGTAGGATGACCTGGGGAAGACTGTCTTAATGGGCTTTGGCAAATCTTCAGAAGACTCACATGTGAACCGGTAAAGTGATGTGGCAAATGATCAGAAATCTCCCCTGTTACTCTGAACGGCGTGCCCAACAGGACTTACTCATGGAGTGGACATGGGGCATGGGAGCAAGAGAGGTCAAGGGTGAGTTGGCTTGCTTCCAGCCTGCACATCTGAGAGAGGACTGGGTCCCTCTCTCAGATGGGGAGGACTGGGGAACGAGCAGCTTGTGTGGGGAATCCTGAGTCCTGGCTGTGCACCCTCACCGGGACCACTGCCCAGCATTTCCTGGGTGACATGGGTGCTAAGAGCGGAAGTGGCCTCTTCCTCCCACCCGGAAGTTTTCAGGAAAGGAAAAGAATACGCCTTCTAGGACTAGATAGAATCTGTGGCCACGGCCTTGTCAGAGCCTCACCAGTGATACTATTTTTAGCCTATTCATTACCAGCAGAATTTGTGAGATCCATCTCTCTCTTCAAGCACAAGAACCTGTTTAGTTTTATCTGGCAATAAAAACTGTTCACTTTCATATGTTCTGTTTTATCAGAAAAGTAATTTAAAATCATTTCCCCAATGAATACAGACAAAAAGAAACTAATGGGTATTTTTAAATTAATGGAGTTCTCAAATCCTATCTGTAGAACTGCTTTAGTTATCTATAAGTTTTGTTACGAGTATATACATTTTTAAATTTTATCCCCTGTATTTATTTCCAACTGTTTTCAATTTATTCCTCCATTATGGATAAATAAATCAGGATCTGCATTACAGACAACAGGCATCATATATTAAATAGGCATTAAATAAAAATATATTGCATGAAAATAGGATTTTTTGTCTAGTTTTCCTTTGATAGCTTTTTTGAACTTAAATTCAGGTTGTGGCCGAGTGTAAGAACATTTTTAAAGACTTGATAATAGCTGGTTTAGGGTGATTAAAATGTCAGGAAAAGTCATATAAATAAAAATGAATTTCATCTTTTAAAATTCTTCCCCATGTTACAGACCATTCCATGTCATAAACCAAATAAAAGTAAAAGTGCAAACATTTTCTTTCTTACTTCAAAGGGGAGCTCAGTTAATTCTAGATTTCCAGAACAATCCAGTTTCTCTAGATTTTCACAGTCTCCCAGTTCTGGAGGAATGCTCTTCAGACGGTTGAAACGCACATTGAGTTCCTTCAGGTTCTTCAAACGACCTGTCATCAGAAAAAAACAACATGCATGGTGTAGGTCCATTAAGGTCTTTTAAGGACAAAAAGCAAAACGAAGATGTAAAACATTTGTATAAATGATGGTGGGAAAGGCATTAAACGTAATTCTGTGTTTGATTTTTAAGCACTCTGATTGAATGTCTGCTCATCTTTTATCCTGAGCATTTTGGTCCTTGCAGAGCATTTTTTCCTTTTTCTTTATCTGTTTAACCCTTTGTGAAACTACAGGCTAGGTGAGTGTGGGGGATTTGTCCCCTGTGTAGACTGGGTCAGGGGCCAGCACCCACAGAGCGCAAACCCCTTTGAAATCACATGATGAATGAAGTAACAGGCAATGGCTTTGAAATGGTCCAGTTCCTAGGAAGCACAGTGACAAGCTATGGCCTATCGGTGGACTCTAATGGGAAGTGAGCTAGGTACTGAAATACACACAAACCTCTATGTACATGCTAAATGACTCAAACAAGGAGTCATTGTTTATAGGCTGCATGTAATTCATTTATCTTTGGCTTCAGGTTTGCATTTACTAATTACGGTGTACTGTGCTTCCTAAAGAATATGCTTTAAAAAAGCCTAAGTCCATTTCACAGGCAGGAAGCGAACACACTAAGAATATCAGGCAATAACTGGATTGATGGAGAAACACTGAATCCCAATTCTGTCTTGATTGAATAAATACATGACCAATTCCAAACCAGAAACTAGCACAAGAGTAAATATATTTAATATTCCAAAAATCATGTCACGCATGTTCTAAGGCATTGAATACCTTAACATTCTTAACCTAATTTTAAAAATTAGAAAACCAAAATTATTGTTTCCTTTTGCGGAGCAGGCACTCAAAATACAAATTTCCTGACATTTTATAAATGAGAAAGGGAAACATACGAAGACAGTGTATTGGAGGCAGGGCCACTTCTGAGTCCACTTTGGTGGTCTCACTGTTAGAAGACAATGGTGATGCTGTGGAAATCAGTGGCCTCTCTAACTTACCCACCTGGTATATATACACTGCAACCTTACAGTCAGCTATTGGTGTCAAAATAGCAGGATGGATATGGGGGCTGATAAAAAAATAAGGAAAAGACTGCTTTTCTGGGGAGGACTGGAGAGCATGTGATCAGACTAATGATCGCCACAGCCCCAGCTTCTGTAAGACAGTATATTGCACAATCCTTCTTTAAATAAGGAAAGTAGAAGATTGGCATAGATGGTGTGAATGTTCTAAGCTGTCTAGTTTCCAGACACAGGAGAGTAAACTTATCTATTAAAGAGTTACCTGATCTGGTTGATGGAGGCATTTGCATTAGGGACACATTTATACCAACTGTATGTGCATTTATCATGAGGGGATGCAAAGAGAAGATGAGGTAACTGGAGAGAAAGCTGTATATGAGCTCCTTCTAGCTAGCTCAAAGAAAAAGTAACTTTCCTAGCTCAGAGGAAAAGCAATAGCTTTAGAAAGTCTGTCTCAAATATAACATTTTAATAATGTATAGACAATAAGAAATTATATATGTTTGTATTCAAATTGTTGTTCTCCATGCCACTTATTTCCACAATGTCTGATCTCATTATAGAAACACTACTTTTTCTTTCTCAACATTCTGGTAAGAACTTGGCATTATTCATCTGAGATGGGCTCAATTGTCTCCATCAGACGTGGTGAACAGCATTATCTTCAAGCACCATGAGCTTGAGGTTCTTGAGAAAACAGTCTTTCGGTGTGACAAGGGTCCCACGACACAAAAACTAAAATAAAACGTTTAAGGCACTGCTATGGTCTGAAAATTTGTATGTTGAAATCCTAATGCCCAAAGGTGATGTTGTTAGTAGGCGGGGTCTCTGGGAGGTAATCAGGTTTGGATAAAGTCATGAGGATAGAGTCCCCACGATGGGATTCATGCTCTTGTAAAAAGATCCCACAGAGCTCCCCGGCCCCTTCCACCATGTGAGGATTCACCGAGAAGTCTGCAACCCAGAAAAAGGCCCTCAGCCCGCCATGCTGGCACCCTGAGCTCATACTCCAGAACTGCGAGCAATAAATTTATTTTGTTTATGAACCACGCAGTCTGTGGTATTTTTTTTTAAAGCAGACTGAACAGACTAAGACAGGTGTCATAGCTCCAGCACGTTATATTTCTAAATAGCTAATGAGTCCATCCCTTCCTAGAATGTTCCAGGATCTTTTCCAACTGAAATGAAATCTCCCTACTTGTAGCCCATTCTCCCAAGGCCCTCAGACCTAATTTCCAGAGAGGGGACTATAACCCAACTGAGGCACCATTTGTTGTCCAGAGGCTTCTTGTTCCTAGAGCCCAAGGAATACCTTAAGGAATGTACATACTTTAAATTATTTGAGTAAACATTATTAAATAATTTCAATAATTAGCTATTTTAAACCCATTTAATGATACTTTCTCAGGAGTTCCACAAAGGAGTTAAGAGGACCACCCACTGCCATGCTTAATTCCTTGATGTCAAATGTCAGAAATAATTGTCCTGATAATGAGAAAAAGAACACCCCATTTGGTGACCACTTTCCCCGCATCCCCTCTACTCAGCCAATGCTCAGTAGTTCTCTAAGGCAGCACTATAAGAGATCCAACTCCACCTCCTTTACAAAATACAGCCATTCAACAGAAAAGAGCTCAAAACTCTTCATTCCCATGGTCCTCTTTCTTGACTATCTCATCCTGTAGCTGAGTTTTTTTAAAGTATTTGCCCAAGTTACTCAAAGTCAGACTAGAATCGTACCTTCAGAGTCTCAGACCTAGTATCCAATTATTTAGTTTAAATTTAAAATAGTTGAAGAACAAGTTAAATAAATCATGCCATAATCATCACTTAGCCATTAGGGAGAATGACGAAAGTTTGGATATTCTAATATTGAAAAATAACATTTACGTAAAGACAACAATAGAGCGGTGGTGGGATGAATTGGGAGATTGGGATTGACATATATACACTTATATGTATAAAACAGATAACTAATCAGAACCTGCTGTATAAATAAATTAATTAAGTAAAATTTTTTAAAAACTTAAGAAAAAGACAATGATGATGATGATGATGGAGGTGGCTAGCAAGTGTTGGGGGTTTATCTGTTCTAAATGCTTTCTTTGTATTAACTATTTAATCCTTACAATAACCTTGTGAAGTAGGTACTATTATTATCCCCATTTTACAGATAGGGAGACTGAAAACCAGTGAGTGACCTGCCTAAGGTGACCTGCCAGTAAGTGAAAGACCCAGGCAGCCTGACCCTAGAGTCCACCCCCACCTTCATGGTATGATAAGGGGAAACAAGGCTTAGGCTGGAGAACATGCTGTAAGCCCTTGTATGTAAATATGTTTAGCGTGCATATATTTTAACATATGTGTATATAAATATTTTTAACATGCATATATATTTTAATACATATTTATAAATAGATATGGCTACAATGTAGATATCTAGAAGAACATGGGTTGTGTGTACAATTTTTTTTTTTTTTTTTTTTTTTGCGGTACGTGGGCCTCTCACTGTTGTGGCCTCTCCCGTTGCGGAGCACAGGCTCCGGACGCGCAGGCTCAGCGGCCATGGCTCACGGGCCCAGCCGCTCCACGGCATGTGGGATCTTCCCGGACCGGGGCACGAACCCGTGTCCCCTGCATTGGCAGGCGGACTCTCAACCACTGCGCCACCAGGGAAGCCCTGTGTGTACGATTTTGATACCCAGGAAACTGTTAACAATCCTTACTGAGAGAGTTGACTTTACATTTTATTCCTTTCTAGAACGTTTAAATATTTTGCCCTGCTCATGACTGAGGTTTATGGGGATGATATGTCTCCAAGAAGACTTGAGTGTCTTAGAAGAATCATAACAACTATATGCCCAGCACAACTATGTGCCTCACACACGAGACAAAGAGAAACAGTGATGATGATCACGTGGACTTCACTTACAGTGAAGCAAGTGAACAACAAAATGATTGAAAATAATAGAACCTTGATCAAATTAGTACAATAAACTAATCAATGGACTAATATGTGGGAACAATATACTGTTATCTTATGTTTACAATAAATATATTATTGCATGTTTATTTCTAAAACTAATATGTGGGAACAATATACTGTGTCTCATGTTTACAATAAATATATTATTGCGTGTTTGCACTTCTAAAACTAAAAGGAAGAAAAAACAAAAAGTTTCTAAACACAGCACCGCTCACTCATGAGACTTGTTTCTGAGAAACTGGCAGATGTCAGTACTGCTGAGTTACACAGGTGAGACCCTGGCATCAACATCCAGAGGGGACGCCGCAAATCAGCAGCTCTGGGAACACCCAAAACAGCCCGGCCCAGCGACTTCCTGCGGCAGCAGGAGGAGGAAGAATTCTCAGTATTGCCTGCTTCCCAGACAAGGGGCCGGAAGGCTCCAGCTAAGCAACATACCAATTTCAGCTGGAAGACAGGAGATTTGGTTTTTTTGGCAGATCCAGAATCCTCATGGCTTGAAACAGCTCGATATACTTAGGAATGATCTGAATCAGGGTATTGCTTATGTGCCATTCTTTCAGGTGCGTCTGCTCCTTCAAGGAATCTGGGAGCTCCTGGAATAGAATGGATCCCATCGATCAGAACTAGCTCCTCCGTATGTCGGAGTTCAGAGGCAGAGCACACAGAGCCAAGGAAAACGTGCATTTATTTCAGAAACAAGAGGGGAGAGAGCATGGGTGAGAGCTTACCTGCCAGCTCTATAGCCATTCCAAAAAAGAAAGCAAGATGCTGCTGATGTCATTAATTTCACACTAGCAGATTAGCCAAATTTCAAAAGGGCCATGAATTCATGATTCTATTAAAGTCAAATGCCGAGTGAACACTGACAACCAGGCTCCCACCCAAAGCTACACATGTATTATTTATTTACAACATATGGATTTAACATTTTCTAAAAATAAAATCTGGCCACGTCTTAGATTTTAAAATGTGTGCTGCATTTCCCTTCCTCTGTACTAATCGCTTTTTTTTCTTTCAGCAGACATCTTTTTTTTTTTTTTTGAAGTGTAGTTAATCTACAATGTTGTGTTAGTTTCAGGTGTATGGCAAAGTGATTCAGTTATACATATATACATAAAAGAATATATATATTCCTTTTCATATTCCTTTCCATTATAGTTTATTATAAGATATTTAATATAGTTCCCCGTGCTATACAGTAGGACCTTGTTGTTTATCTATTTTATATATAGTAGTTTGTATCCAGCAGACATCTTTTGAGCATGTTATGTCCAGGCAGACTCATGTTTGGCACTAGAGATACAAGAAGGAATCAGGCAGCTCTGAAACTAATCGCTTTTTAAAATATTTGATAAACACCTAATACTTGCTGTGCCAAATTTCTAAATGTTTTTATGAGTCTTTAACAGGGAAAGAGCCCAGAAGGACAGTGTGGAGACCTGGATGCCGAGCCATGTTCTAGGGACATCCCCTCCCTGGGCCCTCACTTCTGAAGTGACAGAGAGGAACTCGGCTGTATCCAGGGCCTCCCCTGGCTCTAGTGTTCTGGGATAAAATTGTAAAGGTGTTGAGAAGTGCTTAAGGCTTTAGAGGGGGCTATTTGTCCAGTTGAAGAAATTCAGTTCACAGGATTACGAGCCCCCACTGCAATGAGGTATGTTGAGCACTGAGGGACATGCATGTCCCCTGACCTCATGGAGCTGACCACAGCACATCAGCTGCAAAGTGGGGCAGGAATGTACAGGGGAGTCTTGCCTTCGGTGGGTACCCATGAGGATAAGGTACCAGCTCAGGGAACCGAATGCAGGCGACAAGAAGGCTGTAAGTAATGAAGACAACATCCACATAGTTCACCCTGGGGTCTCCCTAGCCTGCTGACTCATAACCCTCTTCCTATCCCCCGACCACACTAGGCACTCACTAAATGCCCTTTAAAGTGGTTTTCCAAAGGTGCTGTGAGCCGAGAGGACTCAACAGGTTCCCCAAGCGGGCTGGGATCGTGTTTGACCACGGCACACGAGAATGATTTACCAGTGGTATTTAATTAGAAATCCAGACAGGCCCTCCTTCTTGCCCCAGAAAAGGCAGTATCCATGTATCCACTGATCTCAATGATGCGGATGCAGGAGAAAGACCACCAAAGAGGTGTCAGTCATAGTCTCTCCCAGTCTTAGAGGGCTGTGTCGCTAACAAGACAGTGTCACAGAATATCTGCTCGTTTAATCCTCACAACAGCCCTCTGAGGGGGTCAAGGCAAGCATTAGCACCACTGAACAGGGAAGGAGATAAAATGTATACAAATGGAGCAAACAGCCTCAGGTCACACGGCCAATAAAGGGTCACCCAAAATACATGGTCTCCCAGTCCAGAGTCCTTTCAGCCACAAAATGGTGGGATAAAAAGAGATGGAGAGCAGGTCCCAGCACCTCTGTCCCACTGAACGGAAGATAGCCCGAGCTCATTTGTGCCGCCACCCAGCGCACACACACCATGTGCTGCTTCAGACAAGAAACATCAGAGCACAAGCAGCCCCGAGATGCCTCTCCAAGCCAGCAGCAACCTGGGGGAGTGCGAGCAGGAAGCACCTGTACACACCTGAGGCAAGAAAGAGGGCACACCTTTGTCCTGGCCTCAGAAACTCAGAGGAAAACCGGCTGAAGGGTCTGCGAAATTCCTTTGCGGCTCTACACTCTGTGCCAAGTCAGCAAAGTCACCGCCCACAGAGGGGTGTTAGGCAAGTCGAGTGCTCAGAGCATTAAAAAAAAATAAGAAGGCAAGAAGTTCTTTTTAATGGGCGGGGAGGGGTGGCGAGGAGGCGGCAGAATCGAACTTTTTTTTTTTTTTTTTTTTGGCCGCACCCCGCGGCTTGGCGGAATCTTAGCTCCCCTACCAGGGATTGAACCCGCGTTCTCGGCGATGGAAGCGCGGAGTCCCAACCCCTGGACCGCCAGGGAATTCCCAGAATCAAGCATTGCCATCCTGAGGAGCCGCTGGGGTCCCAGTCCCTCGCAGCGTCGTAAGGATCCAAGGGGATCCCGCTGCTCTTTTCAAGACTGCACAGTCCTTCACCGCGGAAAAGACGCGAGAACCCGGTTCAGAGCCGGCAATGGCTCCTCCGCATCCAGGGGAAAGCTCTCTAAAGACAACAGCAACAGCGTGCACTGGGCCAAGGTCAACGGCCTGAGCTCAGCCTAGCAGCAGACGTCGGCCGCAGCGCTGCAAAGAGCCTCGGCGTGCTGTAGGGACCGAAACGCATGGACTCACCTTCCAGTGCTGCCCCGTAAGTTCAAACACAAACTCACTGCTCCGTTTCTCTCTCTCCTTGGAAACTGCACTCTGCCTTGCGAGGGAGTTCCTTTCAATCTTGTCCAGAAGCCTCACGCTGGTGTCTATGAAGCCATTCTTGCAGTACGCAGCCTGGGGGATGCCCTTCCTTCTGCACTCGGCCACGAAGTTCCACTCCTCCTTTATCCTAAAACGGGCAGCAGAGGTCTCGGTTATCTCCTGGGGAATCCCATCACCTGCCTGGAGAAGTCAGGAGGGCCACCTGGGCGCAAGCGCAAGCGCAAGCGCAAGCGCAGTCCTTCTCATCACCTGCAGTTTCCCAGCAGGAGACAAGCCCTCCCCTCCACTTCCGCCCCCTCTCCGCCCCTCCTTTCATGTTTCCTCTGCTGTGGTGGATATGGGATGTGGGGGAAGCTTAAACCCTCAGAGTTGTGAAGTATTAGCAAATCTGACTTTAAAAGTAGAGGAGGTGAGTTAACATGGCTAAAATTTCTACCAAAATTACCTATGCCTTTGATTAATTACAATATCCCTTGATATTATGAGGTGACACCCAAATTTTTCAAAAATGCAAGGCCAGGGCTTCCCTGGTGGCGCAGTGGTTGAGAGTCCGCCTGCCGATGCAGGGGACGCTGGTTCGTGCCCCGGTCCGGGAGGATCCCACATGCCGCGGAGCGGCTGGGCCCGTGAGCCATGGCCGCTGAGCCTGCGTGTCCGGAGCCTGTGCTCCGCAGCGGGAGAGGCCACAATGGTGAGAGGCCCACGTACCGCAAAAAAAAAAAAAAAAAAAGCAAGGCCACAGGAATCTGATGATGTTTCAGGAGCATATGGATAGAAATATACAGGCAGCCCCAGTTTATAAAATTCGACTTTAGAAGGTCATCCATCAGCCACCTTGGGAAACTTCACTCCTGCATATGAACCTGTTATTCATAAACTCCAGTTCCAATCTGACACTGGAGCTGGCCCAGAACTCCTCAGCCTCCCCATCACTCCCAGCACCTTCTTGTTGCTACTTCTCTGACATATTATTCTATAGTTGTCTTATCCCCCCAGCTTGGTCATAAGCTCCATCATGATGGACTACGTCTTGCTGCCCTCCAGATGCTCACGCCGTCATTAGAACAGTGTTTTGCACCTGGGGGCCTTTCTCCATGAAGAGATTTGATATCTGCTTGGAGCCTTTAACAGGTTAACATTCTATGTGGTACAAAAACAAGGTTTGTTGTGGTTTTCCTTCAAATCTATCACACAGAGACATTGTCTCAAAATAAGGTAGCCTGCCTTGGATAGGAACTTGGTGCATTCCACACTCAGGAAGGCATCTGGGCCCTACTCAGCCCAACTCAGGGACTTGGTGACAGGCAGTATCCCAGGCTTCTGAAAGAGGGCTCTTTTAGAAACAGGCTGCTGATGCAGCCCTGGTCTCTACAGGGCCTGAAGCAATACAAATGCTGAATAAAACAAAACAAAACAAAAAACCCTGTAGTAGAGGGTCAGTCCTAGTATGGAAACTCTCAGGTGGTACCCGAAGGAAACGTGCACTAGAATCACTGTGGCTCTGTTGTCGCAGGAAAGCCCAGGAGCCAAGTGGTCAGGAGGGGCAGGAACAGAGGAAAGAGTCTGGGGCAGAAACATCTTTGAGGACTGGGCATGTGGAAAGTCCTGGCCTGGACTACCAGGCACTGTCAATTGTAAGAAGAAACATAAGGCTGATAAAAGCAAGAGACTGGTGGATATCCTTTTTCTGGAATACTGGAGACTTGGTGGATTTTATCTGATCCTATAGGGGTATGCACCTTTGTCGTTGACTAAGCTATTTTACAACTCGGCAGAGATTGGAGTTAACTTGTAGAAAATTGATAGCAATACAAATCATTCTTGTCTACAGACATTCTTGTCTCTTGGTGTTAAATACATCTATATGCTGATGACGCACAATTATATATCTCCAGCCAAGACGTCCTCAATGAATCCAGCCTCCTTGCCTCCCAGCATCTCCACCTGAATATCTAAAAGGCATCCCCCAAATTTACATGTTCCAACCCAAGCTCCTGATCTTCACCTGCAAAACTTGCTTTTTCCTCCATCTTAGAAAAAGCCTGCCAGTTGCTCTGGTCAAAAACCTCAGGGTCATCTTTGACTCTGTGCTTTCTTTCATATCTCACATCAAATCCATCAACAAATAGGGTCATTTCTACCAGAATCTGACCATTTCTCACCACCTTCACTGCTCCCATCCTGGTCCAAGTCACCAGCATCTTCATGTAGGCACCACTCTTGCCTCCCTACAGTCTAAACTCATCCAGCATTTTGAGTGAGCTTGTGACAGTGTCAGTCACACCATGTCATGCCTCTGCCCATACCTCTCACTGGTTTCTCATTTCACCCAATAAAAGCAAATGTCTCACTATGGCCTACAAGGCCCTGCGGATCTGTGCGCTCCCCTTGCCTGTCTGACCTCATCCACTACTGCACCCTCACTTTTTCTGACCCAGTCACTCTAGCCTCCTGGTTCTTCCCTGAACCACCCAGGCAAACCCCTGCCTCAGGGTATTTGCACTTGCTGTTATGTCTACCTGGAGTTCTTGATCCCAGATTTCTGCAGGGCTGGTTCCCCAGGACTATGTGCAAATGTTTCCCCCTTAATCAGACTTTTTGCTCTTCAGACACCACTTCAGGTATCAGTGGAGCTTCGTGCTTGCCATTAATCTAGGAGAACAGGAGCGCTTGAAAAAAACTATCTTGCTGACGGCATTGGCTAGCACAGCTACTACCCTACCCAGGTCCTAGTCACAGGTTGCTGAGCTGGGGAAAAGCACTGGGTAATCAGCTACCTGGGGCTTCAGGATCTACACATGAAATCTACAAATAATGTAATAAAACAGATAAATTTTAAAATACCAGCACATGGAGAAATAGGAATTTAATACCAGGAGAAAGTGCTGGAAGAGTTAGAAGTGAGCTCCTCTGGGAAATACTAGCAGGGGCTTGGGGTGATTTGCTTTTCATTATTAGCTCTTCTGTGTAATTTAAATACTTTTAATACCATATGATAAAAATAAGTTTAAATATCTACCTGTAGCTCTAGTTCTGACTGTAGCAGTCAGGGATACAGGGTAGACCCTAGATCCAAGGCACTGATTGAAATAATAAAAGAAATCCTTCCAGAATTTTCACAACCAGCAGCACAGCCGCAGCGAGTTCTTGTATTCAATGAGCACTTTTCAGATTAATGTCTCTAAATTTTCTTTCTTCATTTCTTAGACTGAACCCGAAGGTAGAGTCTAGCAAGGTAATGAAATGATACCGGTTAACCCCTACTCAACACATCTTTCCTATATCACAGATTACAAATTGATGTAACTATTTCACATATCTTGGTACAGCCAACGTAAGTGGAGGGAAAAAGGAAATTAGATGCGCTACTTAAAAATAGTTAAATACCAAATCTTTTTTGGATTTCTGTTTTAAATGTTTGATGTCTTAGTCCCTTTGAAACCTAGAGAAAGTCACAATGAGAATATAAACTATTTTTACAAATCCGTTCTCTTCCTTGAGAGTAATTAACATAAATAAAATGTCATTGTCTTTATACTTTATCGCCCATATAATTGAATAATCGTCCCCTTAAGTCAATTTTCGTAGTATTTCAAATACAAGATAAACATACAAAACAATGCCATTAGAGCTCTATTCATTAAATCAGTAAGTGTGCAAATAAAATACTCTTTCCTTAGGAAACGAGCCCACAATCTTAGTCTAGATGGCAAATAGGCTCACTGGATGAAAAATTCCTCACTTAGAGCCTAACAAAAGCATCTCTATCTCTCCATCTAAATGACTGAGTTTCATTCAAGTAGAGTGATGTTCTGTACTCATAACTTTTAAGCGTTGGTATATACCTCATGGAACAAATACAGTATTACAAAATGAAATACCATGAAGTGAGGTAACAGAACAAGCTAAACGGTTTTGCCTGGTTTAGTACATTTAAATTAACCAGATAACTGCCTTTTGTACAAAGCAGTCATCAGTACATTAACTTTCAGGACTTCCCTGGTGGTCCAGTGGTTAAGACTCCATGCTCCCAATGCAGGGGGCCCAGTTTCGATCCCTGGTCAGGGAACTAGATCCCACATGCGTGCTTCAACTAAGAGTTCACATGCCGCAACTAAGGAGCCCACCTGCCATGACTAAGACCCGGTGCAACCGAATAAATTAATTAATTAAAAAATATATATATATGTATGTATATATTAACTTTCCCACAGGAAACAAATTTTGAGAAACTAAAGGGTAACCTTCAAATAGTCCTAACAACAACAGTATAAATTATATTATGAAACTTCAAAAATACCTGCCAGAAAAAGGTAAATTCACTACATTCATGTTTGCAGGTCCTGGGAAATTAATGCTTCTTCCTGAACATCACATTCCTCCAGCCACCCCCCCAGTTCCTCCTCACCACCCATCCAGTTTGGTGGCTGTTTTTCTTATCTTGAGCTAGAAAATCCTAACAAATTCCCAAGAAGTTTTCTGTCTTAGGTTAAGATAAGGCACACCACAAGCCCTATGGCACTGAGCCTAATGCAGGACCAACCCTGTGTACATGAGACGTGTGAATGTGGACACAAAGCCATTTGGCACCACGATGGAAGACAGAGATCGAGAGTCAAACGTGACTGCAAAGTGGCTTCCAGGGCACGGTTCTCAGACGGAAGCTCCTGCAGGTGGCTGCTGTTCCCAGAACCCACAGGCGGTTACCTCAGCTACAGACGCCTCCATAAACCTCCCAGGGCTTGGGTCCCCATTCAGCAAGTTGTCCCACCCTAGAGTAACCCCAGATGCTGGGGGTGGGAGGAAGCTGGAGCAGGGCTGAGAACCACTTTGGGCTCATAGGGCACTGGGACCTTGTGTAATTCATGCTCATGTAGATCCCTAAGATCCTCTGCCATGGGTGTTGCCTGGTCTGAGGGTTCCAATTCTTAAATTTAAGATTCATGTCATAGTGGATAATCTCATATTAGTGGCAAGTGAAAAGACAGTCCAGCTATCTGTGATTACAGCATTATATAGGGGGAAAGGTTTGGCCAAATCCTCCATTTACCAGCCCTGTCAATTTGGGCAAGTTACTTAGGTCCTAACTTCGTCTTCAGACTGGGGATAATTATAACCACCTGGAACAGCTGTGATGCTTACAGTAGCAGCTTAATTATCAAGCATGATCAGAATAGGTATTTGCTTGATCGAAATAATTCATAGAAGTGAAGAACCAAGAATAAAGAGACATTCATATCCTACACATTTTGTTTTTAACCTAAAGCCTAGACATATGTCACAATTTGCCAATTTGATGTAGGGTCATGGACCGCCTTTGAGAATGGGTCTGCCAATTAGAATCCCACTCTGCCTTTCTTATATAAACCACACCCATAACACATGATCCAAGACTTCCAGTTTGGGTTTCCTCACAGGGCATAAAAATTACAGACGTGCAAAGCCACCTGAATGTACAACCTTTCTAGCCCATTGTACTTTTATCCGTCTTGTCCAGTGTCAATTCAATTGGGTGGTTCATATTGATCACACACATAGTTTTTCCGAAGCCCTCAACTTAGTTTTCATACACACAATAACTCTCTTTTACTCATACTTCATGAGTGTATGACAGTAGTCAAACCACATCATTCCAATCCAAGTAAAAATTGCATCAACACAATAAATCTTATCTAACATTCAGCTCAACGGGTGAGAGCTGAGTGCAGGACACAGAGCAGCCTCATGTTGTCACGTGGGCGGACAGCATCAGCCTGCTGAGGGCAGCTAGGTGGTCTTTCAGAATTTCCTGTAGAGGGATTTGTCGTGTCATTGCTGTCTTTTCCATGCCTAGCACAGTACCTGGAATGTATGTGGGTCCTTATAGCTATGAGTGTTACTGTTACAGGAATCGAATGTTCATTGTAGGCAACAGCGTGAAGATTCTGAAGTCCAGTGAGCAAGTGTTACGGACAGGAAGAAATCTCGGAGGAAAGGCATCCCCCTCCACAACACAAATGCAGCCTGTCTTATTCGCTAGAGAGCTACAGAGCAAGTACAGAGAACACATACTTTTCCAATGCGCTTTTCTCGAGCCTTTCTGCCTCCTGCTTCTGCCAGGCTTTGTGCTTCTTGACACGAGTTTCCCACAAGGCTCTGATGACAGAGACGTCGAATACGACCACTTTATGCCCCATTTTAAGAGCATGAAGTTACCTATTTAAAAAAAAATTATATATATATATATGTCAGCTTCATACACACACACAGAAGAAAATAGTTTTAACTTGAACTTTAAAATAAAATATGAGTGAATCAATTTCATCAATAATGATGAAATGCCTTGTTTCTTCCAGGACGGCAGTTGCTAATGTTCTTAGGGTCTGAGAGTACTCTTGTTTGTAAGTCAGAGTTCAGCACTCAACTGGGGTCCTCTCCTCTAGAATGTCACACTTGTCTCTCTACCCCTCAGCTGACACGTGGGTTCCCAAAGCCCCCTGGGCATTCCTCAAGCTTTGTGGTTCCACATTCTATCGCATTTACTGGCATCTGATCTTCTCAGTAGGTTGTAACATACTCAGAGGTAAGTTTGATTAGTTATTTAGAAGATACACACACACACACACACCAGTTATCTGAGGCCAAACACCAGCCTCCATTAAGCGCACCAAGCATTGTACCAAACCCCACCGAGCACTTTTCCTCCTGGGACTGACCACACAGCCTGGGCACTTGTCCTGTAGGTTTCTCCTGCGACATGAACCCTCACAGCTGCTGATCTCTGTTGATGTGGTTTCTCAAACACAAGGAAAGTCAGACTCAGGTACATCTTGGTCATCACCTCTTAGTGAGAACTAGCACAGTGTGTGGCACATAGTGGACCCTCCACAAATATTTGTTGAAAGACTAAGTGAGTAAATGAATGAATGAAAGTGAGTAAAAGATTTGCATCCAGGTTGCTTCACTCTCAGCCCACTCAGTGAACTTTCTCTCTTCATTTTCCGACCTCATATTTACTATTTGTTTTAAGTCATTATTTGCTCACTGCCAAAAAAAAAAATTATCAGGACATAAAAGTGCATTTCAATATTCATTCCACTAAGCTATACTTATCTCCCTTATCGAAGTAAAATAAGTTTCTATATATTGTTTTAAACTTCCCCTACCTACAGCATCAAAATCTGGCTAAAGCCATTTCCTGATCATGGAGTGTCAGTTGGCAAACAGCACGGCTGTTGAATATTCTCTGTTCCAATTCCAGACACTTCTAAATAGCAGTCAGTGGGGATACAAAACCAAATATTTAAATCTTCTGACTCAAGTTTGTGCTCTCCACAAATGGCTTGCCAATATGAGTGGCAGAACTGGCTTATGTTTATGCAGCTGAACATTTGAGGTCAATAAGTTTAGTCTGAAGAGCTGAAAACACTGACCCCAGTTGATTTCCCTCTTTTCTTTAATTTCTGACATCTGGGACTGTCTTTTGTCTCCCTTAAAACTCTTTTACCTAAAGGGAATTTTTGACAAAGATGCAAATGGTGCAAGTTTTGTGTGGACATAAGTTTTTGATTCTCTTGGGTAAATACATATGAGTAGAATTGGAGGGTCATATGTCAACTCTATGTTTAACCTTTTCAGGAACTGCCAGACTGTTTTACAAAGCAGCTGCACCATTTTACATTCTCACCTGCCGTGTATGAGGGTTCCAGTAACTCCACATCCCCACTGACACTTGCTATTATCTCTCTTCGTATTGTAGCCATCCCAGTGAGTGTGAAGGTTGTCTTTTGTTAGCATTTCCCTGATAGCTAATGATGTTGAGCATCTTTTTATGTGCTTTATGTGTTGAGCATCTTTTTATGTGTATACCTTCTTGGGAGAAATGTCTATTCAGATTCTTTGCCCATTTTTTAATTGGGCTATTTGTCTTTTTAGTGTTGAGTTGTAATAGTTCTTTATATAGTCTAGATACTGGTCCTTTGCCAGATATATGATTTGCAAAACTTTCTTCCCATCTTGTGAGCTGTCTTTTCACTTTCTTGATTCCATCCTTTTACTTTTAACCTAAATATATGGTTATAATCTATATGAGATTTTATAGACAGAATCTTGTTGATTCGCTTATTTAACTCATTTGGACAATTTCTGTCTTTTAATTGGTATGGTTAGGCAATTTACATTTAGTACAATTAAGGATATATTTACATTCAGGTCTATCATTTTATTATTCATTTTCTGTTTGAGCCCTCTTTTGTTTTCCTCTTTTATATTTTCCTGCCTTCTTTTCTGTTATCTGAACATTTTTTACTATTCCATCTTATTTTCTCTATTGTGTTTTTGACTATGCTTCTTCATCTTTTCTTTTTCACGGCTGCCCTAGGGAGTATAAGATACATGCTTAACTTATCGTGGTCTACTTAGAAACAGTATTTTAACCACTTCAAGTGAGATATAGAAAGCTTATTACCTGGGCTTCCCTGGTGGCACAGTGGTTGAGAGCCTGCCTACCAATGCAGGGGACGTGGGTTCGAGCCCTGGTCCAGGAAGATCCCACATGCCGCGGAGCAACTAAGCCCGTGCGCCACAACTACTGAGCCCGAGTGCTACAGTTACTGAAGCCCACATGCCTAGAGCCCGTGCTCCGCAACAAGAGAAGCCACCGCAGTGAGGGGCCCGCGCAACGCAAAGAAGAGTAGCTCCCACTCGCCGTAACTAGAGAAAGCCCACGAGCAGCAACGAAGACCCAACTCAGCCAAAAATAAATAAATAAAATAAATAAATTTATTAAAATAAAAAAGAAACCTTATTGCCATATAGATCCCCTTATGCTCTCACCTTTATGTTGTAGTTGTGCTGTGTATTATATCAGTCAGTGTTAGATTTCTTGGCTTCAGATCATCAAACTTATTTCAAAGAACTCATGAGGAGGAAGCTAGCCTGTCATATCTACCCTGATATTTACCGTATCTGTTGTTCTTCCTTCATTCCTATTGTTCCAAGTTCCCCTCTGGTATCATTTGCTTTCTGTCTAAAAAACTTCCCTTAACAATTCTTTTAAAGAAGGTCTGCTGGCAAATTCTCCATTTTCCTTCTGAAGGAGGGCAGGAGGCCCACAGAGCAAATGGGCCACACAAGGCTCTGTTTTCTGTGTCAAGAGAGCTGCAGAAAGTTATTGCTAGCCAAGGCTGCCAGGTTGCAAAGGGACCATATTCTGTGCCCATGACTGGGGCAGGCTCCAGCAGATGTCCCACAATGCTGATCCTCCCCTGGGAAACGCAGGAAACCTCTTCCTACTACACTGTCACTCCAGCGTCCTTTACTGAGAAAGGTTAACAATGGTGTTCACTTCAAAGGACGAACACTTAAAGGAATTCCATTATATATCACAGAATACACACACTGAAGAGTGCATTCAGGTTGAGAGGCAATAAGTTGATAACTAACACAGTAAGTGATCAATTTGGTTGGGTTCAGACCTCACATTCCAACCTGCCCTCTGAGGTTGTGATTCCCACGTCAGATCAGTCTTCTGACTTTGCAGTGCTCTTCAGCTGTTCTGTGGGCGCCACCCAGTGGCCATCTGGGACAGGGGTTCTAACAGACTGCCAACGCTGCTTAGGGTCAGATCCAGGCAGGTGCAGCTTGGGAAAGAGCCCAGGAGCTCATAAGCAACCTTTTGGGGTTGTTCTCCAGAGCTTCTCCCTCTCGGTGATCTCTCTGGTCCTTCTAGATTCCTGGGGCTTGCTTTTCAGGAAAAAAGCAATGAGAGTTTCCTCCACCCTCTGGGGACCACAGCTCCTCTGCTCAGAAAGGAAGGATCCCTTATCCCAAAGGATGGGTGACGGAGGTCCTCCATTACCAACCTTCTCCCCGTCGCCCCTCACTGCTGCTACTACTACACAATCCCACGGGGGCCTAAGGCATTAGAGGGTGGAGCAAAGAAAAAGAAAAAAGACAGGGATTTACCCCCACGCTCTGAGCATTAGGAGCCTGCTTCTCACTCCTGGAACAAAATTAGGTGCTTTGTGCTCAATTCTGGGTTTCAGGCTGCCTTGAGTCCAGGCTGGGGAATACTGGAGGGGAAAAATGGGAAACAGACCACAGGTTCTGTTCTACTTTGAATTAGGGTGTCCTTCCCTTCTTCTCTTGCAACTGCTTACTTTTCAGGGTCTTCACATTGCTGTTCTGTGTAATAAGTCCAGGTTTTATAGCTACATTTAGTGGGAGAGACAAGGTGAAGTGTGCCTACTCCATCTTACCCCAAACCATAAATCTCTGCATTTATTTTTTCTTTTACCACTTTCCTTACTCTGTTACCTTCAGCTCAGGAGCACCTAAGCTGCAAAGGTCTTAAGGTCTAAATTTTTTTTTTTTTTTTTTTTTTTTTGGGCTGTGTTGGGTCTTCGTTTCTGTGTGAGGGCTTTCTCCAGTTGCGGAGAGCGAGGGGCCACTCTTCATCGCCATGCGCAGGCCTCTTACTGTCGTGGCCTCTCTTGTTGCAGACCACAGGCTCCAGACGCGCAGGCTCGGTAGTTGTGGCTCACGGGCCTAGTTGCTCCGTGGCATGTGGGATCTTCCCAGACCAGGGATCGAACCCGTGTCCCCTGCATTGGCAGGCGGATTCTCAACCACTGCGCCACCAGGGAAGCCCCAGGTCTAAATTTTTTTAAAGAGAAAGAATTAAGCAGCCTAGCTCCTTTGAGGAAATCTCTGCACATAATCCAAGTCTACCCATAAAAGCAAACCAAAAAGCCAAAGTAAAATGAACTGCTTTTGAGCAGTGTGGACAGTGAGTCATCCAAGGGTACCTGAAGCTGGAAGACCCACCTGCTGTCCAGGGTGTGTGTGTTCTAGATCAGCCAGTCATGGCTCTGATTCTTTTGTGGAGTTTCCTTTATTTTCTCAGGCCAATAAATCCTTGAAGAGTAACCAGATCTGTACATTACTATGTACGATAATTTCTATGCATTAATTTAGAGAAATATAATTCAAGTCCCTATATTAGAGAAATGGTCTATTCTTGATGCCTTTGTGTTCTATTTTTAAACATTTGTAAACCAACATTAGTCTCAGTATTTTGGTGGGAAAGAGTCTATCCTGTCTGTCATCTAACCACGTTCACTATTTTCTCTGTGTTTTTGCCAAGCAGAGAAAGAGGTACTATCCTTCAACCAAGGGGGTTTTGAAAGTGCTAGGATTTAAATCAGGGTTTTGCCTATCAGATGTTCTATTTACAAATGTGTGTAATGAAAACTAGAGACTCTAAGAATGGTAAGTGATGACCATGTACGCTGGGGATCTACATTGTGACCTCCAGAGATCCTGCGAAGGTAAGAAATACCAACTCCTAAATCCCGGGTCCAGCCCAGCTGCTGGCATCCTGTGCAGGACAGGGCTGAGTCCAGGCCTCCCTAGACAACTGGACGGGATGGACCTTAACCCAGGAGGTAGTAACCCCATGGGCGGGTGCTGAGATTGGGAGAGTGGTTTTATGACAAGAGCCCGTAAGTCATTCCATCCAGGGAAAAAAGCCCCTTTGGGGAGCAGAGAGGAGGCAGATTCAGGGACAGATGCAGATGCCAGTCACTTAGCAGCTTGGGGGAAGGAGATTCCCCTGGCAAATTCACAAAGCTAATCTCTTCTTCAGAGCATGAACTCCATTCAACCCAGTCTTTCAGGCAAGTACATAAGATGTAATTTTCTAAGCATTAACTTGCTGCAGAGCTATAGAAATATCACCATGGTATGCTATACCAAAGCAGAAGAGAGAAAAATTACCCTCTCCAGGATCCAGTCTGGAAGCCCTCAACACAAGTAAAACAATAACCTCTCAGAGAAAACGTTTACAACCAAGGAGACTCTTCTGAGGCAGCATAAGAACGCAGAGCTTTAGCCTGGGCCTGCACTGAACTTGACAGCAAATATGCATGGTTCCAGGACTCTCATTCCAGTTCTTTGCTAGAGATCTGGCTTCCCATGGTGAGTGCAGAATCACAAGAACAAGCCTCCCTAGATTTGGCTGTACTGCCCATAGCCACAGAGCATCTTCTAGAGAAGAAAACACTTGGGGCTATGAGAAAGGAGGGAACCGCGGTGTCCCTCACTGCAACAGAAAGGACACTGGCACAGAGTGTGGTCAGGTTCATTCCCCTCCAGTGCCGAGTGTTTCAGATTCTGAATGAAATGTCAACAGAGACTCTCAAAGGTTGGATTCACAGAGGAAAAAAAAATTTTTTTCCTGCAAAAAGTGTTTGCTTTATTGCAAGGGTCAGCAAACTTTTTTAGTAAAGGGCAAGATAGTAAATATTTTATGTAAGTACAATACTTACATAACAAAAGAGAAAACTCTTGGCCTCTCTGCTTGCCTGGGGTGGGCCTGCCTGAGCACTGACCCTGCGTCCATGCTTCTGCCCAGTTGCCGCCTACCGGAGACATTCTCAGGACAAGAGCGACTGGCCCAAGACGGAAAGGCCTGGCAGGCCATGAGCACGGAGCAGGCAAGGGGGGACCTGCTACAGTCAGCTTCGCTCTCTGCCCCAGTGACACCCAGGTGCCCGTGTGTCCTCTCCTCCCACTCACCTCAAGTTGGGCAGCTGGTAAGTCTCCAGCTCTTGCACAGAGATTCGACTGCTTGGTGCCTGACAGTTGCCAACAGTAGAGTCTCCAATGTGTGAATGGCAACCAGTGCGGGCCTTGGGCAGCAGTGAGATACAGCTGGCCAGGTAGACAGGTGCTGAGAGTCTGGGGGAATGGGGACGGAGGGGGTTACTCCAGTTTGGTCTCCATGGCTCACGGTGCTAGCCTGCTCTGGCAGTGCCAGGCCTGAGAGCGATCATTTGCTAATCCCAGCTTTCGTGAACAATAAATGGCCGCAGCTTTCATTCCCCCAAGGTGCTAAGTGAGTGGCAACTGCATCTGTCCCTGAATCTGCCTCTCCTCTGCTCCCGAAAATGCCTTTTTTTTCCTGGAAAAAAAGCTTTGGTGGATGTGATGGCTTTAAATTATATGCACAAATTCTTTGACATTCTTCCCTCTAAAAAGGTAGAGCTTAATTCCTCTCTCCTTGAGCTTGGGCTGGACTTAGTGCCTCACTTCTAAGGAATATAATGTGGTGAAAGTGATGGTGTGCGACTTCTGAGACTCAGTCCCATAAGGTATTGCTCTCTCTCTCGGATTACTCACTCTGGGGAAAGCCAGGCACCACGTCCTGAGGATGCTCAAGCAGCTCTATGGAGAAGCTTCCTGTGGAGAGAAACTGCGGCCTCCTGCCAACAGCCGTGTGGGTGGACGCTGTCTTAACAGCAGATCCTAAAGCCCCAGTCAAGCCTTCAGATGACTGTAGCCCTGGCCAAAATCTAGACCTCATGAAAGACCTGAGCCAGAAACCAGGTTTCTGACCCTTAGAAGCTGTGGGATAACAAGAGTTTATCATTTGAAGATGTTAAGTGCTGGGGTAATTTTTATGCAGCAATAAATAACTAATAAAGTGAACAGTAAAATAAGAGGCACTTATAAAAATCAGTCTTAATTTACAGTGACATCTGGTGTCTATATCCAGCTGCTTCCTTGACATACCCACTTGGACATCTCACACATATCTCAAAAGAAACATGATTCCCTCCAAACTTACTCATTTAGAATCTATCCCTCCCTGTCTGCCTTAATTCCCCATCTCGACAATGACTCCATGTTTATCTGGAGGTCACTCCTTTATTCTTTCTGTTTCCTCACCCTGACCACCCAATATATGGCATGCACACATACACACACACACACACACACACTCATTCACACATCTAATTTATTCTGTAGGGGCATGTGTTTCTCACCACCAATTTCTGCCACATCTGGCCTCAGTTGTGCAAAAGCCTCTCAGCTGGTCTCCTGACTTCCCACTCACCCACATCCAATCCATTTGCTACACGACGGTGAGCATCACCATCACCAAAGAGAACTGGATCATGCTGCCACCTGGCCCAAGTCCTCCAGAGACTTCCCTTTGGAATGAGAGGGAGATCCCAGCCCCTCACAGGGCCCAGTAAGACCCTGGCACGACCTGCCCTCAGACAGCCCCTCCCACTCACCCCACTGCTCTCCTCCTCCGAGCCCGTCCACCACCTGCTTCTTCCCACCTCAGACCCTGCAAACGCTGCTCCCTCTGCCTAGACGTTCCCCCCATTCACACGACTCTCCCCACCCTGACACCCCTGAATTCAACTTCTGCGTTCCCTCCTCAGCGTGGCCTCCCCTGTCTTTTCATCTAAGGCAGAGCCTCCTGCTACTCTCTCTCTCAGACTGTTGCTTACTTACTTCACAGCACATAATACAAGTTGAATCATTTGACCATTTGTCTAATTATACTTTATCTGTCCATGGACGGAACCACGGTTTCCTGACGGGAGCAACCACCTGAGGGGCCCCAGACTTGGGCTCAGAGCCTGGCCCCTCAAGTCAGCCACCGACACTAGGTCACTCGGCAACAGACGCCAGGCTCCCACTTCTGAGCCTCAACCCAGAAATCCTGGGTATGGAGCCAGTTTACTTGGTAGGTATTTCTGTTCTTTGATTCCCAGGAACCCTAAAGAACTGACATCTGGGGACACTCATTAAATGCAGAAAGATGAATGTCCTTGCCTCTGAGCTCTCAATCTGGAGGGACGAACAGATGTTTAAAGGGATACATTTCAATGCAGCATGTGGATTCGACAACAGAGACTGAAGGAGCTGCTGTGCAAGCCAGAAGAGGAGAGATGCCCTCCCGTGCGTGATGGGGGTGGGAGCAGGGGGTCAGGGAGAGTCCTGCCGGGACTGTGAGGAAGGCGAAAGGACCACTCTTCTGGGTTTGATCGAATAGTTTTCCATGCTCCCTCCCCAAGCCAGGTATATCAGAATCACTTACAGAACCAGCTGCTATTCCGAGCCAGAGGACATGACTGGAAAAACACATCCTTTGGCAGCAGAACACTAGTCTCCACTTAGAATCATATGCCAGGGTTCCAGGTGGGAGGGGGGACTTTCTGGTCACCTAGTCCTCTCACTTCTTGTCAAATGACAGGCTGGGCTGGAAGAGGGCGGGGGTGGGGTACAGGGCTTATATCTCAGAGAATTTGAGGTGTGAAGGCCCTGGGAGAGTCTGGGAGGAGACTCAACAAAGTCCACGATACAGGTGCCAAGCCATCCTTGGTTCTCCCTCTGCGAGGCTGGGAGGGGGACAGCAGCAGAGGGGGTGAGGGGAGAAGGGCATGGAGCTGGTGCCGGGGGGTCACCTGGACCAGCCATGGGGAGAGAGGCCTGGCTCCCCTCCTCCCCACCTGCCCCTTAGAGCCCCCCAGATCCGTCTTCCCTTTGGACTGACCAGCTCCAGGCCTTCCACAGCATTTTCCAGGTGTATCGGCCAGGTGCAGAAGACACCTATCACCAGCCTTGCTGGATCCAGGGGAATGACTGTAACCAATGGGAACTTCTGGTGACACCAAGGTACAGTGGAGGCAATAATATGACAGACCAGGGGCTTTAATGGCCCACAAATTCCTTTCTATCCTCACATAAGGCCACTGCCTGGACCCCAGAGTTGGAACAGAGTGAGATTTCTGATAGAAACAGTGGGGGAAATAGAGGGTAAATATTCAAGTGAGGTCAGTCACAGTAGTCACAATATTTCTGCCAAATTCTAAATTAAATTACATTTTATGTCACCTGATCAGTGTTCCCCTGGGGACACACATTATTTTACGGTAATTTGTTAAACTAGAAAATCTGGCCAAGGGAGGCAGAGGCTCCAGACAGGATTAAGAGGACAGTCTCAGGGTCAGGACAGTCTCAGGGCTGGAGTCCTGCCTCCCCCGCCTACTGCTGCATGTCCCTGAGACGGCTACCTAACCTCTCTGAACCTCGGTGTTCTCATCTGGACACGGTGCGACAGCAGCACTGAGCTCATAGGATTAGTGGAAGGATCACACGTGATAATTTGTGTCACGTGCTTAAGACAGTACCTGGCACCTAGTAAACCTCAAAAAATGTCAGTTATTTAAAGAAAAAAAAGAAATTAAGACAGACATTGTTCCCAGTTATATATAAGATAAGAACAAAAGGTACATGAGCATCTGGGGATTTTTCTCTATCAGGTATGGTTACAGAGGTTCTATGGGAGAACACCCAGCTCCTAAGTTATGGGAGAGGATTTGGTCCATCAGAAGAGCCGCCACGCAGTGGTTAAGAATCCACCTGCCAATGCAGGGGACACGGATTCGAGCCCTGGTCCGGGAAGATCCCGCCTGCGGCAGAGCAACTAAGCCCGTGCGTCACAATTACTAAGCCTGCGCTCTAGAGCCCACGAACCACAACTACTGAAGCCCGCATGTCTAGAGCCTGTGCTCTGCAACAAAGAGAAGCCACCGCAATGAGGAGCCCGTGCACAGCAAAAAAGAGTAGCACCTGCTCGTGGCAACTAGAGAAAGCCCGTGCGCAGCAACGAAGACCCAACGTAGCCCCCCCCCAAAAATATATATATATATGTATGTATGTATGTATAAAAGAAGAGCCACCAGCACAGTCAAACTGCTTACAAAACCAGACAATTCTCTTCTGGGTTCTAATCACTCTCCCACCCTCACCCCCACGCCTCTCCTGGAGGACAGACTTCCCCGGCCAGATGTCAATCATCCCTTTCAGGGCACTGAAGAAGCACAAACAGAGTTGATTTATCACCCCTGGACAGCACTGTGGACCAGAAAGTTTTGAGCTCAGCCTTGGGAACAAGGGTGATGCTGAGAGTAACCCACTAACAAGAGCCAGAGTGTGGAGACCCGGCCACAGCAGCAACCCGGCTACCTAGACCTGCCCACTCACAGGCTCTCCTTCCGCACTCAATTCCAGGCCCTGCATAATCCTCAATCCGTGTTCGTTTGGGAGGTTCACCCCCGTCAAGCCTCAGCACCGCAGGGACAGACATAAACAAGGAAGCACTGTCCCCCGCCCCCTCCACAGGTGCCCCATGCCCCTTCCCTCGCCTTCCCCACAATCCCCCAGTTTCAGGAGCAGCCGCGCACTCACCCCCCACGCCCACCTACCCGTGAATGGGCTGCAGCCCTGAGCCCCTGCCGCTGCCTGCCGAGTGGAATCCGAGCCTGTTTACTCCGCAGCAGCGACACACTGGGGCCAGAAGCGCTCCAACTGCCCCAGCTTCCCGGCTTGTGCGCTAATGGGCTATGTTTGTAGGCTGATAATATGATCTGTAGGACATGTGCTGATAAACTATCTATCTATTCTATGTGACTCAGCCCAGCGTGAGACAAAACAGACTTGGGCGGGGAGGGCTTGTCACAGCGTAAACGATGTGCCGGCCAATCTGAGCCATATAACCCGGGATTATCTGCACCTCCCTGCAGGTGGCGGGGGGCCTTTCAACATTGGACATCCTGAAGTGTGCTAAAAAAAAAACAGGTCAGAGAAGGCAAAGGGTGACATATTCTTAGCCCGCTAAGCTGGAAACCAAACTGAAAGCAGGATGAGAAAGCCATACGACCAAGGAAATGTTTTTTTTTTTTCAGTATTTGAAGCAGATGTCCAAGGTCTTGATTTCATCCTTACATTTTTTTCTTAATTTTATTTAATTTAAGAAATTAATTTCCTAAAACATATGTGAGTTTAGGTTCTCTTTAGAGATTTTACTATTTCGGCGAATATGTTTTCCTGATATCCAACAGTGGGACAACATGACAGTTGACAAGCAGCAATCGTGCCTACACAACCCCTTGGTGCCCCTTCACGGCCACAGTTCCTCATACACCTTCACCCTAAAACAGAAAAATGCCTTTTGTCTAATATATACATAATAACTCTAATTACAAAATAGTTTGATTTCTGAAGGACTATTTCCATAATGGAACATTTTCTGTTTGTTGACATTTTAATTAAATTACCATTTTTAATTGTATACTAAGTTAGTGGGGCTCAAATTAATCTTTGTGACTATATTGAATCGTACCTCTAAAATGTTAGATGTGCTTTTTATTACTTAGGATAGAATTTTCATATTATGTTTCTCTTTTGATAAATAATGTAAGTTACCTAGTTAGTAATTAATGTTTAGTTTGCATTTTGTTTTCTTTTTTTTTCTGGTATCCTCAACTAAAGAATATAAATTGAAAAAGCAGTTTCAGTTCACATTCTACTTGAATACCATTTCAATTTATAAGAGGGAGAAACATTCAAAAGCTTAATCATATTTAAGTGGAAAAAATTTTTTCCCACAAATGCATTCAGAATACAATGGGATTGGGCTTCCCTGGTGGTGCAGTGGTTAAGAATCCACCTGCCAATGCAGGGAACACAGGTTCGAGCCCTGGTTCGGGAAGATCCCACATGCCTTGGAGCAACTAAGCCCGTGCGCCACAACTACTGAGCCTGCGCTCTAGAGCCTGCAAGCCACAACTACTGAGCCCGTAAGCCACAACTACTGAAGCCCACGCGCCTAGAGCCCATGCTCCGCAACAAGAGAAGCCAACACAATGAGAAGCCTGCACACCGCAACAAAGAGTGGCCCCCGCTCACCGCAACTAGAGAAAGCCTGCGCGCAGCAACGAAGACCCAACACAACCAAAAATAAATAAATAAAAATAAAAATTAAAAAAAAATACAATGGGATGCCTTTATGATGCTGATTGGAGGAACAGGCCATAGTCATCAGACTATAATGATGTGCACTCAACAGGATCGAGAAAGTTAGCAAATGAAAATAACTTTCAGTTACATTTGAATTTCAGATAAATAACAAATAATTTTTTAATATGTGTCTCAAATACTACATGAGTCATACTAAAAAATTATTTGTTGTTTCTCTGAAATTTAAATATAAGTGAGTGGCCTGTATTTTACATGGCAACCCTCCACCCAAACCACCCAGGACCTTACTAAAATGCTGAGTTGGCTGCAAGAGGCCAGAGAAGGGCTGAGAGTCTGTATCTCTAACAAGTTCCAGGTGATGTGGAAGTTGCTGGTCCAGAGACCATATTGTGAGTGGCAAGGATCTAGAATTAGCATAGTCTGGTGCAGTGATACCGAGGACTGGCTTCTCACTGGCATGGCCTGGATAGACCCCTCTGCCCCTCAGAAGTTCTGACTCAGTAAGTCTGGGACAGGGGTCCAGGGGTCGATATTTTCAGCATGCTCCACAGGAGTTGTTGTTTCTGATTCACAGGCAGGGATGTGAACCAGGAAATATTTTAAAATACAAAAGGTACCATGTTCATGCAAGGAATTATTATTGCATTAAAATCACTCTGTGCAGATTGTTGTATCGCTGGGCTAAGTGTGTCCAGAAAGACCTTCCAGTTTCTGAGCTCCCAAGGGGCAGCAGGTAGGATTGTGCCCTGCAGTCTTCACATCCCAGTGTCCCCTTACAGCTGGAAGCAGCCCAACTCCTAACAGCCTTATTATTACCAACCCTGGCCACTTTCTTAGAGCTCAACACTTTTTTATGCAATTCAGTTCCAGCTGGGCTTGTAAACTCATGAAACGCAGTCCAAAGACCATAGCTCCAGCTTCTCCATGGGGAGGTGTATAATGTTTGCCTTACATCCAAAGGGGTTCCACACACAAGCTCACCCAGATACCCACAGGGGACTGAATGCTTTCTCACAGCCACTCTGAGTCTAGGATTCCTGTTGGAACATTGAGTCACACGCACCACAAAGCTTTCTTCCAAGTAAATACCTGGTTTCCAGAGTTTCCAGAGTGGGGTGTACTTCAAAGGGCCCAGGGTCATTTGCATACAGGAAATCTTCTCCCTGGAGCACCTTAACCCATCTCTGACACAGCTTGGGTTTTGCACTTTGGCCTCCCTCATCCCTCCACTTGCATTTCATCCATTTCAAAACCATTAAGAGCTGTGAAGAATGCCTGAATGCAATCAGATACAAAATCCACTTAAGAAGCACTTTAAAATGAGATCCTCCAGGTCTTGTGAAACCAAGTGGGACCCCAGCTTGCCTTCCCAAGTCTCACTCCAAGAAGTCTGTCTGCCCATCCATTTGTCTGTCAGGGGCCACTGACCTTGACCTGGTCAGCAGTGATCAGGAAGTGACTGCTCCTTCCCCATCAACAGTTTTTTCATAACACTAAAATGGCACTTGGCATAGATTACTGGGCTCATCTTATCTAGGGGGAAGGGGAAAGGGAGCAGAAGCCCAATCTTGGAGATCACTGTCTCTCCCAATATGCTCAGCACATATAGCTGGTCAGTAGATATTTGTTGAATTAGATTGGAAGGAAAAAAATTTTGGTGAGAATTCTAAACTATAGTCATGTCTAAAAGTCTAAATCAGAATCCCCTACCCTACCATGGTTTCCAGTAAATACATCAGGACTATCTCATCTTGTATACGGTGAACTCTCTTGAATAAGTTGCCCAGAATTTGGCACTGCTTGGAGTACTTAGGATTGACTTTTTTCCCCCTTTACTGTTGCGGGGAGGGAGTGTTCTTTGTTGTATTTCCTGGCTCAGGCTAGGAGGCGCAATTTGTTTTCCTTTGGAGCTTCTCAAAGACCTAGTCCACGCCCGCCTCACCTTCCCTTTTAGAAAGTAAGGCTGAAATGTAACGCTGAGTCAGCCACAAATGTGGCAGATGGTATAAGATTTAGCCAAAAGGAAACCAGCACAGGCAAACACTGCACTAGAGGCTGGGGAAGCGAGATTTCCAGAAGACCAGGTTTCTGGATCTCCTAGTCTGAGGGATAAGGCATAGGGGGAGGGGCTGGTGAAAGACAAGAAAACCAGCAATTTACCACAGTGTTGACAAAATGAGGGAAACTCCAGTTCAAGTTCCCTCTAAGAACCACCTGCCAGTCCCTAGAAAAAGAAATACAAGCATCCAATAAACATAACTGCAAATCCAAACAACAACAGGATACTATCTTCACATATAGAATTGGCAAAAATTCAGACGCTTGCTGCAGCCAGCTGGTAAGGACCTGCAGGATCTGTGTGGAAGGGAGGAGAAGGGAGGGACAGGACACCGGTGCTGCCTTCCTGGAAAATAATTTGGAAATGTCCCCCCTTTAACCAAGCAGTTCCAGTGCCAGAAGTTTATCGGCTAGATATATTCCCAAGCAATCACCAGGATATACATATAAGGGAGTTCACTCCAGAACACAGAAACACACCAAGTGATTCCTGATAAGACAGTTTATGATACGTCTACATAGAAATTCATATGATACAGTCCCCACCCTCTGCACACACATACACAAATGAAGTCCCCTCTTAAGCCCTTCTCTGTCCCTCTTACCCAATTTCTGTAACAGTATAGCTCTAAAATGGCTCGTTTGAGCAGTCTTCCCTACTGAGTTTGAAGATTTTTGAGAGCAAGAATCTATTCTTCTAAACCCCACACAGAGGTCTGTAGCAAATACAGAATAGGTTTCCAGTGGCTGTTTGTTAAATGGTGAAAACAGAACGCCACTTACTTGATGAACGGGCGAGGGCTCCACTTCTGACAGTTACTTGAGTTTTATCAGAAGCTGTTGGGCGCTGAGCTTGGTGGGATAAGATGCCTCGCATTCCTCAGCTGGAGAAATTCCCTGGCCTGGCTTGCCGCTCTCCCCCATCTTCTGGCCTGAGGGGAAAATGACAGAAGTAAGACACAACGTGCCCCTAGGAATCCTATGATAAGAGTAGGCTTTGACCTTAAAACCTCCTCATTGTGCTGCAGAAATGGCTGCTCTGTTTATTAACTATTCAGTTGGGGGTTAATTCTAAATGGTCTCGACCACTGAAATGTTCGAATTGGCTTTTTAAAACTATCCTACCTCCAAATGTGTTTTCTTCCTTGAATTTGAGACAGACACTGGAAGTTTCTCTTTTGATTACGATGTTTTGTTTCGACTATTCTTGGTTGGTTGGATGGTTTTAAGGCAAATTCTTACTTGTATATTTTAAACACACACAACTCTGTCTCTCTTGCCCCAGTGTTTAACACAGGACAGCTCAGAGTTGTCGAAGCCAAGTTCGTGTGCCCAATGCATGTTTCGGTCTGTTTGGCCCCTTTGTGCATTGGCACACGAACTTGGGTTTGACAACAAGAGGGCGATACTGAACCGTCCTGAGACCAAGACCATTTGTTTGTCAGTGCCCTCCATAAGGGAGGAGGTGGCCCCCATTCCAGGGTCTCCCATCCCCAGGCCCTCCGTGGGTCTCTAACACAGTACTCACTGGCCAGATGCTGGGTGGCATCTGTCAGTCGGCAGTGACCGAGCAGAGGTGTCCAGTGGCCGTCCCAGGGTCACCAATCAACTCCCCACCCAGACACAGCCACACAACTACAATCACTGATTATCGTCCTTTATCCCCCCTACTACGCAGTGGGGCCACCTCTCACCACTGTGTCCCCAGAGCCTAGCCCTTGACCGGTAACATAGTAGACTCAGTCTGCGGGCCGCCAGCCCGATAGCAAATGTCTGGCCACTCAGGCACCTCTGCCCTCCCCTCCCCCTCATTTCTTCCTAACTCAAAACTTTGCCCAGATTCTGTCTAGTGCATACACTTGACTTTCTTTGGCCTCTGTACCCGTGGGGAATGCAGATCTTTTCAGTGAGTTCCAGTCTTTGGGTACACAGAGATTCTGAGTGGGCTGCAGGCTGAACACACCAGCCATGCAGACTCGGGGCCTTGGTTCCCTCCTGAAAGTGGGGAGGTGATTTCCAGGGATCCTAATTCAAGTCCTAAAAGTTCCACAAGAGCCCCTTTAAATAAGGAAGTGTCAATGCAGGGGTGGTGTCCTGCTGCCAGTTCTGCCACAGACCTGCCCAGCCTCTGCGGAAAAAGACATTTAAGTCCACAGATGGGATTCTTTGGTTCATCCATAAAATGAGACTAGTATTGCCAATGCTGTTATCTACTTAGCACACCGGATTGTTGAGGACTGTGAAGCACAAAGTGTACTAAGAATGTACTGTACTTTCTTTAAGCCTCCGTGCAACTCCTGGGGTTGGGTGATTAGCTTTCTCCTCTGCACTGGCCTTCCCCATATCCAGCTTCTAGAGCTGCAGGCCAAGTTCCCCATTCTCTCTGAATCTCAGCGTGACACTTGAAGCTTTTTAACAAGTTGAAAGGCCACACAGGGAGTTGAAGCACAGCAGGAATTAGTGAGCTGCTGTGGAGTAAAAATGCTACCAGCTATAAGTAAATGGGCTGCATCGCATCCCACCATTGCTTTGATGGGGACCTACCTCCCACTAAAAATAATTTAAAGTTTAATTCTCCCAAGATGCAGGTGTAGAAGCAAATAACAGCTCTTCTTTAGCACCTGTGGACCTGTTGCCTTCACAGAGGTAGACACGGATGCTGAAATGGCTTCAGATGCTGCTGCCAATTCGTTTTGCCACGGTGTAAATCCAATGGACAGAGATGGGTGACAAGAGAACTGAAACAGGAGGGAAGGGGGCAGGGCACAACCTTTCAAGAATAACACAGTGGTTGAGAAAAACTGGAGACGACAAACACTGGTTAGATAAAGATGTAGAGAATGGACTTGAGGTCACAGGGAGGGGGAAGGGTAAGCTGGGACGAAGTGAGAGAGTAGCATGGACTCTCTCTACTACCAAATGTAAAATAGATAGCAGTGGGAAGCAGCTACAGAGCACAGAGAGATCAGCTCAGTGCTTGGTGACCACCTAGAGGGGTGGGAGGGAGATGCAAGAGGGAGGGGATATGGGGATATATGTATAGCCGATTCACTTTGTTATACAGCAGAAACTAACACAACATTGTAAAGCAATTATAATCCAATAAAGATGTTAAAAAAAAAACAAAAAAAAAAAACTGGTTAGAGCTGACCAGGCCCAAGATGGTGGAAGATTTGACTCCCGGTAGACCTTGAGCTCATTATGCACTCATTGTAATATATTAGCATATGCTAAATGACACACCCACAGGCGCCATGACAGTTCCAAGGCTGACCATAAAAGGCCAAAATGTGGGCAGTGGCCCAACTCCTGGAAATTCCTGCCTCTTCCCCAAGAGTCTCTTTCCCAAGAGACTCTTTGCTCAAGAGTCCAGTACTGCAAGACAAGTGTTGGGTAAAAGGAAAGATAGCCTTACTGAGGAAGCCAGCAACCCTGGGGAGATGGTAGACTCATGTCACAAAGACCCAAACCCCCAGGTTTTGCTTGGGAAAAGAGGGAAAAGGGTTACGTGCAGGGGAGGGGTCAGTCTTCTATTTTCAGAGATGATTGTCTCCATCACGCGGTTCCAAGTAGCCGTCAGGTCTCGATTGTGGTTGGAACGTTATCTGACCCATAAATCTTTGGTCACTTAGTCCTGGAGAATAAGGAACAAGGGTGAAGTCTATAGAAAAACTAATCCTCAATCTCGATACACATCAAGCAGCAAGCAGTTTCTCCATCAGCGGCAAGCTAAGCTAAGCTAATGGTAGAAGTCAGGCATAGTAATAATTAAGAAATATATTGGGGAGAATTCCCTGTTAGTCCAGTGGTTAGGACTACATGGTTCCACTGTCAGGGTCATGGGTTTGATCCCTGGTCGGGGAACTAAGATCCCACCAGCCTTGTGGTGTGGCAAAAAAAGGAGAAAGAAATAGATTTGGAACAATGCTGAGTTGCTGACAGTCCCTAGTTACAGTCTCATTTCCTCAGTTACAATCCCCACTGCCGGATTTTCTTTCCATGTCTAGGGAAAAGGGGTGAAGACGTCTCTGTAACTTCAAGCTGAGCATGGGCGACGAAGGATTCTTAGAGTGGAAGGATCTGACATGGTGTAAGAAATATTCTTTGGTTCCCTTACGTGCCTGTTGAGATTCCAAAAGAGGCATCTCATTACTAACGTTTTAAGTAACTGTTTTGCAAAGAGCTGGCGTGCCAATTATGATCCCTTGACTAGAAGATAAAATCCCAACTTAAGGATTCCTTCAAGCATTGACCTAATCCCAGAGGGAATCCAAGAAAATAGGTTCATAAACCAATCCCATCCACCTTGAAATAGGGGAGTATGGTGGGCTAAGATCTGTTGGAGCCAGGTTGTGTCACCGTCATCTTGATTGTTTTAAGCACAGTTAATCTTCAACTCCAGGGTCAGTTTTTTCCCATTCTCTTGAGGCCAGTTCTTGGAATTGTGCTAGCCATAGATTCAGTGCTGCTCAAGACAGAGCAGCTCATGTCATGGCTACAGTCCGGTCATCATGCAGTTAGCTTTTTCCCTCCGGTGGCAGTTATAGTATCTGCAACACAGCTCAGGAATGTGCATCAGACACTGTGCCCTTCAGGGAGGAACTGAAGATTCTGTGACTCTATTGTCCTAATCATTAACTGCTTGAGCCTGCTCCTCTGTGACTCAACAGGAGACAAGGGACATGGAGGGGCTTTTTGTACCTGGGAGGGCCCCTCAGGGTCCTGCTTGGTTTCTAGAGGCCATGGGCTAAGTGACATGCCTCTCCAGCAGCAGCGTCTGGGGCTTCAGGGAACCACCAAATAAAGGCTTACAGCGTAACAGGGGACACAGCTGAATCTGGGGTTAATTCCCGTGTTGTTGGGGGCAGGGCGGAGAAGGGATGGAAGAGGCCACACTGTGGGCGCTGGGAGACTGTTAAAATGCAGTGAAACCCAGTGGCAAGGCTGAAATGGCCTCCCAGGCCGGACTGCCATGTTTCCAGAACATTTTCCTAGAGCAGGCCTGGCACCCCGATGCGCAGGTCACCAAGAAGGCGCAGGCCCTGGACGCACACTCGCACCTCGCTGCCCGCCTCCCCTCGCCCCACACCCCACCCCTGGCGCCGGCTCCGCTTCCTTCCAGTCTTGCTTGCAAATGCAGGTGCGCCTGGAATTTACACCCACTCACTCCTGCGAGGGCAGGAACCCCCCTCCTGACCCTGAACTTCTGTTTGGACTACCTGCTTCCTCGCCTTTCCCTCCCACCCGCTGAGACACACCCTTCTCGACCACCTGAGTCTGCCTGGGGCGGAGCACGGGCTCAACACACCTTTCTTGGAAAACCAAAGATGAAAGCAAATTTCGGGAAATAAAACTTTTCAATAAAACATCAAACGCCTTGGGAGACCCATACGTGGTGTTCAGGTTTTCCCGGTTACAGCAATACTTTCCACCACTCCTCCAACTTGGAATCACCACCCCGTTAAGAGTAATTGGTTTGCTTTTTTTTTCTTCTTTCTTTCAAAGAGTAAATCTGATCTTTTTAACTCGAAACTAATGATAGAGACATTAGGGCTAATTAACAACAGTTTTACAAGAATGGCCTTTTCCATTTTCTCTGTTTGGCTTCACCGCCTCTCACCTCCACCCCCGAGTGTTTCGGCATTGTAATGCGCACGGGCCTCCGCCTCCCCGCCCACCGGAGGGCTGTCCCCGCCACCCTGGGGCTTGTGGCTGAGGAAGGAGAATCTCCCTGAAGGTTTTATTCAAAGCGTTTATTAGGACCGACCTGTCTGAGGAACCCCCCAGTTTCTTCCGGCATCCTGGCTCCTGCTTCTGAGACCTTCTGCGGAGACCATATTTCTCATCTGGGATATTTTTCTCCTTAAATGCCCATTTTTCACTTCAAGAAATCAACGTTTTCCTTTGGGTGTTTTGGCAATGACTGTGAATTAAAGCCAGCCTAATATCTTTTTCTTTCTAAATTGTTAGGAGCCATGGACCAAAGAAAGATGGAGCGCTTTTCTTCCAGGTATGAACCAATGTTGAGTGTGAGCTTTTGATTACTAGTTTCCCAGCTTAGGAAACATGTCCTACACCTCTCTGTTGTTTGACTTCATCTCGTTCAAACCTTAAAGAGCTGCCAACAGTGCTGCTGTTTTTCCAAAAGACCTGGAACTTAAAGTTGCATCCACCTTTGCTATTGGCTTTTAACATCTTCAAACAGGTCACTGGCTCTGCCTCTGAAATGACTAGTGTTTTCCTACTCTCTTGTTAGAAAAGGTCAATATTACAACGAAATTAAGAATCTGCTTCTGAGAAGGTTAAAGGTATAGGCAAGTTTTCAATGTTTGGGAACCGTTAAGAATAATGGGAAATTTTTTTAAACCTTGAACATCTTTTAAATGACTGGTTTAAATGAAATAGTTTGTAAAATGGAATTCATAAATTACATAGAATGTCATCCAGGCATTTAAAATTCCTATATGAAAACTATATGCAGGAGAAAAAAACATGTGAAATAGAAGATAAAAGATTTATACCTACTTAAAATTATGTGCATATGAGGACACAGCCTAAGAAGTAATAACACGTATTGGAAAGAGCTGGAGATTAGGTGGACTTTATTCTCATCATCTTTCTTTGTGTTGTTACGTGAATTAGTCAGCCATTTTAAAAGAAAGGAAAAAGAAAAAAAGGAAAGTGGTGCTCTACAATTTCTCCCTAGCGGTCTGTGGTCCTGTGATGAGAAGACCCAGGTAATTCAAAGGGATTTTATTTGCTTTGTTTTCCTAATGGAGGTCTGATTTCCTCTTCCTAGTATGATTTTGATCCTGGCCTTTTCCAGAGCATTTGAACTGGGATTAGTCACTGGTAAGAGACTTTGCTTTTTTGATCACTAGCAATTTTCACGTGGCCTGAAATACAGACGCAAGGAGTTAATTTTGTCATTCAGGATTGGGCCACTGTGAACTTGCCCGCCCATCACAGGGAGACCTGGCCTTCAGAGACGATGGCCTTCAGTCCCGGGAGGAGCCTGCAATTCGTCATCGGCCTTCCCAGTTTGTACCATCCATGGGAATCCAGAACAGTAAGGTGTACCTGCCTTAGATCTACAGTGCGGTATTGCTATCCTGGTCCTTCACGTGTTTCCTGAGTATCTTTTAGACCCTCTTTCACCTAAGACAGTGGGCACCTGGTTCTGGAGCTGGGCAGATGAATAGTTGGACTGGTTTTGATTCTGGGGGCCAGAGAGGCATTGTGTACTTCACCTCCGCAGAATGCAGTTTCCCTCACCTGATCCCACTTCATGCTGGGGACTCCAGGTACCACCACTGGCTTATGCATGAAAAAAGATTTCTCTGATCAAAAGCACAGGTAGCCAAAGGAACACTAAAAAGGAGAGTCTTATTCTGTTAGGTTTACAATGTTTATAGACATCTGTCAACACTTGGGGAGATTAAGTCCTTACCGTCATATTAACCTTGGTTAACGGGAACTCAGTTTTTCAATCCTTCCACCCTCTCAGCCACTTTTCTTACATTTCAGGTAAGGAGCTAAACAGAACCTGCTGTCTGAATGGGGGAACCTGCATGCTGGGGTCCTTTTGTGCCTGCCCCCCCTCTTTCTATGGACGGAACTGTGAGCATGACATGCGCAAAGAGTAAGCCACTGAAACGGGCTGGGGGTGGAGAGGAGAGGGAAGGAGAGGTGGGGATTTAAACTCCCGCATGTCCGTTCATCCTCAGGAACTGTGGATCTGTGCCCCATGACACCTGGCTGCCCAGAAAGTGTTCCATGTGTAAATGCTGGCACGGCCAGTTCCGCTGCTTTCCTCAGCCTTTCCTACCTGGTTGTGGTAAGCAAAGGGTTGCCCCTTTTGCCCTCTCAGGTTAGTTAGTTGCCTGTGGACACTTAATTAACAGGGTCTCTCCTCTTACCTCATGGCTTGCTGAAGACTGGCAGCCAGAGCTCTCCCTGTAAAAGCATCAAGGACTCCAGATGGGATGGTCGCCCTGGTGTCCTTGATATTTACTTCCTCAATATGTGGCCAGTCGTGCTGCCTTTCAGGTGGAGAGTTATTTCAAGTCTATTTGACATTCTACAGTATGTGAAATTCTATAGAGGCAAATAAACAAGAAAAGACTTGGCCTCTTAAACACGAAGAGACACTCTCTGGCGTTCCTTTCTTTGGGCAGGGAGACCCAGACAGGCTCCAGGGGGGCAGCTCAGTGCCCACCCCACAGCAGGGTTGGGGGCACCCAACTCCAATTATTGCCCTTAAATTCCACCAGAGGAACTAACCCCACTCTCCTTTCTTAGGAAATTCTTCAGGGATCCTAAAAGGCCCCTCTAGGGCGCCCCCTGGTGATTGGTCTCATAACCCTTTCACCTCATTGATTTTTACTGATTTGAGGAAAACAATGACAAGGGCAGGGACCTAGAAGAGAACAAGAGGAGAGGGTTTGCTCCCTACCCCAACCTGAGCCAGATTTCTAGGGCCACCTTAGTTCAGAGACCTCTCCTACTTCTAACCCTGCATGTGTCAGAAATTGAAAATGTTCAACAAATTGAAAATGAAAACAAATGCTTCCTTGAGTACAACATGGGACCCCAATCCAGGCAGGGATTGTCTTTTCCTTTTGCATTGGGTATCAGGCCCAGGATAGGTGACTGGAAGGTGTGGGTGGAATGGCTGGATAGGTGGGGACCATATTTTCTCCCTGGAACTCGGGACGCAAAATGTGCTGTCTCCTTAGCATCAGAGCCTAACCAAGTTCTGCCACACGCCAGCAATTATAGGCGTCACCGGCTGGGGTAGGTTACCAGGTGTGAGAGCATGTATCCAGGGAAGATCAAGTTAACAGTTTGTCGCAATATTTTCTCAGGGGAGTCTAAGTGCACATAATCGGTACTGTTGATCCCATAAGCACATCGTACTCATCAAATCTTGGGCCCTAACTGCTTTTGGGTTCGTGTAGATGTGCCACGTGTTTGCCAACAGGATAAAGTGCCCGAGGGATTTCCTTTAATGACCAAGTGTCTCTACCTTCCAGATGGCCATGTGATGGATGAGCACCTCACAGCTTCCGGGACTCCAGAATTAGCGCTGTCTGCATGTGCTTTTATGCTACCTGGCATCTGCCTTGCTATACAAAGTTATTATTAACCCACATTTGTGTGCAGCATTTGCCATGCAGCTTTCATGACCTTTAAAGGCTGTCTCTCCAATGTCCCAACTGAGAGATGATCATTTGTTAGTAGTCTTGAAATGGTGAATAGATTTCCCTATGGTCCCTAACATTTCCTTAAAGTACCAACTACTTTCCTTTTCCCTGCCCTCTCCAAAAAACTACTTAAAAAAAAAAAATGCCATATCTTGTTCCCAAGTCCTGTGTTTCTTGATACATGTAACTCTACCAAGGGCTTATTAATAGTTTCTTTTAAACAATTGAATTCTATCTACAGATTATTAAAGGTTACTCCCAATGTGGAACTGAGCATAAAGCATTGAATAGAGTTGTGATCAGAATCAATTAAGATAGTATCTTAAGGGTTTCCCTGGTGGCGCAGTGGTTAAGAATCCACCTGCCAATGCAGGCGACACGGGTTCAAGCCCTGGTCCTGGAAGATCCCACGTGCCGCAGAGCAACTAAGCCTGTGCGCCACAACTACTGAGCCCAGGTGCCACAAGTACTGAAGCCCGCACGCCTAGTACCCGGGCTCCGCAACAAGAGAAGCCACCGCAACGAGAGGCCTGCGCACCGCAACAAAGACCCAATGCAGCCAAAAATAAAATAAAATAAATTAATTTTTTAAAAAGTATCTTGAAAATGAAAGGAAAGGAAGCATTTGTAAGGGGAGCAAAGGAGAAGGGAGGGGGCAGACATCAGAGGTGAGAGACAGGATGCTGGAGTAATGGAAATGTGTGTGTATCCCTGGGAGACTAGGTAGAAAAGTGGGAGCAAATGAGAAATTTGAGAAAATAAAATGCATTACTTGATTGATCAGATGGTACAGAGAAGCAGATTAAAAAGCTTAAGTTGAAGGGCAAGTTTCTATCATCAGTAGGAAGCTGTATAAGACGAGGACACCTGTTTTCTCAAGGATTTGGAAAGAGAATAAAGTCCTTGAAAAAAAATTATATCTAAATTCCCTCAATGTATTATTAAGAGTGCTTAATACATTATGATTTCTCCATACTATGCAATTATTTTAACAGTGGTAAAAGAGAAAATGTTCACAATATATTTAGTTGTAAGCCAGGTGATAAAACTATACATTGTAAAGCCCATTTTGAAAATATGTATCTGGTCTGCCCAGTAAAAGTGGGAAGTACGTTGACCAATGTGTGAACTGTGGTTATTTCTAGGTGGTGGGATTTTTTCCTCTGCACTTCTCTGTTTTCCACGGTGAGGGCGTATATTTGTTTTCATATGGAACGAGATGACTACAACAGGCTTAAAACTGAGGAATCTGGAAGCGCCAAGAGCTCAGAGTGGTGCCCAGTTTTGTTTCTGGCTTTAGTGTGTGTGTTCTGCTGTGAGGGACAAGATTTGCTTCCGTTATTTATGTACTGCTGGATCCACGGAAAATTCCAAATGAGTGGAATTTTTTTTCAATGTCCTATGACAGAAGGTGAAAATGGGATAGGCAGGGAAGCAGTGAGGGATACCCCAGAGAGCTCAGAGCGTGAGGGTGGGCCGCCCAGTGGGGAAGGCTGTTCTGTTCACTTACTGGCAGTGGGGCCCAGTTTCCCAGTTTGAACCGGGTTAGTCCCTACACCACAGTGTTGTTAGAATGAAGTGAACAAAATAAAACACTAGCACAAAAAGTTTCTCAACAAATGTCACATTTCTTCTCTTTCTACCTTCCTATTGACCACAAAGTAGTGTAAAACATTTTTTAGCCCAGAAATAGAAAAAAAATTTTAAACAGAAAAAAACAGAGTATTGAAAGAAGGCTTCTCATTTGCATGCAACTCCTGTAATCCCTAACCACACTGTGGGCAAGGCTGGACCGTGTTTTCCAAAGTTGGGCATTCACACTCTACCTTATAAGGGCCACATCACCTGTGCTTAATTGTTTTCTTTACATCAACTCATTTGTGTATTGCAGTAAAATATACATAACATAAAACTTATCATTTCAACCACTTTTAAGTATAAAGTTCAGTGGCATTACGTATATTCACATTGTTGGGCAACTATCACCACCATCCATTTCCACAACTTTTTCATCTTTTCAAACTGAAACTCATTAAACACTAACTCCCCATTCCTCCTCCCCACAACCCCTGGCAAGCACTAGTCTACTTTCTGGGTCCATGAATTTATTCTAGACACTTCACATAAGTAGAGTTGTGTATATCCTTTTGCGACTGGTCTATTTCACTTAGCATACTGTTTTCAGGTTCATCTATGTTGTAGCATGTGTCAGAACTTCATTCCTTTTTTTTTTTTTTTTTTTTGGTGGTACGCAGGCCTCACTGTTGTAGCCTCTCCCGTTGCGGAGCACAGGCTCCGGACGCGCAGGCTCAGTGGCCATGGCTCACAGGCCTAGCCGCTCCGCGGCATGTGGGATCCTCCCGGACCGGGGCACAAACCCGTGTCCCCTGCATCGGCAGGCGGACTCCCAACCACTGTGCCACCAGGGAAGCCCCTCTTACGTGGTTTTGATTTGCATTTCCCTAATGACTGGTGATGTTGAACATCGATCCACTTAAGTGCTTTTTACTCGTCCCAAACAATTGCATTTGTGAAGCCCTGGATAATTTATACCAGTCTTGAAATTAAAAAAAATAATAACGTTCACCTGTATGCCATCTAAAATCATGAACCAGAGGTACATTTTGGGAAATGGTGTGCAAGGAGATGCAAAAGACTCTAGATTCCACCCTCAAAAGCCTTATAGGGGCTTCCCTCGTGGCGCAGTGGTTGGGAGTCCACCTGCCGATGCACGGGACACGGGTTCGTGCCCCGGTCCGGGAAGATCCCACATGCCGCAGAGCGGCTGGGCCCGTGAGCCATGGCCGCTGAGCCTGCGCGTCCGGAGCCTGTGCTCCGCAACGGGAGAGGCCACAACAGTGAGAGGCCCACGTAACGCAAAAAAAAAAAAAGAAAAAGACAAGGGAGAGATTATCTATTGTAATTCCAAATCACTCCAGTTTGTTTTTATTTGGAAAAAGAAAAAAAAAGCCATGATAAATCATGTAATCAATGTCAATCAGAAAAACTGACATTATTATAGGATTTACCAGACTAGCCCATCAAAATAAAACCCATGTGTATGAAAAGAAAATCAAATCTTGTTTGGTATTGTGAAAAGTAAGATGTTCATTTTCCTATAGTACTTGGATATTTGGATAAAGGGTGTTTCCCCCTCTAAAGTGTGTCCCGGTTGTACAAATGCATCAGTTATAAACAGAAATGTCAACAGTCCCACCAGACAAAAGATGGTTAGATCCTTTGCATAAGACCCTTGCCTTGAAGCTTCGGCTCTCTCTCCACTCACAGTTGCTGAGTCTTGGCTCCATCTCTGTCAGCACAGGCACAGCCTAGCCAAAGGTCAGTGTCACCCCCACGTCCAAGAATCCTCCGTCTCTGGGCAGGGGAAGGAGGAGGGAAGTCTACAAAGGGAGATAAGACTAACTGCTTTGTAACTCCATGAGCCCCTAAAAGCCCCAAGTGAGAAGCATCAGGCGATAGCAACTGGTGATGTGCCCTCCAGCCCGGGAAATGCATGGAAGCTTATTCTTTTCTCTGCAAGAGTCACTCAGAGGAGCTCTTTGGGGCTAGTTCTGAATTCAGCTGTGCCTCATCTCACTTCTTAGGAGAGGGAATAACAGCTGCCCGGTGTGCGCTGGCCTGCAGGGCAAGCAAGCACACCTAGTGTGCAGAGCTGGAAAGACTGCACCTTCTCCCCATATGGCCATGTTACCAGTCCCCAGCCTCCTTCCAACTTGAAACTGCTAGGTGGGCAGACCTGACTGATGTTCTTTGAGATGGATGTGGCCCTTCCCTTGGCGTCTGTCAATCACTGGGGCAGGTGCTCTCACTGGGAAGCAAGTTGTTCCAACAGCCCATTGAAAAATGGCCAAAAGGAGGTTCAGAGCCAAAGGTAGCTCAATAGATACATACATACACCCATTCAAGCGTGCTCCTGGAGATCATGTAGCGGCTCGGATAACTTTTTTGAAGGTCCAGTTTCCCCTTTGGACCTGGAAGAAATCAAGGGAGCCCTTTCCTGGCACACAGGGAGAAAAGCCTCCTTCTTGGGTGGGGCCTCTGCTGGGAAGAGGAGGAGTGGTGAGAAAGAAGGGCCTTTATACAGGATGGAGAAGAGCAGGAAACCGCAGACACACCTTTTCAGGCTGCCAAGAGCTGGCCATCCAAACTTTGGTCTTTTTCCCAACACAGTGGGTTTGGACTCTGACAGCCTAAAAGCAAGTCTCAGCCCCGCCCATTGCTAGCAAGTCGCCTTAAAGGCCTGTGCCTCCACGTGCTGTGGACAGAATGAGGGCCCGGGCAGTCTGTTCATCGTTGTCCCCGTGGTACTTGTGCCAGCATGTAAGCGGTGCTCAAGAAATGTTTTGGAAGGGAGTGGGGGAGGTCCTACCACCATGCTTCCCATTAATCACCTCTTTTCCTATAAGTCTCTTCCAAATATTTCCCCTGGGCTGCCTTGCTGCAGCGTGTGCTGAACACTCCTTGCCAAACCACAGGGCAGTGCTGAGCACGTGGCCTGGTTCTAAAGCAATGGCTTTAGAAAGTAGGCAGATTAAAGGGGGGAAAGTGGCAGGGGGGTGGTGGTGGGATGAACTGGGAGATTGGGATTGACATATATACACTAATATGTATAAAATGGATAACTAGTAAGAACCTGCTATATAAAAAATAAATTTAAAAAATTCAAAAAAAAAAGAAAATAGGCAGATTAGGTTCTCATTTTAATTGGATTATTAAGAGGGTTGTATCCCTTTCTACTTTCCTTCCTTTTGTTTATTCTTCTGCAGTTGTTTTGGCAAAACATTTGAATTCAACCCCCACAGAACAGTGCTGAGTAACTTGAGTTCACACCTCAGGGCAACTCATTCAGCTCCCAGCGCCCTTCTGCTCCACTCCTGAGCCAGACACGCGGCGTGGCAGGAGGTGGCCAGGCTCACCCAAGCCTTTCTGTGCCCCGCCTCCACCTCGGGAGACATTTGGATTAAAATCCAATAGCTGATTTCCCTGAATATGTCAAGGGTAGCTCACTCTTTGTTGCTCTTGTCTGAAAACAATGTTTGCACCTGCCCAAGGTGGTGGCCCCAGCAGGTAGAGGGGTTCATCCTTCCCCAAGGTGAGGGCAAAGACCAGGCCCACCTCCTGGCGCCCAGGTTGGAGGCAGGAGGAACAGCAGCTGCCTGGGACTCCACTCTCTGTCCCAGCTGCCCTCTTCTGACCCACCAGGATAGCAGCCCTGTGTCCCGGCGTCTGAAAGCCCAGGCATTTCCTCCCTGAACTCAGCACCCCAACTGTGGGCTCCCCCATTTTGACGTGAATGGGGGTCCCCTCAATGAGGGCTCACCCTCACCATTTGGGGCCCCACTGAGAGGTTTTCTTTTCAGAGACCCCTGACCTCTCTAAGGTCACCCCTCCCAACACCTTCCATCACAAGGTCTTTCTCATCCTAGTGTTGGTTCATTGTCATCATACTTACTTGTGTGTTGTCTGTGTCACTCCACAAGGACAGGGATTTGAGTTCCATGAGGCTGAGGTCTCCTGTGCTTTGTTCACTGCTGTATCTAGAAAAATGCTTAGCACATAGTAATGTAACCAAGCAGTACATTATGGGGCCTTCCCAGTACAGACCCCCACCATGTCCTCCACCTGCCTCTTGTTTGCAGTAAAACTTTAGGCTCCCAGGCCCTCCCCGAGTTCCAAAGAATAAATTTAATCAGAGAAGTGAGAAAATGCAGAAACAAAGGAAAACAGTCAAGCAAGACAAAATAATAATAGTTTAGCCATTAAACAGTCAGGGAACTTTAGTTCCTTCTCAAGGGCTATATATAGTGTTCTGAACCATGTCCTTTGAGCTGTTTTGCAGACACTGAAAATCTCACCAGGGGGAAGAAGTTAACTCTATGCTGACCACCAACACATAGACCCTAGACCCGTAGGAACCAGAAGGTTGATGATGTTGACTCCCAATTACCTCACCACCAACCAATTAGAAGAATGTCCATGAGCTGACCACACACCCCTCAACCCTCTCCCTCGCCCTATCTTTAAAAACCTTTCCCTGAAAGCCTTTGGAGAGTTTGGGTTCTTTAAGCACTAGCTGCCTGGACTCCTTGTTTGGCGCCCTGCGATAAACGCTGCACTTTCCTTCATCACACCCAGTGTCAGTAGATTGGCTTTATCGTGCAAGGGCAAGTGGACCCAAGTTTGGTTCAGTAACAGTAGGTAACAAACAAATCTTTAAAAGAGTAAGTGAAGGAGCCCTGTCCTATATTCTTATCTTGGAAGGTTTTGTGTTTGGGGCTCTTACTTCTTTAATCAGGGTTTCAGATGTTTATTCAGCTACCTTATAAAACAGTGTTAGGCCCCACTAGAGCCCTCAGCCAGCTGAAGGGGCAAGGCAGGTGGCCTAAGGTCATACTCAGAGCCACATGTTACCTTTCCTCCAGCTGCTGTCATGACAACGGTACAGCAGTGACTGAGCATCCACCAAGTCCCCTGGGACCCAGGAGAGGCCTGGACCAGACACAGGTGAGGAGTAAAGAAGTTGGCCAGATCCTGAGCCCGCCTGGCCTCCAGGGCTCGGTACTGCCCGCTGCTTCTGAGCTGCGTGGATCAAGGTAACTGCCAGAGCTGCTGCTGTCACCTGCAGAGGGAAGACAAGATGTACCCAGCAGGGAAAGTGCCTGGGGTGGCCATCGGTCATCGGTAAACCAGCTGTCCTTGTCTTTATCTTCATTGCACATAAAACCAGTCTTTATTAGGCAAATGCCATGGATAAAATGTGTGGTATCACAAATATATAACCAGGCGTACAGCCAAGGAGGCATTCGGTCACCAAGGGGACAGGCAGTGGTGACTGATCAGGGTTTCGAGTCTGTACTGCCTTGTATGGAAACTTTCTTAACAAGGCAAACCACCTCTAGAAACTCTGAACAGTGATGGGTTCGCTGTGGAGAAAACCCAGTGGCTCCGTGACCGTGGGCAGACATTAACTCTCTAGATCTCACTTTCCTTGTGTCTATACTGGAGATGATACCGATATCCACGATCAAAGGATTATTGTGAGGATGACGTGAGAGCAAGAGCAGGCAGGGGCCCCACTAGACTGAGTCCTGCACCCAGTAAGGACACAATGCCTCATTCAGAGTCAGGACTCAGGACAGTGCAGGGCAGGGACTTCATGCCCAGCAATGACCAGGATCCACCTCCAATGCAAGAAACATGGGGGTGGGAGGAAGTGACTCAAAACCAAAAACCAGTTCATGACCCCTCTGTCCCTCCCTGGCCATGAGGCCCCAGGGCACATCACATCACTTCTCAATTTCTTACCAGTGAGTTGAGACCAGCTGACACACGGGCTCCAAAATCTCTGACTTTTTGCATTTCTCAAAGTGTTTGGAACTAAGTGCAAGACGGTTTTTGACTTGTCACTCAAGAGCCCAAACCTAACACCAAGTGACCCCAAGTGACCTTCACAGACCCCTTTCTGCCTTCTCCCCAAGTTCCTGAACCTGACAAGCTTTCTCACTGCTTCCCAAGGCTTTTTCTTTTTTTCTGTTTCCTTCCTGACTTCTCTGGCTGCTCACTTTTCCTACTTGATGTGCTTTTCCCAAACTCTCATGTTAGCACCTTCATGGCCCCAACTCCTCTCATTGGAGTTTTCCATCCACATTACACGTTTCCCCCCTCTTTTTCAGAGTGAGATCGAGATGCTGTTCTTACCCTCGAGATTCTGTTTCAGCTCTTTGACTGCTCCTCACTTGAAGCACCTGGTGTTTGAACCACATTCTAGGAGTCTCTGGTTCATGCCGACTCCTTTAAGATGTGCCGTAAGATATGAACTAGAAGGGGATCAGCTGGAGAGTGGGTTTTGAGGTTTCCTTTTCCTTCTGTGGTCTGTAGTTCTCCCAGTCAGTTTCCTGTAGGTTTGCTGAACATGGCCTGGCAAACTGAGACCTCTGCCGGAGGACCAGAAGGAGCACCCTGGGGGTGAGGACCAGGGGCTGCTGTCCTAGCAGTGAGGTCCTGGAGCAAGTCAGTCCAGCCCCGCAGGTCCCTCCAGGTCCCCCAGGGTCACCAAGGGCCCTCTGGGCAGCAGATAGTTTGTCTCCTGTCAGGGAGAGACAGGGTCTGACCAGCTTGGACTTTGCCCCACACCTAGAGGAGAGGCAAGCCCACCCGCCATGGCTTCTGGTCAACTGCCTTCACCTGGAAGTTTAGAGAATGAAGCCCAGATCCACTCCCTTCCCTGTGCATCTCAGGAGAACATGATGCTCAGATAGCCTTCGAGGTAGCGGTGTTACCCAAAAAAAGTGCAGAGAGGACAAGGAAGGCAGGACAAACATGTGTGTCACCATCTTCCCAGAATCCAGGGCTGCTGTCTGTATTCTTCAGGGCAAACTGACCACCCACCTACCTTACCACCCTGGTGTCTTGCCCAGACTGCACGGTGAGACTGCTCTCTTCATTCTCTGGGGCAGGTGAGGCCCAGGTACCTGAGGAAGTCCTGGTTTGCTCCTCCTCTAGGCCTTGCAATGTGATGGGAGATAAAGACAAATTATTTAAGTTCCTAACACCCTCTCTCCCCAGATATTTTAAGGTAGAACTTCATAGACTAACTAATAAGAGTGTTCTTCATTTATTTATTCTTAGGGTCAGGGCTTTCTTTATGTGCCTGCTGCATTTTTCCTACTTCCCTTCTTTCTTAAAATTACAAAAAAACTTGTGCCTGCCCAACACTATTTGCAGTGCATGGTTGTACGCGAGGCAGGACATGTAAGGCAGAGTGGGGAGGCTTCCACAAGCTGCATGGACTCTACTCCTAGTGGATTTGGGTTTGCAGAGTGCTTTCACCACTTCCCCTGCCGTGTTGCTGCAGCAAATCCCGAGGAAGGGACCGTGGAAACAGGACAGGTGGTGCTCCTACCACAGGTGAGCCTGACCCTCTGCAGCTCTGCGAATCCACAGTTCCCAGAGCTGGTTTGAACCCCTGCCCAGGCTTCATATGCCCAGTCCTGAGCCCACCCAACAAGTCACCAAACTGTGGCCCCTGATGGCTGGTGTGGGATCTACAATGGGTGGGCCCCCTGCCCCCATCTCAGCATAGAGGGTGCTGGGTGTGTTCAGGGAGAGACCCAGAGGCACTGGGATTCTGTGAAGCTGAGTGCAGCGAGGGTAAGGTGCATGGGCTTAAACACCCCCTCCCTAACCTGGGGCTCTCCTGACACATTTAACCATCCTTACCCTGCACACAGGACAGAGGCTCCCAGAATTTTTATCTTTTGTGGGGTGCTTGGTTGGTTTCCAGCTCTTCACAGTCTCTGCAAAGATCATCCTTATGCCTGTATATTTGTACACTCGTGTAATTGCTTTAGCGGAATTGTAAAAGTTGGACACGAACTACGAAATTATCCTTAAAAATATTTTTTTGCTTATAAAAAATAAGGCCTATTTGCTTATAAAAATAATAAGGCCTTCTTATAAGTCTGTGGTGAAAATAAGTTCCTAGAGCCTTTGTTAGGACAACCTGGAGGGATTGCCCCCAATTTACATGGGCTACACTTTGAATTTATCCCCCCCCAAAAGAATTGCACATGTACGTATAAAATTCTAGGAATAACCTAAATGCTTATAAATAAGGGAACGATTAAACAGGTATTGTGTAGCCATAACAACGTATATGATACATCTTAACATGTACTGGTTAAAAAGAGAGCATGAATCTATATGTATAGACTTGGAAAGAACTTAAGGGTAAAACATGCGTGTATAACATTGCACTTATATTTAAAAAGCCACACGTCTTATTTCTACATATATTTGTACATATACCTAGAAAAAGGATCAGGAGACACGTCAAATTCAGGAGTGGTTGTACCTGAAAAGGAAAGCGGGATTGAGTTGGGGCAAAAGGATGTGGTGGTGAAGGGGGGCATTCATGTCTAATTCTAGGTATCTCTGTGTTCTTTCAACATTTTATACCAACACAACAAAACAAAAAACAAACAAGCATGCATATATTACTTATTAAAAAAATAAAGCAACTCATTAACCCTAATAAATTGATGTAATAGTATGTTTTTAAGCTTACTTTTCCACCAAATGACTCTGAAAGTGCCTGTTTTCCCACATCATCTCAACATTGGGCATCAGCCCTTTTAACCTTCAGCAAATACTTTAGCCTAATATTACATTATTACTGTCATTAGCATTGTTTGAAATGAGGCTGAACCGTCTTTTTGTGTGTTTATTGGCTACCCGTATTTCTCCTTCATGTCCTTTGCCTAATTTTGTATTAGATTATCTCTTAAGGATTTACATTAACCTTCTGTCTGTGTATATGTAGCCTCCAGGCCTGTGCTGCTTTTCTATTGGCTTTTTATCCCCACAATGTAGTGTAATAGAACAAATACTACTCGTTGGGGCAATTCATTTAACCCCTCTGGTTCTTAATGTTCTCATAATTGCTTCTAATACTCATCCATCTATTGTGGGCTTACTCTGCCAGGAACTTTGCTAGAAAACTTGTACACATATGATCCCATTTGATGCTTTCAACGATAGTGTTGGGTAACTATTTCACAGAAAAAGAAACTGAAACTCAGAGAGGGTGACTAACCTGCCCAAGACCACACAGCTGGTAGGTGAAGATAGACTCCAACACTGATTCCACGTTCTAGGTCCTTAAATCCCATACTACATTATAACTCTTCATCCCCAGCCCCATTCTCATCCCAAACATGTGGGCTTGGATCAAAGTAAATCTACTGTTACTGATTTTCTTTAAGCTAAAAACATTTAGTAGGGGGAAAAAAAACCACGCTCACTATATGCAAAGCATTGTCCTAGGTGCCTGGGGCAAACACATCAGGACACACAGGACATAGCCCCCACAGACCATGGTGCCCGTAGCCTGGGGTGTGAAGAGACAACTACACAAAGGGAAAAAGCACAGAGCAGGTGGTGCTGAGTATGGAGCAACTGGAAATAGTCAGGTTCACCATTCAAATCTGAAACAATAGTATTATTGCTCTGTGGGGTATAAAGCCCCATTTTATGCAGCAGGTCACATCTCATCACTACAGTGAGAAGACCATTGACAGGAAATCCTGGAGAGCACAGGGTCCTGACTGTGGGTGGAGAGAGGTCCTCAGGTCCAACTGCTGGCATCACCACTGTGCAGAGGCAGCCCTGGCTGGGTGCTGGCTCACGGATCACCAGCTGCACTCCTGACAGAGGGCATCAGCACGCCGCTCCCCGCACACATGTTCTCACTCACCCACATCCTGGGCGGGGATCGGAGGAGGAGTTCCATCACACTGTTACCAGCCCGACCCCCTTTCCATGAAGCCAGCCTAGGGGCTGGCCAGAGAGCTGCTGCTCTGCGGGCCGCCTCCCTTTCCCGAGCTGTACCCTTGAAACAGTAAGGACGTGCTTGGCCAGAGGTGCCTGGACTCAGCAGCCTAATTTTTAGTGTCTGGAAAGACCTCAGAAAGTCCTTTCCCAAAATAATCTTCCCCATGCCACTGCCAGAAAATCTTCCCCTACTCTCATTTTTCTTTAGAGGACGACAGGGAAGACTGGCGGAAATGCTGGTGTAATCCAGGCAGCTCACTCACTGGCACCCCCTACCTGCCAAGTAAGAACAGCTTCTCCAAAGGTAATGGAATACGGATCAGATTCATAAAGGGGTGGAAAAGGTCAGGCCAAGAGAGACACAAGCCCAGGCCCTGTCAATTTCACAACTCTTACCTTCTGCAAGGCATGTTTCTAAATGAGGTTCTTAAAGGTAAACCTCCAGGAGGACAGATAAATGCATCACAAAGCGGGCCCGTGGTCCTGACCACATGAAGGCATTTGAAGCCTCAGAGGGAAGCTTCTGTCAGCATTTGCCGTGGATGACTCTTAGAGAAATTCCAGTTCCCGGCTCTGTATCAGTTGGGGTCTGCTGTGGGCAAGGGTCTTGGAAAATCACTGACCTATGGGTCAGTGATTGTCAAGTCCTGTTCTGCTTCTGCCCAGGCTGTCTGGCACTCAGGGGCCGGCTCACAAACATTATCCTCCTTCACCAGAGGAGCGGCATCATTTAGGTCCCTTCCCAAGCTCATCTTACGCCTTTTGTCATCTTTGCCGCACTTCTTATCACTTCTCCTCACCCTTGTTGATAGCTCATTAGACAATGTGATTGAAAGCATTTTGTGAATTAAAAAATGTCCTACAAAACCAGTATTAAATGCTTAGCTATGCAGGATCACAATCATGACTCAGGGCTCCTGACCGCTCCACGAAGTCAAGTGGAGCCTGGAAGTAAGGAATCAGGCCTGAGAAAGGAATTGCTGAGAGAAGACAGAGGGAGATGAAAGATGTTCAGCTGCTTCCTATTTAACAACCCATGGGTCCTGGTGAAGGAGCACAGGTTTAAGGTTAAAGCCACCCAGAGATGGCAGAGTCAGGGACAGAGCCCTGCAGTAGACTCCTAACACAACCTCCAGACTTCTCTTGGATTTGGCCCAGCCATACAGAGACCTCTTTGCTTATGGTGACCATATTTCACAAAGCGAAAAAAGACAGACCATAATCTTTAAGTAGCATCATCCTCAAGGGATAATAGGCTGCAATATTTGCAGTCAGGACTTTCCTCAAGATGCTGTGTGGGAAAGTCATCATACCTTTGTAAGCTTGGCCATGTGCACCCCTTTTAACTGTCTGTGCTTGGTGGTATGGTCTTTGGGCCGTATACTCATCCGAGTTTCTTGTTTCCCACTCAATGCTTGGCCATCTCCTAACAGAGATTGCACAGCTAACGAAATTGAGCTGTCAGGAATCACTTGGAGTAAACTGGATTCCAGACCCCACAGTGTTAGACTCCAAGTCCTCACTTTCTGTTGATCAAACCCCAACAATCCCACTCTATTTGGACATTTATTTGGTCATCTGTTTTTTTAACTGACCACATTGGATATAGTCATTTTCTATTTAAGTATCAAAGATTTAACTTTGAATCCCCTACCCTCCTCCCTGTGAAGATGACCAGGGATGTTGACATGTCTTAGTCAAGTATGGCTCAAATGACACAATGTTAATCGTGTTTTATAAGGCTAGTTACTATTTATATTCTGTGTGCCTACTATATGGGCCAATTTCAACCAGATACAAACATACCAGCTTTAAGAGCACCTGCAGGCTTTGAGGTCAGGCTGACATAGGTTTGAGCCTCAGCTCTGCCACTTACAGCTGTGGGATCGTGGTCACGTTGTTCAGTCTTTCCCAGAATCAGTTTTCCTGTCTATAAAACAGGGACAAGAACCTCATGTGAGGACAGTCAGTGAAGAACCACAATATAACATCAAATGCTTCACAATATAACATACATAAACATTAGTTTCATCTTCCCCTACCCTCTCTCACAGAAAATTAGTCTCCTCTACTTAAATTCAAACATTCTATCTTCTTACTAATTTTACATTCCTTCCAAATAGGAAACAACGGGATAACTAATATGTCATGTGTAAAGCACTGTGAGCTTTTGCAGGGAATGGAACTCACTCCATGGAGTATTAGGAAGAGAGACCATCATTACGTTAACAGGAAAGTTCGGGGCTACCAGCCCTGGGAAGGCCTTTCCTGGTCCAGTCAGCTTAGCCCAGAAAAGCAGCCAAATAAGGGCTAGGAACACCATGCAACCCACACAAATACTCCCAGTGTTGCAAAACCCAGGCTAGTAAGAGCTCGGGATCAGCTAAAGCAACGTGTTGGCTCCCCAGTTTCTGCCTTATTGACCTTGAACTTGCCTGTAAAAGGCCCAACATTGTTGAGGGGCAGTACCTGCAGCTCAGCGTTGAACGAAAGCACCTTCCTCTAACGAGGGGCTTCTTAGAGCCCCATCGCAAAGGACAGAGATGGCCCTTCCTGGGGGCTCTGCCACTTCCTCAGTCTGGGCTGCAAGTGTGTTTCCTGCCAGCCCTCTTCTGACCAATGACTCATAACGTCTTTGCTTCCACTCAGCCTCCAAGCTTAGTAAAGCAGCCCCCTTCCTTATAAATGGGATGTCTCACAAAGTCTCATTTGTGAACCTGATGGCTGGACCAGGTCCCCACTTGCTTGGAGCTGAATGACTCTTGATGGTTAGGGTTCCTGGTGTGCAGGCTGGTCTCTCTAACTGGGTTTCCCTTGGACTGTTTGGGGGGAGGGTTTTTTAAGCTGGGTTGTTATCTCCTCCAGGAGAGGCATGTTTTCATGCTATTTATTTCGCTCTCTCCCTGCCCATCCTCACCACATCTAATAACACAGTTCTCAGAGCCAAGAGTATATGCTGCGCTGAATGAAAACATCTCAAGATTCATTTGGGCCCTGGCAACCCCTGGAATTCTCCTTCACCATGTTGGGACAACCCATATCAAAAACTGAATCAGTACAAATCCCTTGTTTCCAAGAAAGGAGAAAGACTGTGTACGATGGCAACAGCAACAATAGTGGAAGCAAAAACATCTCCATCTATCAGGGTCTCCTCTGGGACAAGAGCTATGTGAGGAGCAAAGCAGCTGCATTTTCAAAATGCTCTGCCTGGTGGCAGTCTTCTCCTAGGACTGTGGCCCCTGCTTCTCTCCTGTCCTCCAAGGACTGCTTCAGCCGCACGGCTCTTGCAGCTGCCGTACTAGGTCAGGCCAAGTTCAAGGAGGGAGTTGTTCAAACCCTCACCTCAGAAAATGTCCCATTTCCACTGTATTGGGCTGTCTTAGGAATAAATGTAACTAGAAACCAACCAAGCAGCATCAGGCTCTGCAGCGTCCCCACAACTCGCTTCAGAAAGCCTGAAACCTGGGTGCTGAGAGGGCTCGGAAGCTGTGACTCTTCCACTGCAAGCACACCCAGCACCCAGGTCTTGGTGTATCGACACCTTCCTCCAGAAAAGTAGCCAGGTCTGCAAAGAGAAACGGCTGATTCCAGTGCAGGGGCAGGAAAGGTACAAGCTGAGCCAAAAGTAAGGAGGTCCTCAAAGAAGGATGGGGACATGTCAAAAGACACAGAAGCCAGCTTGAAGAGGCTCCCCCTGGCCAAATCTGCAACCATCTGGGCATCAAACTTTTAAATGGTACTATGGATTATAATCCATTGAATAAAATAATAATCTATGAATCCATACTGACAATATATAGACAGACCAATAGACTGAGAGATAGTTGAGAAGGGCAAACTCTACTGTAGAATGCCAACTAATACATGTAGAAGTAAAGATGGTATTAGAAAATTACAGTTGCAACCATTGTAACAAAAAATGTTTCAGGCAGGAGTCATCAGTGGGTGCTAAACGTGGAGGCTGAAAGTTTGATGAGCAACAGGATATTTACAGTCTCCTACTTGTTCCCCACAAAATACTTATTAATTAAGGGAGAAATAATAAATTTACGGTGGATAAAACTGGCAGACACTACGTTAATCAATGATCAACAGAGACACCACCAACATAGAAACAAATGGCTATCTGTGCGTCCTGCTAGGGTGCCCTGAGCAGGAAACATCACTCCACTGATACTTATGCCAAAAACCCATAATCTGATTCTAACGATGACAGGAGAGCAAACAAAACCAAGTTGAGGGATATTCTACAAAATACTGACCTATAGAATTAAAAACTGTCAGTGTGACGAAAGACCCAAATAAATAAATTAATTAAAAGGTTGAGGAAGTGTTCCAGATTAATGCAGATGTGACAAGTGAATGCAGTATACACACGATCTGGGATTGGATTCCAAACTGCTATCAGTTGCATTGAGAAAATCTGAAAACCATTTGTATGTAAGATAATAATTTTAAATTTCGTCATTTTGACCATTATATGGTGGTTATGTAAGTGAACATCCTTGTTCTTAGGAAGTACACACTGAAGTATGAAGTACTTAAGAGTAAAGGGGCATGATGTCTGCGACTCACTTTTAAACAGTTCAGAAAGGAGATGATGTATGTATGTATGGATGGATGGATAGAGATGATAGGTATATACAGAGAGACAGATGTAGGAAATGCTACAGCAAATGTGGCAAAATGAACATTTGGTTAAGCTTGGTGATGATATGGAATTCTCTGTACTATTCTTACAAAGTTTCTGTTAAGTGTGAAATTATTTTAAAACAAAAAGTTTTTAAAAAAAAACAAAGCAAAACATGACAAGTGAAAAGGAAGATACTAAAAAAATATATGCAGGACGGGAATATAAAGTGGTACAGCCACTCCAGAAAGTAATCTGGCACTTTTCTAAAAACCTAAACATGTACTTACCATGTGACCCAGCAATTGAACTCTCGGGTATTTATTCCAGAGAAAGAAAACTTCTGTTCATAAAAAGCCTGTACACAGATGTTCATAGAAGCTTTGTGTATAATAGCCCCAAACTGGAAAGCACCAAAACACCCTTCAATAGGTAAAAAATCGAAGAAGCTGATGCAGTCACATCATGGAGTACTACTCAGCAAAGGAACAAACTACTGATACACACAACAGTTTAAATGGATCTCCAGGAAATCAGGCTGAGTGCAGAAAGTCAATGTCAAAAATTTACACACTGCATGATTTCCATTTATATAGCATTATCGAAATGACAAAATTGTAGAGATGAAGAATAAATTAGTGGTTGCCAGAGGTTGTGGGTGGAGGGAAGGAAGGAAGTGGCTGTGAGTATAAAAGGACAACACAAGGGATCCTTACGGTGGAACAAGTCTGTATCTTGACTGCGATGGTGGACACATAATATGCACATATAATAGAACTGCACAGAGCTACACATACACGCACACACACACACAAGTGCGTGTGAAATGGGTGAAACTTTGAAGAAGCTGTGTGGGTGGTACCAATGACAGTTTCCTGGTTTTGCTATTGTACTATAGTCATGAAAGGTGCTAACTCTGGGGGAAACTGGGTGAAGGATGTGCAGTACCACCCCATACATTTCTTTGCAACTCTCTGTGAATCTATAATTATTCCAAAATAAAAAGTTCAAACCAAGAAAACAGCAAGCCCCGGACAGAGCTTGTATGGGCTGCCCTGCTGACACTGCCATGACCTCAGCTCCCAAGAGATGTCCCTTGGGGAGTCTGGCCTGAGTGGTGTCCTTTCTTCTCACTTTATCTGGCAGCCCCACAGCTTTGCATGAAGTCTCAACCCCCTTCACTATGTAACTTATTGCTGGGGAACAGATGATGGAAGCACAGGGCAGAGACCTAGAGAAATCTGGGTATGACCTTTAACAATACTGGAGCTCACATTGGATTAAGGGCTTTGAAGTCAGGCTGCTTGGGTTCAAACCCCCATCTGTCTCTTACTATCCATAAGGCCTCAGATAAGATGCTTACCCTTTTGGGCCACAGTTTTCTTATCTATGAAGTGGGAGTGATGATAGTCCCTGATCATAGGTATATGATGTATATCATACTGTGTTTGTACCTATAAATCTTAGAACAGTACCAGACACCTAGAAAGAGTTAATAAATGCTAGTTGTTATTTATAATACAAATAAAAACAATTGTTTACCATTATTATATCTCTCTACAGGTTTAATCATTCCTATTTTACAGTGAAGAAGCTGGGACTCAGCAAAACTAATTAGCTGGTGTGGATCGGCTAGTGACAGAGCTGAGATCCAGATCCAGAGCCTCCAAGTGCATGCCCTGTCCAATACGTCTGTGTGAGTCAGTGTGTGCGGAAGCCTTACCAGAAAGAGGAGGAGGGGGAAAATTCAGAAAGCAGAGAAAAGGAGAAAGAATAGACTATATTCTAGGAAGAAAGATGGGAAAGAACATCTCAACTGACTCAGACTATAAAGGAAATTTACGTTCCCACTATTTTGAGTTCCTAACGTAGGGAGCCTCTAGGGTTGGTGGATTCAGTGGCTCAGCAACGTCATGGATCGTATGGGTCTATCTTTCGACTCTGTGTTGTCAATTCAAAATTCAGTCAAATTAGGAAAATCATAAGTGTTTGTCCTTTGGAGTAAACAAATTATAGAGGCTGTGAAATTCCATGCCAGGGCATTAAGTAGGTTTTCAGATCACTTGTGAGCACAGAGGAAATAGCAACACTTCAGAAGCTTAGTTTGATAAGTTTTTTCTTAAAGTACTTGCTAATGGCTTCACTAAAATTTGAAGAAGCTCATGTAACCAAAAAGGTTTTCCCAGCATATAACATGTCTGTAAAAAAAAGAACAGCAACAAAACTTTCAAGTTAATCTTTCACCTATTAAATATTGTTCCACCGTGGATTTCTTTTAAAGAGGAAAAGGGTACTAAAAACTTACAGTAGAAATATTTTACTAGCTTTTTTATCCTATCCTCTCTGTTTGCATATAACATGTATCAAGAGAAAAACACTAAAAGCAAAATGGGTATTTTTACTTTACATATAATCCAGTGATATCAGCATTGCTCTTGCTATCATTTTGAATAGGTGGTGCTTTGAGGGGTTGCTTCCAAATCTACCTCCCTCTTTCCCCAATGAGAAAACCTCCACTGTACCATCTGGTTCTGCTGCTCCATTAGGCATTCATATTCGGAGAGAAAAGACTTACTAGAATACCTCTGCAGATTCAACATCAGCGATTCCACTTGCTTCACTGCCCTCAGATTTTGCAGTGGAGGTTTGAGCTTTGACACTGAAACTCATGTAACTAAGTTATAAGCATGCTTACTAATAGCCTAGCAGGGTTTGATGATGACCTGACTGTTCTCAGACAGGGACCATCCCAGATGTTTAACCCAAGAACACAACAAGCTCCTTGAAATGGCTTGAAGGCCCCTTTCAACTGAGAAGCCCTTCTCGGTTTAATGCCTTTGCTGGAAGATGGTCAGGGGTGTCCAGTTCTTGCTCCTGCTGGGGGACAACTAAGCAAACTGTGAAATGTCATCACCAAGCTCCCCGAGTGGATTAGCAGCTCCAAAGGGCAACACACATCTCTAAGTCGTCCTGTAAAGTGACCCCAAAGTGTGACTTGTCACACCATCCTGGGCTCGTTTACCCTCTGAAGGGCACAGGGCCGCTTTGCCTGATGCACAGCAGGTTTAAGCTCACGGATAATCCAGAGCATGTTCTGAACAATAACTGGTTCCAGCCAAGTCATGGTCCCTGCAGGGCCTGCCAGGGCAGAAGCTCGCCTGCCCTTGGGTGGGTAGGGGGAACAGGCAATGGGAACTATTTTTCACCAGGAAGCACGTCACCATGTCCCTGGAATGAGACCTCTGTGATTCTGCTAATTTGGTGCCTGTAACCTTGAAAGGCTGAGGCATTTCTGAAACACCTCCACTGGGCATATAAAGGGTTGAGGCCCTGAGGTTTCAGGACAGGCCGTGGACTTTGCAAACCCTAGAGCTGCAATACTCACCCTCCTTGACACTGTATCAAGACAGCAGCAGACCCATCTCAAAGGTAAAGGATTTTGAACTTGAGTGTGCCTGGGATGGAAGTTCATCTTGTATTTCTTGGGGGAAGCAAATGGATAGACTCCTTGTAACCCTGTCTTTTTCAGCCACTGGGGTTCATCTTTCCCTCTGAACGCTCACTTTGCATCTGCTTGGGAATGACTCAGAAATCTTAATGGGGCTTTTCCATATCTAATTTATATATTTAAGTGATACATTCAAAACAAGCTAAACTCTGTGAGAGCGCCAGAAATCAGTGCCAGTGTTCATTTAACACGGCACTGATAAGATGAAATCTTGTAAATGAAAACAGTGCATATGGAGGGAGAGATGCTAAAACCCTCAGAGGAACCAACATCCTCAAGGAATGTTCAGATAGAGACTCTCAACCATAGTGGGCTCCTCAGAAGACTGATGCTTAAGAGGATGTGCTAAATTCTGGTCTTTGTAATTCTGAAGCAGAGCTTCTTAAACTTTCCTATGTACATGAATCATCTAGGGATCAGGTTAAAATGCAAATTTTGATTCAGATTTTGGTCTTGATAAACTCTGCATTCATAACAACTCCTAGGTGATGCCAGCGCTGCTGGTCCATGTGACAATTGAGAAGCAGGGTTCAGTGGTGTTTCAGGGATGGTAAATAATCTTTAGACTTTGCAATCACTGAATCTTATCAAATAGCAAAAAGTAAAAAATAGTTCTGTTCTGTTTTTAAATTTTGATTTTTATATTAACATAGAGCAAAATGGCTCTTTTGTGTGTTCTCAGTTCTAAGAATTTACCACACATTCAGCTCTGTGTAACCACCATCACAATCGGGATACAGAACAATTACATCACCCCCTCCCCACCACACACCAGTTTCCTCATGCTATGGCTTTGCAGTTATACTCTCCCCCTACCTCTAACCCTGGGCAATTATTATAGCCTTGTCTTTTTGAGAATGTCATATAAATGGAATCATAGAGGGTATATAGTCTACTGAGATTGGCTTCTTCCACTCAGCATGAATGCCTTTGAGGTTCATCTAAGTTATTGAAAGTAGCGACAGTTTGTTCCTTTTTATTACTGAACAGTATTCCATTCTATGGATGTTCAACAGTTATTCACACATTCAATGACTATTGGTTGTCTCCACATTTTGGCAATGACAGATAGAACTGTGTGTGGGTGTACAGGTTTTTGCTAGAACGTTAAGTTTGCATTTCTCTAAGCTAAATAACTAGCAACGGGATTGCTGGGTCATATGGTGAGAATATGTTTAACTTTATAAGTTATAACGTATGAGAGTTCCAATTGCTCCATTCCTCTCCTCTCTAGCACTTGATATTGTCAATATATACATTTTTATTTTGGCCATTCTTATAAGGATGTAGCAGTATCTCTGCACTTTTCATTTAATTTGTATTTCCCTAGTGGCTAATGATGTTCAACATCTTTTAACATGCTTAATTGATATCTGTGCATCCTCTTTGGTGAAGTGTCTGCTAAAATGTTTTGCCCATCTTTTAACTGGGTTGCTTGCTTTCAAATTGTTGAGTTTTGAAAGTTCTTCATATAGTCTGGACACAAATCCTTTATCATATACGTGATTTGCAAATATTTTTTTCTCAGTTTGTATCTTGTCTTTTCATTCCTTTTGGAGAGCAAAATTTTCTAATTTTGGTGAAGCCCAATTTATTAATTTTTCTTTCATGAAGTGTGCTTTTTGTCATGTCTAAGAATCTTTGCCTAGCCTCAAGCCACAAAAAATATTTCTCCTATATTTTCTCTTAAACGTTTTATAGCTTTACATTTTATATTCGATCTATAATCCATTTGAGTTAATTTTTATATAAGGTATGGGGTTTAGGGGTTTTTGGTTTGGGTTTTTTGCATATTGGTATCTTATTGTTCCAACACTATTTGTTGAGACTTATCTCTGATGTCTTTTTTTTTTTTTTGCCGATATCACACATCTTCATTATTGTAGCTTTATAGTAAGACTTAAAATCAGGTAGTGTAATTCCTTCAACTTCATTCTTCATTTTCAAAAGGGCTTTAGTTACTCTAGTCCTTTTGCCTTTCCATAAGTTTTATAATCAGTTTGTCTTTATTTTTAAAAATCCAATTTGGATTTTTATTAGAATTGCAATAAATCTACAGATTAATTTTGGGAGAACGGATATCTCTGCTATGTTGTCTTCCAATCCATTAGCATGATATGTCTCTGCGTTTATTTAAGTTTTCTTTTATTTCATTCTTCAGCATTTTGCAGTTTTTAGCAACCATATTTTGCACACGTTTTGTTAGATTTATATCTGAGTATTTAATTTGGGGGGAGTTATTGTAAATGGGATTGTCTTTTCAATTTCAATTTCCAATTGTTCACTGGTAGCATACACTCATTTCTATGTATTAAACTCATATCCTGCACCTTTGCTAAACTCACTTACTAGTTCCAGGAATTTATTTTTTGTGATTTGCTTCATGGGCACTTGAATAGAATCTGTATTCTGTTGTCACTGGGTAGAGATCTATACATTACATTTAGATCTAGCTGGCTGCTGCTGCTGCCCAATTTTTCTGCATTGGTGATTTCCTCCCTACTAAGTTCTGCTCTTTGGGATCAGATCCACACATGTGCAGCCCACAGGCCAGCCTAGGTGCTCATGAGCAATTTTTAAGGATACCCACCTCCGTGGTATCCCTGGTAATTTCCAATTCCCTGGACTCCCCTTTTTCAATCCTCTGGCCAGAAACTTAGGGCTTTAGTTACCTGCTCTGCTGTGCACTTCTGGAGGCTGCACCCACACCTTCGTCATGTGCTGAGAGGACAGAGAGAGAGAGAAAAAAGCAGCGAGGGTCGGCTCCATCCAGTAGGACCACAGCTCCTCCTATCTGAGCAGGTGGGTTTTGCATCTCTGCAGGCCCTGCTGCTGGTCAATTCCATTGATGCTGCCAAGCTCCCTCGCCTTGGAATTTCCTGGAGACCCGCAAGAATAGGGAAAAGGAAAACTAGTGATTTCCCTCATTCTCTGAGCATCAGGAGTCTCCTTTCTTCCTAGAATCAGAGGACTGCTTGGAGCTCTCTCTGTCCACGTTCCCACTTCTGAGTTTCCTGTTGACTTGAGTCTAAACTGGGGATACCAGAATAAAAATAGAAAACTTAGCGCCATTCAATGGTAATTGGAATTCTGGCCTTCTTCTCCAATCCACCTGCTACTGTTTACTTCTTGGAGTCCACAAGCAGTTGCACTGAGTATTCTGTCCAGGCTTTGGAGCTGCGTTCTTTGGAGAGACGGGTAGAGTGTGCTTCCTCCATTTTATCTGGAACTAGAACCCTACTTCAAACCATGATCTTTATGAAGCTTTTTGAAATGTTGTTAAAAAAAAAAAAAAAAGAACCATGAAATAGTTGCTCTTATGAGGTGTTGGGTATGCAAGAAGTACGTTGGTGGCACACACAGTCAGCTGGGATGCAGTGAGCCACACTAGCCGAGAGTCACAGGAATAACTGATACGTCAAAATTCTTCCTAAAATAACTCTCACATTCCTCAGTTTGGGTTTAATACTCTGAGTAACCAGAGACTTAGGAGATTAAATGGTTGGCACAGCAATTAGCGCTCACAATGGACAAATGTGTCTTTGTTTCAGCTGACTCACTAACATCATTTGGCACTTGGTGCACCACAAATGCCTCACAGATGGTGACAAGCTCAACACACTTTGTTTAACTGAATTCTGTGAAGGTGTTATACACTGTCGTTCTCTTTAAGCACTCATTAATTTTGTGAAGGAAAGTTCATAATTGTCATTGACGTTATGGCTTTTCTGGGTTGGTGGTGATTGACTGGAAGGAATACTATTGATTGTCTTGAGCGGAGTGCAGTCTGGTGGATGGTATTCTTAGCTGAGCAGATACAGACGAATAGAGCCATTTATTTATCAAGGACAATCCCCTTTGTTTCCAAAGGGCTTTCCAACTACTGATATCTTCCTCATCACATTTCTGCACATTTTAGAAGCCAGAAAACACAATGCTCCCAGAAACATGTATTACCCGTGAAGGAATGGGCTAAACCCTAACAATGAGATGCTGGGTCTCCCAGGAGGTTAGAGCTGGGGAGCTTGGATGAATCTCCAGTCCAAAGACAGAAGACAATTTTTCTCTACGCTTATTTTATTTTATTTTTATAATATTTATTTATTTTATTTCTTTTATCTTTGCTGCACCGGGTCTTAGTTGCAGCACACGGGATCTTTTTGTTGCAGCATGAGGACTTCTTAGTTGCAGCACGCATGCAGGATCTAGTTCCCCGACCAGGTATCGAACCCAGGTCCCCTGCATTGGGTGCGTGGAGTCTTACCCACTGGACCACCATGGAAGTCCCTTTCTACGTTTATTTAGGCATAACTTGTGTGTAATAAAATCCACCTGCTTTAGATGTACAGTTTGGTAAGTTTTGGCAATTGTATACAGTTGTTTAACCATCATGAGAAGCAAGATACAGAACATTTCCACAACCTTAAAAGGTTCCCCAGGCCCCTTTGCAGTCATTCCCCTCCCTCACCTCGACCCCAGGCCACCCCAACTGCTTCTGTCACTCTGGTTCTGTGGTGCTCTCACCACAGGCCTCTGCACAGTCCACTTCCTGCATCCTGGGTGCTCCTACCCACCCACTCGTCCTGCGTGTCCCTGCCCCTAGGAAGCACCCCGAAGCCCTCAGACCAGGCCAGGTGACTCCAAGGTTCCCCTCACTGGCCCCACAGACTTTCCCTCAATGCCTGAAGCACTACCACAGGGACCACTGCCACTTCCAGGCCAGCTCTTCAGGATAAAGATAACTTGGAGATGGGGGGGCATTTATTCAATTCAATAAATATTTATTGAGCACCAGTACATGCTTTAATATATTTAAATAAAACATAGGATAATCACATTTCCTAAAAACTCTGAGGGCTTACTGCAAGGTCAGTTGGATCTCTGCTCTTTTGCCAGGAACGTATGAGATCACTGAGCACTTCCAGGGGATAAGAAAGTCACTTTCCTCCTCCCTAGGGGACAGCTGGGGGCAGTGGGTGGGGCCTGGGCCCTGATTACGACAGCTGCCCCACTTACCAGCTGTATGACCTCGATAAAGCCAAATTGCTACTCAACTTTCTAACCTGCGGAATAGTGCTTACCTTGCAAGATGGCTGTTGCTGTGACATCCCTATGCTCAGCCCTCACTACCTCAGCGTCCCTGGGGCCAGCTCTGACCCATCGCACAAGAGGACAGGATCAAAGACGGAGTTCTCACCTTGGCTGCACATTAGAATCACGGGGGGTGCTTTTAAAAATCCTGACACCCAGGCCACATCCCAGGCTGATGAAATCAGACTCCCTGGGGACTGGCATTTGTTTTTTGTAAAACTCTCCAAGTGATTCCAAGGTCGGCCAAGGTCAATAGACACTGATCCAGAAAGAAGAGAAAAGAAGTAGAATTATTTCATGTCTATAGAAAGAAAGTTGGGGGAGGTTGTGATGATTATTTATTGTTAATGATTACACTATATCCTATACAGTATGAGGTTTTAGAACTACAAAAGTTCTAAACTGTGAAACAATTGAATATTCATGATCAAATTTAATCTTCAGAGAAATTTTAAAGATGAGGAGTCTGAGGCCTGGAGAACTTATTGTCAAACAGAAGGTGCATCAAGTTAATGGACAAATAGGTCTGCAGTGAATGTCTGGCTTCAAACCCCTCTCTGCTTCCACCCTGCCCCACTGCCCTTGTCAGTCCCTCTGAGAGAGCTGTGATCCAGACCTTCATGCTGATTCCAGACCCAGGTGTCCAGATGCCCCTTCAGTACTTCCCCTTGAATGTTAACGCCCAGGCAACTCAAACTCTGTCCAGCACTGCTCAAGGTCACTCTGCATGGCCCTCCTCCTCTGGTTGCCCACCTTTGCACAGGCACAGCCAGTGCAGCTCCACTGACATCCCTCACCTTTGTTTACCACGTGGCGCTGACCACCTCCAGAATGCCTTCATTACCCTTGCCTCTACCCCCTGGTCATAGCTCCTCCCTGGACATTTCCAGTAGCCCACTAACTCCTTTCCCCGCACCCACTCTCACCCTCCAGCCCCTGCTTTTGACCTGTCTGCTAGACCAACCAAGGTCTAGGAGTTGGGCAGGGGTTTCTTCGTGTAAAAAAGTGACCATTTTTGAGTATCTGATATGTATGATTTCACACACAAGCATGTGCACACACACAGGTACGCACAAACCTCAAAGCTGCTTGCTCGGTTGTGTCAGATGTTGGGACCATTTTCTGTGACAAACCTCTTTAGTAAAGGGCTTGAAAACATTCAGAAGTGTGCAGCCTGCCTTCTGCCAGTTACAGTTGTGGGACCACAAGCAAATTCTATCACTCCTCAAATGTCTCACCTTTAAAATGAGGAAGGGAATGTTGACTCATGGGGATGTGGTGATAACTAAAGACATAAAATGCCTGTCACACACTACTTGCTGATAAAAAGCCAAGGGGCCGTTCATCTGTAAGGAGGAAGGAAGGACAGAGCTATTTGCTAGGTGCCTGAGACACGCCAGGCTCCAGCAGGGAGCTTCTGCCTTCACATCCCTGGATCCTGTCAACAAACCAGTGTACCTCCCTGTTAGGTCCTGTGCTTGACCTGGGTCTCCCTCAGGTAAATAGCAAGGGTCTGTACCTTCCAGAGTCCAAGAGAGCGTGTTCTACGGGGGTTCGGCTGATATTTTCTTTTTCAGGGGATGAACAATCAGTACGTCCGCCGGGAGGTCTTCTGCCGGAACACCTGTGACGAGCTCAAACGCTTCTGGGAAAGAGAAATTGGCAAACAGACTTACTACCGAGAATCAGAAGAGCATCGCCTGGGAAGAAGTGCACTGGCAAAGTATGTGGCTTGTCTATTTTTTATTATTGATAATTAATTTTTAAAAATAGACTTTAATTTTTAGGGCAGTTTTAGGCTCACAGCAAAACTGAGCAGAGGGCTTCCCTGGTGGCGCAGTGGTTGAGAGTCCGCCTGCCGATGCAGGGGACACAGGTTCGTGCCCCGGTCCGGGAAGATCCCACATGCTGCAGAGTGGTTGGGCCCGTGAGCCATGGCCGCTGAGCCTGCACGTCCGGAGCCTGTGCTCCGCAACAGGAGAGGCCACAACAGTGAGAGACCTGCGTACCGCAAAAAAAAAAAAAAAAAAAAAAAAAAAAAAAACTGAGCAGAAAGTAGAGAGCTTTCATACACCCCCTCCCCCGCCATACACAGCCTCCCCTACCAGCAACATGCCCCACCAGAGAGGTGCATCTGTTACAATCCATGAACCCACATGGACACATCATACCCACACTTGTCTGTTTTTGTTTGTTTGTTTGTTTTGGGTTTTTTTTTTTGCGTTGTGCGGGCCTCTCACTGTTGTGGCCTCTCCCATTGCGGAGCACAGGCTCCAGACGTGCAGGCTCAGAGGCCATGGCTCACGGGCCTAGCCGCTCCACGGCATGTGGGATCTTCCCGGACCGGGGCATGAACCCGTGTCCCCTGCATCGGCAGGCGGACTCTCAACCACTGCGCCACCAGGGGAGCCCCACACTTGTCTGTTTTTTAAAAGCAAAATTGATTTCCCCAGAGGAATGCTAGATGGGCATCCTAGAGGACATAATTAGTTTGATTTTCCATGCATATGGTCCTGTCACCATCTATGGTTATGGGCAGTAATTTTAAAAATTCTTTAGGATTTCCCTGGTGACTCCATGTTTCCACTGCAGGGGATGCAGGTTCAATCCCTGGTAGGGGAACTGAGATCCCACATGCCACGCGCCGGCAAAAAATAAATAAATAAAAATAATAAATTCTTCTAAGCTAACAAATGTACACTCTAGTTCTTATCTGTATAAACAGAAAAATCTCTCCTTTCTGTCACCATTTCTAGCGTGTGAGGGTTACACTAAATTTGGGGAGCAGATCAGCAGATGTATCCATGAAGGGCAATCAAGCAAAGGAGACAATGACCAATTAATTCTCAGTGCTCGTTTGGGTCAAGACACAGGATGTCCTGCGTGGTTCTAGGAGGAGGGCCAATGGGCTCTCAGCCCTCTGGTGTGCATCCCTGTTCTAGCCAAGCAAGTCGAGTGGAGAGCAGTAACTCACATGAGCAGACCAGGGTTGCTGTCTCTGGAAACAGTGGCACCTCACCACACTCACACATACTGCCTCTCGATGACTGCAGGGGGTCACCCACAGAACACAGGGAAAGACAGGTCGGGCTGTCTACCCCCTCATAGGGAACAGCTCAGCCACTGTCTGTGCACTAAGACCACAGCTAGTGTGTAGCCAGTTGCTGGTGGGACAGGTGTGTGCTGGCCCAACGGCAGGGCCCGTGACTCCATACTGTCAGTCCATGGTTGCTAGGCTGAGAACATGCATGAACTCACAAGAGTTATATTCACTGTCACCTTCCAAAACCCCGTCCTGAGCCCTAGAGGCAAACCCAGCCTCTTCTACATGCAGAGACCTGCTCAGCCATATTCCTGGCCACAGGCAAGAAAAAGCAGACTGTCCTACCTGCTGAGGCGTTGTGTCAGGGCATCTTGTCCAGGGATTCTCAGAGAAGCTGAGTCAGGTGGCCAGTCATCTGAGGAGTCCCTGCCATCTTCCTCCCCCGAGGCCAGGCCACTCAGCATGCAGCACACCAGAGGCCACACTGAGGCCTGTGCCACGTGTGTGTCCCCCAGGGCAGTACACAGAAGGCCTCAGGTGGAGTGAAACTGACCTGCGGAAGATGCAAAAACCTTGTCTCTAAGCAAGGAGTAAGCCAAGGGGTGAATAAAATAAGCTCTGAAACAAACTGTGGTTTATTAAAACATTAAAATATATGTGTGCAGGATCTCTCCATGCACATAAAAAAGACTGCAGGAAAGACACTTTTGGTTGGTGGGGTCGCAAAGCTCTAACTTCTTATTTATCCTTCTCCTGCCTCTTCTAATCTGAACCTGGGCAGTCTGGCTCCAGAGACTCTCTGCTCCTCACCACTACTCCATGTTGTCCCTTCATAAATTGTAGAAGACAGCTCTGGTTCATTAGGTTGCTCTGAGGCTTGAATAAGAAAATGTACCTAGAGACTTCCCTGATGGTCCACTGGTTAAGACTTTGCCTTCCAATGCAGGGGGTGCAGGTTTGATCCCTGGTCCGGGAGCTAAGATCCCACATGCCTTGTGGCCAAAAAACCAGAACATAAAACAAAAGCAATATTGTAACAAATTCAATAAAGACTTTAAAAATGGTCCACATCAGGGCTTCCCTGGTGGTGCAGTGGTTGAGAGTCCGCCTGCTGATGCAGGGGACGCGGGTTCGTGCCCCGGTCCGGGAAGATCCCACATGCCACAGAGCGGCTAGGCCCGTGAGCCATGGCCGCTGAGCCTGTGCGTCCGGAGCCTGTGCTCTGCAATGGGAGGGGCCACAGCAGTGAGAGGCCCGCGTACCAAAAAAAAAAAAAAAAAAAAAGGTCCACATCAAAAAGATCTTAAAAAAAAAAAAAGAAAATGTGCCTAAAGCACCCAGCATGGGGCAGGGCCCAAGGTCAGGGCTCGCAAATGTCAGGTCCCCTGCCTCCTCCACACTCCCACTTAATCCAGGATTGAATATAGCACCAGCAAGATGCCAAAGGAAGAGCCCTCCGGATGAGTAGCAAGTCTCCCTGTGCCTCAGTTTCCTCCTTGTTATTTTTATCATAGAGAAACAAACACTGACAGAAGAGGGATGTTGGGGAGTTACTGCCTTTAATTAGTGGGGAGCAGTAGGTTAATAGTGTTGTTCAACTATATCCTTACTGATTTCTTGTCTGTTTTACTGATGCTTGAAATATGGGTACTGAAGATTTGCAGATCTATTTCTCTTTACAGATCTATCACATTTTGTTTCATGTATTTTGAAGCTCTGTATTAGGTACATAAATGTTTAGGATTATTATATACTCTTGATGAATTAAACCGTTTATTACAAAACAACCCTCTTTCTCTTCGGTAATATTCTTTGCTATGAACTCTACCTTGTCTGTTGTTAATATAACCACTCCAGCCTTCGTTGATTAGGGTTAAGATGGGATATTTTTCCATCTTTTTACTTTTAACCTATTTATGTCTTCATATTTAAAATGAGTTTCTTATAGGCAACATATATTTGGATATTTTTTAATGCAATCTGTCAACCTTTGCATTTCAATTGGATTACTTATGTCATTAACATTAATTGGTATGATTGGGTTTAAATCTACCATCTTGTTATTTGTCACCTTTTTCTCTCAACAGTTATTTATTCCCTTTCTTTTTCTGCCTACTTTTGAATTAAATATTTTTAATGATTCCATTTAATCTCCTCTTTTGGCTTTTTAACTATATCTCTGTGTGTTATTTTAGTGGTTGCTTTAACATTTACATATACATCTTTAACTTATCACTGTCTACCTTCAAGTGACACATTATTTCCTGTAGAGGGTAAGAACCTTACAATCATATAGTCCCATCTCTCCGCTCCTGGTCTTTGTGTTATTATACAGAGTACAATTTGACTTCCACATATGTTATAAACGCCATATTACATCATTAACAGTTTTGCCGTGCGGCTTGAGGGATCCTAGTTCACTGACCAGGGATAGAACTCGTGCCCCCTGCAGTGGGCACGCAGAGTCCCAACCACTGGACCGCCAGGAAATTCCCATGAACCACTGACTATCTTTTAAAGAGATTTAAATAGTAAGAAAAAAAAAATCATTAATACGCACACACACAGATGTCCTTCCAGGTGCTCTTCGTTCCACTGTGCAGATTTCCATGTGGCGTCATTTTTCCATCTGCTTGAAGGACTTCCTTTAACATGTCATATGTGACAGTCTGCTGGTAGTGAATTCTTCCAGTTTTTGCATATCTGAAAACAACTTTATCTCACCTCTGTTTTTGAAAGATAGCTTTGCTGGGTAAATAATTCTAGATTGAAGTTTTTTCCCCCCTCCTGTACTTTAAAGATATTGCACTTTCAAGGGAAATGTCAGAGAATTAAGACTAGAATAGTGCTCAAACAGAAGTGAGAGTTCAAATATGTATATATTTAAATTTGCAAGTCTTCTGCATACCTTTTAAAACCTGAACACATGCATGCACACACATGCATACACAGACACCTTCAGAATAAAAAGGAAGGAAGCTTCCCTGAACCAAAAGCCATGGAGATGAATACTCCATTTGTGTTTATTTTGTTTCTATTTTCAGGCTCAGAGAAGAATGGAAGCAGAAACTGGAAACAAAGCTGAGACTACGGAACAATTCAGATGAGACAGAAAAGCGGGCCAATGTTGGCCAAGAGCTTCACTGACACAAGAGGATACAAAGCACTGAGGTCACTCTGCCAGGACAAGCCAGTGCAAATCCCTGAGTCCCTTTGCTACACCATACAGATCCCATACTAGTGTTTCCCCCACCTGTAAATCCTGTGGGGATTTACCTGTGAATCCTTCCCCACTGCTGAGTGGCAATTATTAGCCAAGGCAGTCCTCTCTGCATGGGGACCAGAATATTATCCCCAATGTGTCTAAAGACGAGATTATCTAACAGCAAAGCTCCATGCAGCATACTTTATTTCCATATAATTATCTTCTAATTTTGAAATCCCAATATTTGAAATTCTAAGCACATGAGGGGGGATGATTTTCACGGTCATACTTTAAACATCGCACATTAGTTTTGCTCCACATTTCTCCTAGGAAACAGCACCATGTAATACTTTCTCTTGTTTTCTTTTTATGAGAAGAGAAATGCACCCATCTGCAGAAATAAAAATACTGTAAATAGTCCTTAAAATAAGGTTTACAAATTAACTGATCTAATATTATTTTTCTTCACATGAATTTAATAGGCTTATTCAAAAACATGTTTACATAGAACCATTCAATAAGATCGGAATAATTTTAATAAAACTTGGTTGCCATGCCATCACTGGTATACATGCTCTTCATTTTGTTGCCTTCTTTTAAATCTCCACATGCTGGCACTGGCTGGCTCTCTGTCAGCTCAGCTAAAGTATATCTGGCCACCCGAACAAAGTGCTTGTCACATAGATTCTGGACTTTGAAATATCATTGTCACTGCCCAGCCATCTCTCAGGTCCCCATACAGGGTTGCTGCTTCTAAAAGTGCAAACTGTAACTAGGCCTGGTGCAACCTTTCCCAACCAGGGCAAAGGAGCAGAGAGATACATGCTGTAAAGTACTTGATGGTTGTAGGCAGTGCCTGCAAAGCCTTACATATTTAAGGGGCAGTGTTACCAGGAGACACAGAGAGCAAGGCAGAGGCAATTCTGAACAGAGCAAGTGTGGTGTTCCAGTCCTCTAAATGCCCTGATGTGCCCTAAAGTGCTTCCATCCACAGCCCCAGGGAGCCCAGATGGGAGCCACCAGGAGGCAAGAAGAATTGGGGGAGCATTTCCTCAGATTCCACACTCATATGATCCAGGAAACAGGGCTTGGAGCCCTGCTTCCTGCTATGGTCTCTCATTCAACCTGGGATTCAATTCAACTAATAAACCATGAATCCCAGCTGGGTTCTTTTGAGATTGATGAAAGAGGAATTTTTGTTGGGTATAAGAGGGAAATAGGAATTAAGTAGAAGGAGAAGAAAAGACAGAGCTTTCAGGCTGAGAGGCTCTCAGAAGAAAAGGCCTCCCATCACGAACCGCAAAACGCTGCTGCTGGAATCTAAATGCAGTCAAGTGAGGCAGATAATGCATGTGAAGATTCGTTGTGCATTAATTCATCCACCGCATACCTGGCACTGTGCTGTACGACCAAATACAGCAGAGTAAACCAGAAGTGATGACTCTGGAGGCTACAGGCTAGGGAAGATGGCAGAAAAGCCAAGGCAATAAGTGTGAGGGACTAAATAGCACTGGGAGCCACAGCAGGCAAAGGTGCCCACCTGATGTGGGACCCATTCTGGTCTAGGGAGGGCTTCTTAAGAACAGGGTAGTTAAACCCAAGTAAGCATGATCCAGTGAAGGCAAGATTCAGGGCTCAGGTCCTGGGTGCCTTGAGGGAGTACATTTAGCTAAGCTAGAATGGGAGTAAGAAGAAGGTGTAGCAAGACCTGAATCTGCAGAAATCAGCGTTCAGGGCCTTGCTGCATGAGAGTATGAGCTTTTCCCAAGGGCACAGGAAGCCACTGCAGGGTGTTGGCCAGGGGAGAGCCACAGTGGCCATGGTTCAGGAGGATTACTTTGCACAGAAAGATGCAAGGACAAAGGTGGGAAGGCCAGCCAGGAGGTTCTGCAGATGCCTCCCAAGAGGTGAGAAGGCCTACACTAAGTCCTCAGTGCCCTGGCAGCAGGGACTGGGGGGAAAGAGACAGGGAGAGAAGCATGAGTGCCTTTTCTCACAGTACTAGAGGCTTGAGGTCAAAGATCAAAGCGGCAGCATGGTCAGTTTCTGGTGAGAGCTCTTTCCTGTCTTGTAGATGGCCGCTTCTCACTGTGTCCTCACATGGTATGAGGAGACAGAAAGAGAGAAAGGGAGAGAGGGAGAGGGGGAGAGAGGGACAGAGAGAACAAGCTCTCTGGTGTCTCTTCTTATAAGGACACTAATCCCATCACAAGGGCCCCACCTGCATGACCTTATCTAAACCTAATTACCCCCCAAAGGCCTCATTTCCAAATACCATCACATGAAGGATTAGGGCTTCAGCATATAAATTTGGGGCAGGGTAAGGTTTGAGGGGCAGGGAGGACACAATTCAGTCCATAGCAGAATGGGATGCTTTCAAACTATGTATCAAGTCCTGGACACATCCCATTTATAAAATTGACCAGGCTCAAACAGCAAAAACTTTGAGAGCTGAACTATGGTGTGGAATACCATAGGTTTCAAATTGGCCTCTGGGTAGCACACAAGCAACAGACCACAAAAGCAAAGGCTTTGAAAAGTAATTGACATTTAAAGTGTAGCCCACAAAAGTGGGCCAGGACATGTGTTCTTAACATAAATAGATTGACTGCCTATTAAAATAGATACATAAAAAGGAGAGTCTCCTAGCCTTGTACTCAAAATGTCCAGGATATAGTCCAAAATGACTCATACCAAGAGCCAAGAAAATCTCAACTCAAATGAGAAAGGATACTCAACAGACACTTAGTACTGAGATGACACAGGGGTTGAAATTATATGACAAGGATTTTAAAGCAGTTATATAAATGCTTCAACAAGCAACTACAAGCACTCTTTAAGCAAATGGAGAAAGTAAAAATATCAGCAAAGAAACAAAAGATATAAAGAAGAACTGAATGGAACTTTCAGAAATGAATGCTACAATAACCAAAATAAACAAAAATAACACTGGATGAGCTCAACAGCAAAATGGAAAATACAGAAAAAAGGATCAGTGAAGTTTCAGATAGTTAATAAAATTATCTAATTTGAACAAGAAAGAGAAAATAGTTTTCTTTAAAAAAAAAAAAAAGAAAGAAACAGAGTGTTAGGACCTGTGGGACAATAACAGAAGACCTGAAATTTGTGTCACTGGAGTCCCAAAAGAAGAGGATGCCCACTTTCACGACTTCTATTCAACATAGTACTGAACGTCTAGCCAGAGCAATTAGGCGAGAAAAAGAAAATAAAAGGTTTATCTCTGTTCACAGATGACATGATCTTATATACAGATAACCCTAAAGATTACATACACATACAAAAGAAACTGTTAGAACTAATAATAAATGAAATCAGAAAAGTTGCAGGATACAAAATAAACACACAAAACAAAATGTATTATTGCATTTCTAATACACCAACAATGAAATATCTGAAAAAGATTATGAAAAAAATTCCACTTGTAATAGCATCAAAAAGAATAAAATACTTAGGAATTAACCAAAGAGGCAAAAGACTTGTACACTGAAAGCTACAAAACACTGCTGAAGGAAATTAAAGATGCAAATAAATGGAAAGACATCCCATGTTTACAGATTGGAAAATTTAATATTGTTAAGATGTCAATACCACCCAAAGCAATCTACATATTCAATGCAATCCAATCAAAATCCCAATGGTGATTTTTACAGAAATAGAAAAACTTGCCCTAAAATTCACATGGAATCTCAAGGAACTCCAAATAACCAAAACAATCTTGGAAAAGAAGAAGACAGTTGGAGGTCTCATACTTGTTGACTTCAAAACTTTCTACAAAGCTAAAATAATCAAAACAATGTGGTGCTGGATACATAGGCCAATGGAATAGAATAGAGAGCCAAGAAATAAACTCTTGCATATGTGGTCAGATGATTTTCAACAAGGGTGGGAAGACCATTCAATAGGGAAAGGACAGTCTTTTTAGCAAATAGTGCTGGGAAAACTGGATACCCACATGGAAAAGAACGAAGTTGGACACATACCTTATACCATTTACAAAAATAAACTCAAAATGGATCAAAGACCTAAACATAAGGGCTAAAACTATAAAAATCTTAGAGGAAAACAGGGGGAAACTTTATGACATTGAATTTGACAATGATTTCTTGGATTTGACTTGGATATGATAACAAATAAAAATAGATAAATTGGACTACATCAAAATTACAAACTTCTCTACATCACAGAACACAATCGACAGAGTGAAAAGGCAACCCATGGAATGGGAGAAATCATTTACAAATCATATACCTGATAAGGGATTCATATCCAGAACATATAAAGAACTCCTAGAACTCAACAACAAAAAATAAACAACTTAATTCAAAAATGGATAATGCATTTGAGTAGACATATTTACGTAGAAATTCAATATAAATCTCCAAAGAAAATATGCTAGTGGCCAATAAGCACATGAAAATGTGCTCAACGTCATTAATCATTAGGAAAATGCAAATCAAAATTACAATGAGATACCACCTCACACCCATAAGATGGCTACTATCAAAAAATACAGAAAATAAGAAGTGTTGGTGAGGATGTGGAGATATTGAAAGCCTGTGCACTATTAGTGGGAATGTAAAATGGTGCAATTGTTGTGGAAAAAATATATCAGTTCCTCAGAAAATTAAACATAGAATTATCATATGATCCAGCAATTCCACTTCTGTGTATACACCCAAAAAACTGAAAGCAGGATCTTGAAGTGATGTTTGTACACTTATGCTCATAGCAGCATTATTCACAATAGCCAAAAGGTGGAAGCAACCCAAGTATCCATCAATGAATGAATGGATAAGCAAAATGTGGTATATCCATACAATGGAACATTATGCAGCCTTAAAAAGGAAGGGATGTCTGACACATGCTACAATATGGATAAATCTTGAGGACATTAGGCTAAGTGGAATAAGCCAGTCATGAAGGAACAAATACTGTATGATTCCCACCAGGCCTACATGGAATGGGGAAGGACCAGTTTCTCAAATAAAAAGTGAAGAGTGTACTGAGTAGAAAATAATTAGTCCCCATAGATCCAAGGGGACCATGACCAAATGGCAAACACCCACAGGACCTCAACAGACCTCCTGTTGGGACCCAGTCACGCTTCCATCCTTAACTGTTCTGAGCAGTGTCTGCCCAGAGCTAAACTCAAAGAAGTTTCTTTCTGGCTATTCCTCTCCAGATCTGTGGTCCCCACAACAGCCACGCTTGTACCACAAAATCCTGTCCTGACTCGGGTTCAGAAGAGAGAATGGCACAGATCCAGCGGACATTTCCCCAGGGTGGGGTGGGGTGGGGTGGGGCCAAGGAAGAATCCATTTCCTTCCAAGCATCTGAACTAATACCATGGAGATCTGAGAGCTCCAGGGGCCACCACTGCCCTCAGACTGGAAAGCCTAACTGCTAGGAAATGAGAGGGAAGTAGACACCTGGTGAAAAACATAGGGGTGACAAAAGCACCCTCCATGGTTCTTGGCAGTCTTCCACTCCCAATTCTGGTCCTTCTCAGGGTCTGGCCGCTTTCCCAACTTGGGCTCCCCGAGGTACTGCTGCATCTGAATAATAAATTCCCTTACTGGGGCTTCCTTCGGGGCCCAGTGGTTGGGAATCTGCCTGCCAATGCAGGGGACAGGGGTTCTAGCCCTGGTCTGGGAAGATCCCACATGCCACGGAGCAACGAAGCCCGTGCGCCACAACTACTGACCCTGCGCTCTAGAGACCACAAGCCACAACTACTGAAGCCCGTGCACCTAGAGCCCGTGCTCCGCAACAAGAGAAGCCACGGCAATGAGAAGCCTGGGCACTGCAACAAAGAGTAGCCCCGCTCGCCCCAACTAGAGAAAGCCAGAGTGTAGCAATGAAGACCCAACGCAGCCAAAAATAAATAAATAAATAAGAGAATGTAGTTATTTATTTTTAAAATTTTTAAATAATTTATTTAAAAGTTTATTTACTTAAATTTTTTTAATAAATTTATTTATTTAAAAAATTTTAAATACATTTATTTTAAAAAATTTTAAATAGATTTATTTATTTATTTTTGACTGCTTTGGGTCTTCATTGCTACACGCGAGCTTTCTCTAGTTGCAGAGAGCGGAGGCTACTCTGCTGCGGTGCACGGGCTTCTCCTTGTGGTGGCTTCTCTTGTTGCTGAGCATGGGCTCTAGGCACATGGGCTTTAGTAGTTGTGGCGTGCAGGCTCAGTAGTTGTGCTGCATGGGCTTAATTGCTCCGTGGCATGTGGGATCTTCCCGGAGCAGGGCTCAAACCCGTGTCCCCTGCACTGGCAGGCGGATTCCCAACCACTGCACCACCAGGGATAAATTCCCTCTTTTAAGCTGCCTGCACATTTCTCTTATTCACAAAGAAGGTTACAAATAATATGGATTAAAAGGAGATTTCAGAGTCTGCATCAGGGAATGGGGCTGTTCTTTAGAGACAGGGCCTCCCACATCACCTGTAAAGTCTGCTGGGACCTGAGGCCCCAGATGTGAGCAATGCTCTAGAATGCCAAGTTACACCTCTAGGGGAAAGCATCAGTCTGAGAAATTAGGTACTGGGTTACTTACTGGGAGGAAAGCACCCAGAATCCACTCAACTCAAGGACTAAATTCTGCAAAAAAAAACCGCTCCCAGTTCTATCTCAAGGGCAGCCTCATAACCTGGGGTCTCCAGAGCAGTCCCGATTTCAAATGTGCTGCCAATATCTGATCCCGTGTCACCATTTTTGGTGAAGAAATGTGGTCATCATAAATATACTCCAACAGGAGTCCAAGAATTTTTCAAAGACATCTCTCTTAGATTCTCTTTGCTCAGCAAGTTAAGTACTATGCACTCACTGGATAAAGGATTTAGTGATCAGGAAGCTACTGGATGGGGGAGCACATATTCCACAGAGGGAGCAGGGAGCTGGTGCTGTTTGTTTTGAAGCCAGAAAGCCCCTACTGTGTTGGGCTAACTTTCCATATAACATATTAACTATACAGAAAGAGAATTCTACTGTGCATAATTCTGGCTAGGTAACCTTAGTCAAGTTATTTAAGATGTGAGCTTCAGTTTCCTCATCTTTATAATACAGTTAATAATTATCTTCCTCATAAGTAAAATACAGTGCCTGACACATAGTAAGTTAGGCAAACAGATGGTGCAAATGGTGGTGCAAAACAACTGAATAGATTGCTAAGCTTCTAAGAATGATAATTTCTAGAATTACAAATGGGCTTCAAGCGAGTGCACTTAAAGGCTGTTCTTACATTTAAAATTTCAAAATCAAAGCATTCCTTCTTCTAAGATTTTTCCGGAAGGCTTCTCCACCCCCACCCCCATCTTCCACCACCCCCCAATCTCATTATTTCCATAAATGTTGGCCCATTCATCCTGTTACTCAGATTAAAACGTAGCCACCCCATCTCCTCTCCTTCTCTTAAACCTTCCATCTAAGCCACTCACAAATCCTGCCAGTTCTACCTTCAAAATTCACAAGGTTTAGAATCAGACCACTACACCCTAGTTCAAGGGTCACAGTAATTTTAACACAATTAAAACTTATCATCTTTATACTGCTTAATTTATAAGCGAAGGTCAGAGTCTCCCACCCTCCCCAAGGTCACCTCCTCCAGGCAGTTGCTGCCCCCTTTCCATGAACGATGGCTCACGCAGGGTGGGTACAAGGGAGCTGGGTTGATGGGTTGTAGGTCACTCAGAAAGCTTGGTGGAAGTGGTACTTTTTAAATAAGGTGTGAAACACAGAAGGAATTCTATTCCCAGGTCACTGCTCAGATATTCTGGAGCACTACCTCCTCAGGACACTTTTTAGATACTGTAAAAGTGGTTATCTTAGGACCCTCTGTTCTGATGTCTATCTGGTCTTCGAAATGGGGGATAGAGACTTGGCAGAAATCTTGGCTGATTCCATGCTGGTCTCCACCCAGCAGAAAGAATGACGAATTCATGGTCAAGGAGGTGATGAGTGGGAAGAAGAGGTTTTGGACTTGGAGGTCCCATTTCCATAGGGAGAGGTATTATGGGTGTGCTGGCAGGTGAAACAGTCTGTGAATGTCTCATCTCTGAGTATTAAAAAGGGATGTCTCTCCTTGGAAATACCCAAGTGTTGCTGACTGGGTGGGGCTCTATCCTATTCCCAGGCTGAATATGCCCTGAAGAAATTTTTATTGATTGGTGTGTTTTAGTTTAGTGTTTTTGTAAAGCACATCAATGTAAGCAGAATGAAATTCCTCTTTTAGGATTGATCATAAAATCAGCTTGTCATGTCTGCCTATATGGATGTAACTCATCACTTTTAAAGCTCCAATGGAATTCTCTTCTAGGAAAAACATGTGTTTTTGGAACCTTGTTTAGTCCTTGAAAATAACAGATGTATGACATAGGATTCGTTTGTTTAAGGTCAAAAAAGAGCCTTAGGGGATGAATCAGGCCTTGAAACTAAGCTCTCAATCCATTCTTCCCCAGTGGCTTGGTGTCCTCTCAGAGATCTGAATAGTCCTAGTTGTTGTTCCTTGGAAATGAGCAGACCCTGCTTGCTCTTCTCTAATCTATGGAAAGGTCACCAGGATAATGCATCCACTAGGCTGGAGACCAGCTTTGGGAGAACTTGAGAAAGGCAATGGGAGAAGACCATGAAAGGAAGGTTCCAGCTACACAGTATGGCTATGGGGAAAGGGTAAGATAAGTTAGGGCCAGAAAGACCCAGGACCCACCTCAGGGGGCTCAGAGGCTGAATGTGAAGGCAGAAACCTTGGCATCTGGTACAGCCCTAGGATCTGGAACAACACTATATGTTATGAGACACGAAACTTATCTGTTGGATGAATTGAACGGAGGGTTTGCACAAACACACTGCTCTATGAGAAACTCCTCAACAATACCCCATTCACAGCAGGGCAGAGGAGACTGAACAGTTGTCACCCCAGGCTTACTTCCTCCCCCTTTTAGCAGAGAACTAGCTCAGCTTGTCTGAATTAGTCCACATAAAACAGGCTGATGTCAGTGGCTAAGCTTCAGAGGCTTCTTTTTACAAGGGCACTTCCTGACCAGGAAGATTTCATAATTTCATAATTGTCCAAGTGTTTCCATTCGGCCTATAAAATGAAGGGCATTACAGGGGTGTGGTGCTTCTGGAACCTTCTCACATGTGCCCAGTCCATCTGTGCCAGGCCTGAGCCCACCTCTAGGTGTGCTCTGTGGCTTCTCTGCTGGTAGTTTCTCCCTAATAAACATAATTGTATATGTATGCCCTGAGTCACTTTACTGATGGGTGGTCCCTGCCCCTTGTTCATGACAGTGGCCCCATTCAGATCCTCCCAGCCCCAGAAGGCTATCTTGGAGGACAGCTCCAGAGTCTACGGAAGACTTAGGACAAGAAGAGGGAGGGATACAAAGAAGGCAGAAAACGAACCGAGGGAAGTAAAACCCACAAACGAGAGAGATAGAATAGTTTTTTGGAAAGAATCATGCAAAGGGTTTAGAAGAATTTATTCCTGATCTAATACATCTGACTGACAGGCCAGCCAAATGCATTTCATTTGATTCACACAGCAGTTAATTAAGCCAACTGTGAAGGGGACCTCAAGCTGCAGGATGAAACTCTCCTACAGTATTGACTCAACCATGTACCCCAGGGTCCAGGATCCCACCAGCTGAACAAATCCCACCAACCATGACGGATTTGTACTCTAGAAAGCCAGGTGGCTTTCCCCTTAAGTCTCCATATTGACCTTTCCTCTTGGCCCGAGGCATTAATCCAGATGGGCAGGGTGTATTAGTGACTGCAGACCCCACTTTCTCCTGTAAGGAGGAAGCCTAGGCAGATTCTGTCATCCGTAACAACCGTGGCCTGTGAGCTGAGGCTGCCCTGAATGCCTTCCAGAGCCGAGGTGGTGTCGTTGGTCACTTCAGCTGAAATCAGGGACAAATTTTCACACCACCTTTTCTAATTGGACGATTCCCATTGCGGGGAAAATGCCCTCAGGGTGCACATACATAGTGAGTAGCCTCATTTTGAAGAGCTCTTGGCAGTTGTCTGAGGGCTACAGGAGCCACTGGTGGTGTTTCTTTAAGCACTCAAAGGTCTCTTATGACACCCCCAAGATACAAGTCACCTACAGGCCTGATAGGATGGAGACAGGTGTCTGTATCCAACAGAACCATGAAAGATTAAGTCTTTCCCTTCTCTGAGTTTCCCCAGCATACTTGGAGAGGTGTGTATAGCCTTTGATCCCTCTTGGGGAAAGGGAGACCTCTGCCCCGCCCCTAAGAATCTTTCTCCTTAAAGGAGCTTCAGTGAGGACAGAGGGGGATGGAGGGATCAATATCATGTCTCACTGAAATGCAAATCAGAACTACTATGAGGTATTACCTCACACCAGTTAGAATGGGCATCATCAGAAAATCTACAAATAATAAATGCTGGAGAGGGTGTGGAGAAAAGGGAACCCTCTTACACTGTTGGTGGGAATGTAAATTGATACAGCCACTATAAAGAACAGTATGGAGGGTCCTTAAAAAACTAAAAATAGAATTACCATATAACCCAGCAATCCCACTAATGGGCATATACCCAAAGAAAACCATAATTCAAAAAGACACATGCACCCCAATGTTCATTGCAGCACTATTTACAATAGCCAGGTCATGGAAGCAATCTAAATGCTCATCAACAGACGAATGGATAAAGAAGATGTGGCACATATATACAGCAGAATATTACTCAGCCATAAAAAGGAACGAAATTGGGTCATTTGTAGAGACGTGAATGGACCTAGAGACTGTCATACAGAGTGAAGTAAGTCAGAAAGAGAAAAACAAATATCGTATATTAAAGCCTATTTGTGGAATCTAGAAAAATGGTACAGATGAACCAGTTTGCAAGGTAGAGAACAAACGTATGGACACCAAGGGGGGAAAAGGGGGATGGGATGAATTGGGAGATTGGGATTAATTTATATACACTAATATGCCTAAAATAGATAAATAATGAGAACCTGCTATATAGCACAGGGAACTCTACTTTGCTGTACAGTAGAAACTAACACAACATTGTAAAACAACTATACATCACTTTAAAAAAAAAAAGCATGTCTCATTGATTTACTCCTGGTTTGCTGGTTTCCTGTGGTGGCAATCTCGGTGCTTTATTAACATTATTTTTGTAGACTTTTTAATTCTATCCTATGTTTTCTGATGGATTCTTGGATGAAAGACTCAGGTAACATACACTGATTATCAAGTGCATAATTTATAAGCAGAAATTTAGGTGTATAATATGTAAGAGACACAAAGGACTTGAAGCAGTGTAGGTAGACAGATGTAAGTTAATAAAAGTGAGCCTGTCTTATTATGTCAGTTTATGACAGATAACATTAAAACCTGGAATAACTGTGTGCCTACTTTTAAAGGAATTTTGTGTTATTTTAACTCAGTGCTTAAATTTGGGGCTCTGGAATGAATTAACAATTTTCCACTGAAATTAAACTTAATTATGCTTTTAACTTAGGAGAATTTGCCCCAAATGATGTTTATGGTTTTTTTCCTCTTCTGATCTTTATGTTATAAGCATTTTCAAATTTAAAGTATAATGAATATGCGTATATATGTGATCAAAATTTTAACTGCTAACATTTGCCATGTTTGCTTCACTTATTACTGTTCCGCAAATGTTTTTGAAAGTAAATTACAGATATATTGACATTTCATTCCTTAGGTTTCTCTGAAAACTTCTCTGAAAATATGACATTTTCCCATATAACTAGTAAAAAATTATCACACCTAACAAAACCAACAGTCATTCCTTAAACTTATCTAATCCTCAGTAAAAACATGTTTCTCAAGAATAAATTACTCACCTAAGGTGGGGAAACATTGTGATCCGGGACATAACCTGAAAATATAATATTTATATCTCTAAGAATCTATAATAGTTTCCCTGTGAAAAGAAACAAAATAGCTCCCTTACACATAGGAAATGATAAGTGACAGAAGTTTTCATTTTCTCCAAAAACCTTTAGACAGCATCAATGGAAAATGGTAAATTTCATTGCTATTGTCTGAATGTGCATCAGGATGGACAATATGTCCAAAATTCCCAAAGGGGACTCCTTTTCTTGGGAATCAGTAGGAGTCCCTGAACTGGAGACACTGCACATCTTTTCTCTTCTTGTCAGATACACACCAGTGTGTGAGGTGTCCAGATCATCAGTACTCAAACCCAAATCAAAACCACTGTCTCCCAAAGAAAGTGACTTCCCTACCTTATCAAGACCCACTGAGGATGGCTCTGGCCTGCACTGCTCTGTGCTTCTCTGTTCTCACAGCTGTGGTCCTTGGGGTCTCTGGGAAGCACAGAGACACTCCCATCATCAAGGCCAACATCCAACCCACAGCTACATCCTGCTCACCTCCCTCTTCCTGGGTTCCCTCTGTTTCTTACTCTCCATTGGCCTTCCCAACACAGGCATTTGCATACCTCAGCAAACAACATTTGCATTTGTGTTTACTGTGGCTATTTCCACTGTTTTGGGTAAAATCATTTCTGTGGTTTTGGCTTTCAAAACAAAGGGAAAAGGATGAAGCAGTGGTTGATATCAGGAGCACCTGACTCTGTCCTTCCCATCTGTGCCTTGATCCAAGTCACTATCTAGAACCAGATTGGGACTCTCTCCTCCTTTCATTGAAATAAACACACACTCTGACCCTACACACATCACTGGTTGCATTAAGGGCTCTGTCACTGCCTTCTACTGTGTCCTGGGATATATGGGATCCTTGACCCTGGGGAGCACTGCTGTGGCTTTCTGGGCCAGGAATCTACCTGACACCTTCAATGAAGCCAAGTTCAAGCATGCTGGTGTTCTGCAGTGTCTGGGTCACATCCTTCCCTGTCTATCACAGCACCATGGTGGCCATGGAGATCTTTTCCATCTCGGCCTCCAGTGCAGGACTACTAGGCTGAATCTTTGCCCCCAAGTGCTATATTAGTCTTCTGCTGAGTCCTGATAAGAACATCTTGCAAGGGATAAGGAGTAAAACAGGTCCTAGAGCCAATAAGCATTCCAAAGATTTAACTCATGGCTCTCAAATAGACGAGTAACAGACACATGAAGATGAATCACCATTTTTATAGAGACAGTGAATCAAAGCCAAATTTATAATTTCTCTTTCTCAATTAACAAAGATTTTTTTCTATGTTCTCTAGTATACCAGGGGCACAGCCATGCTCAGTCAGCAGTTCCTGAAACTTCAAGGTCATCTTGGATATTCTGCTCACCAACATTAGATCTATTATCTATTTACAAGAACTTCATTTTACCCTCCACTTCTTGAATGAATTTTCTAGCCTACGCACTGATAGTTGGTACAGTCTACCAGGTGGTCTACTATTTTAATTTGGTCCCCAAAACCATTAGGCAGCATCAACAGGAGTTCATGCTCATCCTTAACTAAAATGGTCTTTCACATACTAATTTGGGGACTTATTCTGCTATCTCTTCTTCTAATATATTTAGTTTTATTTTTACCTTTTAACTATTCAGTTTATCTGGTGCTTGTTTTTGTGGTCTGTGGAGGAAGCTACACCATCCCTTTTTATGAGACAGAACTGGAGGGTATGTGGTTTGTTACCTGCCCTGAGTGAGTTGGGTCTACATGACCAGAAAGGTCTAAAGTGAAAGGCTGAAGAGGGTTTGGGGCCAAAAGCCCCAACTCTGGGGAGGCCCTACATGATGACAGTTGAAGATGTCACAAGCAAGGAGGGAATAGAATCTTAGCTTCCTGGGAGCCTGGGAATCCTGTGGGGTCTGTGCCATCCAGGGGCCAGTTATAGGACACACAAGATTAGAGACACACAGAGGCTCATCAGAGGGAAGAATTTCCTGCATGTCAGAGCCACCCAGCATGAGAGATAGAGGCGGGAGAGATGGGATCTGCCCTGAGCGCACACTGCCCACCATCTGGAGTGACAGGAACATGCAGGACGTGAGGGAGTTGGAGGGAGTCTCTGAATTAGCCCAGGGCAGGGAGGATGAAACCTCACCAGTTATATTAACAAAGAGGATTTAATATAAAAGCATTAACCAGTTATGTGTTTTTTATTGCTGCGAGAGCAAATTGTCACAAATTTGGTCACTTCAAACAACACAAATGCATTCTCTTTCAGTTCTGTAGGTTAGAAATCCAACACGGCTCTCACTGGGCTGTGTTCCTGTCTGGAAGCTCTAGGAGAGAATCCATTTCTTTGCCTTTTCCAGTTTCTAGAGTCTCTCACATTCCCGTGCTCCAACACTGCCGTCTCCCGGGCCATTCCTCAGTGGTCACATCTCCCTCTGATTCTCTTCTGCCTCCCTCCTCAACTTCTAAGGACCCACATAATTAGATTGAACCCACCCAGATAACCCAGGATCAGCTCCCCATTGCAAGGTCCTCAACTTAACCACATTTACAGAGTCCCTGCTGCCATGTAAGGTGACCTATTCTCAGCTTCCAGGGATTAGGCTGTGGACATCTTCGGAGAACAATTATTCTGCCTACCACACCCAGCAACTGAAGAACTAAAAAGGCAAAAAAAAGAATGCTCGAACAGTTATATAAAGCAGCTTCCTCTCCCTAGGGCTGGAGGAAGAAATGGGGGAGGCTAAAGATATGAAAATATAGAAACTTGGAAGACGGGCCCTATGGGGAAGGAACCCAGAACTCTGAGAAGGGGGTGCCTCCCTCGGGCAGCAAGAAAAGAACTGCTGTCCCTCACAAGGTGGAGGAACCTATGTTTCTGAGGCAGAAGCTATCACTGTGTGCTGGATTTGTAACTCCAGTCAGAAGGTTGTCTTAACAGGGAAAAAAGGCACACTCCATGGGGCTGTGGCCCTCTATGCTCCTGATGAGATCTCTGGCCACTCCTCTCCAGGCAAGGATAGTGCTTTAGGCTGTCCTTTTTAGGTTACGAAGGTGCCGTTTCAGCCAACACTGGCCCTACCACGTGCTTGAAACTAACCTGTGTTGTTTCACTTGGTGGACATTCCACACACCCAGGTAGCTGACCCTGCTGAATAATGCCTTGCGGAAATAGAGGTTTTAGGATGAGAACTACTTCTCCTTACTGTGAGGGATGCTGCCATTGGGGAAAGGCCACAGTCAGGACAATGACATTGGGACTGGTGCCCAACAGGTGCCCTCCAGGCTCCCCGGCCCAGCCACATGGTAGCAGTAAAGCAGTTTAGAAGACAAGGGTGGACGGGGAAGGAGATCACCACACACTGACTAAAAAGCTGTGGACGCAGAAGTGCCTAAAGAAAGCAACCAGCAGGCTGTACAGACTGCCTCCCGCTCAGGCCAACTGTCCTAAAGAGCCTTTCCAATGACAGTGTGGGGGACTGAGATACGCAACCTGGAGCCTGGGGCAGAAGGAAGTTGACACGCAGCAAAGGCGACCCCTGGTGTTTTGAGTGGCAGTTGCCTGACAGTCACGGCTCAGCATACCCCATGTGAGGGCCAATTCACTTGGCTTCTAACTGGGCATAGGTGGACGATGAGAGACCAACTCCCCTTGTGTTGCTCCTCCCCGGCACATGTGTTATGGGATAAAGTGGGCCCTGCCCAGCAAGCACCTGTTATTAAATGAAACTGGTACATCCAAGAAAGAAGTAAACCAGCCATCAATGGACTCTCTCACCTGCATGAATGGGTGAACCTCAGACGTGGGGTCTTCAGTACACCAAGGTACCAGAGGATGCCTGGGCCCGACGCACAGTCAGCCCAGTTATATTAAACGGTCCACTGTGACTGGGCAGCCACAGGAAAAAGCCAAAGCATGTAGAAAGGAAAAAACTCTGCCCGTGGACAGAGATGCAGACTGGTGCTTGTCCTGGAAGACACCCACTGAACACATCTCGTTACATTTTCACCAGCTTGCAGCCAGTAGCCAATGGACATCAGTGTAGCACCTGACAACCGAACAACCGGGATCGAATCCCAGCCCCTTAGGGACAAACGCTGTGGCAGCAGACTGCACAGGACCCATGCACTCTGTCCATGACCCATGGAAAAGGATGCTTTGGCAATGAACATCATTGGAACCGACATGCTGACCAATTCTGCATCACACAGGTAAAGACCACAGCCACCCGGATACATCATCACAAAGGGCACGGCAATGCCAGCACCTGAGGCCAAGGAAGCCTGGCTAATGTGCCTGACTGGCAGCTCCACCGGCAAGTGACAAAGGGAACTCTGGGGTGCACGGTCCAGTGCACTAGACCTGGCCAGTCCTGGCAAATAGACTCTAGAAACCCTTTACCCTTGTCCCAGGGGTACCACTGGGTGTTGACTACAGTGAGACCCTTTCTGGGTACAACACAACAATTCCCACTCGCAGAGCCAACGCAGGCCATACCATCTGAGAACTCCTAAATGTGCTGCTGCATATTTGAACTCCCTGAACACGTCCAGTCAGACGGTGATGCCACCCTCATGGTCACGCGTGCCAACAGCAGACAACTATCTGGCACTCATGGGACCTTTCACGTTAACGAGCCTTCTCCCGCTTCCCTTTTCCCCTCCTGTGCCCACCTTCAGCTCTGCTCTGCCCCCACAGGTCCCGTAGCCTGGTTTCCTGAAGGCAGTAGTGATGGTCTGGGACGAGGTTGCCAAAACATTCTGAGATGACAAGCCTGGGGCTTCCCTTACCTCATGCCTATGCTTGCTGGATCGGGCAATTGTGGACATCGCTGATAATGAGCATGAGTGTGAGGTGACAGCTCCTAAGGTGGTCCTGCCAGCATGGCCACCACGTTCAGGGATGCCACATAGCAATCTCCTAGGGATGAATCCAGCCGGAGTAAGAAATGGCGAGGACTTCTCAAAGCGTAAAGTCCCTGTGCTGCAGGGACAGGTCATACATATACTGACCGTGCGGCCGAGAAAGGACAGCTGCTCCGCTGGTGGGGAAGGGGCACCTCGGACTCCTGAAGGTCAGAGACGTTGGGGAGGGGGGCATTAGCAACTTGGCTCTCACCTGCAGGACACCTGGCCCAGCCTGTCATCTCAGAATGCTTTGGCAACCTCATCCCAGACCATCACCACTGCCTTCGATCTAAGTCCTGGACACCCACTCTCGGGACACTCTGAACTGACGACTATTGACTGGGGAGGCAGGATGGCCTCCAACAAAATGACAAAATAAGATTAATTTTCTAGATGCTGATACGATCTCCCTTAGCGTCATCTTATTACTGCTGGTGCCCTGTGGTCTCCCTCTACTGTCAGAACAAGAACAAAACCAAACTTCTCTTGTGTGCTTCCTACAGACCATAGCTAGTGCTCTACACTGAACTGATTGCTGGATCTGTCACCTCCCACCTGGTCCTGCTGACGGGACCACCTCCCCCTCTCCCGGTCTCTTGCCAGCCCCCCTTGGATCTGAGGGGGCAAGCCTCATCCAGGGGCACATGCGGAGGTGGCTTTGGGAGAGACTTGCCCATCTCGAAGCACCTCCTGTGCATGTGGGGAGAGGGGAGGTGGCCCCGACTCCTGGGCTCTAGCTCACCCCCCGGGTGGAGCTTGCACTCTGGAGTGAGGCTGTCTAGGTTCGGTCCCCATCCTGACCTAGCCGCTCAGTCCTGTGTTTCTCCAGGAGCAGAACATATGCTCCTCCGCTCCAGGTCTCCTCCTCCTTCCTGGATGGCAGAACAATAGTGCCTAGCAGCAACCTTCCTTACACACAGCGCAGAGGACCCAGTTAGGGGAAGGACTTGGCCGAGGTCATGGACAGATCAAGGCCTTGGCAGCCTGGTCCCCATCCCTGGTTCTTGCTCACGGTGAGATAAAAGCCAGAGCTCACTTCTGTACAACTCTTGACCAAGCCAACCAGGAAAGCCCCGACCTGCACTAGGACCCTGAGCTGACCTGAACCTGACCTTGACTCTCACTCTCACTTCAATCCTAACCCCCAACCCTAACCTGACACTGACCCTGACTCTGACCTTGACCCTAACCCTGAACTTATTCCTTCCCCAGTGCCCACAGGAGGGCAGTCCCTGCCATTCGCTGACCCCACAGTAAGCAGCCATCCCTCTGGGAGCCCCGACAGGTGTGGCCATGTGGCCCTCACTCAGGTCCCTGCTCGGGTTACATAGCATTGCTCAGACTGCTCTCTCACCCCCCACCCCGACTCCTTCCAGCATCTCTGGGGCTGCTGTGGGCAAGGGGCCGCCCAGACTGTGCACTAGCTCCCAGCACCCTCAGGGGTGGTCTGAATAAAGAGACTTGGTCAGAACTCGGATCCAGCTCCCCATTCTCTCGGCCTAGCATGCACAGTGAGCCGTGTGCCTGGCGAACTGGGGGGAAGCAGGCACCCACCAGTCACACACCAGTAACGTGATGAGGCCAGGGAAGGGGCCCTGGAGAAGGGCTGGGGAGCAGGGAGACTCCTGCCCCGGGACACGGGGCTTCATGAGAGCTGGGCCTGCGAGGATGGAGCAGCCTGGGACCCAGTGGAACTGGAGAAGGACATTTCTAGGGGACAGAACAAGGAGGGGCAGGAGCTGGAGAGCAGGAGGTGGCAGCAGATAGGTTTGACTGTTGAAGGGAAGTAAAGGGTGGGGGGAAGCAGGGGTTGAGAGGTTGCATGAGCGACTGCATGCAGGACCAGGACTGCATTGGGGGAGAAAAGTGGGGGGTTGGGCCGTGTGACTCGGACACATCTGCTCACTGAGAGGCCATTTAATAACTCTCAGGTGTCTCTGTCTTTCTCAGCCCCAAGTCCAGGTCCTTGAGGGCAGGGCCAGTGTGGCTCTTTGTAGCCTGTCAGAACGCCGTCAGTGAAAAGCATCTCCCTTGGCCTCTCTCCTCTCTGGCCCTGGTGATCATGAAGTCCTGATTGAGATTGACTGTGAAGAATTTTACCACTTCCTCACGATCACTGCTGAAAGCAGAATTCTCATCCTGGAGAAGAGATGGGGACCAGAAAGACAGAGCGCAGAGGCTGCTTTTGACATCATCTGGATCACCCGAGGCGCTAGAGTTCCTGGTTCCCAACCAGACTCACAGAGTGGATACCAGTGCTCTCACTGCAGCGAAGGGGCTCCTGCAGCAGCCGGGGGAGGCCATCACTGGAGCGGGGACTCGCCTGCCCGCAGGTGGCCATCCCCATCAGCCTCCCCAGGCACCCACACGGCAGGGGGTTACCTGGCTCCAGGTATCTCTTCTGTAAATGAAGAACTGACCTCAGCTGTCAATTCGCTGTCTAATTCGAAGGCCCCTGCTGGCTTTATGGTTGTGCTGAAAGGGTCTGACACAACAGCCCGAGCTGCCCCGGGAATCTCCTGAAGCCCTGTCCAGGGGCCCCAGTTCAGTAGGTGTTGGGGAGGCCCAGCAAGAGGATGGGTGAAAGGTCCTGGTGAATCTGCACTGCGGTGAGCGTGCACTGATCCTGATGGAGCCGGGGAGTGTGCGGTGCTCTCTGGAGTGAGGCTGCGGCATCGCACCAACTCAGGGCTGCCCTTGGGCAAGGCTGTTGTCACTTGTTAAGGGACAAGAACTACCTGACAACTGTTGGAGAGTTGCCATAGTCCTGGGTGAGGTGCATGCCCACGGCAGCCTGGATATCCTTACCCTTCCTCAGTTCAACCCTCTTCCAGGGACTCTGCTGGGACACCACAGGAGTGTCTGGCAAAACCAGAGCCCAGGACCTTTCTCCATTCAAGCTGCCACATTTGGCGGAACAGCCAGGGAAAGCTCACCCCCGCCCCTTCCTCTGGAGGCGGCAGTGCATGGAGGCAGCTGAGTCTCTCCACTCAATGCCCCACAGTATCTCTGAGGGTCCTTGGATTGCCCCCTGCTAAATCCCTGGGGATTCGGCCTTGGGCCCAGGCTTTCTTGGAGCCTCCCTCAGGGTTTTTTTATGGAAGGCACACCCAGAGCCAAGATGTATGACCCAATTTTCTTATAGTCCAAGGCATGGGCCTGGCAGCTAGGCCCAGCTTGTCCTCCAGGGCTACGCCCCTGCATAAACCCACCCTCTCCCCATGCTTTGCCCTTGGACCACTTCAGAACACAGTCACCCTGCCTACCGTCACACATCTCCTGTTAGGGCAGGGGGAGCCCCTGCAGGCCACCTGCCCCAAACTCCTCCATGTGGGGAGGAGAAACTGAGGCCTGGCAGGGATGAAGCTGCCCCAAGACCCAGTTCTGTGTTTTTTGGTTCCACATTAGAACCACTATTTAAATAAAGTCCTCCCCTCCCAAAGGCAAAGGAGCTCCCAATGCCTCCCTCCCCAACTCCTGTTGGGGTCCTGAGCCAGAGGTGCTTATCAGTCAGGGCATAGGCCAACCTTGTGCCTCCGTTGTCCCTCCTGCACGCAGGCCCACAGAGGTCATAGGTGTGTAATTCCCTTGGCACCTGCTGGCAGTGAGGCAAGCAAGGTGTGTTTCCTCCCCTGCCCCCAGCCTGCTCCAGCATGGCCATGATATGCGGACTGTAGTTCAGAGACCCCCAAGCCCACGCTCTCAATTGCATACCCAGCAAGGGGAAGGGCCTTGCCAGAGGCCACCCAGCAGGTCAGGGCGGAGGTGGAGCTGTTCCTGCCTTGCAGCCCTGAGAGGCCAGCTCTGCCCTGGGGCAGTCGGGAAGAAGGCAGGTCCACAGGAGACAACTCATGGGAAAAAAGCCCAATAAACGGAGCTGTCACTAGCAGCTTGGAGCCTCTGACCAGGAGAGGAGAAATGGAATGACACCACCCGAGACATAAGAACTTCAGTTACAGCCCAACAGACCAAAGTCAGACTTACGGAAGGATGCCAGAAGTCAGCAAGATGGATGGAAGGCCCTTTACAGATCATGTAGTCCACCATTTTACAGATGGCAACACTGAGGCCCAGAGAGGCTCAATAACTTGGAGGCAAGGATGAGGTAAGGAGAGGCGAGGAGCTCCTTGCCCCCAGTCCATGAGCTGCTGCTGGTCAAGAAGGTCATCCAAGGCTGGCCCAGAGAGTGGCAGGGGGCAGGGGGAGGGGAAACCACCAGCTCTGGGGCCACACCCATCACCCTCACCCTCCTCCCAGTCAGGACAGCAGCAGCATCTCCCTGCGAGAAATTAAACGCTCATCTCCCCCAAGAGCCACCTCCAGGGCTCATCCTGCCTTCTGTCCTGTGGGCCACAAGGGCCAGAGTGGGCCACGCTCACTCCACGGGAATTCCATGGCGGCCCCTCTCAGCTCTGCAGTTTGTCCAGGAGAAGCTGAGCTACCACGGCTCCCTGGAGTTCTAGCGGCTGGGCAAGCGATGCAGCCTCATGTCCTCCTTCTGGATGTGCTCGTAACAGGACTGGCAGGAGAGAGGTGAGGCTGAAGCCAGCTGGCCTGCCCGCTTCAGCCACATGCACAGGCTCTAGGGCCTGACACTGGGGTGCACCCACCTCCCGGGCCTGGACCACTGTGTCTCCAACTCAGCCCTCAGCCACAGTCTGCAAGGAAATGGCTCCTTCCCTCTCCTATTGTGCTCAGGGATGCAGCCTGGAACACACTCAGCCCTGGGGATCCGAGGGCCGGGATGCACTGTGCCCACCTCCCCCCACCCAGCCCCTTTTAACAAGGGCAAGAGCAGTGGCTCTGTGAGGACCCTTCCCATGGAGACACACAGAAGCTGTGAATTTGAGCTCATCCCCGTGATGGTGTCTGGGGTGAAAGGGGTCTGCCCCAGTGGCCAGGGCATTTCTGCCTGGCCCACCGCCTCTGTCCCTCACCTCCAGGGCCGTGAGCAAGAAGTCATACAGGCCTCCTGTGTGGATAGGGGCCATCATATCACGGATCAGGTGGATCTCGGCTCCCAGGTGCTGGATTCTGGAGAACCACCGCCACCACAACGAGAGGGAAGAGGGGACCTATCAGGGACACGCCTCCAGCAGCAGGGAAGGAGCTCTGGCCTGGGTGGCTGGACACCTGGTCCCTGCTCTGAGTTTGGCACCCACAGGACCCTGGGTGGGCCTCTCTGGGCCTCAGCTTCCCCATGTGTACCAAGAAAGGCTGTGTCCATAAACCCCCATGTTCAAAGACTTTGGAGTATGTCTTGGTTGGGGGTGGGCAGGGTGGGAAGGGAACCTCCTGCAGCCCACCCCCAGCTGGGGCTCACTGGGCACGCGACACCACGTAGATGAGCAGCGGCAGCAGGTCGTCCATGGGCAGATTGTGCTCCTGGCCGAGCATCCGCGACACAGTGGCCTCAATTTCCCCGTATGTCCTCTCTAGCACCTCCAGCTTCTCCCGGGGGTCCACCGTGGTGCTGCAGGAGGGTAGCCGGCTCCAGATCAAGGCCCTCAGGTTCAGTCCCAACCAGGGGCCCCAACACTCCTGCCACCCACACCCACCCTCCCGGGGTGTGGACTCACATCATCTTCTGCAGACATTCCGTGGCTGACAGGAAGCACTTGTCTCTGACTAGGGAGTATCTCTGCGTGGTTGGGGGAGTGGGTTAGATGAGGCCGCAGCCCCCCAGCTCCGTCACCTCCTCTTTCCCAGGGTCAGGGCTGGCCCCCGAGCCCCTCACCACCCACCCCCTTCCCCATCACTGGCTTCAGGACAGCTTTGCCCAGAGGGTTAAGTGACCCAGGGAAGGTCACAGATCCACTGTAAGCCTCAGTCTACTCAACTGTAAAGTGGGGTAAATGGTCTCCAGGAGGCTGGGAGGATCAAAATGGAAAAAGAAGATAAGAATCATAACAGCCAATGGTCACTGGGTGCCGCCCAGTTCTATGTCAATGGTTCTTGAGTCCCAGGGCTTGTTGAAACACAAATTCCAAGTTCACTCCCTGAGTTTCTGACTCAGTAGGTCTGGGATGGGTTCAAGAATCTGCTTTTCTAACAGGCTCCCAGACAACACGGATGCTGCCGATCCAGCAAACACACTGAGAACCAACGCCCCTCATGTTCTGGCCCACATCACCCGACAACAACCACAGGAGGTAGTGCTAGTACGCATCAGGGACTACTTCCACAGATGGGAAAACTGAGGCACGGAGATCAAGCATCTCACCCAAGGTCGTACAGCCAGTACAAGGGTGGAACCTAAGCTTGAACCTGGTCACTGTGGCTGTACACTCATCCACATGGGAAATCAGAACAGTGCAGAAAGCCTGCCATATCCTCCCTCACCCGCCTATGCAGCCTCTGACCAGTGACCATGAGGCAGAGAGCTGCTCGGAAGCCTGGGCAAACCTGGGGGCCCAGCTCAGGCTCAGACCTCCCTCTCCTGGGCAGGTAATGGGCCCACACTCTCACCTGATTGGTCGTCAGCGTGAGGTCCTTGAGGGGCCACAGGTGCCTGAAATTAAAGCAAGGTGGGAAGCTCTGCCAGGACCAGGGTGCGGGGTCTGAGGTCAGAGGGCAAATTCCCTGCACCTCCATGTCCCCCAGGAGGGCTGAGCAGGGGAGAGGGGCAGGGGATGCACAATGGCATCTGGGAACGCTTGTGTGAAGCCCAGGCAAGAGGAGGGCAGGAGGGATTCCCTGAGAGGGCAGCCCTCCATGCAGCCCCAAAACACGAGTGGGACTGGAACACGATGAGGAGACAGAGGGGCAGTGCTGCAGGCCAGGGGACCCTCCCGGGCAAAGTCCTGGGGGTCAGGCCAGAGAGCTCAGTGGTAGAGACTGCTCCAGGGGCTCAGCGAGCAGGCCCAGGCTGGCGAGAAGTAGGGATGCCACGCAAGGCAAGTAGAGCCAATGGAGCAGGGAGGCCAGCATGGAGGAGGCGGCACTGAGGCAGCAGGAGGGGTGGGGAGGAGGGACTCTTGAAAAGCCATGGACAACCAGGTCTCTGGGCTGGTGCCTGGTCAGATACAGGAAACATTCACCACATCGGAAGGGGACACAAGGTTTTTCGGCAGGAAGGGGAATGGGAAGCGCCATCACCTTGAGACAAAGGAAACCAGGTGTGGGAGGAGAGAGTGCGTTCATGCCCTCAACACTGGTAGTATCACTGGATCAAAGGGGCATGAAGGAGAAAGAACATTTTGATGACTGAGGGCGGAAGGGAGGCTCTGACCTACTTCCGGAACAGTCCTCAGTTTCCCCTTGAGGATCTCCCCTCTCCCACTCTCAGTCCAAGAGCTGGGAGCAGGCGACCTTGCCCCAGCCCCAGTGGTAGATATTGAGGCCAGCCTGGCCAATCTGGGCCACAGCCAGCATTCAGGGGCACATTCAAGACCCCAGCCCAGCCAGGGAGGAACTTCAGAGGCTCTGCTGGAGCTGCTGGGAAGGAGACACCAGCTCCCTGTGGGGCCTGAGCTGGGAGAATATAAACCTCGAGTGGCTGGTACCATATTTGTCACCATACGGGGGAGCCAGAGAGCCCAACAGAGAATGAGAGAAGTTGCTTCCTTTATCATGCAACTGGACACCCCGATCCAGCCACACCTGAATCTAGCCACACCTTAGAACTTCATGGATACACGAGCCAATTAACCTCCCCGCTTTTTTGCTGAAGACAATTTGGGTTTGTACCCTCTGCTACACAAGAACTCTGGCAATCGTGGCATGGTAGGGACGCTTACTTCTGTACATCCAGGAACTCAAGCAGCTTGGTGTCGGGGAAGAGGCTAAGGTTGGCAATGCCCTGGCTGTAGAGGCTGTCCTCCCTCTCATGAAGAAGCAGGTAGAGAGTGAAGAGCTCCGAGTAGAAGCTGGGCAGGACAAGGGGTAGCATCAATCTGTGCACCTGCAGGTCCCTGAGTGAGAGCCACCAGGACAGGTCAGGGTCAGCAGGGTGGGCTTGGGGATCTACTTGGGCTGCCCCTCAAAGAGTCCACAGAACTCCTCGTCCCACCACAGTGTTCCTGCCTCCAGCCTCCTCCATCCTGGAGAAAACCCTTCCCAGCCTGTTCTCAGTCATTTCACAACCAATTGTCATCTGTGACTACCTCACACTCTCACTTGACTTTGAGAACCAATATGGCAGCTGAGGCAGAATTTTGATCCCCATTTAATTGAAAGCAAAACCAGGGCCTTGATAGATGAGTGACCTGCAGCAAAGCTCTCAGCAGCCGTTCCAAGCTAGTCCACTTCTGCCTCCTAGTTTTCTGTGCTTCCTAGGACTCAGGGGGAAGTTCTCCCTAATGTCTAACCCCATTTCCCATGCCTCCTGCAATGCAGTAACAGAAAGACCTCTCTGATCAGGATCTCTGGGCCTGGAATCTGAAGGCAAATTGTAAGGTTTGGTCTCGGGGGACTGGGGAGACAGATTTAATGACCCACTTAATTCCTGCTCTGTGTGACCTCAGGCTCAGCCCCTGCCAGGCCTCAGTTTCCACATCTGTGCACAGGGAAAAGGAGGTGCCTGAGGCAGTGCTCACCCGCCATACACCCAAGAGATGAGGGTGGGATAACATGTTTAGAACAAAGACGCACTTGATGCACTGTGGCAGGGCCCCTCCCCAGGTTGCTCAAGGAAGAGAGGTCATGGATCATTCTGATTCTTGAACGGTGAATGAGCAATATTTGGTCAATAGCATGAACCCCTAACACTTCCCAAGAAATACCCTTTTCCCCCGAAGGAGGACCCAGAAGCAAAGGTATACGGACTCCCAGGACCCGAGCCTGGCTGCTTGCACCAGGGCAGAGAACCCCACAGACCTAATGGGGGCAGTCACCTTGTCTCTGCATCTTGATCTTCCTCTGGGACCTGGCCCTTGCACTGTAAGGCAACCTGCAGCAGACCCCTGCAAACCAAAGGGAGGGGCAGCGTGGCTGCCATCTCCCACAGGATGGGAGTCACCAAAGGCCAGGCAGGTGGGCTCCACCCCCAGAACCATGGAGCCTGAGGACAGCAGAGCCCAGTGGCCCAAACCCCAGCAGCAAGGAGGTTGGGAGTACGGGATGTCTGCCTGAGTGTCCTGGAACCCTACCACAGCACTAACTGCAGCATCTAAGGTTTCAGTTTATAGCGTTTGACGAGGTCACAGCTCAGCCGGGACAGGACGGGAGATGGTGTCTGAGCCCAGGTCAGGCTCCGTTTGCAGTGGGGTTAGAGTTCTCCTGGGGTCAGGGCTAGCCCGGGGCCTGGCTGGGGCTTGGACTCTGGCTGCAGTCAGGGCTTGCTACCACCTCCCCACCCTCTAACCCCTATGCTCACCAGCTGCATATTAACCAACCCACCCTCTGTTTCTTTCTCAATCCAGACCCAAGGCAAAGGCACCCTTCCTACCCAGGGCACCAGGCAGAGCTGATGCTTGGAAAGGGCAGAGCTTCCCCCACACCCCGCTCTGGGGTCACAGTGCAGTGGTTGTCCCCATGTACCACCAAGCTCACCTGTAGGCGGCCCAGAGTTCCTGGGCGTGCTGCTTCACCTCCTCCTGTGCCAGCCCCTGCAGGTGCTTGTTGGCCCCAATGCCTGAGTATGTGGCCTGGAAGGTCAGCATCAGAGTCCGGAGCAGCTTTCCCAGGGGATGCAGAGAGTTGCTCAGGGCCTGGGCAGGTGCAAAGGCAACAAAGAGATACTCAGCACCGTGGGCTGGAGCACAGCGTGCCCACGCAGGACCCCACTTCTTCAATGGGAGCACCGAGGCACTCTCAGCAAGGGCCCACAGGCAGGCCTGTCCCCTCTGGTCAGCACCCTCCCCTGGAGCCCTTACCTTCCTGAGGCACTGCTGCAGGGCCTCGGGCGCCCGGTGCTGCAGCAGCTCCTCCAGGATGTCCTCCATTCTGCCTGCGTGGTCCTCGGGGTGGGTCCTGGGGCACCACACACACACACGTCTCTCACCCACGCCCAGGCCTGCCCTCTCTGGGAAGCCTTCCTCCCCTGGCCCACTCAGAGCCCCACGACCCCAACACTGAGCTCTGGATGCCCTATGGGTACACACGCCCACGCATGCCTGGGCCTCACCTCTCGCAGCACAGGTACTCCTGGGACTTGCGCAGCTCCCTTGAGCTCTGCACGTGGAAGCCCAGCAGGGCCTCCTGCAGGTCTCCAGGGCAGCCGGCTTGAACAAAGTCCTGGAAGGGGCCATAGACGCCCTGCCAGCGGCTCTCCACGGGGAAGACGCCCAGGCCCAGCTGCCTGCGATGGAGGCAGTGGGGGACATGGATAGGGATGGAGCCATGCTGGGCAGGACCCTGATCAGCCCTTGGAGAGGTGGGGATATCCAGCCTGGCCCAGAGTCAGGGCCCAGGTGGGGTGGGTGGAGTGGGGGATGCAGAGCGGCCTGACCTCCAAGGCTCCAGGAGGAGAAACGGGAGGCAGAGAAGGGTCAGAGAGAATCTACTCCACGGTAGAGAAAAGAGACAGGGGCACACAGAGCACTGGAAAAGAAACAGAAAGAGCTGGAGAGCTGAAGGCCAAGTCCAGAGAGTGGGGTCTTGGCCTAAGAGAGACCAGGGCCCAAATCCCAGGATGCCCCCGCCACGGGACCCCGCTCTCCCTCCTACCACACCTGGGTCCTTCCTGAGCTTGATCCTGTCTCAGCCAATAGGCTTAGGGGTCTGGCCGTGTGTGTGTCTGGTGCAGTGTCTAATGGAGCACTGCTCTCCCATGTCACGCTCATAGATTTTCCTACACCTGCACCCGACCCGGGCTCACACCCCTAGGGTTTGCCATCCACTTCTAGCTCCTGCTGTCAGGGAAAAGAAACACGCAGGGACAATGTGTCAAGTAAACAACATGTGAAATGCTGGCTGGCACCATTAGAACCACCACCCTCACCTCAACAGACATAGTAAGAGTCACCACTTGAACAACGGTTTTCCAAGGAAGAACTCTGTCCCCATAGGGAAGAAGTCCATCCTCTTCTCAAATACCCCAGGATAGGGACAGTGATTCCACTTAGTAAGTTTCCTTCTTTACCCTGGCTGCCAGGGAACTCAGAGCCAGGCTAATGCTTGATTATAAGGCCTATCTGCACCTCCCTTTCTTGTAAGCTCAACTCACACTTTAATTTTCTACCTTATTCTTGCTTGTTTTGTTTCATACACTGTCTTGTACCCTTCCTAGAATAAAAGCAGGGTCTAAGCAAAGCCTACACATAGTATTTTTCTCCGGTTTTGTGGCATGTGGAGTTACCGCCACATAGCCCTTAATTCCAAGAGTCTCTGACAAGGGCTATGCGACCTGAGCTCTCTGAACTCTCCAAAGAGCTAAGAGGAGGTACAGAAAAGCCGTTCTAATGAGACCTGAGTCTTTAGGGTAGAAACATAGACACACACAGACACCCCCCCCCCCCAGAAAGGCTTCAGAATACACAGGCCAGACAGTCAGTCTCTCACCTCTTGCGGGTACTGCCTGGATCTGGAGGGAGGGCAGCTGTGTCCAGCACACCCTGGGTATGCAGTCCTCTCCCTGCCCCACTGCCAAAAGAGCCCTCCAGGGTGAAGCCATTAGGGAAGGTGACCTTGCCCTGGAAGCCGGGAGACAGATGCAGGGATGTCTGTCCATCTGTCTGTCCAGCTGCCCTTCCATCCCATCATGACAGGCCTCACGCCTGTCCATCCCAGGTCACAGAGGCTAGAAACTGATGGATGGCCTTCCCACCATCCATTCAATCTGCCCCACCCCAAGGGGCTCATAATCCTCCACCCCTGCAGGAGCCCCTGCCTGTGTCCACCACCAAGGGGCTCATCTCTGAGGCAGGAAACGGCGAGGGAGACAGAGAAGGGACTCACAGGTCAGAGTGGGGAGGACCACCACTGGGTCCAGAAGTAGGCAGAGGCCTCGGGAGGACATGAGGCATTACCGGCCTTGAGGAGGGGCAATTCCTTGCTGCATGCGACTGTTCCATTCACAGCATTCCTAGTCTCTATCCACTAGATGCCATAGTACCCCCCAGTCAAATAGCCCCCACATTTCCAAAGGCCCCAGCAGGGATACAGCAGGGATACCTTCTGCGAGGTCAGCTCAGGCAGAAACATACTGAAGGACGATGCCTCCAGGGGCACCTGCCCAAGGCACTGATGGTGGTGGTGGAGGGGGTGGATCCCTCTCTTGGGGGCCAGGAGGAGACACAGCCGGGAGACCACCAGCACCCTCTGCACCCAAGGCAAGCCTACCTATCCCCTCTTGACTCACACCCGATCAAATCACACCTCCGCAGCAGGGAATCGTCACTGCATCCACCCCCTAGATGTAGTGGAGATGGGAGAGGCCCTCCCTTACCTGCTCCACCTACCCTCAGCCCTAAATCCAAGCAGGGAGATTACAGGCCCCAGCCAAGGTCTCAGCAGGGAGTGGAGTAAGGTCTCTGTGGCTCTCACCTTCCCCACGAAGGTCAGGTCCCTGGCGAAGGTGCCCTCATACAAGGAGTCATCTTCAGAGAGAAGGATCCCTGGGCCCTAGGGAAGGAAGCGGGGAGGGTAGGAGCAGTGGGTTAGGAAGGGCCAGAAGACTGGCGGTGGGGAGGGGAGGTGGGCAGTGACCCATGGGCAGAAGGGTCCTGAGCCCTGCCATACCTCCCAGGACTGTGCCTAGGTGGGATGCCAGCCCCTGGCCTTCTGAGCACTGAGCACAAGGCCCATGGACCTCGACCCTGGGTTACCTTGACCGACACCCTGGGACCTGGCTCCTCCCCTCCAGCAGCCTCTCTCAAGAAGCCTCCTGGGGGACCCTTCCTTCCCACCTACAGCTCAGGAAGTACTGGGCTTTTCCTGAACCATCCCCACTTCCCTGTCACTGACCCCGGGGACCGTGGAGCTGATCAGGCTCCTGTGCTGCATTGGCTGCCAGGAAGCTCAGAAGCAAATGGGATACAATTCGTGTTCTATTTATTTCTGAATCTATCTTATGTGCCTATTCTTACCTTTTCTTCCTCCTTCAATCCTTTCCAGGACAAAGGATAGATAAACAAACAAGCCACAATATCAGTAACAGCCATCAGGCCAGAGCCGCACTATGTGCCAAGCACCTGGCAGGGTGTGGGTGAGGCAGAAGGTGAGGGCTATGCCGGGCACGGGAGACCTGCACTCAACAGAATGCGACAGTGGGCAGGTTCTCTGACCTCTCTGAGCCTCACGTTTGTCACTTTTACACTAGGGACAATAACATGACCCCAGGGCTACTGGGAGGATCCCATGAGATCATGTTGGGAGGCTTAGCCCAGAGCTAGACACCCAGTTAGGGGTCTATAAACATGGGTGGTAGAGGCTGCTGGCATCCTCATTACTATGCACTTCATTGTTGCTATTTTAGTGAGTCGTTACCATAAGTAGTTCACCTGAGCTGCTGATGGGAAAACTGAGGCTGGGAGGGGCAGGGACTTGGCCAAGGCCAGGGTAGGTAGGTGGCAGAACTGGATTCCTGCCCAGGTTCTGGCTCCCTCCAGCACGTCGGAACCCCGCTTCCTGCTCCATCCACCCCTGACCAGTCTCAGTTCAGCTTTGGAGCCCCCAGAGCAGGGAAAGGGTAGCTCAGGACACACGTGGGTCACTGCACTCACCACCATCTTGTCTGCCTGGAAGGTCCCCTGGTAGCAGACACCCGCCTGGGTGACCACGACCCCTGGGCCATGGCGCTGGTCAGCCTGCCACATGCCAATATAGCGCTCACCCCTGGGGGAGGAGAGAGTAGGGCCAGAGTTGGATCAGAATTGTTCCCATGCACCTTCTGTGTGTTCTGCTGGCATGGGACTGGGGTGGGGGCAGCGGTCAGATAAGGAGCAATGACATGGCCTGAATCCACTCAAGTCAGACATAGGGCAGGTGAGGTGAGGACCTGCAGGAGGAACGAGGGTGGAGGAGGAAGGGAGCCTGCCTGGGGGAAGGCATCCTGGCAGGCTTCCCGGAAGAGGTGGCAGGAAGGACAGATGGAGTAAGTAAGGGTGCCATTTAACATATGCAAAGCCATTGAGGCAGGAGTGTACGATAGATACGTGGGGGCGTTCAGTGGTCTAAAAGGCTAGGGGGTACACAGGTGGCATGGCAGGCATGAGGTCAGAGGAGCAGGCAAGGCCTCAAATGTCAGGCCAAGGACACTGGGCTCTGTCTCAGCCCAGAGAGCCTGGAAGGGCTGTGATCCTTTGATAGGACCAGATCAGGGGGCCAGAAACTCCTCTCTGAAAGCGCAGGGAGGGGCCAGAGTTGGGGGGGCTCCTGCAGTCAAGGTCGGGGTCCCTCATCCTGAGCCTCAGCAACAACCGAGGGAATGGAAAGAAAGTGAGGGGCTTCAGAGAGACTCTGGGGGACAGACAGAACGGACCCAGTGACGACAGGGAACCCGGGCCCTGAGGCATTTGGCCTGTGAGGCCCCTCTGCCCCTCAGTCCTGGTGCGGGGCTGCAGAGCACTTGCCTGTCGCCGTCGTCCTGGACGCCATAGCCACTCCTCTGGCCCCTCTCCCAGTGGCCCGTGTACCTGCAGGGCTGAGGGGTCTGCGGGGTGCTCTCAAGGACCCCAAATCCATGCCGCAGGCCTTCCTGAAAGTAGCCCTTGTACACCTCGCTGGTGCTGTACCTGCGGAGGGTCACCAATGGCTGGCCCTGCCTCCCAGAGGACGAGCCTGTCCCACGAGCCTGTCCTACCATCAGGCCAAGGGTCACTTACTCACAGATGCCATAGCCGCACATGCTGCCTTCCCGCCAGTGGCACTTGTAACAGTCAAACTTATCCTCGGAGGCCTGGGGCACCAGGCGGATGCCAAAGCTGTCAGTGTGGGTGGGCAGGGAGGGAAGTCAGCACTGGGGCCACAGCCCTGGCCCAAGACACCTGTCACACCCCCTCCATGCCCAGGAGTGTCCCTGCTCTTCCAAGGGGCCTTCTCAGACGATGGGGAGAATCTGAGAGGTGCTGAGCCCCATCTTGTTCCCAAGGGCCCCTCAGGACACCTCATCTCCACCCCAACCCCCATGCACTCTGGGAGGGCCTTCTGGCCCTGGACCACTCCCTCCATGACCTGCCCCCCTCCTCAGGCCTAGTTTCCCCTTTAGGACAATGAGTGGAGCTGGACCACATGGCCTCCAAGTTTCTGCTTGAGGTTTGGGAGTGTAGGATGGGGCCCAGCTGGTGACAGTGGAGAGGGGTGGAAACCACTCCCTGCCTGCCCACCACACAGTCCTGTGTCAGCCCCAGCCTTACCCGTGCTCCAGGCCCTGGCAGAAATCCCCCACGTGATTCCGCCCGTCTGGCCACTTCAGGGTTCCCCTGTAACACAGTCGAGGTCCACGGGCATCAGGTCCATGGGCATCAGACCCACCAGACCTTCAAGACACACAAGACCCCCAGCCAACCTCCGCCGCAGACTCTCTCCGAGGCCTCGATCCCCCTTGGACTGGACTCTCTGCCCCAACTCGGTCTTCTTCTCCGAGCTTTATGACCCCACATGGGCTCTCAGCCCTTCTCTACTCCTGGCACAATGGCCCCAGCAGCCTCACAGAGTGTGCTCCACACCCAGCAGGGAGAGATCTGGAAGCATCCAGGTTGCCTTTTTCCCTTGACCAACAGGAAGCTCAGAGCTAACCTTCAAGCTCAAGCCAAGTGCTAGTTAGTGGGGTTTCTACCGTCCTTGTCTCCTCTTCTGACACAGCATTGCTTTTTCTGTGTTTTTGTTCACAAGCTTCCTCAAGCCCTTTCTGGAAGCAGGCAGGGTATCAGAAACGAGTGGAATGCTTGCAAGCGTAACCTTGGCGAGTCCTTTCTGCTTTCTGGGCCTTGGTTTCGCCAGCTGTAGCACAAGTTGGGGCCATGTTCTTCAAAAGCCTATCTGCCTGTGGGGTCGTGTCGACCTGCAACTGAGGCCAGGTTCACCCTAGAACCTGCCCTGAGGCCTGGGGAAAGTCATGCCAGTCTCTGGGCCTCAGCTTCTGCACCTATCACCTAATGGGGGTGATAACACTCCCCCAGAGCATTCTTGTAAGGACTGATGAAGACAGAATGTCTGCAAAACATTTCTACCACCACCAGACAATGCTATGTAGACATGAGAGTTTTCTTCCACCCGCCTGAGAACAGAATGGTGACCGTGGGCCCTGCAGGTCAGCTTCCTGATGACTGCCCCACGCTCGGTAGCCTCACTGCCATCAAGACTGTATCTGGCACAAACCTACAGTGGGCCAGGTCCTGTCCAAGAGGACTTAAGAGAGACTGTGGGGGACAAACAGATTTCACCACAGGCGGGTAACAGCCTTTGGTTCATGCCCCGAGGCAATTAGGTCCATACGGGTCCTGTCTGCCCCTCGGACTCCCAGGAGGATCCCTGCCTTGCTTGGCCCAGAGCCTCCTCGGTCACTCACTTGCCATGGGGCCTGCCACCGTACCACTCGCCCTCATAGGTGGCCTGGCTGAAGCGGCCCTCCGCACGGAAGGTGTATGCTCCACAGCGGCAGGTGGGGGGTTCAGAAGGCTCCAGGCCCGCCCCCAGCACCGGGAAGTCCTTCTTCCCACGCAAGGTCTGGCACACAGCCTGGGTGACCTTCCGCTGCCAGGCCACCTGCGGGGGGACAGGGAAACACAGGACAGGCCACTGTTGCTGGAGGCAGCCCCTCTAGGAAGCCTCCTGGGGCGGCATCAGGTATCACCCTACCCACACCCACTCTTATCACTTGCAGGGACCTCCAACGGCTCCCGTGCTGCTCCCTGGGGCCTCACTCAGACCTGAATACTTGCTTGCAGCTTCGGGCCTGCCCAGAGAGGCCAAACAGAACCTTCGAACAGGCCCCAACCCTGGCTTCACAGAGAAAAACACGTGTTCTCTTCGGCATTCTGATGCCTGAGCCCAGGCTGACCCCTGACTCACTCTGACCGTGACTCCAGGGGCTTGACATTCCCAACGAGCCTCCCCTTACCCTCCTGTCGCCTTCCCTCACTCCCCTGACCCCACTCCCCGGACTCACAGTCCGCCCACACTCACCCGGCCCTGTGGGTCCTTGGAGCACAAGGAGAACTCTTCCTCAGGCGTGAGGAGGTGAAACATGCACCTAGACAGATGGAGCCAATGAGTGGGCTCCCGCTCTGTCCAGGAGGGTGCCGAGGGAGGGCCCAAGTCAGAGCCCCGGCGTGGGCGGGTTACACGGGGTAGAGGGAGGGAAGGCCTGGGGTGTCACTGGATGGGGGTGCTCACCCGTCCTGCCCAGGTTCCACCCACACCAGCTTCAGATCAAAGGTGTGGACACTGTGGCCCTGGAAGAGAAGGGGGCACAGGTGGGCAAGACGCTCACCTATTCTCTGGTCTGGCCTTGCTCCCAAGCAGCAGCTCGCTGGCACACCGCTGGGTGTCCCCAGCATGCTCAGTGCGGCACGCCCAGCACGGAGTCCCACACCACCCCTGCCGGCTCCCCATCTCCAGGGCAGGTCCTCCACCTCCCTTCCCACCCGAGGGCCTGGCCAGAAACCCAGGACAAGCCTCCCGCACCCCCGACATTCTGCTCCATCAGGGCCCCCAGAGTGGTCTTCTGGAAACGCAGCATGGATCTTGTTAGCCCCTGCTGGAAACCTCTCTAAGGTCCCTACGGCTGAGCCTGACCCCTGAGACCACACAGACCACTCCCCTCCACTGCCTGGGCCTCCTCCAGTTTGCCACAAATTCTCCTCAGCCTGAACCTTTGCATGTGCTCTTCCTTCTACTTGGAATGTCATCCCTGCTCTGAGAGATAGACCAAACCTCCCTTCCTCTGGAAGCTTTTGCGGAGTGACCTTTCACCTGGCAACAGACACAGGTGGAAGCGGCACCAGGCCCAGGCCTGAGGGGGAGGAGGAGTGTGCCAGACACGGGCCAGGACAAGAGAGGGTCCAGCACAGACAACAGGACGTGCCAAGGTCCAGAGGTGGGAAAGGGCTCAGCACCTTTTAGTGACAGTATCTCGTCAGCATACCTGGAGCACAGAGGGTGAAATTGGGAGTGGAGGGAAACTCAAACTGAATCAAAACCCCAAAACCAGGCTTCAGGAGACACAGGTTTGGATGGGCAAGTAGCATCCCTTCTAGGCCTCAGCCTCCCTATCTGCAGGGGAGCTCCAGGCTGACACTCTAGGGGGATACAGAAGGCAGTGCTCTGGCTATCACAGCGGCAATATAAGTTCAGGGGGAACTAGGCACAGCCAAGGTTATGGGCCACATAACAAATCCCAAACCCTAGTACCGGCTCCCTCCTGACTTCTGTAATGCCGAGAGCCCGGGCACTGCTGCCACATGGAACTCCTCTCTAGAAGCCTTGCATGTGCCCTGAATGGTTCACGCAGCCCTCCTCAGCCACTACGGGCCACTTATGACCGTTGTCTGAGGTTCCTCTCCTGTTGGAGGAAGACAACTAGGAGTTGTCTGCCATCTGCTGAAGCACAAACTGACAAGTGTCCCACTTTACAGGTAAGGAAACTGAGGGGAAGACATTTAACAGGGATACCAGCTGTGGAGAGTTGAGACTGGAAGAGCCCTGCTCCATAGCCCACACTCCTTCAGGGATGGCTCCACCTGCTGCCCCCACCCTAGCACTCTGCCTTTCTGCCCCCATCACCTCCCCAGGCCCAAGTTCTTGCTCCCAGCCACATGTCTCTTTCCTACTCCTTTTTTCAACCAGCCCTCAGACCCCCACTGTGACCCCACGACCTCTGGCCAGCCCCACCCTACCTGTAGCAGGACAAGGGCATCATCAAAGAGCAGCACACGCTCTGCCCTCAGCGGGGTGACCGTCACAGGTATGTCCTGGCTGTCTTGCAAGAGTCGGTGAGCGGGGGTACAGAGCACATCCTGGTGAGGCGAGGAGGGAGGTGCAAGGCTCAGGGACCTCTGTCCTGGATGCTGCTGGCCACTCCACGGCCCGCCTCTGCCCCAGGCACCTCCCCCAACACTCTGAGCATCTCCTGGAGGCTCCCAGGTCAGCGATGGGCACTGGGGCTCCAAGGTGGGGGGGTTCATTCCTGGCTATACCCAGAAGGACAGCACAACTTCTCTTGAAGCCTTACTTTGTCCTCCTCCAACCCATCTCAGGCCACGGCCCCAGTCAAGCCCCCATCAACTTTCACCCAGGGTTCTACAATCCCTGCCTCTCTCTGGCAATTCCTGTCCCCTTCACTTGTCCTCCTAATTCTCTGCTGCACTGGGCCCCAAGCCTGTCACGTCCTGTGAGAGCACAGGGGACTTTCCCTCCTGCAGGGGCAATACGGGCAGTGACTCGGGGGTGCAATCATTCAGTGACATCCCAGGAGACAGGGTCGATTCTGCTGACCACGCTTCCCCAGAGCCAGAAGCTCACATCCCAGCCCAGGAGGTGCTCAGCAAATGGGTGAGGATGGCTGGACAGGGGAACGTCACAGACACCTGCTTTAGCCACTGCCCCCCGACCCAGGTGGGGAAGCTGAGGCATGGAGCAGGCAGCAGGCAGCTCAAGCTACCCAACGGGCCCCTGCCGGATGGCAACCCCTTCCCTCACTGCCCCTCAGGCCTCGAACTCACCCGCAGCCGGCTGCTCAGAGTGTGCCAGAGGGCCTGCGTGGCCATGGCCTGCTCCAGCTCCTGCCTCGTGAAGGACTGCAAGTTCCCAAAGACGGTGGCTGCATGCACCAACAGCTCCCGGGTGGGGTGACTCTGTAGGGGGACAGAGCAGCCGGGGTGGGGTATTATCAGAATCCTCTCCCACCCTGTGATGACTGCCCCAGCCCTGGCCTGGCCCCAGCCGGTCAGGAGGTCTGGGTCTAAGTCTAAGTTTTCCCTTTTCTCCCTGCCGGCCCCTCCTCTGGCAGTAGGAGGATGCTTCCAGGGGATTTAGGACCATTCGATGACTCCCCCAGCTGGGGCTGGGCCATGTGTCCTCACACCCAGTACATGATTCTACATTTGTTCTCTGGGTCTCTGCTGGCTCCACCAGGGCAGGGCCATGTACCTCAGATACCCCAGGGCAAGGACATATCCCTTCAACCCCCCCAGAGCAAGACCATGTCCCCAAGGCATGGCCAGGTCCTTCTCAAACCAGGGTTCCTGAGTAGGCAGGTTCCCTGAGCCAGAGGCCTGTTTCTCCCATCCCTCAGCTTCCCCACGGGAGACAGGCCTGATAACCAGCAATTACCCCCTACTCCCCATCACCCCTGCTACCTACCTCCCCGACAGTGTCCCTGAGGCTCAGCAGGAGGAGCACGCACTGCTGCACATGATGGGTGAGTGGCTGGCGGAGAGCCTGGACCAGCGCGGTGCCCACCGAGCCCTCTGAGCTCATGCCCGACAGGAACTGCTGCAGCGCCTTCCGCTGGCCCTGCCAGTACTCGCTGAGCGGAGGGAGGGCCGCACACCCCTTCACTCTCCCCTCCTCTGTTCCCACACCTGCCACCATTGCCCCCTTGCCCTGGCTAATCTCTCAGATCCCAGGACAGTCCCAGACCCCAAACCTCTCTCCCATCAGAAAAACAGTGGCTGAGTGACCCTGTTGGAGATTCGGTAGCAGTATCTCAGAGATGAAAGCCCACCCTGAGTAGCAATTAGGAATGATCCCCCACCCCAGGGTCACTCCCGTGAGTTGGTATATGGATTCTGCTCACAGCCTCACTAGGCTTCCCTCCCTCTCTTCAGTGTGGAGCAGCATGCAATTTCTAGAGCCAGGATTGCTCAGGATGAGTCCCGGGCCGTGACACTCACTGCTCTGGGGACGTGGCTTCCCCAAGCCCTCCCTCCCAGACACCCCCAACTCAGAGGCCCACTGCAGTATTCCATGCTCACCTCCTCCTCTTTACTGCCTTCTGAAAGGCCTGCACTGCCACACAGCTTGTGTAGGACTCGATGTACCTGTAGGTAGCACAGGGGACACCCAGCAAGCCCAGCGCTCAGCTCCAGACCCAAGCCCCTGCCCTTCTGGTGTCCCCAGATCCCACCCACTGAGTGGCTGCAGCCCTGAGGGCCTGGCTCTGGGCACTGGTGACCTTGAGTCTTAACTGACCCAACTAGACAATTCTAACTCAAAGTCTCTTTTCCCTGGGAGGCCACCAGGCTCAGATCTGGGGTGCCTGAGCCTGTCACCAGGCTAACATCCAAACCCAGGGCTGAACCCAAACCTTTGCCAAAGCCCTGACCCACGTGAGTCCCAGTGCCGGCCCCAGCCCTGCTTCGGCTATCTTACTCCAGGTGGACTTGCAAGACACGGTCAGCGCTGTGCAGCAGCAGCAGGGATTCCAGACTGATGGAGTCCGGGTGGCGCAGCCTCTCCTGCAGTGAGTGCAGGCTTTCCTCCGTCACCTCCCACAGCTGCTGGGAGCTCCTGTGCAGCTGCTGCAGGAGCTGTAGGCACTCTCTGCCCCAGGGATCTGAGGGCTCTGGAGCTGGGGCAGGAGCACAAGCACACTGTGAGGGGAACAGGGCCGCTCCACCTTCCAGGGAGCACGCAGAGGCCCTGGGTGGTCACTGGAGGGGCAGCAGCACCCCTAGCCCTGGAGCTGCAGCTAGGGTCTCACATCCCTGGGGTCCTTGGGACAGAACTGGAAGCCCATGTGCCCCCTTGAGCTCAGCAAGGGATGGGCAGGCTACAGCAGTGGGCAGCACCCTTGTGGATTCAACAGGGGCACGTGTCCACCTCCTCACTAAACAGGGACAGCACTGATGACCTAGGGCCACCAAGTACAAGAATCCCCCCTGAGCTTCAGAGCTTCCTCAGGTCCAGAATGTGAAGCCCATAGGGTCCTGTAGTCTCCTGCCATTCACAGATGCACCAACAGAGCCCCCAAGAGGAAGGCACCTGCCCAAGGTCATTTTGTAAACCGGGCATCCTGCCTTCCAGTCATGCCCTGGGTGAAAGCAAGATGAGAATTCAGGCAGAGAATCCAGGCCTGTGCCCTGGGAGGGATGGAACATCGTCTCCGTTCACAGAAGGTCTGGGCTAGAATGGGGTTCACAGCCTGGTTCCCTGGGGTCCCTTTGAGAAGGAAGCAGCCAGCAACTGGGGGTGAGGGCCCTGGATCCATCCAAAGACACCCACACCAAACGTCACCGCTCCCATTTGCAGCTGAGAAAGCTGTAGCTCAGAAGGTCCAACAGGGAGGACTCCTGTCCCTAGGACGGTTCCTGCATCCCCCACCCTCCCCTCAACTCACCGGCCTCCAGAAGGGGCTGGAGGACAAAGCTGTTGATGCGTGCGAGTGTGGCTGAGAAGACCTCCTCCAGCCGCAGCAGGGCTGCCTCCTCAGGGCTGCACATGGCCAGGGTGCCAGACTCAGGGCCTGAGAACCAAGCAAGATTAGAGCGAATAGCAGCCATGGGAGCAGGGTGCCCTCTCAGGCTACATGCCCAAAAGGCCCATGACCACCCTACCTCAGAACTGAGCAAGGAGCCCATGTCACCCCAAAGGGGAGTTTCTGAACTGGCCAGTGACCCCTGCTCATGCTCCACTTGGGCCCAGCTGAGGGGAGCCTGAAGGAGTGGGAAAGAGGACTCAGAACTGCCAAGGGAAGCATTTATTTTTTACCCAAAAGGCAGATGCTCCTTAAGCCCTCTGGCCTGCTCATTCCTCTGCTCAAACACCCACCATGGCTCCCAAGAGCTCAGAGTAACATCTAGTAGTGCTCCAACCTAGTCCTCTCTCCACTGACTCTCTGGAAACAAGGACATACTCTCGGAGGAGCACAGCCTTTATCTCAAGGCCATGGCTCAGGACTCCCTGTCACCCAATAGGGCTATGTAGGAGGGGTCTGGGAGAAGTGGGAAATATCCTGCTGGAGCCATGAAGGATGGGCAAGAAATAAAGAGGCAGAGAGGAGGACAAGGCATGCAGGTGGGGGAACCATGAGAGCAAAGGCTCATGGGCATGAAGGCCCAGGCTCTGCAGGTGGCCCACCAAGAGCTCCCTAAGTGGCTAACAGAGAAGCCATGGAGGGCCTCAGAGTGGGGGAGTGATGGGATTCAAAGTCAGACTTGGGGACATGGACTTGGTGACAGTTTCAGAGGAGATGATACCAAGCCATGAGAGGGTGAGGTGAGTGTGGGCAGGAGCCAGACACTTCATGCCCCCCTGCAAGCTGCAGGACGGGTTCTACTCCAGAGGTGGGGGCCATGGGGGTGGGCAGGTCTTTGGACCTCCTTCCCTGGAGAGCGGGACCCTCCAAGAAAGCAGGATCACCTGAGAACGCAGCCTCCTGACTGGAGGGAGGGGGAGCAAGGGGCCTGGGTTCGAACCCATCCCCATAGCCAGGCTGCATCCTCCAATCAGACACAGCCCTCTCCTACCAGACCTGGCAAAGGAGGTCATCTGCCCAGATTACGTGACTGTACGTCTCAGGGTTGAGAATTAGAGAGTCTTTTAACCCCAGACCCTCAGACTCGGCCTCTCTCCGACTCTGACACTCTGAGGCTCTGAGTTGGTTGACCTCGGTGGGGCTGTAGACATAATATGAGGAGATACAGACAGACCCAAAGGATCAAATGAGAAGGGGTCTCATCCCTCCCCACCCAACCCCAAAGACACCAAAGGGCATTCCAGGCTCCTGACAGAGCCTACAATTCCCAGAGAATTGGCTCTGGGGCAGAGTGAGATGAGTGCCTCAGATCTCTGGCCAAGGGCCCAGGCCCAGGACATTCCTGCCCCACCTTTCCTGCTGTTGTTGCTTCAGGAGGGCGAGGCCTTGGGAGGGAGAAGCAGGAAGGAGAAATGGCTGGACACCCAACTGCAGGCTTCTCTTTCTGCTGGCCCCCTGCAGCAGCCCCAGCCCCCTGTGGAGGACTGGGGTAGGGTTGCTCCAAGTCAGCTCAGAATACCAGGACAACACAGCCAAGGAGTCAGGGGTACAGCAAGTGCGGCCTGGGCCCATCTGACCCTCACCCATATCTCCAGAAACTGGTGGAATGGAAAGACCCTTTGGGAAGTGACCTTTCCACCCTCAGCTGGCAGTCTGTCGGGGTCTGAGCTGAGAGGTGAGGACACCAGCTAAAGGTGGAGGGGGGAGGGTGCAGCCAGGATGGGAGGTACAGACTAGGAACCAGATCAGGGTGAGCTGGGGACCTGCAGCAGATAACTCACTGTTGGGAGGCCTTGCACATCAGATCCCCGACACTTACCTGGGGCCCACCCCAACCAATGCCACACCCAGGGCACTCCTCTCCCCCTTAGGCTTCCTCCCCTTGCCCCCATGGGGCTGGCAGAAGCTCCCCTACCCTGGACCCATGGCTCACACCTCAGTAGCTCCCACAGGACCCCCTTCTGACCTCTGCCCAGCTATTCGGCCCTGGCCATGCCCCAGCTTATCCAGATCCCTGCTCTTCTCTGGGCTTCAATCACCTCCTCTGTGAAATGAAGGTCTGACTAAATCACAGCTTTTCAAACTATTTTAGTCCTCCCTAGAAAGCATAAACCGGTGGAGGGGAGCTCCTCTGGGTATGGGGACCTGCTCTTCAGTCTCCCTTATCTCTCAGTGCAGCCTGGGGCCCCTGACGATGAGTCTTACCGACACAAACTGGCAACACTGGCAACACAGACTGGCCAGGTCTGTGGCCCCAAAAGGATCTCTAACCCTAGGAAACCGAGTCACACTGCCCAGAGGAAAGGCCAGAGGTTAAACATGGCTGGTGAGACGGCGGGTGGGGAGAAGACTGCAGTTGAGGCTAGACATCTGGTCTGGTTGGCCCCGAGAGCCTCCGCTCCCAGGCTAGGGAGTTCTGGGGCTTCATCCCGCAGGCAGTGAGGAGAGTGTGAGGGCAGGGGCCAGGCCAGGCGTGAGTGCGCCTGAGTGTGTATACTGGCGAGGGAGGAGGAAGAGGTGCTGAACCTAACACCACAGGGACCCGGCAGGAGTCTCCCCTTTCAAACCCCAGTCCCACCTCCAACCCACTCCTCTCTGGTTAAGGGCATGGCTTCCTCACGCTCTCACTCCATCCAGCTCGAAGGTTCCTTAGTAGTAGACTGCACATGATGTACATATGGGGAAACTGAGGCCCAGAAGGGCATGGGAGGGCCCAGAAACACTAACTGTAGAGCGTGTACAGGGCTCAGACCCAGGCCTCTGGCTCCCAGTCCCACCAAGCTCACCTGAAAGGCTGCCACAGCAAGTACCTAGGCTTCCCAGGCAGGCTTCATGTTCACCATGGGGCGGGGTGAGGACAGACTGGCTAGTCTTGGCGTGTCCAGGTGAGTCAGCTGCCAGTCCCCGTGGCAATCTAACCAGCCGCCAGACCTGCTCTCTCTCTCACGTGCTCTCTCTCGCGCTCTCTCTCTTTCTCTCTCTTGCATTCTAGGCCTCTGTCCACGCTGGGTCCCTCTCTCCCTTGCCTCCTCCAAGGCCTGGCCCTTCAGGCCCCTGGGCCACACCCTGTCATGGTACTCACTCTGTTATTTCCTGGTCTGGACAGGCAAGGAAGTGCTGCTTGCTGTGGAGGCTTTTTCCTGGGCTGCCTTGGAACCCCTTTGATCATCCAGCAAACTCAGTGGTAGGCAGAGGAGGGAGGGGCTGCCCAAGGGAGGGGGCGCTGAACTGTCACAGCTGACGGGTCCCAGCCTCCACCTGGGCCTCTCCCCCCACCCTACCCCGGCACCCTTCCTCTGCCCTTCCGTGGCTCTAGGCTTCTTGTCCTAGACCCCACCCCCCACCTTCCCAATCTCTCTGGTCGCTTTTTTCACAGCTTTCCTTCCTCTTCCTAAGTAGTCACTGGAATTTCCCAAACATGGGATCCACTTCCCACCACCAGGCATTTGCCCATGCCTTCTCACTGCAAGCAATACTAGCCGGCGTCACCTCCTCCTGGCAGTCTCTCAGGCTGGCTGAGGCCCTGCGGGGTCACCCCACAGCCCAGGCCAAGCCCCTGGGCACTGCCCACGTGTTTGTCTGCCCTCATGTCAGGCACGGGCCCAGGGAGGCTGTCCCGTGGTGACAGGGTGACCAAGGGGCAGGGAGGACGAAGCTGAACCCCGCTGGGAGGGAGGGACCTTCGGACAAACTCGGACGGCCCGGGTGTGAGTGCTGCCAGGGACCGAGGAGTCGTGGAGGGGCGGCGCGCGGCGGCCCGAGGGGACGCGGAGACTAAAGTCCCACCTGGAGCGAGCAGGGGCGGGGAGCAGAAGGGCTCTACCCCAGACGCGAGACCTCCAGCCCTCCCTTACCTGTGCGGCGCGGGGTCCCATGCCGGGAAAGCCGCCGCGGTAGCTCTCTCGCGGACGCCCGCCCCACGTCGGCCCCGCCCCTGCAGGCCCCACCCCGAAGGCCACTCCACCCCCACCCCCCCGTCCCCGCCTCGCCTCCGGGTACCGCTCCGAGTCAAGGGCGGGGGCCTGCCTGGAAGTAGGCGGGGCTTGGCGTCCATCTGCCCCGTGCACTAGGGCTCTCCTGAAGTCTCAGTCTGCTGTCTTCCGGGGTCTGAAGTCTCCTGGGACACGGTGGGGGGCTGGGAGAAGGAGGAGAGGAGGTGGGAGCTTGACCCGCCCTTCGCTCCCCCCAACACACACACGCACACGCTCTTGCTCACGCCCAGGAGAGCCTGGATGTGTCTAAGAAGCAGTCTTGGTTTCCTCGTCCCGGCGGGGTCTTTTCCAATCCCTCTCCCCTCCCCTCCCTTCCGCCCTCATTCTGACTCTCTGCAGGCCTAGGTAGAGCCCGGTAACCTTCCTCCGCCCGCACCAGTCACAGGGGCCGGCACAAGAGGAGCACCAGGTGGGTTCATGAAACCTGTGGCCGAGAGTAGGGTAAACCGAGGCTACCCGCGGTGGGCAGGGTGTCCGTGGCCAGCGGCCACTCCTGAGTGACCTTGGGGAAGTCCCCTGCCCGCACTCCTGAGTCTCAACATGGCCCAGTAGAGCGTGAAGCCAGCGGTTGTCTGCGCGCCAGGGCCTCCGACCTTGGCAAAGGTGGCGGAGAAGCCTTGTTCCAGCGGACCTCCCGGCAGGGGGAGGACCCACGGTTCAAGCCTGTAACAAAGGAGTCTGCTGCCTGCCTCCGGTTCTCCATTCACTTACTGAGGCACGCGGATTCCAGGGAATGACCCACGTCACTGCCCCTTTCACGGCTGACAACACTGAGGCCGAAAGGCCCCATCCATAGACAGGCAGTGGAAATGCAGAAAGGATGGCCCACCAATGCTCTACTCAAGTCTGAGCTGGTGGGAGGCATGCCCCGTCCTGCCAGGCTGAAGAGAGATCCCCAGTGGAGTACATGGCGGGTTGCAAGCATTCCTTCACAGATGAGCAGGGTCTTGGCGGTTTTGTGAGTGGCCTGGCACATTGCGGTGGGCAGACAAGAGGTCTCTGGGCCTTGGGAGGAAGGGCCAAGGGCTGAAGAGTGGCCATAGCCACAGGTGGAGAGAGCAAGGTGATCCAGGAGCGTATGCTCCCACCACTTGGCAACAAACAGGGCAGGCAGGCCAGGCCCTGAGCAGGAGGGATCTAATCTTGTGCTGGGTGTCTCTGGGCCAGCCCTTCCCCCTCTCTGGGCCTCAGTTTCCTTATCTGTACCTGTAGCTGAGGGAAGGCAGTGCTGCCTGGGCTCAAGCAGGAAGAGAAGCGCCTTGTTGACTTCCTCCCCAGAGCCTAGATTTCCTGTTCAGCCACATCTAGGGGAATTGGAAGGCTGAGGGCTGGTCTTCCCTCACTCATTCCCCACTCACTGGCTAGCGTCACAGCCATTGCCAAGCCGTTTTACACCTGATAAATGGGGCATGACCTGCCCAGCCTCTCTCCCAGCGTTGTTGGTAATTTGTAGTGCCCGGTAGTGCCCAAAAGACAGCCTCCACTTGGTCCACCTGCCCTTGACCCCCTGCAGTACAGCCCAGGGCCCTTACCCAACCCCACCACAGATGTGCACACACCCACCTGCACCTCTCCTACACTCCCTGCACACATACATGACTCCACAGTCACAGGAATATGGTGGTGTGTACACTTACCTGTGTCACACGGACCCATCTGCTGTTGAACCCACTGGCAGGGCCTCCATAGTGCATAACTTGGGTGGCAGCTCTGTACACGTGCATGTGTGCAGACTCACACTGCTCCATGGAGTGCGCACTGAGAGACCCAGGCATACAGAGGCCAGTGCAGAGTGCATGTGTATTCCCACGTACTTGAGTGCCCTGGGACATAAACACATGCTGATGAACACACAGGTCTCACCCAGGCCCAGCTCAGCCCCAGAGCTATTCTGGGCCAGGCCCGAGGCCAACAAGGTCAGAGACTGCCAGCTCCCAACAGGCCCCAGCCACTGTGTCACAGGCCTAGGCCAGCCAGCCCCCAACCCCAGCCCAGGCTGAGTCCAAGATGCACTGGATCTCAGCCTGGCTCTGTGACTAGGGGGATCCTCGCTCCCTACCCCCTGCTTCCCCAGAGCTGAACCTTGAGCTCTGGGGTTTCAGGCTCCAGAAGAGAATGTCTACAGGATCCCCTGGCCCCTGCCAAATGACTCTGCCCACAGCTTCCAGCCCAGAGGCCCTGGAGGCTGGACTGGATCCCTACAGGAAACCCAAAGGAACTAAAAATAATACACAAGGGACAAACAGGATTCTGCAGGCCAGCGTTCATGCCACCATGCGTGGAGGGAACACTGTCTTCCAGGGAAGCCAGGCTGGAGAGCATGGGTGTCCAGAGCTCCGCCACCCCAGACCTGATGGGCCCAACTGGGAGTGGGGTGCAGGAATATATGGGGACCCTCATAAGAAGTAGAAACAGTACTGGACAGTGAGCAGAGCTCTGGGTTAGGAGCTGAAAACTGAGTTTGAGGCCCCAGTTCCTGAGTGACCTTAGGTAGGACACAACCCCTCTCTGGGCCTCAATTCTTCACAAGTAAACAGGGGGAGGAATAAAAAGGTGGAAAAGGCTTTAGCTTTCAGGATGTCCCTCTCACTATGGTGTTTAACACTGGAAAACTGGAAACACGCAAATATTCGAGAATAAGGAACTGAATGAACCAAGTATAGTTGGGTTTCATACAAAGTAATTTCACACTGCCTTTAACAACAGTGACAGCAATAATCGTAACGACTTGCATTTACTGAAGGCTTGTAATGTGCAGGTGCCATGATACTGTAGTTATACCCATTTTACAGATGAGGGATTGAAGCTTGGAGAGGTTCAGTAGCCCACTAAGAGCTCACAGCTGTCAATATGACCATGACCCATAAGTCTCCATTTTCAGCTTTAATAACTTCATAAGTTATAAAGTATAAAACTACAAATTTACAAGAAACATAATTTGAAAGTTTCATTCCTTATATTTTCTTTATGCTAATTTCATCGTGAATTTTGGATAACTTTAATTTTTTTCTGTCAAGTTTTGCCATCTCCAAAGGGCAAAAAAGGAAATTTAAATAATTAAACTTTCAAATGGTGTCTCTTGTAAGTTTGCAGTTTTATACTTCTGAGGTTATTAAAGCTTAAAACTGCACTAAGCCTTTTGGGCCATCTTGTTATTTTAAGTCAGTTTGACTCCAAAGCCTGCATGACAGTACTGTGTTTGGGGGATGTGGGGATCTAGGATGTTGTATTGGGAAAAAGCTCTGGGAAAAAGGTATATGATAAATAGCATACAGTGACATTTCAGCTGTGTTCAACAGCCTGCTGGGAGGTAAAGCACACTTGGAGCAGAGGCCATATCAGGGGACACTGCGGACACACATGATTGTATTCCCTTTCAGATTTCTTCACTGGGTTTTCCCTACCTTTTGGTTGGAAAGAAGCAACGACACCCTCCCCTCCTGGGCTGAGCTGTCCCATCAAGGAGAGCCAGCTTGTACTCATCACTCCCATAATCGTTAGATCATATAATCCTCCCATCAGCTCTGTGATGAGAGTCTTGCCCTCTGCATTCCATAGGTGAGGACATCAAAGCAGAGAGGAGTAATGGTTTACTCAAGGCCACTGTCAGGCTCACTAACCTCAGCCCAGTCCAGCCAGGCTTCTCTGACCCCATTGTCCCTGGCTGGTCAGTGTGGCTCTCCTAACAGATGGCCTGAAGAAATGGCGGGCAGAGAGCTGCAGCAAGTGGTTTGCCTGACGAGGGCAAGCCTGGGGAGTGTGGGGTGGCCCAGCCCACCCAGTCCCCATTGCCTGACGAGGGTAAGCCTGGGGAGTGTGGGGTGGTCCAGCCCACCCAGTCCCCAGACTGCCACCCACTGTCAAGGGTCTTCTCGATGGACCAGCTGTCCTTTGCCAGTGGTTTTCTCATTTTCCTGCCTGCCCTGTCATCTCCTAGCCCTGACGCCTGTAGGTATCCGCAGCTGGCCCCCTCCTCTCTGCTGCAGCCTGCCTTGGTCCTTGCCCATCTACGGCACCACCAGGCAGGAGCCGCAAAAGACTCTGGATCTACAGGGTCCCCAGTTCTGAGGGCAGGCCCAAGGCCCAAAGCACCCCAGCCTGCACAGGTCTCCACTGGTGCCCTTGGTGATGAGGAATGCAGGGGTCCAACACTTGGGCTGCTTCTCAGATTAATAATAATGGAAGGAAGGAAGGAAAGGAGAGAGGGGGAGGATGGATCAGAGGAGTCTCCCTATCGCAGGCCTCCCCACTCCTCTTCCAAAGTCCTCCCCAGGTCTCCACAGCTCCTCCGAGCCTCCCTCCCTCAGTCCCTGGGTTGTCAAGGCTCACTCTGAGGTCAGGACCAGAGTGCAGTGTGGGCCAGGTTCAGTGTGAGGTCAGGGTCATGGCTCAGACTGGAGTGAGAGTCAGAGCTCAGGCTGGGGCAGAGGCTGAGGATCAATCAGAAGCAAAACATGGTCCTCCAGCCCTTCCAGGGGGAGCCCACCCTGTCCTGTGGGGTCACAGATGCTGGCTCCTTCAGGAACCTTCCATCACACCCGCAGCTGGCTACTCTGACCATGCCATCCCCTGTTCCCCCTCTCCCTCCCCCCTGCTCTGGTGTCCAGGGTGACCAGAGCTGCCTCTGGGCAGGAAGCCAGCCCAGAAAGACCAGGATATCCCTGAGCACCTGTCACCATGGCAACCTGCCTGCCATGCCATTCCCAACACCCCCAATCTGGGTCCAGTACAGTTTTTCAAATTCAGAACGTCAGAATGGGAAGGGCCTCCTAGATCAGCAGATTCCAGCCCCTCCCTTTTGTCCCAAATGAATAAACTGAGGCCGGAGTGGGGAAGGGAAGGTGGGACCTGTCGTTCAAGGACCTGACCCCATCCTGCCCTCCCTCCCACCCACTCCCGGCCCTATGTCGGTCTCGGTCGGGTTAGGGGAGTGCGGAGTCTGGAGTGTGATCTCCGCAGCGGGGCGGGCCCTCCACCCAGAGTGGTGTGGGAGCGGGCAGCACAGGAACCAGACACCGACAATGAATAAATGATGCCCACTCGCAGCCTGCCTGAGACCAGATCGCCACCGCCGAGCGCCGGCTGGCCCGGGGGTTAGTCACCGAGCCAAGGCGGCCCGGCAGGCATCCCTCGGCTCCCCTTGACCTGCTGCCGAGCTGCGCGGAGCGCGCGAAGATGGCGGGGCAGCGGCTAGGCGCGGGGCCGCTCTGGGCGCTGGGCGGCGCCGCCCTGGGGGTTTGCCTCGCGGGGGTCGCCGGGCAGCTGGTGGAGGTGAGGCGGGGCGGCGCGAAGGGGCTCGGGGTGGCTGTCACCCTCCAGGCAGAGGGTTGGGGGGCGCCTTACTGACCAGCAGCTGATTTTTCCCTTCCTCTTGCCCTAGAGGACCTGACTTAATGGGGAGACACAGCTCTATCCCACGTGCTTCCAGGCTGTGGAGGAGACCCAGCCCCCAATCTTAGTGTCCTTGGTCGGATGGGAGGGCACAGCCTCTGATTTCAGGAACATTATTCTGATGGGGGAGACTCACCCTGACCTTAGGGATTCCCGGTCTGATTGGAGATACAGCCGGGCATCAGCGAGTGTCTGATGGGGGACACTCAGCCCCTATTCTAATCTTTGGTCTAGTGAGGTCGAAGGTGGTGGGTGGGAGGCAGGAGGGTGAGGACATCCTTCCTAGAGCAGCCATGTGTTGAGTTAGACTCCATGCTGCACACTAGGCCCTGGAGGGGAGGGGCAAGCAGGGCAGGGCCCAAGGACTCAGGGTCTCACTTGGTCCTGGTGATAACTGGGAGCTAGCAAACGTTTCTGAGCGGGCAAGAGTCATGAGTCCTGGTTTGGAAGGAGAATAAATCAGAAGAGGGCACACAGTTGGGAGAACTGTAAGGAGCTGCTAAGATCGCCCGGGAAGAGGTGAAGAGGACGGCTGGGGGGTTGGCCAGGAGCCTGGCTGGGGCCAGGGAGGGAAGGGTGGGGGCCATCTGCAGCCTCCTTGGCTGGCCCCTCTGTACCCCATTCCTGCTAAGCCAGGAAGGGGAGTCAAAGAGGCTGACCAGACCCAAAATTCTGGAGCATTAGGCTGGAGGGAGAAGGCCCAAGAGGCAGGACAAGGGAGGAGTGGGGTCAGAGCCTTGTAGGCAGTGGCAGAGTGGAGACAGCAGGGAAACAGAAGTGTAAGAGACAGCCAAGCACCCAGGAGAGCCCTCAAGGGGCAGGTGCTGGGGGACAAGATGGGAGAGGGAGAACAGGGCACTTGTTCCGTGGGGTCTGAGGGGACACAGCCCTGAACTGGTGGGTCTGAGGTACATGGAGACAGAGCCCTGCACCCCCTGTTCCTGCTGCTGACCAGGGGGTGTGATCAGAAGGCTGGGCTGGAGTCAGATGTCAGCTCTAGTGTCCCTGTAAGGGGAGCCAGGCTGGCTTGAGCCCCATGCAGTGTACTTGGTCCCCTCACCAGCTGCCCTGAGGCCTCAGGCGCAGAAACTGAGCTGGTCTGGCTGTAGGAGAAGCCTGAGCGTGGGGGTCAACTCACTTCTGAGCCAAGGATTCTTCCCTCAGCCCCCAGGAAAACATCTTCTCCCAGCCCATCAAGGGAAACTGCATTTCAAGTCCATCTGCCTGCCATCTGCCTACAGCCTGAACGAGGCCCTGGCTGAGTCCAGGCGATCCAGGGAAGCACCAGAAAGATGAGCAGGGCTAGGGTCCATGGCACCACCCACCCCACCCACAGGTATCACCCTCCATCAGCCTGTGAGGTTCTGTTGGAGGCCAGGCCTCCAAGCTTGAGTTCAGACCCCTAGCAGTGCCCACAAGGAGATGCCCAACTGTTACCTGTTTCCCTCTACCCAAGACCCCTATCAGGGTGTCTTGAACAAAGCTGGAACAAGAATGTGTAAGAAGTGAGCTCTTGGCTGCCCAGCCTCTGAATCTGAGACCTTTACCGTGGCCCTCAGAATCTTCCAGTTATATAACCCAACTGGGCTAACACACTGAGCCTTAGTTTCAGGGAACCCTGCCACTGCCCAGACCTTGGCCCTGACTCTACAGATGGGTGCCCAACCACATGCATGTGTATCCAACCGCACGTGCCCTATACCCACAGTGCCCAGCCCTAACCCCATATGTGTGCCCCAACCCCACGCACATGGGCCAGACCCCACAGACATGTGTCTGAGCCCGCAAATGGGTCCAGGCCCCTGGGATGATGCTGAGGAAGGATATCTTGTCAGTTTTACCACTCAGGTTGTGTAGAGAGCTTCCCAGACACTGCTGGAACCATCCCACTCAGATGGAGAAACCGAGGCCTAGAGAAAAGAAGTCTCCTACCCCAGTTTGCCTTGGTTAAGAGAAAAGAGCCAGGAATCATGTACCACTCCTGGGCACACAGATCCTCTGGGTTACCTGGGACAGGTTGCTGATCCTCTCCAAGTGTCCCCAATACATTCTGAAGGGTGGTGTCCATTAGATGAAGAAGTACCTGGCTTTTGGTAGGTGCCCCATCCATGCTTATGCACCAGAGGAAAGACTGGACAGATGGTTGAACTGCGGGTTGCTTTTCCTTCCCAGAGAGCTGGAAGAGACTCCTCATGTCTGTCCTTATTTGGTTAATCAGGGGACAAGGCACTGCACAGATGCCCCAGGATCCCCTCTCCCTCCAAGTACTAACCCCCATCCACACCCCTCAGCCAAACTTGGTGACAGAGATAGGGTCATATCCCTCTCAGCCCCACAGATCATGTATAGGTCTTGCTCCCACCCACCAGAGCAGGGCCATGTCCCCTCAGACTCCCAGGACAGGGTGGTGTCCTACTGGGAAGGTGGGAAGTGGCGCGCTGTGCTCTGCTCACGATTGCTCCAGCCGTGCTTACAGCTTTTGGCCTCCAGGTGTCGCTACTGCACTTCAGACATATTATCTAGACCCGTTTTGTGAGGATTCTGGCCTAGCCTGGTCAGAGGCGGTGACTCAGGTAGGACAGGTGACTGCTGAGGTCACCTGGTGGGAGTCCTGGTCAAGTAACAGAGTCACGGAGCCCTGACTCCAGTTCCACACCCCACCCCACACTGGAGGTACATGTGAACAAAGTCCCACAGAGACAAGGCCTTGTCTCTGGCCTTGGTCCTGAGACCCCATCTGCCAGTGTGGAGGAGCCCAGGGCCAGAGCAGGAGGAGAGAAGGGCCCTTGAACCTGACTGGGACAAGCCATCCACCTTTGCCCCTTGGGCTTTGGTTTCCTCAAGCATCAACCCTTGCACTCCAAGTTCCCAGCTCCATGGTTCTGGGGCTTTACCCTCTTCCCGTTCTAAATCTGGAACCTCCCAAGGTCTGAGGCATTGTTTATGAACGTCTAAGACACTTGCTTCTAGGAGATTCTGAAATGTTTGGACTGAGTGAGTGCTTGCTGAGACCTGGGCCTCTCTCGGCCCCGTCCCAGCCCCTGGCCTCTGCCTGGCTCATTCCACTCTCTCCTGACCCACAGCCCAGCACGGCCCCACCCAAGCCCAAGCCGCCCCCGCTGACCAAGGAGACGGTGGTGTTCTGGGATATGCGCCTGTGGCACGTGGTGGGCATCTTCTCGCTCTTCGTATTGTCCATCAGTGAGTAGCTGCTCCCCCCATCACCGCCCCCTGCCGCTGCCACAACACAGCAGGAGCCCGGCACCGCCTCATCACCCCTCCACCCCCCCGCTCCACCCCCAGGGGCTCAGAGCAGCAATTCCGGGCAGTGCAGGCAGGCCAGGCGCCCACAGGAGGCCCGCTGTGGTTTCTGGCACCTCCTGATCCACACAAAGTCCCTGTGGAGGGCTGACAGGCCGGTGGTGACCTGAAGTATTCTGCCGGACCGGCGATGCAGCCACACGGCAATTATGGTAATTACAGGGGATTCCACTGAACCAGGACGAAGACGTGTCATTTTTCCCTATCGTTGGCCTCCTCATGCTTTTTCTGCAGTTTGGCTAGCTTAAAACACCCACACCCAGGGGCCCCAGCAAGGCCACCTTTGGCTGCAGCTCAGCCCAAAGGCTCCCCAGACACCCAGCAAATGTGGCTCCCAGGCTGCAAACCCTGCACTGTCAAATACCATTTCCCTGGAACGACTCACCTACTTCAGTCAAAAGCAGGAGACCCCCTTCCTCTCTCGGACCTGGGAGTTGCTTGATGCGAAGTCGCAACAGAAGCCGGTTTGGCATGCTCCCTTCAGTTGTCCTTCCAGAGTTGGGGTCTGGAGTTGGGGAAAAGGGGGCCGAGAAACGCCGACTGGATGGCAGAGGCCGCCAGGGTACACAGCAGAGTCTGACAGAGGTTCCTACAGGCCAAAGGGAGGAGTGGGGCACAGGCAGTAAAGAGAAAGAAAACACACTCCCCCAGCGAAGAGTTCATGGAGGAGGGGTCCTCCAAGCTGTAGATAGGTAGGATGGATGAGTGGTTTTGTGTTAGGCAGCTGGAAAGGCATTACAGGCAGAGGTACAGTGTGGGCAGAGGTGCAAGGAAATGGCCTCCACACAGGTCTCAGATAACCCCCATAAGACGTTTACTGAGTGCACCCGGGTCAGGGGCTAAAGGAGCATTTAAGTCCTAGCTGGAGCTAGCCTGGGGGCAGGGCTGACCAGAAGGGCCCATCCAGATGCGGGGGCTCCAGGGGAGGCAAGGACCTCTAATTTGCATGTGCTTCTCCTGGCACCAGAAGTGCCCTTCCACACCCCCATGTCTTCCCGGCTGGAGTGGGAGCAAGAGCCTGCATTTTGTTCCTAGCCACGGCCAATGATCAGTCAGGCTTCTGAGTGGAGGCCCCACAGAGAAACAGCTGTGGCTGCAGCCCCAGCTCATGTGTCCAGAGAGGGGAATAACCCCCAGTACCAAGAGGTAGGGTTGGGGGAGGTATCTGCCCTGCAGGGGCCACAGGAGCAATCCAGGGTGCAGGTCCAAGGAGCAGCTCTGGGGCACCCCAAGAAGCAGGGATGAGGGCACCATGGGGCCTCAAGACACACAATGGTTTCTCCAGGGCTCTGCTTGGCCCTAGATGGTAGAAGTACCTGGGGCCACATAGGAAAGTTGCAGTGTCAGGCCCAAAAAGGCACTGGGACCTCAACCACACAGACTGACTTCCTCTCCTAAACCCATTTCCTAGAGAAAGGTAAGGGATAGTCCCAAAGGCCTCTGAGCAACAGTTTAGCATTTGTTACCCTCTATGCAGGGCTCTAGGGAGTAGGGAACGCCATCTCCTGGGGAGGAAACATCTTTCCCACTTCCCTGTCTGCTTGGGCCTAGGTGGTACAGCTGTTTGTGGAGCATCACCCCCAGAACCTTGTGGAGAGAGCTGGAGTTGGATGGGGTACCTCTTCGGGGTCCCCTCCAGCCTGGGGACTCCTATCCCAAGCCCCTGCCTGGGCCTGGAACTCGATCCAAGGAACTTTGTTTCTCTCCTCTTTGAAGAGAAGCAAACAGGCCAGGCTGGGTGGGGCAGGCCTGGAGTGAGGGGCGGTGCTGGAGTCCTGCTCTGACTGCCAATAGCTGTGGCTGAGCTCCCTTTAAAGCCCAGGCCTCCAGCCTTTGCAGAGAGCATGGGCATGGTCCTGAGGAGGCACCTGGTGGGGTAGCTGGAAGAGGTGGTCCAAGCCAGTAGGGTGGAGGTCCAACCTTGGACCTCTGGCATACAGGGGTCTGGAGAGGACCAGAACCCAGGTTTTTGGGTAAGAAAGGCAGACCTACTGCTGGGACCCTTGCACAACTAACCCCCCACCATGTGTTCCTGGATGCTGTTGACACCCCATCCATTTATTCAGGAGTCCAGTCCTGTCCTCAGCCACAAAGGCTTTGAAACCATCTCATTCATTTGTTTTCTCTCATTCTGTGAGTCTGGGGGAGACTCAGTGGGACCACAACATTGGCTGAAGGGGTTGCACAAGATGACCCCAAGGGGTGCTCCAGCCCAGGCCACATGGGTCTGATCTATCTTCCCCAAAATAGGCCTGACTTGTCCGCCTGGCCCTCCTGCCCCTAGGAGTCTGTCAGGAAGTTATGTCTGGTCATCTGATTTATAATAGGAAGCAGCTCCATCCCCTCCCCTGAGGCTGGGGCCAAGGTGGTCAGACTGTAGGGGCCTTAGAAAAATAAACTCAGTCCAGCCGGGTCCTGGCAGCCCTGCCCTGCCCATCCCTAGACAGGCCAGCTCCATGCCCTGGCCAGCTTGCGTGGGCACAGCTGCCCTGAGCCAGAAAACCACTCCTGGAATAACCCTGTCTAAGGTGAACGCGCCGGGGCAAGGTCTGTGCCCTCTTTCACGCTCTCACAGCCAGGAGCAGCCCTGGCTTCTCCTCAGGGAGGTTGAGGAGGATGCAGCCATGTCCTCCAGGGTCTGAGGTGCTCTCAGGAGCCTGGGGAGGAAAAACTAGGATGCACAGGAGCCCAGACGCCTGGGTTAGAAGCACAGGACACCCTCCAGGAGGCTGTAGCTTGAGTCATGGTCCAGCCCACTGCCTGCCCTCCAGGACCTCTCAGTCTAGTCAGAAAGACCCACCAGAACCAGGACTGGTAACACAATATACGGGGCCAGTGCAAAATGAAATTGTGAGCCCCTCTGTTCAAAAATCATTAAGAATTTCAAGGAAGTGACAGCAGAATAACAAACCAAGCACAAGGCCCTCCTGAAAGTGGGCCTACTATGTGAAGCCAGCCCGGCTCAGGAAAGATATTTTGAAAATCCCAGAGCCCACAGGGGTTTTGTCAAAATGTGGAGCCTCCTGAGAGGGTCTCTTGGGTGGGACACACATAGGTAGATGGAGACAGGCCTGAAATTTGGGAACCATTCCTGGGGTGTCTGAGCTCTGGCCCTTGCCAAGCCTGCTCTGTTTCCCCGTAGTTATCACTCTTTGCTGTGTCTTCAACTGCCGCGTGCCACGGACCCGGAAGGAGATTGAAGCCCGGTACCTACAGCGAAAGGCAGCCAAGATATACACGGACAAACTAGAGACTGTGCCACCCCTCGATGAGCTCACAGAAGTCCCTGGAGGTGAGCAGGCCTGGCCCCCAGCCCCGCCACCCTCCGACTCTGCCACACTGGCCAGTTCCTCCATCCTGCCACCCAGAGTTGCCCTATTCCTCCCCTCCACTGGTTCAGGGAGGGGACCCAGCCCTGTTTTTGGAGACCAGAGCAAAGAAATGGGTCAGAGTGAGGCAGGGAAAACAAGGAGCTATTCTGCAGGTAGGAGAGGTTTGGAAGGAAGAAGGAATGAAGGGCTGGACTGGGAGGCTCTGGTGCAGGCCCTAGGACCCTGTCTCACTCCTGTTGCACCCTTTTTCCTCTGCTCCACAGGTGATAAGAAGAAGAAGAAGAAGGACAGTGTGGATACAGTGGCCATCAAGGTAGAGGAGGATGAGAAGAATGAGGCCAAGAAGAAGAAAGAAGAGAAATGAAGAGAGCTTCCTGGAGGTGGAGGCTGGGGCTAGCTGGCCCTGGGGCTCATAGTCCTGGCCAGAGTCCGGACATCTTAGACTCCAAGCTCATACATGGACCATAGAGGTTGCAGAACATCCTCTCCCTGCTCAGAGGGGGTTGCTGAGGCCCAGGACCCTGTCCTAGAGCCTACTGGGGCAAGGATATGACTTCACTAGGTGTGCTGCCTCCCAGCCTGGACTCCACTCCTGTCACCCCATCCAAGTGGCCACTCAGCAGAGGTGGTCTTGGGCCACTGTCCCTCTGTAGACCCAAAGTGGCCTCTACCCACCCATACATGCCTCTGTCCCCTCTTCTGCCAGGCACAGCAGTGGCTAAAGGGGTAATGGGATGTGGGTTTCCTTCTGGAAGGGGATGGCTGACCCGGATGGGCTAGATGTGAGGCCACACCAGGCTGGCCATGAGGAGAGAGAGGGTCACTGGGGGAAGCAGGGGCAGCAGAAGGTTCTCGAACTTAGCTGGATAGCAGCTCTGGTGATGAGGGGGCTGCCCCAAGCCTGGCAGGGGTTCTGTCCCAGGGCAGTGAGCAGAGGGAGACCAGAAGCAGAACCCCCAGCATAGCAGATACCGAGCTCTAAGCAATGGGTACACTTGTCTTACACGCTGTGATGCAGCTGAGGCTGCTGGAGGGCCTAGCATGAGGCCCATGGGCTCAGGGCTAGGGGCTGCAGGGGTGCAGAAGGCTGAGGCCAGTGGGCCAGAGAGAGAAGGGCCCCATCTTGGGAATACAGGGAAAATTTGAGAAGCCAAGGGGGACTTTGGGTTTTTCTGCTGGCCCTTTCTAGGCTCAGCTGTGGTAGCAGGTGTCAGCACCCCAGGAGATCACCGCAGGGGGCAGTTAGGGATTGAGGTAGCAACCAGCCTTCCACGTGCTGAATATAACAGCCCAGAGCTTCCTCTTCCATTCTTAACAACGGTGCCTAAAAGAAGCACTGCTAGCCAGAAGGTGAAGGCTCAAACTTGACCTGGGGACTGAATCCTTGGGGAGGGGAGATGCAGAGAAGGGTTTCTAGATGGCAGCGAACATCAACTGAGGTACTCAGACCTGGGCCTGGAGACTAAGGAGACACCGGAGATTTCCGAGCCAGGGGGAGCTGCTGGCAAAGCTGACACTGACTCTGCAGCCTGCAGAGATTTGTAAATAAAGCTGAGTGCCTTCTCATACCCGAGTGACCTGAGATGACCCCTCAGGATGCCCCATCCCTGGAGCACTTATGTGGAGGGTGATGCAGTGATCGATGATAGGTGGTGTAGGCCAGGCTGACGTTCCCTCTCCTGACTTTTCTCCCAGCCTGAATTCAGATGAGCTGGAGGGAGAGGTGGTGGCCAAGAGGCAGAGGGTCAGCTGCAGCCAGTGGGGCCTAGCCCTGAGGCAGGGCAGCAGGACCAGGGAGGAAGCTGCCTGCTCTCCACTTGCCTCTGCTCCACACCCTGGGTTTCAATAAGTGGGTGCTTGGGACACAGAGGAGTCAAACCTGGATTCTGATCTGGACCTGGACCATTATTACACAAGAAGAGGGAACCAGGCTGGCATGGGGGAAGGAGCATGGGGTCTTACAGCCATGAGGGAGCAGAGAGATTACAGAAGGCCCTGCTGTGGAAGCTGAGTTCTCACTGCGCCACCAAGTGGGAACCCTGACTCTGCCCTTGGGCTCCAGCCTATGGGCTTCTCATACATATGGCTGTGGCAAAGATCATTCTACTCATACAAGCCAGAGCCCTCCTGTTGGCTGGGCAGCAGAAGCCCAGAGGAGCAGGAGCCACTATAAGTCAGAGAAGCAGCTGGTAATGCCTGGGGTAAGTCCAGGCCCGGGCTACATCTACCCTGCCAGCTGCCTCCCTGACCTCTGACCTGGGCCTCCACTAGCCCTTTATGGACAGGCATGTCTGATGATGGTGGGGATAATATCTGATCCCAGTGGGCATCTGCCCCAGCCTCCAGACAGGGGACAGGGCTGGAAGGTCAAAGTCCACTACAGTGCTTCAGGGCAAAAACAGGGTATGTTCTAGCCACCGGCCAGAAGATGGGCCAAAGTCAAGGAGAACACACTTACCTCCCCAGCCCAGACAGAGCTGCACCCTTATTCCCAGCCTCACATTGCGTCCTGGCAGCTCCAGCTTCAGCCTGACTCCCCATCATCTGACCCCAGTATCTAGGCCCTCCATCATCGGACCCCAATATCATCCCTACACACTCCCTCCACCTTCTGTGGTAGCCACCCTGAACCTTTGGATGGAGGCGGATCCTGGGGCTCTGTACTTTTCAGTATAAACTGCCCATCCCACCCCTGTCTGGTTTTCTCATCTCCCACTGGAGCAGGCCCAGGAAGGAGGAAGCATGGGGAAGAGAAACATTTAATTGAGCACCTAGTCTCTGCCCTGCCTTATGAGGCTGTGAGAGCTGCACAGAGGGTGAGGAGGGGCCTGGGCAAGGGAGGGTGCACCCAGAGACAACGGCACGAGTGTCAGAGGACAGCGAGGAGGTTGAGGGGCAGCAGGAGTGCCAGGAGCAGGGCCCTGGATGGGGCTGGCAGCGTCTGCCCATTGAGGCGTTCCCACTACTGGCAGGAGGAGATGTGTAGGTAGATGGGCAGGGCCTTGCTCTTCTTGCAGCCTGGGCCCCAGCTCACCATTCCCACCAGGTACCATATGCTCTCCACAGGACAGGCCAAGGGCTCACCACTTATCTCTTGTGGGGAGGGGTGGGGGAAACAAAAAAAGGAGGCCAGATGTAGTCCAAGGGAGACTTAATCCAGCTCAGGAAGAAGCAGGGTGCCCTCACATCAGACCTTCCCTGCAGCCCCCGAGTGTCACATAGCTGAGGGGGTGCCCTTGAGGTCCTGACCCAGGAGACCTTCCTCAAAGGGCTCCACCTCCCATCTCTCTCTTGCCAGTTCTCCATCCCCCATCTCTTTAATACCCACCCTCCATCTTCCCACTGCCTCCCATTCTTCTCCCTCATCTCCAACCTCCATCCCCTCTGCCCATCTCTCTCACCCCAACCTTCATCTCTTTCCTCCCAATCTCCATTCCTCATCAAGTCTCCCCTCCCCCATCTTCCTATCTTCCCCCTCAGTCAGCCCTGCTCATCCCCATCCCCTTCCCCACCTCCCCGCAGGTCCTGGCTTCCCTGTTCCCCCAGCCCCATTCCTGGCCAGGTGCCCTTGGAGGCAAATGAGCAAGGGGGAGAGATGCTCACATAGCAAAACTGTTCCTGTTGACGTCCTTTGCAGAAATCATCTGGGAGTTGATGATCTGAATCAGAGGGGATTTTGGAGAACCTGTGGTAGAGGCTTTCACACTCCGTGCTGTTTAGGATAGTGACTTCCTTATCCTGGATGGTCCTGAACTGGGGCCACACACCTGTGGGACAGGGGCCCCCATTCAGGCTTGGCGGTTTCGCTCCTGCCCACTGCCGCCAGCTTTGTGTCCATCTTCCCTTTGTTCTTCGCCACTCCTCTAGCCCCTTCTCCTTGCCACACAGCAGCTCTGGAGATCTCTCCAGGCATAGGCCACCCACCACTCCAGCTGATGCCTCCCAAGGGCCCCTTGACATAGAGACCTTGGGAGCAGGCTACCCATGATCTGGCCTTGTTGGACCTGGTCTCACATCCTGCAGAGTACTATCCATTGAGTCCATTCTGATCTCAGCATCTTGGCTCTTGTGTTCCTTCTATCCCCAAAGCCTACCAGGCCCATCTAAGGTCCAAATCCTGCCTTTTCTTCAAGCTTTCCCCAAAGGCCTACTTCCTTCTCTAAGCTTCCCTAGACTCCCCTCCGTGGGTCTCAGGCACTCTTTACTCCCCTCCCTGTTCTCTCAATTGTATCTCTGTCCCTAGTCTGAGCTCCTAGGGGACAGGTGACTTCCAACCATTCCCAGCCATTCCTCAGATAGGCCATGGAAGGCATGACAAAAAGCCACCCCACCCTAGGCTGGAGACCCTGTGGGTGCTTTCAGGCAAGCTGGCTCTGTGAGGCCACAAGGAAGGGCGCCTCTCTTGTGGGAAAAGAATAGGGGTTCCCTGAAGGAAATGGACATTCCTAGGGCTCATAAGGAAATGGTCCCTTGGACGGCCCTGGGACAACACTCCCGTCCTGCCCTTTGGGCTCCTAAGTTGGGATGATGAGGGATTGAGGGCCACTGCTGCAGGAGGGAGTCATGAGTGGACCCTCAGTGACTCCCACCTTCTGGGTGCAGATTGCCCTTAGCCAGCCACATGGGATCTTCTGGGGAGCCTTTTACAGACACAGAATCCTGCTCCTCTCACCTTGGCTGTTCTGCTTCAAGACACGGATGCCCTGGGATTGTGTGCAGACAGCAAGATACTACTCTGTGCCCCCTCTACCTTCAAGGAAGTCCTATTTACAACCCTGGCCTGGGCCTGAGGGTTCAAGGGCAATCTGGGTCCCCTAAGGCCTAAATGGCCATGATACATTCACTGCTGAGACCCTCAAAGGGAAAGAGACCTCAGAGATGAGAGCCTGATAGGGGTGGGGATGGGGTCCCTGGGGGAGGTGTCTCAGAAATATCTGCCCACGGTAGACCCTAGCCTGCACCCAGGTCCTCTCCCACACCACCCACCCTGCTGTGGGGAGGCTCCGACTCACCATCAACCCTGGGGAGTCCCCAGCCTGTCACAGTGCAGAGGGCGTGGTCCTTTAGCGCAGAGTCCAAGCCAGGCAGGCAGATGGGCCAGACATACTTGTTGTAGTTGAGTGGCCGCTCAAGCTTAAGGAGGGCCATGTCATTGGCCCGGCCGACCCTGGACCAATACCGATGGGACCGATAATGGCTGTTCACGATGACATGCTGCGCCAGGACGTCGACAGTAGACTTGGATATCTGGTCAACCCATGGACTCCCCACCCACACTGAATAGGTAACATCACTCCTAGGGGAACAGCAAGGAGAGTCCTCCATCAGCTCCAAGAACCCCACCCCAGCCTGCACCCCCTACCCTCCACCACACTGTTGCACCCTGAGCAAATCCAGGTAGGCCACCCACCTGCTTCAAGCCCCAGAGCCCACTCCTCACAACAGATGTGAAGGGGGCCCTGCACACACACTGTGTGGTCCAGTCCTCACAACAACCCGTCATTTTATGGAGAGGGAAAATGGGGCTCAAGTGACTGACTCAAGGCTACACAGCTAAGAAGTGTGGAGCTGGGACGTGGACCCAGTTTTCTCTGGCTCCAAACTCTGGACTCTGTCCAGCATCCCATGCTGGGCCCTGGAAGTGACAGAGACCTTGTGCAATCAGCGCTGCCTTGCCCTCCAGCCTACTTTCTCAGCGTGTCCCTTAGGCTTGGAGCTCGCTTCTCCACTGGTCAGCCCTCATGGCCAGATGTGACCCTCAGGCCGCTCCCTGGCCCCAGAACATGGGCATGCCCACTCTCTCATTCCCACCCTGACCAGACTCCCCTGTGAGCATCTATCTTCTTGTCTGTCTTCCCCAGCAACCTGAGAGGAGTGGTGCAGCCCTTTTCTGCCCCCAGTGCCCAGGCCAGGCCTGGCTTCAAAGAGTGCCAAGGCTGTTGGCTGAATGAAGGAAGGAATGAGTAAGTGAAACAAAGGGTGTGGAGCAGAAGAATTAGGACATTCTTTCTGCGGATAGGAGGAAGGAGGCCTAGACAGTGGCTGCAAGCCTCCGTTTCCTATCTATGGAATGACTGCACAGGACTGGAGGGGGCCAGGTGAGGGGAGGAAACCCCCAGCTCCCAGGAAGGAATCTGCAGGACTCATCCCCCACCTGCTCAGAGCTAGGGTGAGGTGGGGCTAGGACTATGGTGTCTGCCACTGATGGGCCAGCTGGCAAGATGACTGGGGCCCTGGTGGCTCCAATGACTTTCCACCCATCCATCTAGGCCCCGACTCACTGGATCATGCAGTGGGCCACGGTCAGCACCCACTCGGAGGCAATGAGGGTGCCTGCACAGATATGTGCCATTGGCCCGCACACTGACCATCCACGGTCACCGCCGAGCCATGGCCTCCGGATCCCTGAGGGTGGTGTCCCGCTCATAGGAGAAGCCACAGGCTAAGGAGGAAAACGAAAGGAGCCTGATAACGAATGGGCCCTTCCAGCTACATCCCACAGCACCTCTCCCTCCTCCTCCCCTCAGCCTGATCTCCCACCTCTCTAGATGGCCTGCACCCATCCAATGATTCTCCTTCTTCACTGGTCATCACATAATGATGTTGTTCACATGAGGACTGGGGTCTCCAGCCTCAGAAGGGCCTCAGCACTCCCCAGGTATCCCTCTCTCTGGTCCCACAGCTTAGGCCCCAGGGCGTTCCCAGCTGACCAGCCTGGTGCGCCACTAGCTCCTTTGTCCTGGTCAAGCAGACATCAGCTCTGGCCAGGCCCTTCACAAACCCATCTGTGTTTCCATCTGGTTCCCTTACTTCAGCCAAGGAAGACCCCTCCCCCTCCTCTAGGATCCTTCTCCTGTGATTCAGTGAGAGAAAGGCAGGTGACCTAAGAGAAAAATGGGTAGTGTGCAAGAACACATACATCTGAGGACGAAACCCCAATAGCAAACAAATGCAGAAGCTCTTCAGCCCCATTAGTCCTCAGGGAAGTGTGGACTTAAGTCACAGTGAGGTTCTGCTCACCACCACCTGCCAGGCAAAACTAAATATCCCTGATAACAAGTGTTGGTGAGGAGCAGGGCCCCAGACTGTTCACTCACTGCTGGAGGGAAGGTCAATGGGTGCAGTCACCCTGGAAAAGATTTGACAGAAAAAGTTCTTTAAACTGAAGATGCACATATCTAACACCACAGCAGTCCCGCTCCTACGTGTTCCAAATGGACTAGAGGATCGTGAGATCAATGTAAGTGGGCTGTCACCAGCGGCTGTAAAGGCTAACGCAGGAGAGGGAATAGCACAGCAGGGTGCAGCTGGGTCCTGTGTGTGACTTTCTGCGACAGTTAAATTCTGTGCACTCAGTTCCAGGATGAGAAGTATTTCTTATGTGGGTCTTACTTCAACATGCTTGGAAGCCACTGATGGAGAGAATGCCTTGTGGGTGTGCCCCGAGACACACAAGGGAAGGCTCCCTGAAGCCATGCTGGAGACCCCCTAAGGCCTTGGCTGGGAGCCTGGATCAGGGACTGGGCCGGATGGAGAGGTGCTGTCCCCATAGACCATCAGGGAGGCAGGACATGAGCACACCCCAGGCTCCCCCCACCTTCCTTGCCTCCTACGTCGACAGCATGGGAGGCCTGGCCCACAACAGGTGCTCAATAAGCACTGGTAAAAGGAAGGTCCCCTCTCACTCTCCGTGCCCCTTCTTCCGCTGCCCCTTAAGGTCCTCAGGCTGCTTGGGCACCCTCCTCCCAGTACTCACGGGAAAGGAACTCATCCTCGTCGGCTTTAGAAGCAGAGTACTGCAGGGTCCTGGGCGGCTGGCTAGTGGCAGCCTGCCGGGGGAAGCGACGTCCGCCTGAGGGACAGGTGGCACTGGGGGCACAGGGGGCGTCAAGGTCGGCGGGGGCATCCGTGGACAGTGCCCCCGGCACTTTGCCAGCGCCCAAGCAACCTGTGGAAGGACGCAGAGGATCAGAGGTGGAGGCCAGGCCTGTGGGAGGAGCGGAGGGGCGGCACCCGCGGGCCGCAGCAGCAGCAGCAGTTAACAGCCGTAACATCAGCAGGAGCCCGGCGTGGGCAAGGGCGGACGTTCGGGGGCTGCGGGGGACTGCGCCAGCCGGCCAGCGCCCCACACCAGAGCTCCATCCCCGAGAAGCAGCGAATAAGCCTCGGCGCTCCTCTTGCGATGCCGCTCCCGGGGCTGGCCCCACGACGGTGCCCCCCATTGGCAGCCAGCAGCAGCTTCTTTGGTGTGGTGGGCGCGGGTGCTCCCGACCCCGTCCGCGCGGCGCCCCCCAGTGGCCCCCCCGCGATGGTGCTCCTGGTGTCCCAGCCGCCCTCTGTCTAGCTTGCTGGTGCTCAGGACTGCCTGGCTTCTGGCCACGCCTCTGCCCTCCTGGGACCCCGTGTCTCCCAGTCGGCCTGGCCCAGCAGTTTCCTGGAGTCCCTTAACCTCACCTCGGCCGGTTCTTGCACCTCCTCCTCCGGCAGCCCACTTCCATCCCTACCCGGTGAGATGAAGGCCCAACCCCTGGGGCTGGCATCCGGGATTTCCAAGCCGTCCCACCTGCCCTCCAGCCTGGTAATTACGGTGGGGCCTTGCCCCAGGGCACTGAAATTAAGCAGATTAAAATGTTTTCAATAATAATTTTTCAAGAGTGCATAATTTTAAGCACTGTCGCCATTCAGCAAATGCCCTTCCCTTACAGATCCATCTGCTTAGAAAGATGACACAGGTGAGGTTTCCATAAACAGAGAAAGAGGGATAGTAACCATTGGGCCCTTCTGGAGCAGAAGGCCACTTGGTATGTTGGAATTTGGGGAACATTTTGATGGCTCAGTGACAGAGATGGATAATACAATTAAAAAATAGTCTGGGGAAATCCTATGAGAAGCTTTGGTTCAAAGCTGTTGGAAAATTCTAGCCTAATAAAAGGTAAGGTGAAAGTTAAATCAAGCCAGGACAGTCTAACATTTGCCAGGTCCTGCTGTCTTGGGAGAGACGATAGGGCTGGCCATTCAGTACTCCAATCTCCTGCAAACCACACCTACTACACTCTGGACTCCAAGGGCAAGGGTAGCTGGCCACTGTGAACCTGAGGCCTACCAGGTCTGAGGGGGTGCCCATGCTACCTTCCACAAGGGTGGCAGAGCTCTGCCCTCTCAGTCTGGCTAGCTTGCGCCTGTCCTTCCTCTTCAGAGTATGATGGAGGTGACTAAGGCAGCTCAGGAGCTCAGGGTGCCGTCACCTCACACAGTCACCTAAGCAGGCACTCTGCCTTGCCCCCCTCCCTGCCCCCCATCATCACCCATCCCTGCCAGGGAGAGAGGAGGAACCAGTCAGTTTCTGTAGACTCCTAGGGTGATATGAGGGCTTGGGAGAGACCCACATGTTCTGGAACCAGGTCCACAAGTGCAGGTCTGGTCATTGTGAGTTTCTTGGGAAGAGGCCAACCCTCACAGTAAGGCCTGAGGGAAAACTGTTGGGTCAGAGACCCAGGAGAGAGTCATGGGGACTTGGGAATTGCTGGAGTGCTGGGATGACTAAGCAGGGAGTGAGATCACAAAGTCCAGCTCCATATTTGGCAGAAGAGGAAACTGTAGCCCAGAGAGGGGAACATGATGAGCACAAGTACAAGGAGGACTATCAGGGAGGCTCCCCTGAGAGGACAGCCAGGCCTCTTGGGAGAGGGGAGGCTTTGAAGGGTCTGGCCATAATCAAGAAGAAAGATGATGACTTCAGTGACACAAAGTTCAAGAGCATCTTCACTGAACAACTGAAAAAACAGTGGCTCTGGGACCCTCCCCCAGAGTACTCTGCCCTGATGTCCTGTGCTCCTCCAGCCTCCACTTCTCCTGAGGACAGACAGAGGGGAGGAAGAAGTGGCCTCCGGGAGGGACTGCCCTGGAAACATCACTCACAGGAGCCACGGGGAGCCCAAGGAAACCAGCAGAATGTAGCCAGTGAGGAAGACCAGGTTCAGGAAGCCTGGCCCGGCCCTACTGACGAACCTCACATCACTGATCTGTTTCTTGATCCAGTCGGTGAAGTGGGAGGTGCTGGTGTAGATGCCCGGGAAGCGGTGCCGGCTGCAGCTAAAGCTCCAGTTCAGCACCCCCACCTGAATCCAGGTGTGGTTCACTTGGCAGACAAGGGAACTGCCAGAGTTACCCTGTGGAGGGGAGGAAGGGAGGCATAAAGGAGGCAGCAGGAAGGCCTCCCTGCAAGTCCTGGACAAATAAACTTGCACCTTCCGGGGCCATATCCTTAGCACGAGCTGTGTTAGGCCCGTGCTGTCCCTGATATCAACGCATGGCTATGAACTTGCTCTGTGACATGGAAGCACTGCACTGGGGCCCAAGTTCAGGATCACAATGGGCTCTCTCTGCATTCCCCTGCTAACTCCCTGACCATAACTGCCGGTCCCCTCCTCTGCCTTCTCTTTAAATCGTGGTGGGCCTCCAAGGTGTTGCCCTTGACTTTCTTCTTTCCTACAATCCTGCTTACAGAATGAGCCATTTGAAATGCAAACCTGCCCCCTCTCTCTTTGTGCAAAGCAGGTGCATGTATAAGAATAATGTTTACAACAGCATACATCAAAAAGTAGTAGCTGTTATTTCTGCTGATGGTGGGTTTATGATTTTCTTAAAACTTTCTTACATTCTTCTGTATTGTTGAAAAGTTTTATAAATCTGAAAAACAGCTCATGCTCTCCCTCCCTCCCTCCCTCCCTCCCCCACATATATGTATATTTTTTCTTGTAGTGTAAACCAAGATTTATAAGACATAATCTAATGAAGAGTGCATAAAACATGTAAGGAAAAAATAATAAAACTATACTTAAGAACACAAAAGAAGACCCACATTAATGTACAGATATACCGTTGTTCTTAGATGAGGCAACTTAAAACAATGTAAAAAAGTCAGTTCTCAACATTTGGCTTCCTACAGTATGGAAGACTAGATCCCCTTTCCCACCTTGCTGAAGATAACTAAACCTGTGAGATTTTAAATGCATGGGTGAGCTAGCAAGAAAATAAAGACTCCTCAGAGTGCAAAACCCAAGGGAGGGCTAAAACACAGAGCCATCAGCAAAGCCCAGAAGATGACTTTTGCCCCAAAGCCATAGGCCAAACCCAGTGAAACTGAGCTTTGGTTTTCACAGCCTCATTCATGGGTGCAGAAGACGAAAGGCAAAACCCAGGGCCTGCCCAAGGAGGGGAGCCCAAGAGGAAACCTCCTGCAAAAAACTATACCTCCCAGAAAGGACCACACCTTCCGAGTGACGATAAACTAGGAACACCTGCCCTCATGTGAACTTGCAACTTGAATTCACACTGTCTGGGTGGTTAAAAAAACTTGAGCCAAGAATGTCATTTAAAGAGGTTCTGGGTTGGTTTTATGTCCAGGTATCTGGCAGAAGCAAATATAGATTCTGACTGAAGGAACCCACTTTCAAGCCATGCTTCAGCGAACTCCCACAAAAAAAACACTCTAAAGAACATGTCCTCTTAGAACATCACCCTGCACACAGGGAAGCTGAGGCACCAAGAGCAAATGCCAGCCAGCAGAGAAAAACCAAAGCAGCATCAGAGCCTTCCTGGTTTGAGATTCAGTAATCATCACGTGGAAGCCTCCAAGTTTCTGGTAATGCACTATTTTATAGGCTTGGTGCTGAGGGTATTGGTGTTGGTTGTGTTATTCTTTATTCTCCATACACATTTTATAAATATTCTTTTATCTGTATTCAACAGAGAGTGAAAGAGTCAAAAATTATAACAATGTCAGTTCCCCTTATGTTGACCTCTAAAGTTCAAGCGATTCCAAATAAAATGTCAGCAGGATTTTTTCAGGACCTTGACAATCTGATTCTAGAATTGATATTGAAGGATAATAGTCCATGAATTCTATGACAGGTTTGAGAAAAAAAGAGCAAATTGGAGAGGCTGGGGACTGGAGAAACATCTAAACAGAGTTAGATCTATTTCAGAGCTATAATTATAGAAACCACGGTACTAGCATAGAAACTGAAAAATAGACCAATGGGGCAATGGAGAGCCAGCCAGATGCCTGCAGGTGGAGGAAACTTGGCACATGCTCCAGAAAGTGTCATGACTGAGAAAGGAGGTCTCTGCTGTAGATGGTGGAGAAACTGATGGAGAAAAATGAAGTTGGACCCTGCCATAACAAAACTCCAGAGGAAATAAAACTCTAAATGTGAAAAGTGAGAAAGATAAAGCTAATTAAAAATGTAAGGCCATGACTTTATGACTTGGGATGAAGCACATGTTTTAAAATAAGATAAAACCCCACAAACCTGAAGAGGGCAAATGTGTTAGGCTTAATTACATCAAAGTTAAGACCATCTGTTCAATGAAAGACACCAAATCTCATTGAAGATAGATGATGAATTAAGATAGGGCATTTTCTCTGTCTAAAACCAACTAGAGGTCAATTTTAGCCTATCTAAGGAAACCCTGAAAATTAACAAGCAGAGAAAGTGAGTTGAGGGAGACTTGAAGGTTTCCATGTCTAGGCTGACCCAGTTGTCAGCTCCCAGTGTCCAGACCCCCATGCTCCAGAGGAGGGAGATGGAGTAGGGCTTGGCGAAGTTTAAATCAAATTGACTTTTATGTATTCACTTATTTTTTGGTTGCATTGGGTCTTCATTGCTGCACGTAGGCTTTCTTTAGTTGCCGTGAGCAGGGGCCACGCTTCGTTGTGGTGCCTGGGCGTCTCATTGAGGTGGCTTCTCTTGTTGCAGAGCACCGGCTCTAGGCGCGTGGGCTTCAGTAGTTGTGGCACGTGGGCTCAGTAGTTTTGGCTCGCATGCTCTAGAGTGCAGGCTCAGTAGTTGTGGCACACAGACTTAGTTGCTCCGCGGCATGTGGGATCTTCCTGGAGCAGGGCTCGAACCCGTGTCCCCTGCATTGGCAGGCGGATTCTTAACCACTGTGCCACCAGGGAAGTTCCAATCAAATTGATTTTTAAATTGAGACTTATAATATGACAAGGTATTTAATAACTGAAAGTAACTGAAAATTATGAGCTCTGCCCAAAATGATGTTTGGAGAAGGGAAGAAGATTTGACACAGGGCATATGGGGGCAATGACTGGAAAGAATAAAACTATTTAATGTGGATTCTCGAACAAATTGAGATTCCTCAACAAACAAATACAGGAGAGGACTGCAGCACAACATCATTTATGCAAAGTAAAATATACACATAGCAACACTACGCATTTTTCAAAGATACAGACTTCTTTAAAGACATGTATTAAACAGATTTCAGTAGGGGCCTTTTGTGGAGAGAGAAAATGGAAGATGAAGGGGAAAATCAAGCCAGTGATAATCAAGCTAGTGACAGAGATATGGTTGACTGGACTCTGGCAATCCAGAGAAAAAGAGAACTCAGAGGGAGAGAGAGAGAAAATAGAAGAGAGAGAGAAAGATCTTGTAAGTGGACATTCTCTTACCACAATGAAATTAAGCCAGACTCCAGTAACAAAATGTGAACCACCCCCATCAAAGAAAAAAAAATTAACTTTCAAAAATGTTAAAGTAAAAACAGAACTAAAATCTACAGTTAGAGTGTAGAAAGATAAGAAGGCCATACATTGCAAAGCCCATGGGATGCGGGCCTGAATTTCACACAGAAGAGTCTTAGTCTAAATACTTTAATACCAAACAAGAGAGAATGAAAATAAATTATTTATTGTCATCATCAATTATTTATCACTGCACATTCAGCTGAAGACACTTGAAAAGGAATTAATAAAGACAAAAAGCAGGTGTCATGCATTAGAAAGCAAAAAAATCATAGACTTGAGGAATAAAATCAATAAATTGTACTTAAAAAACAACAACAAGATAAATATCTTGTAAGTCCTACCAAGAAAAACTCAAAGAGAAGGAAAATTCAAATACTTTGTGGTATAAGTAGAAAAGAGACTAGAATCAGACCCAGGGAAAATACACTTTCTAGTATCTGAAGACTATTTATAACTTTCTCTTTATGGATCTAAAATCTGGATGAAATGAATAATTTCTAAGAAAATCCAATAATCACGGACAAAACAACTTAAAGTATTGCTCAAGAACTACCCCTTCAAAGGAAAACAGGCCTATGTGGTTTCGCAAGCAACTTCTATCCAGCATTCAAGGAGCAGATAATTTATGTTATTTCAAATGTTCCAGAACATAGACTGTGCTTTCAAGTGAAGCATATTTGTGATTCTATAACTTGACAAAGGGGGTGCCTTCCTCAACACACCTTCGGTGGAGCCCAGCCTCACTGGAGGAAGACAAAACAAAACGCAAAGGCTGCGTGGATGGTGTCTCATAGGACTGCTGTTCCAGGGCCAGTACCTTTCCTGGGCCATGCACCAACACTATCCTGTGCCTGGCCCAGAGCCCAGCACGGGGTGTCTTGTTGGATGAACAAATAAATTAAATGTATTCTAAAAAACGATATTATAAATCTGAATCCAACAGATGAATGAAACCAAAGCACACCATGACCAGGGAGGGCTAATCCTGGCAGGCAGGGTAAATGGACATGAAGAATCTGTTCATGGAACTGACTCAGCACTCTAGATATGGAGTCCAGTCAACCATATCTCTAACTCACTCTAGCTGAGTTAGAGTGTAGAGTCATCGTGATAGCTGCAGAAACCACATTTTACGAAGCATAGCATTCATTCCTGAAATAAAATGCCACAGTGAAACAAAGGAATGGCTCTCTCCTCGACAGATGATATGCCACGTTAGCAACATGCTTCATGATGAAGTGTGGGAAGAACTTCCAGGAAGGTAAGCAACAGGAAAAAGTAGAGCTACAATTCCAGGTTGCTTTTGGGGAGCAGTACCCAAAATAATGAAAAAAGTAAAAATCATGAAAACGAAAGAGGCAAAATCATCACTAATTGTAGCTCATATGGGCATAAACCTGGAAAGCCCAAGAGAGTGAATTAAAAACTCTTGGATATAATAGAAGGGTTCAGTGAGCTGAACTCCCAGATGTTTTCAACAAGATGAGTCTGGGGGATGGAAATGAGGCAAGTGAAAAGGAAGGCTCTTGTCCTGCTAAGGAGGAAGCAGTAGACATTGATTAACTCTAGGTGTTAAGTCAAGTTTAAATACATGTGTGGAAAATATCTGTAGTACAATGACGTTGAGATATGACAACTTTTAAACCACTACAGGGGAAAAGTGGAGTGGAAAAAGAAAATCAAACCAATACATAAAGTAGGGGGATAAAAAGAAACATTCTTCTTGGTAAATGAATTAAAGGAAAGCCTCCCAAATGTGTTGAAAAATATAGCACTGAGCATTACACTGTTTATTAAAAGACATACCTAAAACAAGATAACACAGTGTCCCCTGGAAGACAGAGCAACTGTTCTGGAATATGATTCTTGACATTGCAATAAACAAGAGAAAGAAGTAAGAGGCATACATATTGAAAAGTAAGAGACAAATTTACCATTGTTTGCAGATGGTATGTCTCAAAATTAAAGAGAATCCATTATATCCACTATATCTAGGAATTTTGCTTATTACAAAGTAAATACACAAAAAATCAATATATAATACAAACGGAAAATACACTGAAAAAAACATTTTATATTACAATAGAGATGTAATATAAAATATCTAGGAATAAAGTTAAGAAGCAGCATGCAGTAATTATATGGAGAAAGCTATATAAACTCCAGCTCTAGGGACACAAATAAAATAGAGCAAAATAGAGTCTATTTTCCCAAAATCACCACATGATTTTCCTTTTAGTATTATACTGAGATTGTTCAAAAGAAAATGGGAAAAAAAAACCAAACACTTGGAGACTAAACAACATGCTACTAAAAAACCAATGGGTCGGGCTTTCCTGGTGGCAGAGTGGTTAAGAATCTGCCTGCCAACGTAGGGGACACGGGTTCCAGCCCTGGCTGGGGAAGATCCCACATGCTGCGGAGCAACTAAGCCCATGCACCACAACTACTGAAGCCCGCATGTCTAGAGCCCATGCTCCGCAACAAGAGAAGCCACTGCAATGAGAACCCCACGCACTGCAATGACAAGTAGCCCCCGCTTGCCACAGCTAGAGAAAGTCCACGCACAGCAACAAAGACCCAATGCAGTAAAAAATAAATTAATTAATTAAAAAAAAAAAACACCAATGGGTCAACAATGAAATCAAAGAAAAAATCAGAAAATACCTCGAGACAAAGATTGTTCAATTAGAATGAACATGGGAGAAGAGCAAGGTAAATTCTTTAAAAGAAGAATAATGGATATGGGAACATATGTGTATGTATAACTGATTCACTTTGTTATAAAGCAGAAACTAACACACCATTGTAAAGCAATTATACCCCAATAAAGATGTTAAAAAAAAAAGAAAGAAGAAGAATGAAGGAGGACTTGCCTTACCACATACAGAAAGGAATTATAAAGCTACAATAATTTAAAAAGAGTGGTGGCACACGAATGAGACTGCAAAGGGCAGAAATACACAAAAATAAGATGGGAATGTATGATATAATAAAGAGGGCATTTCTAATTCACTGCCGAAAAAAAGTATTCAATAAAAATTATTGACATAACTGGCTACATTTGGAGAAAAATAAAACTGGTTTCCTCTCTCACCCTTCTAGATGAATCAAAATTAAAATATTTAAAGAAAAAATTAAGAACATGTATGAGTAAAGAATTTTATAATCTTAGGGTAGGAAAGATATTTCTAAGCACAGCACAAAAACTACAATCATTAAGGAAAATAACAATAAATATGAACATATGAAAATTTTAATAATTAACTCTATGGGAAGAAATCCACACGTAAAAAAGGTAAATCATGGACAAGTAGTGTAAAATATTGTAAAGCATTTCACAAAGGGTTAAAACTTCCGGTTCCTAAAGTTTTTTTTTTTAACTTTTTATTTTGAAATAATTTAAGACTTACAGAAAATATACAAGCATAATATTTTTACCCAGACTCACTAATTTAATGTTTAACCATATTTGTTTTATCTTCTCTCTCTCTCCATAAGTATGTGTGTATGTATACACCTATACTTATGAACCACTTAAAATTAAGTTGAAAAAGACATGATGTTCCTTTACCAATTACCACAGCATATAATATCTACAGTTTTTACAAATCAATAAAAAGAAAAGTAGTTTAACAGAAAAACATGGACAAAGGACAGGGAAAAGTGTAAATGGTACATTGAACACAAAAGGCATCTTCATTGGAATCCCCTTTGTCCCTTTAAAATGTATTTAAGGGGTGAGTTCTTTCTCTGATCCTGGGTAAAAACTGGGCAGAGTCAGAACGTTTTGCTCACTGTGATTAATGTAATCATAATCAGTATGACTACGCTGTCACATAAACATCTCAGTCCAGAAATCAGAATATCCATAGTCACGCAATAGTCACAAAACTAGACTTGATTTAAAGTCAAACTTCTCAATAGATAACTAATTAGGACCTACTGTATAGCACAGGGAACTCTACTCAATATTCTGTAATGGCCTATATGGGAAAAGAATCTAAAAAAGAGTGGAGATATAGATACAGATATATCTGTATCTATATGTATATAGATAGATATATCTATCTATATCTATATAGATATAGATAACTGATTCACTTTGCTGTACACCTGAAACCAACACAACATTATAAATCAACCATATTCCAATTCAGCCCCATTTACTTCATCACTCCCCTCCTTTGGGGCAAAAGCCCCAGTGCAGCAAGAAGGAAAAACACACACTTAAAGGGAACAGAGCTGGCTCAAGCCCGACCTCAGAGTTTCTGCTCTAGCAATGTGGGAACAGACTCCACCCCTGACAGGACAGCCACAGCCAGGGAGCAGAGAGGAAGTCCCACCTCACACCCTGTGCAGGCTCTAGCTCCTCCATCACCAGCCACACCCTCTATCAAAGTGATAGTGGCCAGCACACCATGAGGAAAGAAGTGGCTGGCATCTGCATCAAATCCAGCCCTCACACCAAAGACACTGGGCACACACAGTCTATGTAGGGACACTCCCACATAAAAACACCACTTCAAGACCACAATAGATAACTGTTTCACCTAAATTCACAGAAACACAGAAAGTTAAGTAAAATGAAAAGAAAGAGGAACTACTCCCAGCTGAAAGAGCAAAAGAAAACCCTTGAAAAACCAAATAATGAAACAGATAATCAGTCTACCAGACGCTGACTTCAAAAAGTTGCTAATACCCATGTGCCATAACTACCGAAGCCCACATGCCTAGAGCCTGTGCTCAGCAACAAAAGAAGCCACCGCGATAAGAATCCTATGCACCGCAACGGAGAGTAGCCCCTGCTCACCGCAACTAGAGAAAGCCCACGTGCAGCAACGAATACCCAATGCAGCCAAAAATAAATAAATAAAACAAATAAATTTATTTTTTTAAAAAAGAGGGGCTTCCCTGGTAGTGCAGTGGTTGAGAGTCCACCTGCCGATGCAGGGGACGTGGGTTTGTGCCCCGGTCCGGGAAGATCCCACATGCCATGGAGTGGCTGGGCCCGTGAGCCATGGCCGCTGAGCCTGTGCGTCCGGAGCCTGTGCTCCACAACGGGAGAGGCCACAACAGTGAGAGGCCCACGTACTGCAAATAATAATAATAATAAATAAAAAATAAATTAAAAAATTTAAAAAAAAGAAAAGGGGGAAATTTCAAAAAAAAAGTTGCTAATAAAAATGCTAAGTGGGGCTTCCCTGGTGGCACAGTGGTTGAGAGTCTGCCTGCCAATACAGGGGACATGGGTTCATGCCCCGGTCTGGGAAGATCCCACATGCCACGGAGTGGCTAGGCCCGTAAGCCATGGCTGCTGAACCTGCGTGTCTGGAGCCTCTGTTCCGCAACGGGAGAGGCTACAACAGTGAGAGGCCCACGTACCGCAAAAAAAAAAAAAAAAGTGCTAAGTGAATTAAGAAAGAGTATCAATATAAACACAGATGCTTTTTAACAAGGAACTAGAAACTGTAAAGACCTAATCAAAAGTAGATAATTCAATTTCTGAGATAAAAAGCACTCTAGAAGCAATGAATAGCCAACTAAATAACAAAGAAGAACACATAAGAGATCTGAAAGATAGAATGATGGAAATAACCCAATCAGAACAGCAGACAGACAGACAAATGGAAAAAAAAAAAAGAAAGAAAAATATGAGATCTATGGGATAATATAAAATGTGCCAACATATGCATAGTAAGGGTTCTGGAAGGAGAAGGGAGAGAGAAGGGGATTGAAAATGTATTTGAAGAAATTATGATTGAAAACTTCCTAAGCCTAAAGGGGGAAACAGATATCAAGGTACAGAAAGAACAGAGGATCCCAAACAAGATGAATCCAAACAGGCCCACACCAAGACATATCATAGTTAAAATGTCAAAAGTTAAAGATAAAGAGAGACTCCTAAAAGCAGCAAGAGAAAAACAGAGTCATGTACAAGGGAACCCCCATAAAGCTATCAACTGATTTCTCCGCAAAAACTTTGCAGACCAGAAGGGAGTGACATGATATACTCAAACTCATGAAAAGGAAAAACCTGAAACCTAGGATAGTCTACCCAACAAGATTATAAGTTAGAACAGAAAGAAAGAGAAATAATTTCTCAGACAAGCAAAACTAAAAGAATTCTGCAATACCAAACCTACCCTAAAAGAAATGCTGAAGGATATTCTCTAAATGGAAAAGAAGAAAGAATCTGTCCGAAAGGGAAAATCCCAATAGGAAAAACAAATATATAGTAAGGATTGAAGATAACTTAAGTAAGCCAGTACATAGAATAAAAAAACAAAAAATATTGTAAAAGCAACTATAACTACAATAAACAGTAAAGGGATAAGCATGAAGATATAAAACATGACATCAAAAACACAAAATCTGGAGGAGGGGAGTAAAAAATGTAGATCTTTTAGAATGTATTTGAACTTGAATGACTTCAGTTTAAAGCAAATAGATATAATTAGGGGTCAATATATATAAACCCCATGGTAACCACAAATCAAAAACCTACCTATTGTAGGTTTTGTATACACAAAAACCAAAAAGAAAGGACCTCAAGAATACTATGAAAGAAAATAATCAAACCACAATGGGAAAAACAAAAAAAAAGAGGAAAGGAAAAAATAAGAACTACAAAAACACTGGAAAGCAAGGAATAAAATGGCAATAAGTACATACCTGTCAATAATTACTTTAAATGTCAATGGACTAAATCCTCTGATCAAAAGACATAGGGTGACTGATTGGATACAAACAAAACAAAACAAGACCCTTCATTATGCTGCCTACAAGGGACTCACTTCAGGGCAAAAGACACACACAGACTGAAAGTGAGGGGATAGAAAAAGATATCTCATGCAAATGTAAATGACAAGAAGGTGGGGGTAGCAATACTCATATTAGACAAAATAGACATTAAAACAAAGACCATAATGAAAGACAAAGAAGCATATTATATAATGATAAAGGGATCAATACAAGAAGAGGATATTACACTTGTTAATATATACACTCAATACAGGAGCAACTAAATATATAAAGCAAATACTAACAGACATAAAGGGAGAAATTAACAAAAATACAATAATAGTAGGAGACTTTAACACCCTGCTGACCTCAATGGACAGATCATCCAGAAAGAAAAACAGTAAGGCAACAGAGTTCATAAGTGACACCAAACACCAGTTGGACTTAATTGATATCTGTAGGACACTACATCCAAAAAAGAAAAAAAAAAAGTAGAATACACACTCTTTTCAAGTGGGCATGAAATATTCTCCAGGTTAGATCACACACTAGGTCACAAAACCAGCCTCAACAAATTTAACAGGATAGAAATTACATCAAGCATGTTTCTGACCACAATGATGTAAAACTAGGAATTAACTACAGAAAGAAAAATAGGAAAAGAACAAACACGTGGAGACTAAACAACATGCTACTAAAAAACCAATGGGTCAATGATGAAATCAATGAGGAAATCAGAAAATACCTCAAGACAAATGAAAATGAAAACACAACTTTCCAAAATCTTCAGGATGTAGCAAAAGAGTTCTAAGAGGGAAGTTTATAGTGATACAGGCCTTCCTCAAGAAAAAAAGAAAAATCTCAAATAAACAACCTAACCTACCACCTAAAAGAATTAGAAAAAAAAAAAACAAAGAAAGCCCAAAGTCGGCAGAAGGAAGGAAATCATAAAGACCAGAAAGGAAATAAGTAAAATAGAGAGTTAAAAGATATATATATATAAAAGAATGATGAAACCAAGAGCTGGTTTTTTGAAAAGATAAATGAAATTGATAAACCTTTATCCAGGCTCACGAAGAAGAAAAGAGGACCCAAATAAACAAAATAAGAAAGAAAGAGGAGCAATAACAACCAATATCACAGAGATACAAAAAATCATAAGAGAATACCATGAACGGTTATATGCTAACAAATTGGACAATACCAAGGAAATGGACAAATTTCTAGAAACATATAGCCTGCCAAGACTGAGTCAAGAAGAAACAGACAATTTGAACAGACTGATGACTACAAGTGAAATAGAATCTGTAAAACAAATAAACAAACAGAAAAACTCCCTGCAAACACAAGTCCAGGTCTGGACAGCTTCACTGGGGAATTCTACCAAGCATAGGAAGAACAGGTTACACCTATCCTCAAACTATTCCAAAAAATTGAAGAGGAGAGGACACTCCCAAATTCATTCTATGAGGCCACCATTACCCTGATACCAAAGCCAGAAAAAGACACTACCAAAAAAGAAAATTACAGGCCAATATCTTTGATGAATATAGATGCAAACATCCTCAATAAAATATTAGCAAACTGAATCCAACAATACATAAAAAGGATCATACACCATGATCAACTTGGATTTATTCCAGGGTCCCATGGATGGTTTAACATACACAAATCAATCAATATGATACACCACATTAACGAAAGGAAAGACAAAAACCACATGATCATCTCAGTGGACACAGAAAAAGCCTTTGATAAAATTCAACATCCAATCATGATAAAAACCCTCATCAAAGTGGGTATCTCAACAACATATGGGAACATACCTCAACATAATAAAGTCCATTTATAACAAACCCAGGGCCAACATAATATTCAACAGTGAAAAGCTGAAAGCCTTCCTCCTAAATTCAGAAACAAGACAAGGATACCCACTCTTGTCACTGCTATTTAACATAGTATTGGGAGTCTTAGCCACAGCAATCAGACAAGGAAAATAAATAAAAGGTATCCAAATTGAAAGGGGAGAGGTAAAACTGTCACCTTTGCAGATGACATGATACTCTATATAGAGAACCCTAAAGTTTCCACCCAAAACTATTAGAACTAATAAATGAATTCAGTAACTTTGCACGATACAAGTTGAATATACAGAAATTTGTTGCATTTTTATACTCTAATAATGAAATACCTGAAAGAGAAAGTTTTTAAAAATCCTGTTTAAAATAGTGTCAAAAACAAACAAACAAACAAAAAAACTAGGGTTAATCTTAACCAAGGAGGTGAAAGACCTATACACTAAGAACTATAAAACATTAATGAAGGAAACTGAAGAAGACTGAAAGAAATGCAAAGATATCCTGTGTTATTAGATTTCAAAATTAATATTATTAAGATGGCCATACTATTCAAAGCAATCTACAGATTTAATGCACTCCCTATAAAAATACCCAGGAGGGCTTCTCTGGTGGTGCAGTGGTTGAGAGTCCACCTGCCGATGCAGGAGACACGGGTTTGTGCCTCGGTCTGGGAAGACCCCACATGCCGCGGAGCGGCTAGGCCTGTAAGCCATGGACACTGGGCCTGTGCGTCTGGAGCCTGTGCTCCACAACGGGAGAGGCCACAACAGTGAGAGGCCTGCATACCGCAAAAAACAAACTAACAAACAAAAAAATAACCCAGGAAATTTTTCACAGAACTAGGATAAATAATCCTAAAACTTATATGGAACCACAAAAGATATCAAATTGCCAAAGCAATCCTGAGAAAAAAGAACAAAACTGGAGATATAACTCTCCCAGACTTCAGAGTATACTACAAAGCTACAGTAATCAAAACAGCATGGTATTGGCACAAAAATGGACACAGAGATTAATGGAACAGAAATAGAGCCCAGAGAGAAACCCACAAACCTACAGTCAATCTATGACAAAGGAGGCAAGAATATACAATGGAGAAAACACATTCTCTTCAACAAGTGGTACTGAGAAAACTTGACAGCCACATGTAAAACAATGACGTTAGAACATTCCCTCACATCATATATAAGAATAAATTCAAAATGATTTAAAGACCTAAATGTAAGACATGAAACCATAAAACTCCTAGAAGAGAACATAGGTGAAACACTCTTTGACATAAATCAGAGCAATTTTATTCTTGGATCAGTCTCCTAAGGCAAAAGAAATAAAAGCAAAAATAAACAAATGGAACCTTATTAAACTTAAAAACTTTTACACAGCAAAGGAAACCTTGACAAAACAAAAAGACAACCTATGGAATGGGAGAAAATATTTGCAAATAATGTGACTGACAAAGGGTTAATATCCAAAATATACAAAGAGCCCATACAACTCAATATCACAAAAACAAATAATCCAATCAAAATGGGCAGAAGACCTGACTAGGCATTTTTACAAAGAAGACAGGCACACGAAGAGATGTTCAACATTGCTAATTATTAGAGAAACACAAATCAAAACGACAATGAGGTATCACCTCACACCTGTCAGCAAGGCTATCATCAAAAAATCTACGAATAGATGGCGGCGGGGTCGAGGTGAGGTGTTGGCAGTAGAAAGGGGTTCGGGTGCGGGGGGCGGGGGAACGCGGAGAGATGGCCCGCGCCGGCTGCAGGGCCGGATGAGAAGCGGTCGCGCTGCGGGTGTAGGAGAGAGTAGGGTGCCCGGGCGCCACGAGAGTATGACGAGGGTGTACAAGCTGGTGTGGCGGGTGCTGCACGCTCTGCTCTGCCTGCACCGCATGCTCACCTCCTGGCTCCGTGTTTGGTCCGGCACCTGGAACTGGATCTGGTGGCGCTGCCGTCGGGCCGCCTCCGCCGCTGTCCTAGCGCCGCTCGGCTTCACGCTCCCCAAGCTCCTGGCTGTCGGCAGGAAAGGTAGGAACCGCCGTCACCACCGGCATCCACGCGGGGGGCCCGACCCCGGCCGCCGACCACCCGCGGCTACGCTGGCGCGCGGACGGCAGTTCCCTGGAGAAGCTGCCTGTGCACATGGGCCTGGTGATCACCGAGGAGGAGCAGGAGCCCAGCTTCTCTTCTGGGACATCGCAAGCCTCGTGGTGTGGTGTATGGCCGTGGGCGTTTCTTACATTAGCTTCTACGACCACCAAGGTATTCTCAAAAGAAATAATTCCAGATTGATGGATGAAATTTTAAAACAACAGCAGGAACTCCTGGGCTTAGATTGGTCCAAATACTCACCAGAGTTTGCAAATAGTAATGACAAAGATGATCAAGTTTTAAATTGCCAATCGGCAGTGAAGGTGCTGTCCCCAGAAGATGGAATAGTAGATATTGTGAGAGCTGCTCAAGACTTCTGCCAGTTAGTAGCTCAGCAGCAAAAGAAATGCACAGATTTGGATGTAGATATGTTAGACAGTTTACTTAGTTCAAATGGTTTCCCTGATCCTGATTTACTATTGAAGTTTGGTCCTGTGGACAGCACACTAGGCTTTCTTCCCTGGCACATCAGGTTGACTGAGATTGTCTCTTTGCCTTCCCACCTGAACATCAGTTATGAGGACTTTTTCTCTGCCCTTTGTCAATATGCAGCCTGTGAACAGCGTCAGGGAAAGCAGCGATCCCTGGTTGTGTAATTTGATTTCAGGCTTTTGGAGAAAAGGACTCAAGTGACTCTGATGTTTACAAAGCACCTATGAAACCCTGTACACATCTAGTTTATAATCCTCATAATTTATCAACAAACACAAAAAAGTGTCTTACTTGAGAGTAAGAGTACATGTGTGAGTGTGTTATGTGTGCGCGTGTGCATGTGCATGCGTGTGTGGAAATAAACTTATAAATGGGGGAAGTATTGGAGGAGGAAATATGTGGACTTGCACCTTTGAGCAAATAGCAGCGATGTTTTAGGAGCTGAAATTTCAGATTTACAGGCTTCAGCCCCAACTACTTCCCTTTTTTGTGGGGAGAGAAAGGGGTGATTACAGCTGTTTTATTGTTGTTTTGGGGGGGAGGGGAATAACTTTTGTTCAGTCTTTCCAAGTGACCAAACTTTAATTTTTAAGAATAGTATACTGATGTATTAAACGGAAGCATTCTGAGTTTGAGGGATCTCCAGAGGAATGGAGTTCTGTGTTGTTCACATGTTAAAAGTTTGCTCACCTTTGGAGCAAAGGGACTACATATTTTCAGACATCCGTCCATTTTCATCTCTTCGTTATTGTCAAACAGTGTGACTTGAAAATGTCGCTCTGTTGTCTGTGTTCTGGGTTGTGAAGATCACTTGAAAAAGAACTCTTACAACACTGAAATGCAGAATTTAAAAAAATTTAAATATTGTATGAGGCAGTCATAAAAGGTGAAAAGGTTGTAATCTTAAAAGTAAAGGTGAAACTTTCCTGAATAAGGAAAGAAAGTTTTGATCTCCTTTTCTGTTTGGTGGGCAGTGGGCTAGATAGTACCCAAAGCTGGTTTAAAAAATTTCCATTAACTGTGTTTATTTAAATAAGCATTTGAGGGAAATTACCGAGGCAGCTCTCTTCCTCAAAAGTAACCTGTTCCTCTTTGGAATAGCACATTTAGGACCATGTTAGTACCCAGGATTTTTACTTAATAAATCCTGACGGTGACTTTGCGTAAAAATATGATCTTTAAGTAAGACTGAGGCCTGTGTAGGTAATAAAACATTACCAAAGTCTACAAAGTAATTTAATTTTGCATGTTCTCTTTCATGGCAGAGAACAGCACTGGTTCTGTTACTTTTTAAATGAAGAAATGATTTTTTGATAGGTGTTTAGTTTTTCTTCCCTCTCTGCTGATACTCAGACAGAAACCATTATTCTTTATATTTGATGGGCTGTTTTCAGAAGAATCGTATTAACAAGTGCACAATAGTTATCCAAAATTGTATGTTTAGAATGGAGTAGTTTAAAAACTAGGGCTCAGACTCTGAAAAATAGCAAAGAAGACTGGATTTGGAAAGCAAGGTCTGGAATTGCTTGCCAAATTCTGAGGCTACGAAGAATATATGTTTTGACTTTGGATTCCAAAACCTCATTTATGATTTTAAAAACCAGTTGAAATAAAATGATCATAAACTAAAAAAAAAAAATCTACGAATAACAAATGTTAGAGAGGATGTAGAGAAAAGGGAACCCTTGTACACTGTTGGTCGGAATGTACATTGGTGCAGCCATTACGGAAAATAGTATGGAAGTTCCTTAAGAAACTAAAAGTAGAGCTACCATATAATCCAGTAATTCCACTCCTGGGTATATACTTGGAAAAAACAAAAACACTAATTTAAAAATATACATGCATCCCCAATATTCATAGCAGCCCTATTTACAATAGCCAAGACATGGAAGCAACCCAAGTGGCCACCCACAGACAATTGGCTTAAGAAGATGTGAGATATATATATATATAAAACAATGGAATATAACTCAGTCATAAAAAGAATGAAATACTGCCATCTGCAACATGGATGAACCTAGAGAATATTATGCTTAGTGAAATAAGTCAGATAAAGACAAATACTGCATGATATCACTTATATGTGGAAACTAAAAAATAATACAAATGAATGTATACGCAAAACAGAAACAGAGTCACGGATATACAAAACAATCTTGTGGTTACCAAAGGGAAGAGGGAAGCAGGGAGGGACAAATTAGGGGTATGGGATTGACAGATACAAACCACTATTCAATATATATAAAATATATAGGCAACAAGGATATATTGTAGAGCACAGAGAATTATACTGATTATCCTGTAATAACCTATAATGGAATATAATCTGCAAAAACACTGAATCACTACGCTACACACCTGAAACTAACACAATAAATCAACTATACTTCAATTTTAAAAACCACAAGAAATACTTGTCTTAAAAATGAAAAAAAATTTTTTGAAGGTGTCCAACTCAAGAAATTATCCCCTGTGTATACAGAAATTTGATTTATGAGAGAAGTGGTGACAGCCAGTATAGCAAATGGTTTTTTCAGCGAACGACACTGGGACAACTGGTAGTCCATACACAAAATAAATAAAAATAGACCCCTAAATTACACCGTTCACAAAATGAATGCACATGGATTCAAGACCCAAATGTGGAAACCAAAATTCCCAAACTTTTAGGAAAAAGAAAACATAGGAAAATGTCCTTACAACCTCAGGAAAATGAAGGCGTTCTTAAATAAGCATAAACCAAAAAGGAAAAAAAAGATATGTTTGATTGAAATAAAATCTAAATTGCTATCACAACATTATGTCAACTATACTCCAATAAAAATTTGTTTTAAAAAATCTAAATTGCTGTTGAGCAAAGGAGAGTATATACAAGATCAAAAAGAAAGTATTTGCAATATACACAATGAACATAAAATCAGTATCCCAAACATAAAAATATAATAAAAAGAAAATGGCAAACAATAGAAAAATGTGTAAACTATCTGAACAAGTGATTCACATAAAAAGAATTATGAATGGTGAATAAACATATGAAAGGATGCACAGTTGCATTAGTAACTGGGACAGGTACATGCAACCGCAAAGGGATACTATTTCTCTAGTTCTCATCCTCAGAATGGAAAACATTTTACAGTCTGACCAATACCAAAAGTTGACAAGGATATGGAACAATGGAATTCTCAAACACTGCTCTAAGAATATAGATTAGGGCCTTCCCTGGTGGCGCAGTGGTTGGGAGTCTGCCTGCCGATGCAGGGGACATGGGTTCGTGCCCCGGTCCGGGAAGATCCTACATGCCGCAGAGCGGCTGGGCCCGTGAGCCATGGCCGCTGGGCCTGTGCGTCCGGAGCCTGTGCTCCGCAACGGGAGAGGCCACAACAGTGAGAGGCCCGCGTACCGCAAAAAAAAAAAAAAGAATATAGATTAATACAATCACTTTGGAAAACAATTTGGCAATGACTATTAAAGATGAAAGTATGCACAGCCTATGACCCATCAGTTCCTTGCAGGATGCACCATATTGAGAAATTCTGGAACATGTAAATAGGGAGATGTGTGTAAGAATATTCAGAGCAGCAGAGTATGCGATATGAAAAAATTAGAAGCTACCTCAATGTTTATAAACAAGAGAATGAATGAACTGTGGAATATTCACAAAAGAGAATATTGTAGATAGAGCTATTAATGAATTACAGAGGCATGTATCAATATGGATAAATCTCAAAAACAATGTTGACTAGAAGATGCAAGAAGCAGAAGCTTGCTTACAGAATGATGCCATTTATGCTAAACTCGTTCCACCAGCATCTGGCCCAGATCTGGGCATGTGACTGATGTTCAGAAGTGCTCAAATAACCTGAGAAGTACTGCCATTATTAACCATAATTGTGGAGAGGAGTGAAAGTATTTTCACCCTTATTTTACACATTGGGAAACTGAAGCCCAGGGAAAGGAGATTTTCATAAGGTCTCCCAGTGCCATGTGGAAAGGAATGCATGACCACTGAAAGTCGTCTTCTCGCCCGGGTCTAGACACTGTGCACCTGACAGGTGTCCATGCCCCACTGTAAGATGGCACAAATCATGTCATTCCCTATTAACTTTTTCTGGCCCTTCAAGAAGAGGAACTTGTACTGTTTGTTGATTGCAGATCTTGTTGTTTACAATCTTGACAGCCACCTCCTGAAGACTGTAGGAGGGCTGTGGGGTCTCTGAAGAGAGAGATCCTGCCTCGTCATCCCTTCAGCTCTTTGGCACATCTCCATCTTGGAGCTATCCAGATTCGTAATGTGGGAGGCAGGGTCATTTCCTGGGATAGTGATGTATAAAGGCCCCAAACCACAATCTGACTTTTGAAAAAGCCCGAGCTCATTAAAAAGTCTCCCGAGGGGCACAGACCAACATCCAAGCACTGAATGAAGCCAAGGAGAGATTACCCCAGTAATTCACGTTCCATGAGGGTGAATGGTTGGGCACTGCTCCATGGCTACCGGCCAATGTGGCAAGACCCTAGAGCCCAGACTGAGCCACCCGTTGGAGGGCAGGACCCCACAAAGGCTCCTCAATTCTAGGACCTCAGAATGACACCAACAAGGGACAGGAATTATTGGTGTTCAAGGTAACAAGTGTTTACAATGGCCACCCAATGCCTAGGTACCCCCCTGAGACCACAGTCCTTGTGCCACCTGCAGACAGGAAATCCCATTAATAGCCAAAGATTAATTTCCTTCCAGGCGGCAAAGTGAGAGCTTGACATTGGAGTTAACTTAACTTTGGGAACTGAGGTCCATACACGCCATGAGTGTCTTTTACACCAGGGCACTGTGTATATCCTCCTATCAACAGAGTTCAGGGCAACGTGCAGCACGTGTAGGTGCTCAGGAAATATTTGCTGATGGAATGAATGAGTGAATAAAGGAATGGATGGAGGAGCCCGTGGTGGAGTTATGTTCTGAAGAGGCAGGTGTCTTGGGACCTCGGCCTGCCTTCACTTACCTCGAGTATATGTTTGTCCCCACCCGATCATCCAGCACATGGATCCAAGAAATGGCTTGAGTTTAGGGTTAGGTAGACAGGCTGAATGAGGGGGGACCAGGAGACAGAGTCCCTGAGCTTCAGGAGGGCAATATCCTGGGACATGAGGCTGGTGAAATCCTCATGAATCACGATGCGAGTGACTGAGAGTTTGGTGCCATTTTCTGAGAGGCACTGAATTCCCATCTTCACGGAGTATGATCTGGGGTCCTTGGATCTGCAGGGTCACGGGTAGGAGGCAGATCACCAGCAGTGAGGTCAAACATGGAATGGTTGGAGAGACACAGGCTGAGCACAGGGCTACCCAGCCAGGCCCCTACTCGCGGATCCCCAGATTCAGCAGGGCCTCCTAGGCCAGAAAGCAAAGTCCCTGAGACTGGAGGGCCACCCTGACTGAACTCTGAAAGCAGTGCACAGCTGTAAGGACCCACTGGTGGTGGATGAGGGAGCCACTGCAGTTGTTCGCGCCCAGGAATAGGATGCTCACCTGCCATGGCCATTTGCCCACCTCTGCTAGCTTCCCCTTCACATTCTTGCAGGAGATGTTAGTCTGACCACAGGCCTGGAACCAGGACCCTTAGAAAAAAGGTAGAGAGGGGGCCATGACAGCCCCATGCAGACTCTCAGGCAGCAAAGGGCAGCCCTCAGACTTCCAGCCGTCACAAGGAGCCACTGCCACATGCACATGCAGGGAGGGGCTTTTCTCATCACCCCCAAAGTAGCAACCAAAGGCCCAGAGGCAGCAGGAGCCCCATGTTATAAAGACAGCCTCCAAACAACGGGGACCAGACAACCCCTCCAGGGCTTCTTACAATCCGTCAGCCCAGGATTCATCCCTTCTCCCTTGTTTACAACAAGTGAAGGAGAAGAGAGAATCATCAGAGGGGTGAGTGTCAGTAAGCGCTAAGTGATGGGGCACAATGAGCAGGGCTGCTAGTCAGTTGTAGCCAGAAAGCAATGGACAGTGATGTCACATTGTACAACTCCAGGGCATGCCTCCATAGACCACCAGCCCTGGAGGTGCGCTCTCTGCGACCATACCAGGAAATGAGTAGAGATGCTTATCAATTTCCTCCTTGCCCCTCACTGGCTCCAACAGTAGGAATGGGAGCAGTGGGGGCTGCATTGAAATGGATAGGAGATTGAGATTCTGAACTGGACCACCTTGGACTGCTATTTAATAACTGAACATCACTGAGGACAGGAAAGGGAGAAATTCTACAGCAAAGGTTGGAGACCAAGACTAAAGACAAATTAAAAGGTTCCTTATGTATAGCCTGCTGTAAAGTTTGGGCTGCCCAAGAAGCTGTCACAGGCGGTCATGGACCTCCTCATACAGGCAAAGTTGGACATGTATTTACACTGTCTCAAGCAGACGTGGTTCCAGAAAGTGTTCCCTTCAGCAGTTCAGTGTGCAGTGCCAACCAGAGCTTCAGGGACTCAGCAGCAGCAAGCAAGGCTCGTCCTTGCCTGGGAACGGGGCGGGGGGCGAAGGGGGGCGGCAGGGGCGCGTTCCGTGGTGGTGGTGGAGAGGGTACAACAATCAACAGACCAGGCTAATAATCTATTGCAACTCATACACATTAGCAGAAAAATCTACTGGGCTCTGCCTCATAGCAGTCCCTCAGAGGGTCCCAAACCATTGATGTTTGGTCTTGTTCCACCATGTCCCAGGGCTCCTGGTACTGCTATCAGATGTGGATGGCTGGTCCCCTTGCCACACACTCCCATGGCTGGTCACCTTTACCCTCAACCAGTGGCTCCCCACAGGGATCCACAGGCACCTGCACAAGCCCCAACATCTCCATGGAGTTTCGTCTGCCTTGCCCTCTCATTGCTCCATTCTTGCCCATGTTTCTGTCCAATGGCTTGCTGTCTTATATTCTGTCTCCCCCGAGGGGGAGCCACATTTCCAGCCCTTCTCATATACTGTGGTGGGTTTATGGCTACCTTGTTTCAGATTACAGCCTGCTCCAATGGAGACTTTGGTAGGAAAGAGAGAGCTTCCAAAGCCTTGCCCTTCCCTCTCTCACAAAGCTTAGGCCCTGGAGACCCAGGGTCCCACAGAATGAACTTTGCTACTTTAAAAGTGACAGCTCTGGGCTTCCCTGGTGGCGCAGTGGTTGAGAATCTGCCTGCTAATGCAGGGGACACGGGTTCGAGCCCTGGTCTGGGAAGATCCCACATGCCGCGGAGCAACTTGGCCCGTGAGCCACAACTACTGGGCCTGGGCGTCTGGAGCCTGTGCTCCGCAACAAGAGAGGCCGCAATAGTGAGAGGCCCACGCACCGTGATGAAGAGTGGCCCCCGCTTGCCGCAACTAGAGAAAGCCCTCGCACAGAAACGAAGACCCAACACAGCCAAAAATAAATAAATTAATTAAATTAAATTAAATTTAAAAAAAGTGACAGCTCTAAGAGGTAGGGTTGGGCTTTGCTTCTGTGCTCCACACCCTCAGTGGGTTCCTCAGTTTCAGAGAACAGTACTCCTCACAACTCATGTCCAGGACAACGCTGACTCTGATCTCCTTCCCCCAAACCTTATACAAGATGTGCAGGATTCAGCCTGGAGATGCCAGCACCAAGAACAGCAGCTGAATCTGGAGGGAGCCATGATGGATTAATTTGGGGGCATGAGGTGTTGCGGATCAATCTTGTCATAGACACAGTGATACCATTCCATATATGGGGGACACTCAGTGGCTCAAACAGATTCCACTGCGGACGACCTCTACCCCTTCTTGGAGTTCGAGTCCAAGCGCTCCCACTCACAAGCTGTATTCCGATGTCACCCCGTGCACTCACATGTGGCAATGGGACTGTGTGTCTTGGCTCATGACCTCTGTCCCTACAAGGTCCCAGACCCTCACCCCCACATCATCACAGGCACAGCAGTTAGCTACAAGGAGCAGTGCACATCCTCACCACCCTCAGACGTCACAGATACCTGAGGCCAGCACAGAGTAGGAGAGCACTCATTCACTCACTCACTCACTCAAGGAACTGGTCTGGGAAGGGGAGTCACACAGTGAAGGAAAAGGACAAATTCCCTAGGTGGGGAACACATTCCTACTAACAGATGCCACGCCAGCAAATTTTCTGCCAAGGGGCAGAATGGACAGCTGGCAGGTGACCTGAATCAGGGCTGCCACCACAAGATTACATGTGGTCAGTTAGGGTGGGAGCCCAGAGACCTTGTCACATGGGGTCCCACACTTTTTACCCCCAAAGAGTCTGCTGAAAACTGGTACTGAATACTGGCACCACAAGCGCTTAGTTCTCTGGGCCTCAGGTTCCTATTGTGAAACGTGGATATTGGTAAAGCCCACTTCAGGGGGTGTTGAGATATAAGCCATGTGAATGATACCTTATGTGGGATGAGCAGTCCCCCACATATCACATCGTCCTCATCACAAGTCCCAGTTCTCTGAGATTGTGCCTCCCAAGTCCGTTCCATGGATATTACTTTGTTTCCATTTTTAATAAGGCTCTTTCCTCATGTTCATGGTCACTGGCAAACAGGAACTGCCTCGACACTGTCTGGGTCCCCAGGTTTGGCACACCATGCAGTCTGATGAGGAGATGCCCATCAGGAACAAATGGAGACCATGCAGGCATGAGGACAGTGGACATAGGCACCCAGGCAAACAAAGCCCTCCTGCCTCTCTCCCATGCTCCCAAAGCCCTACCTTGAACATAGAGATTATTCTCAGCCCTGGCAGAAGGAAATGGAGATGCGAGGCCCTGAAGATCTCCCTGCCCACATGCCACGGCAAGCAACTGCACGGCCCTCACTGGTCCTCGTTATGGGACTTGGAGGCAGGGTGGGACAGGGCATCTCTATTGTGTGAGAATTCTAGAACTCATGGTTTGTTCATGCAGGGCAGCAGGGAGTGAGCCTCCGCCCCAGGGTTGGGGGCTCACCCAGCTGGGGCAGCAGCAGGAGGCTAAGTAGACAATGTGGCCTGCCAGAGCCATGATGTGATGCTGCTGCCAGACACCTCTCTGGAATGGTGCTGCTGATGCCTTGCCCTGAACCTGTGACAGCACGTGCTGTCTGGCCCGAGACACTGCCTCCTGGGCTCAGCCTTGGCCTTGACGGGGCCCCTGTATCCCTAACCCTAAGTCTGTGATAGCGCCAGGTATCTGGCTTGTGACAGTGCCTAGTGCCTGGCCTGTGAGGCACTCCCAGTGCCCAGTGCAAGTTCCTTTATGAAGCCCTTCTCATGGCTCCCCTGGAGGTATGGAAACTGAGGCTCTGAGAGGGGGACGGCTAGTTCCTTGCTGTGACTGATTGAGCTGGAACTGAAGTTTTCCTTTTTCCCACTTTGCATTTTTTTTTTTTTTTTTTTTTTTTTTTTTTTGTGGTACACGGGCCTCTCACCGCTGCGGCCTCTCCCGCTGCGGAGCACAGGCTCCGGACGCGCAGGCTCAGCGGCCATGGCCCACGGGCCCAGCCGCTCCGCGGCACACGGCATCCTCCCAGACCGGGGCACGAACCCGCGTCCCCTGCATCGGCAGGCAGACTCTCAACCACTGCGCCACCAGGGAAGCCCCCACTTTGCATTTTTAAGAGAACAGCTCATGGGTAGAGGCCAGGTGTTTTGGGCCTGGGAGGTGAATTCCTGAGAGGAAGCAGCTTGCAAGCCTGGGTCTTCATGAATCAGCAGAATAAATGACATTTTGGGACCCCTCTCCACCACTCCACTGAAGTCCCCACCCCAAGAATCCCCTGAGGGACTGTCCATGAGGACGGCTCACTCCTGCTCCGCACCGTTACCAGTGTTGTCAAGATCATGGGTAATGAGACTGCTGCTCATTATGCTGCTAGAGGAGATGGACTGGGGCCAGCACTGTAGAAAACTTCGGAATCATTTAGCAAAGCAGAAAATGTGCCTACCTCACAACCTGCAGTTCCACTCCTGGTTGTGAGCCCTAGAAACATCATACACGTATGCAGGAGGAAAGACACATGAGACTGTTGGCAGCAGCACTGTTGGGTAGAGCCCCAACTAGAAACTACCCAGCTGCCATCAAAGGCAGGATGAATGCACGGAATACTCGAGCAATGAGAACAGACCACTACATGTAGTGACATGGGAATCTCATAAAACATATTGCTGAGTGAAAGAATTCAGACACCAAATGGTACATATTGCATGAAATTCAAAAACAGGCAACACAAACTATTTTTAGGGATACATGGTAGAAAATCAGATTTCCTACAATCAGATTTCCTCTGGGGGAAAGAGAGAGAAAGAGGGAGGGAGAGAGAGAAGAAAGAAAATCCAGAGAAGCAAAACTCTCTCTACTCTTCTGCCTTTGTGGAAAGTAATGTTTTGCGGGGGGAATGATGAACCAATAAAACCAAGATAATTGAATAAAGACCAAGCATATCCGTTATCACTGCCAACGTGAATACAAAGAAAAACCTCTACTTTTACAAGCCAGAGATTCTTATATTGGGTAGAAAAAAATCTACTCACATGCTACTCAATAGAGACTCACCTAAAACAAAGTGATATGAAGCAGTTGAAAGTAAAAGATGGGCAAAATTATATTAAGTATATGTAAGCAAAAATAGAAATGACAATATTAATCTCTAGAGATGTAATTCAGAACAAAAGCTTTAAACAGAAAAATAAAATTACTTTCTGTTGAAAAAAGATAAAAATTATAATGACTATGTAACATTAAAGCTGGTCATCAGTAACAACATCAAACAGTGATACACGAGAAATGGAAAAACTTCACTTGCAGTGGGAGAGTCTTCTCCAGCTTTGTCTATCTTTGAGGGATTGAACATCTATAAAAATCAACTGCACACTAGACTACTAAGAAAACCACAATAATTTCCCTATAAGTGGAACTAGTTTAGGCCACATATTTTACGATGATGCAATGAAACAAAGATTTAATAAGAATGAGTAAGTGAAATAAAACAAATGACTTGAAAATTTTAAAAATAAAGTTGGTTAACTTATTTCAAGGAAATAAAAACATTCTGTAAACTATTTAGAAAATACTAATAATTAGAGCAATGCATTAAAAAAACTTTTTGAGTGTGGTCAAGGCAAATCTATAACCTTAAAGGTATTTATTATCGAATAACAAAGAATGAAAATAAATGAATTAAATGTTCAAAGCAAGAAACTGTAAAAGGTACAAAATAACCCCAAGGAAAATCTGTAAGAAACATGTACAAAATATAAAATTATACCCTAACCAATTATTACAGCAGAGTTAGGAATGAACTCTACGATCTGGATCTTTGTAAAAAGAAATAATATTAAATAGGACAACGGGCATATTTTACACTGATAGGGTATAACCCATCAAGATGGTACAGCAGGCATGAACCTTGCACTCCTAACAACACAGCTTTCAAACATGAAGCAAGAATTGTTAGAACTGCAGGAAGAAATAGACAAACTCTGAATTCTCATGATAAACCGCTCAGGAATCAACAGATTTATAGATATAAAATATTTGAAGTGTTAGAGGATTTGAATAACACAATCAACAAGCCTGATCCAGTCAGTTCTAGCTAGAACTCTGTTTCAAAACACACACTTTTACTTCAAACGCACATGAAATATTCAATAAAACTGACCAAATACTAGGCACAAAGAAAACCTCAACACATTCCAGAATGTGGAAATAATTAAATCCATATTGATATAATTTTTAATAGAGAAAAAGGAGAAGCCCCTGTCCCTCCCCCAAACTATCCGTCAGAAGATTAAATAACACCCATATAGTACTCTTGGGTTAAGTAAGAAATACAGTGTGAAATAAAAAACAATATAGAATGAATGGCAATGAGGTCAGTACATATAAAATCCTGTGAAATACGGCCAAAGTGAGACTCACAGGAAATTTTATGGAATTAGTGAAAATATTAGAAATGAAAAAAGTCTATAATAATGAACTAAGCATACTACTCAAGAAGTTAGAAAAAGAACAATAAAGTAAATCTCCCCAAAGGAGAAGATTGAATTACTAAAGCTAAAAGAACTTTCATGAAACAAAATAAACAAAAAGAAGCATATTTGATCGCTAAAATCAAAAGGTAGTTTGTACCATTTAGGAGTTGACAAGTAAGAGAAACTTCCACTCAAACAGGCTTAAAATTTCTGTCTCCTCTCTTCAGTGATGGTGGCTTCATTCTGAGTTGATCCCCTTATTGAAAAATGGTTGCCAGCATCCTTCTGCCTCCTCATCCACATTAAGAGAGACAGTATGGGGACTTCCCTGGTGGTGCAGTGGTTAAGAATCCGCCTGCCAATGCAGGGGACACGGGTTCGAGCCCTGGTCCGGGAAGATTCCCACATGCCGCGGAGCAACTAAGCCCGTGTGCCACAGCTACTGAGCCTGTATGCCTAGAGTTCACGCTCTGCAACAAGAGAAGCCACCGCAATGAGAAGCCCGCACACCACAAGGAAGAGTAGCCCCCGCTCACCACAACTAGAGAAAGCCCTCGTGCAACGAGGACCAAACGCAGCCAAAAATAAATAAATAAATAAAAATTAAAAAAAAAGAGAGACAGTATGCATTTCTCTCCTCTAACCATACCTTATGCTTATTGGGATAACCTAACTGGGGTCAGGTGGCCGGGCACTGGACTATGCTAATTAGATCAAGCCAATGAGCCACCCACTTGGGAGCTGGGAGTGTGACAGCTTCTTCCTGAAGATGATGAGCAACATGGCAGACAGTGTGGACTAATGACTAGGACCTGTAGTAATATGAGGGAAGGATGGATACCATAAAGCTAACCAATAACAGTACATCAGGTGTTTTTTTGGAAAATACCTATGAAATAGACAAAAATTTGGCAATTTTAATCTTTAATAATTAGGAAACGTGAAAGAGTACACATGTAAATAATATTAAAAATAGGAAAGGAGCCATAGGTTCAAATTTTACGTATCAGTTAAAAATTTTAAAATCTAAGCTAAATTGATTTATTTTACTAAAATTAATGCAAAAAGAGGTGGGAAACCCAACTAAGCCAATAACTATGAAAGTTTTTTTTTTAAATAGTCGAAGATTTGTCCCCTAAAAAAGGCATCAGGCCCAATAAGTTTTATGTGCACAATCTACCAAACGTAAGGAACAGATAATGCTGGTGTTATATAAACTGCTCTAGGGCACAGGAAAAGACTAGAAAGCTCCTCAACATGTTTTAAGATGCTAGCATAGCAATGGCACCAAGGGTGGAACAGAAAGGAAAATTGTAGGCCAATCCAATATTGGAACAAAAATTCTAAACAAAACGGAAGAAATTTAATCCAGAGTGTATTACAGGATTTACCTAAGAAATCTACCGGAGATCTAGTCATGTGTTTCACTAAGTAAACAAATTAAATAAGAATAATCATCTTAACAGTTCACAACTGTGTCACCTGGGCCCAAAACAGTGCCTGACACAGAGGAAATTCCAAGTATCTGGGGAATGAATGAAAGAATGAAGTCAGGGTCAGTACATGTACCCTCACCATTATTGCTACTATTTCATATTGTGCTGGAGTCTCCAGCAATGAGATAGCAAAAGAAGTAAATGGTGTGACTTTCAAAAAGGACAAGAGGGAGCTGTCACCATTTTAGGTGATGTGATTACCCCAAAATAAGCCAAGAGAATCAACTGAAAAACTACTGAATTTAATACACAGTTTTGCAAGATGACCAGGAATCAAGATCACTGTTTTTTTTTAAATCCATCAACAGCTTTAAAATACCTAATATGCAGAATTAGAAAAAGTGTAATGGGAAAAGATACCACCAATAACAGACATAATCAAAATCTGTAAACTACTTAGAAACAAACTCAATGGTTTTCCAGACATCCATGAATAGAAGAGCTGAATGAATAGAGACATATACCATATTCCTGGTTAGGAACTCAACACTGTAAAAATGACGGTTCTCCCCAAATTATTCTGTGTATTTAATTTCAGTTAAAATACCAATAACATTTTTAATGAAAACCGACAAACTGATTCTAAAGTTTATATGGAAGGCAAACTTTGTAGATTAGGCAATTTTTTTTTTTTAAAGAAGAGGAGAGCTTTTGCTACCATTTAACAAAACATAACATGAAGCTGATTGAAACAGTACAGCACTAGCCCAGGGACAGACAAACAGATTAGTGGGAAATAATAAAGGTTTCAAAACCACACCCACAAATATATTAGGATTTCATTATTATAAATGTGGACATTCAAATCAGCAGGAAAGGATGGACTCTATAAGAAATAATGTCAACCAAGTTGGTTCTCCAGTTGAAAACAGAGTTAGCGCCTGACTCACACTATATATAACAGAAATTTCAAAAGGATTACAGTTACACATAAAAAATAAATTTATCAAAATATTAAAAGAAATATGTGAAGATAGTTTTATAATCTGGAGATGGAGAAGGCCAAGTTAAGCAAGCCACAAAATCCATAAAGAAAGTAAACACTGACTGACTTCATTCAATAATAATTTTTAAAGTCTTTACAGGAAAATTACCCATATATTCCACATATTTGTAAAAGATAAGTGACAACAACTGGAGAAAATATTTGTAAAATAATTGACAAAAGCTTAATATTCAGAAAAGATAAAGACCTTCCATGAGAAAAAGATAACCTAATTTCTAAAATAAGCATATGAACGGAGGATTTACTAGTGAAAAGGTAAACCTTTTTTTCAATAAACACATGAAAAGACATTTTTCCAATCAAGAAAATGCAAATTAAAACAGCAATGATATAACTTTCTACCACTGGATGGGCAAAATTTTTGAAGATTAATAATACCCATTTTTAGCAAAAAGGAGAAGCGTTCATTCTTGTATACGGTAGGTGTGAATGTATACTGGTTCAGCTTTTGGGAGGAGTAAATTATATTCATCCAAAATTACTAAATTTGTGTCTACTCTGATGGTCCTCCCCTGAATCCACTCCTAGGAAGACCGCTGCAGAAATGCTTCAGACTGTGCTCTCCCCCACCCCACCCCCGAGCACGCAGGAATATGCTCATGGCAGCACTGTCACAATGCCGACAAGTCAGAAACAGCCTAAAACCTGGTGCTGGTTAAATAACATACATTACATCCACACGGTACACATGCAATAATGTAAAATTATGAATAGCTCTAGGTACTGACATAGGTTTTCAAGGCATATAGTTTTTTTTAATGTAGGTTATTAATAATACATATATAAGATTCTATTTATTTAAAAAACCATAAAGATATTTTATTTAAGGATGCCAACAATGATTACTTCTGGGGAGGGGAGCAGCATTGGTGGTGGGGGTGAATGAGCAAGGGAGAATCTTTACATGTATTTCTGAATTTTTTTGGTAAATCACAACAAAAATTCAGACATCGCTTTTAATTGTTTTTAATTTTTAAAAAATGTAGGGGGGGGTTTCCCTGGTGGTGCAGTGGTTGAGAGTCCGCCTGCCGATGCAGGGGACACGGGTTCGTGCCCCGGTCCGGGAAGATCCCATATGCCACAGAGCGGCTGGGCCCGTGAGCCATGGCCGCTGAGCCTGTGCGTCCGGAGCCTGTGCTCCGCGACGGGAGAGGCCACAACAGTGAGAGGCCCATGTACCGAAAAAAAAAAAAAAAAAAAAAAAAATGTAGGAGGGGAACTTTTATAATCAGTTTTTTTTTTTAATGCCATTTTTAAAAAAAAAAGAAAGCTGATTTTGGAGCACGGTATGTGGGTCCTTCCTACTGTCACCTACAGTGCATGTCTCAACTGCTCTCTTACAGCATGCCCAATTTCCAGTTGAGGAAACTGATGCCTCAGGCCCAGGCCCTTTCCCAAAGCCCCAGCACAAGTGATATAGCAAAAACCATCAGTCCCCACTCTGAAGAGCCTGCTGGCAGAATTAATTCCAGGAGGCCTTACCCACGCACCAACCCCCAACACCCGGGGGCCACCCAGAAAAGAGAACAGAGCCAGCTCATGTTTGCACAGATATAATCCCTGCTATCCTGGTCCCCAATTCCAAAGCCCTTCTAGGCCACAATTTCCTTCTCCTGGTCACTCAAAGCCTAGTCATCCACCACATCCTCCCCACTAGGAGGTCAAAGCAGGACCCAGTCTCCCAGGGGCCACTCTTTTCCCACCTTGATCTTTGTTGATTACAGACCCATGACCTTGATCTAACCTTGATCTGGCCCCATTTGGCAAAGGCAAAGCACAGAGAAGAAAGGAGAAGGGAGATCAGGGGCCCATCTGGGGCTGCAGCAGCCAGGACAGGAGTAGGAGCCAGGAGGAGGTGCAGAGGACTGAGAGAACCCCATTGCTTATTTGCTTCTTGATCCATTTGCTGTATTTGGTGATACGGGTATACACTCCTGGATTATGTACTTGGGCTCAGGCCTTTTCCCAGGACAACACCCCAGCAAGAATCCATGTATCCTCGACTTCACAAGCCAACGGACCCCCAGGGTCCCCCCTAGGCAAAGAGAGAGGAGTGATGGAGGCTCTGGACCCAGCTGGGACCCAAGGGATTGGGGGACCCAGAATGCCCACCCTCTGAGTTCTGCTTGGAAGCTTCTTTCATTCCTTGAGGATCTCACTACCTGGAGTCCTCCTTCACTCCTCAGTTGGGGATCCCATCCCAGAATATCAGGCAAAATCAAAGTCACGGGGAAGGCAGATGGGAGCAGAGCACTACCTGATGATGATGACAAAGAGGGAGGCCAAGCAAACCTCCCCCTGGGGAAATGCCCCCCACCTGGGGTCATCCCAACCGAAGGAGAGCTGCCAGAACCTCCCAGAAACTCACATAGCACAAGTTTTCTCCATAATTGGTGGCACAGATCATGTCCCCCAGGACAAGGGGGACAACGCGGGGGATGAGGGACTTCTTGCGGTAAATCCGGTCACAAATCTTGTTGTCCATGATAAACACCTCAGCCTCCCGCAACGCTGGGGTCAGTGTGGAGTTGGCTGTGGAGGAGTCCAGTGGGGTGAGAACTGACTCCTCACTCTACTCAGCCCTGCCTATTCCCAGGGTCTTGTCACCTCCATCCTCAGGACTCAGCCACACCCCTTCACACCTCCATGCCCTCCTTCACTTGGCCCTTCCCCCTGTGGTGTGGACCATGTTGGGCAAGCACCTTGCCCTCTAAGGCTCTATTTCAGGATCCCTTTCTCTGGGAATCTTTTGCTCCTGAACCAAGCAGGCTACAATCCAAGTTTCAATGCAACCACTCAGAAATTGAGAGCCCACCCCCATGCTGCTTCTCTCCAGCCTCTGAACTCTATACTGGCTGTGCCCTCTGCCACCTGATTGACATTCACTCTTCCTTCAGGCATCTCAGGCAGACTCTCTGCCAGAGCTCATTCCAGATCCCTCCCGACTTGCTCTCAAGATCACCTGACAAAGTCTTTGCCTCTTTCCTTGTTAATCTGTGCTTCCACCCATACTCAGTTATGAGTTCCCTAGAGGCAGGGCATGCATTACCAGTGACAAGGGTTTGGCGTGTGGCAGATGCCTGAACATCGAAGTTTCTCAGATGAACAAATCAGTGAGTGAGTGAATTTATGAATCCCTGACTCTGAGCTTCCGTAAGAGGCAAATGATCAGGTTTTCCTAGGACTAAATGAAGTGTCCATAGCACATGCAATGGTGTAAACCATGGCAACAGTTCCCATGTGAGGAGCAATCCTAACACATCCAAAGAACCAGGGGCCAGAGGTAACGGCCACAAGCTTCCTGAGAGGCACCATGAGGGGGCTCATCAGGAGAGGCCCCAGAGGAAAGGAGTGTACCCTCTGGGGTACCACATGTCACCCCGACCCCATCCTCCTCACCTGAGAAGCACTGTTTAACCTGGCCCCAGCCAGTCACCCAGCACTGCGTCCCAACCTTCAGGTTGTAGTTGGGCTCCGGGAGGCAGATGGGCTGCACGTACTTGCTGACGACGACAGGAGTGTGAAGCTGGAGGAGGGCAACATCACCCGCGATGAAGTTCTAGCCCCAGTACTTGGGGTGCGTAATGAGGTCCCTCACAGGGATCAAGAGGGCCCTCGTGGAGTCCGTGGGCTTCAGCTTGAAGGTGTCGAGAATCACTGAATACTCTTTTGTGCTACAGGAGACACAGAGCCCCACCTGGTAGATGTCAGGTTCTCAAGCAACACTATGCTCCTACCTCCGCCAAGGACGCTCCCCTTAGCAGAAGTCCTGCCTGATTTGCCCGGCTCACTCCATCCTGCTCATCTACCCAGGGGGCCCTTGGAGTCCGAGATATGACTGCCTCCTCATTCATCAGTCAAGCTGATTCAAGTGGCCTGGTCTATGTGCTGTGGATTTGAGTGTGCAGCTATTAGCATGCATGCGTGTTCTAATGTGTGTGAGGGGTGGGGTGTATACGGGGTGCATGCAGTTGCCCTGGTTAGGATATAGTCTTTGTTGCTTGGGGCTCCTGCCCAAGCTCAGTCCCCGGCCTCTGTGAGATCATGAGCATGACTCTTCCCTGTTCTGGACATCCCTTCCCACTCCGCCCCACGTCCCCCACTGCCACGTTGTTTCATAGAGGAAATGAGGAGTCTAGGCTGGGCCCGCTGCAGCCCTGGGTCTCCGTGGGCCACACTCACCCTTGGATGCAGTGGGCAGCAGTCACTACCCAGTCGAGATCAATGAGGGCTCCTCCACACACATGCTCATTTTCCACTCGAAGGCTCACCTCCCAGGGCCAATGGCGTGTCACGTCCAAATTCTTCGGCCACCAGGGTTTGCCACAAGCTTCAGGAACAAGCGTGACAGGGAGATACAGTGGCCGCATAGAGGAGGATAAGAATGACTGTGACCAAGATGCCCTCCAGGGTAATTTGCATGAGGCTGTAAACTCGGGGGCTTGCTTCCATTTCAAAGAAGGGGAGACCGAAGGTGAGAGAAGAGCAGTGGCCTGCCCAAAGGCACTGAGCTGACAGAAAGTGACAATGACAGAGATAAAAAGCATCAAGACAGAAACACAGAGACATGACAGGAGGAGGAGAGAGATACTGAGACACACAGGGAGCAAGCAGCACAGAACCTCAAAACAAGGGAGAAGCATAGAAGGAGCCCCAGGACAGGAAATGTATTTTCTTGTGTCAGGGTAAGTCCCTAGGCCACGTTCCTGAAAGGCTATAAAGCTTTCTGCATCTCTTAGATGCAAAAGGCCTCTGTCCCCACACTACTCAGAGTCAAGAAAAGCTCCAGACTTCTAGGTCAGAAGTCTTTACACAGACCATTCAAGAAAAAGTCCCAGCATGGAGCCAACAGAGGCCTCCCACTCTGTGTAACAGCTGACACACTATCAGTTTGCAAGTAGTTCCAACAATCAAGTTGTATGACTGCATGAATATGGACACAGATGCAGAAATTGTAAATAAAATATTAGCCAATATTATATTTTTTAAAATTATGCACCGTGATCATGTAGAGATTGTCCTGGGGTACAAGGGTGGTCCCACAATGGAAGCAGTCTCTGTGTATTCCCCACATAAACAGTTATTTTTCTCTAAAAGAACTGTGCTTTTCTCAATAGACACAGAAAAAGGTATTTGAAAAAATCAACACAGATTTACGACTAAAAAACAGAACACTCTTAGTAAACTGGGAACAGAAAGAAAATACTTATTTATACAAGTTATATGCCACAAACCTACAGCAAACATCATATAACATTAAGAAACAGGCCAAAAATTTATACTTTCTGAAGCCAGGAATAATGATACTTTGTGGGAGGAGGACAAAGGAAGTAACTGGGAGGACATAAGAGAGCTTCTGGGTGCTGGTACTGCTCTACTTTCTGACCTCGGTGGAGACTGCACAGGTGCGTTCACTGTGTGATAATTTCTTGAGCTGGACACATAATTTGTGCACTTTTTTTGTGTATGTATATAATACTTCAGTAACTGACTTTTGAAATCAATAATATTTCTCTATGCCAACCAACCTGAGTATAGCACAACTATATTCAAAATAAGATACAGTTTATAGCTAAAAATTATAAAATATCCTGGAATTAAAGTATCCAACACTAAGCAAGATTTTTGCAGTAATACATTTTAAACTCTAATGAAGGACACTGAAAATGACTGGCATAAATGGAGAAAGATCTATTGCTTTTAAATAGAATAACTAAATATTTCAGGTGTAATTCTTCCTAAAATTAATCTATAAAGTCACTTACCCAGTTAGAATTTTTAAGAAATTTGATAAACTTACTCTAAAATTGAAATAGAAAAACAAAGGTCCATAAATAGTTCCATCTTTGACAAAGCAAAGAAGGGATACTTGTCCTAGCAGATATTAAGGCACACATCAAAGCCATAGTGACAAAAACAGTGTGGTATTGACAAGGACAGACAAGTGGACCAAAAAAAAAAGGAATAGAGAGCTTGAGATTGTTTCAGAGAATACAGGAACTTAATGTAAATAAAGGAGCCACCACAATCAGTGAGTAAAGGATGGATTGTTGAGTAGATGGTGCTGGGAAAACTCGCTCACTATAAAAGAAATAAGAAAAACAAAACTGGATTCCTCTCTAGTAGTACTTGAAGACCTCAACGTGAAAGGTAAAACCATAAAGTTAACAGCCAACCATGTGGCATGGGGTGGGAAAGGACTCTTTAAATAAAACCTCAAACCACAATCCATAAAGCATTAAACTGATTAACTTGATTACATCAAAATCAAGGATTTTTGACCCCAGGAACAAAGTTAACCGTCAGATGACAGATGAGGAGGTAATATTTGCAATATCTAAAATCAGTACAAGACTTTTATTAGGAATATACAAGGAACTCCAGGAAATCAACAAGAAAAAAGAATAGACAATATGCAAAGGATAAAGCAGTCAGTTTATTAGAAGAGGAAACTCAAGAAGCCAACAGCACATTGAGACATGCTCAAACTCATTAGTAATGAGAAAAATGTCAGTTAAACTAAGAAGTCGGCCTTTTCTCACCTTCTGAGATGGCCCACACTCTGTCTGGGGAATGTGTTTCTCTCTAAATAAATCCACTTCTTACCTATCACTTTGTCTCTCACTGAATTCTTTCTGCAATGAGACATCAAGAACCTGAGCTTCATTAAGTCCTGAAACCAGCGCTGTTTACAATAGCCAAGTCATGGAAGCAACCTAAATGTCCATCGACAGATGAATGGATAAAGATGTGGTACATATATACAATGGAATATTACTCAGCCATTAAAAAGAATGAAATAATGCCATTTGCAGCAACATGGATGAATCTGGAGATTATCATACTGAGTGAAAAAGGAAGACGTTTTATTTATAAGCAAGTCAAGAGAATTGATTGTGAAGATTCCTGAGGAGGAGAAAAGGGGAATGGGATCTAAAGCTCAAGTGGAAGGACAACACATCATCTGAATGCTGATAAATGCCCTGGAAGGAGCTTAACACCAAAACATCCCCAGCAACCAACCAGGCAGCTGGCCCAGAGGAAAAGGGGAGAGCTGGCAATGCCGAGAAGGCTGAGGAGGAGGAGGAGATTGACATTGATCTGACAGCACCAGAAACAGAGAAGGCTGCCCTTGCTATTCAGGGCAAGTTCCAGCGATTCCAGAAAAAGAAAAAGGATCCCAGTTCCTGAATAACCAGCCTTACCCTTCACCTTGCTCCCTTCCTTCCCCTTCTCCACAGCTCTGACTCCCATGTATCTTTGTCTCTTTGTCCCTCAAGCTTCTCATTGAGGCAAGTTCAACACTTATACATTATTTTCTCTGGCCCCTCACGCCATCACAGCTGCAGAGGCACAAGGAACACAGGGAAGATGAAGAATTCAACAGGCAGCCACTTGCTTAAGGGTGAAACATTTTCTCCTTGGGATACAGCTCCTTGATCAGTACCTGTGCCTGCACTATGAGGTTGAAGAGCAAGAGGATTTGAGGTTGAGAGAGGGACCCCTAACAATGTGGGAATGAGGGAAAAGCCTTCAGAGTAGGGTGCCCGAGGGTGGGGCATATGCCCTGTTCCACTGGTTACAACATTCACACTTCAGGTAGCATTTTTTACCTTCACATCCTTCTCATCAGGACCTCAACTTCCCTCCTATGAGCTAAGCCACAGTGGGGACTGGAGCCTCCCTTTCCCCTGGGCAGACCTAAATCAAACTGCTCCCATGTTAGTGCATGCTCAGTAGATTAGTTCCAAGGAAGGCCGACTGTGACTGGTAGAGACGAGGAAAAGTTTCCTTCATCGTCTAGTCTAGAACCGTAAGGGGCAGAAGTGGAAGAGGTTCAAGGGGCCACAGGCAGGGAAATGGGAAGATTTGGGAAGGAAATCGCCAGTTGATTTGGGAAGAAAAGAAAAGTGAAGGAGGAGGAGATCTCTAAGGACACAAGTTACTGCTGGTAAAGGTGTACTATATGAAGGATTCTTGGGGCTTTGTTAACCTGCCTACCTCTAACCCCTCATGCCTAGCCACCCTCAGAGGCCACAAAAACCAAGTGACCCTTGTAGCTCTCAGCTGCCCCACTGTGGAGTCAGAGCAGAAGTGGAACAGCCACTCTATGTGATTTTAGCATGTTTAATAATTATGAAAGCAATAAACAAAATCCTCAAGTGGGAAAAAAAACTAAGAAGTCATTTTTTTGTCTATTAGATAGGCAAAAAATGTAAAAGCTGGATCATGCCAAGGGGTGGGAGGTCTGTAGCAATATATACACCTTCACAAACTGCTGGTAGGAATGCAGAGGGCTGACTCAACTGCAATATGGGCAATAGATTAAAATATGCTATCAATGTAAATTTTTGAAACTGATAACTTGTACTGTGGTTATCTAAGAGAATATTCTTAGAAAACACACACCAGAGTATTTAAAGAGCCATGCTGTATGTTACCCTCAACTGATTCTGAAAAAAATTTTGTGTGTGTGCATGTTCCTTGTACTATTTTTGCATTCTTTTTTGTAAGTTTAAAATTATTTCCAAATAAAATGTTTTTTTAAATGGGACTGAATGAAAAGAGGAGGAAACAGAAAGAGATCTAGAGAACATGCTATTTGCATAAGTTAGAAATACATGCACACAAAACCACAATATGTATTTTTACAAAAACACACACAAACAGAAAGATACACATCAAATACACAAGAAAGGCTGGGAGAAGGGTGAAGAGGGGGAATAGGGGTGGGGCATGGACACAAGCAGAAATAACTAACTTAACCAAACAATCCATAACAAATTAGGGTGCACCTGTGACAAAGGAAGCCCGCGAACAAGCAGGAGCAACCCAACCCTCCACCCCTGAGGTCTAAGGAAAATGACAGGAAGACCCCAGAAGACACTGCCACAGGGCCCAAGAGGCTCCATTTGCAAATGAACAGTTTAGAGCTCAAAATGTTTCTATGTGGAAAAGGATCTGCATCAGCCTCCTGGACATGTTCCCTGATGGGATGCAGCCTGGGTTCAACTTTAAGAGGTTCTGCATTCCCACAGGAGGCCCAAATACTCTTTTAATGTGCACTGTTGAGTCTGTACGTCCTGAACAACACAGGCTGTTCTTTAGAAGGCAGGCCACTTAGACTGAATTTCTGCTTCCTATAGACCCAGAAACATTATCTCTGTGACCCTCTTCAGAACATACCCTCCCAGGATCCAAGGTTTTCTTGAAGCAGGGGCTCACCTTACCCACCTGGTTTGGTGTTGTCTCCTTTGTAACCTGGAGGAGAAAGGGGGACAGAGATGAAGTAAGAGGTTGTAACAGGATGACAGTGAAGAGGTGCATTCTTCATTAATTAGTTAATTCATTCATTCACCAAATATTTCCCCACCTCCCACTCTGTTCCCAGCCTGGAGCCCAAGGCCAGGGGGCTGGGGGCAGGGCACAGGGGTGTACAGAGGTGTATCAGACAGATACATCCTGTATTTGCCCTTGAAGAGCAGGTTGCCCAGCAGAGGAGACATAAGTAAACACACAATCACCCATGTGCGATCAATGTGGGGACAAGGCCACAGGTGTCAGGTAAGCCCAAAAGAAGTGGTGGACAGGGAGGCTTCTAGGAAGAGGGGTTATTGTGCCAGATCTTAAGGATGAGAAGGTAAAACAGAAATGAAAAGTGATGACATTCTTTATGAAAGAAACACCATAAGGTGGAGACTCCAGAGGATAAAGGGCAAGGCCCACGATGACAAGAAATGATGCCCGGGGAAGAAAGTCAGGGGTCATCACGAGTGCCTTCATAAGCCAGGCCAAGAAGCCTGAGTGATAGGCTCTGCAGAACCCAGGCAAGAAATGAGGGCTGAATGAAGAAGTGGCAGTGAGAACACACTTGGTGAGCTGGATGTGGGACTGAGGGAGAAGGCTGAATCTAGGATGACCCCCCAGTTTCTGATTTTAGAGAAGAGTGACTACTATCCACTGAGTAAGAGAACCCAGTTTATAGGAAGAAGAGGGCCTCAACTTTGGAACCCAAGGAGTTGAGATGGCTCTAGGTCATCCAGGTACAGATGTCCAGTAGGTGGCTGCACATCCATGCACATTGTTTTGCGAGGCAGCATCACATACATGGCAGCTCAATGCCCAGAGCAAGTGAGCTCACCCAGGGAGCAGTGAAGAAGGAACCCAGACAGCATCTTAGGGAACACCAATATGTCAGGGATGAACAGAGCATGGGTGGCCTGGGAGGGACACAGAAGGGCAAGGGAGTCACCCTGAGGTAGAGGAGAATTAGGAGACATAGGCTGAGAGAAGCCAAGGGACTAGAGAAAATGAAAAAAGAGGGAGGAGCAGAAAGGTTAGGGATGTTAGGACAGAGGCATGCCAGGAATGGGCTAAGGGTTAAGTGAAAAGTGAGGAAGCACCTGAAGGAAACATGAAGTGAAAACTTATTTTGAGAAATGTGGCAGCGAGGGGAAGAGATAGGGTGAAGAAACACAGCAAATAGAAAGGGAGAGGATAGAGATCGATGAGAGCACAGGTAGGGCCCAGAGTCCAGAGCAGGGGTGAGCAGCCTGACCTTGAACAGGAGGTCTGTCTCTGATTCCTAAGGAAAGGGGAGCGGGTGGCACTGAGTTGTCAGGTTTGGAGGGGTCCCCGGGCTGAGGGAGTCAAGGGGACAGTGCCTGAGGGCATGCGTTTCCTGAGGGAAGGAAGCCGCTGCTAGAGAGGCACCCTCGGTAGGAGCTGAGGGTCTGGGAAGCAAGTGAGGTGAGGAACATTCGTCTAAGTGTTTGGAGACCATGAGTTTGGCCCGGACCGCCTACCCGGAGCGGGGTCTCCAGCACTGCCCTGCTGCGTGGGAAGATGAGCCCTGAGGATGCCGTCAAGAGGGTGGTTCGGGTCTCAGCCGCGACATCCACGCCTCCAGGAGGAAACGCTGGGATGCCCCTCGCACCACAAGGCCCCAGGAAGCTACAGGGCTGGCGGGTCTCAGGGCGGAAGCTGAGAGCACGGGAGTCTGGGATCCCCGGAACCGCCCTGGGAGATGCCCGGAGGGGTAGCAGAGGAGAAGGGGCTGCGGGTGGGCGCCGCGAGGCCTGTCCCGGCCTCGAGTGTGGGTTTTGGCGGGGCGGGGGGGGGGGGTGGCGGCGTCGGGGAAGAAGGACCCAGAACGGGAGCGGCGCAGAGCAGGCGCCGCCTCACCGGAGTTCAGCAGCATCAGCACCAGGAGGTGGCAGCTCCAGCCCGAGGGTCTTGAGGCTGCAGGCCCAGCGCTGAGGCAGGTCAACGATGCGGCCATGAGGCCCCTGAGGCGTCCGCTAGCGGCAGCAGGGACGGCTCGCAGTAGCCCCGGACGCCGCGACTACGTCTCCCGCACGTGACGCACGTGATGGAGTTCCGGCACGTGACAGCCCCTCCGGCACGTGATGACGTCGCGGACCTGTGACGGTGCCCCTGGAACGATGAACGTTCCTCTGCACTTACCCCACCTCGTGCGGGTTCCCTGAAGATGACTGCAGAGCCCGGGGCTTGTCATTGCCTCTGTGGTGGCCAGTCCCATGGAAGTACCCCCAAGTGCCTTAAGTGGGTGACTGTCCCCCAAAACCTGGCCGGTGAAGGCACATCCAAATCCCTGGACTAGTGTTGGCACCTTGTCGCCCAGCCTCTGATCATAACCTTGTTTCCCTGGGCTTCGTGCACGGGAGAGCTTCATAATTTACATTGATTTGAGAATCTGAAAAGGTGTAGAAAGCACAAGGAAAGAACAGTAAGGCTAGGGAATCAGGGAGGATGTCTTTACAAAAGTGACATTTAAGCTGGACCTAAGATGAACAAAGAGTCTTGGGGGAGAACTCAAAGGAAAGGCATTTATCTTCTTCCACGAACCGTCAGTGGGATGGTGGAAACTGAAAGAAATAGTGGCAAAAACCACCATTTCTTGGGCTTTCACAGGGTTTTTGTAGAAGAATGTGGTCTTTGGATCTGCTCAGTGTGTCCAAGATTGGGAGCTGACAACCAAGATTCCTGCTGCTCCTGTCCAGTGTGAGGGATCCAGATCTGGGGACCACATTCCCCACCCTAGCATCTAAAGTGGTCCAGATGATGAGTTGTACCAATAGGAGGTGAGGAGAGGTTACAGATGCCACTTCCATGCCAAGGCAGTAGAGAGGAGGTTCACTTCTCTACTTGTGTTAATGCAGAGCAATGGTTCTCCAAGTGTGGTCTGCAGAGCAGCACCAGCATCACCTGGGAACTTGTTAGAGTTGTACATTCTCAGGACCCACCCCAGACTTATAGGATTGAAAACTCTGGGAGTAGAATCAGTGATCTGTAGTTTAAAAAGCCCTCCAGGGAATTCTGAGGTAGGGAAGCATGAACTACAGGGTTAAGTGGAGCTATAAGATGGAGAAAAGCCACCTGCTGATCAAGAACACCTGATAGGGATGATACAGGAACAAGAAGTTAAATTTATTTTTAACCCATAAATACTCAGTGGCTTCTTTTTTAAAAATTTATTTTATTGAAGTATAGTCGATTTACAATGTTGTGTCAGTTTCTACAGTACAGCAAAGTGATTCAGTTATATAGGTATAGATATTCTTTTTCACATTCTTTTCCATTATGTTTTATCACAGTATATTGAATATAGTTCCCTGTGCTATACAATAGGACCTTACTGTTTATCCATTCTATATATAATAGTTGGCATCTGCTAATCCCAAACTCCCAATCCATCCTTCCCCCTCCCCACCTGGGCAACCACAAGTCTGTTCTCTATGTCTGTGAGCCTGTTTCTGTTTCGTAGATAAGTTCATTTGTGTCATATTTTAGATTCCACATATAACTGATATCATATGGTATTTGTCTTTCTCTTTCTGACTTACTTCACTTAGTATGATAACCTCTAGGTCCATCCATGTTGCTGCAAATGGCATTGTTCCATTCTTTTTTATGGCTGAGTGGTATTCCTTTATATATATGCACCACATCTTTATCCATTCATCTGTCAATGGATATTTAGGTTGTTTCCATGTCTTGGCTATTGTGAATAGTGCTGCTCGTAACATAGGGGGTGCGTGTATCTTTTTTTTTTTTGGCTGCATTGGGTCTTCATTGCTGCACGCAGGCTTTTTCTAGTTGCAGCGAGCGGAGGCTACTCTTCGTTGCGGTGCACGGGCTTCTCATTGTGGTGGTTTGTCTTGTTGCAGAGCACAGGCTCTAGGCACACGGGCTTCAGTAGTTGTGGTACGTGGGCTCAGTAGTTGTGGCTCATGGGCTCTAGAGCACAGGCTCAGTAGTTGCGGCGCACGGGTTTAGTTGCTCCATTTCATGTGGGATCTTTCCGGACCAGGGATCGAACCCATGTCCCCTGCAATGGCAGGCGGATTCTTAACCACTGTGCCACCAGGGAAGTCCGCATGTATCTTTTTGAATTATAGTTTTGTCCAGATATATGTCCAGAAGTGGGAGTGCTGAATGATATGGTAACTCTATTTTTAGCTTTTTGAGGAATCTCCATACTGTTTTCCATAGTGGCTGCACCAATTTACATTCCCACCAACAGTGTAGGAGGGTTCCCTTTTCTCTACACCCTCTCCAGCATTTGTTATTTGTAGATTTTTTGATGATCGCCATTCTGGCTGGTGTGAGGTGATACCTCATTGTAGTTCTGATTTGCACTTCTATACTAATTAGTGATGTTGAGCATCTTTTCATGTGCCTGTTGGCCATCTGTATGTCTTCTTTGGAGAAATGTCTATTTAGGTCTTCTGCCCGTTTTTCGATTGGGTTGTTCGTTTTTTTGCTGTTGAGTTGTATGAGCTGTTTTTATATTTTTGTAATTAAGCCCTTGTCAGTCGCATCATTTCCAAATATATTCTCCCAGTCACTAGGTCCTCTTTTCCTTTGTTTATGGTTTCCTTTGCTGTACAAAAGCTTGTAAATTTGATTAGGTCCCATTTGTTTATTTTTGTTTTTATTTCTATTGCCTTGGGAGACTGACCTAAGTAAAAGTTGGTATGATTTATGTCAGAAAGTTTTGCCTATTTTCTCTTCTAGGAGTTTTATGGTGTCATGTCTTATATTTAAGTCTTTAAGCCATATTTTTAAAGATTTATTATTTAATTTATTTATTTTTGGCCTCGTCAGGTCTTAGTTGTGGTACATGGGATCTTTGTTGAGGTATGTGGGATCTTTCACAGCAGCACGTAGGCTTCTCTCTAGTTGTGGCACACAGGCTCCAAGGAATGTGGGCTCTGTAGTTGTGGTGTGTGGGTTCCAGAGTGCATGGGCTCTCTGTAGTTTGTGGCACACAGGCTCTCTAGTTGAAGCACGCAAGTTCGGTAGTTGTGGCGCAAGGGCTTAGTTGCCCCACTGCATGTGGGATCTTAGTTCCCTGACCAGGGATCGAACCCACATCTCCTGCATTGGAAGGCGGATTCTTTACACTGGACTACCAGGGAAGTCCCCTTTAAGCCATTTTGCGTTTATTTTTGTGTATAGTGTGAGGGTGTGTTCTAACTTCATTGATTTACATGCGGCTGTCCAACTTTCCCAACACAACTTGCTGAAGAGACTCTTTCCCATTGTATATTCTTGCCTCTTTTGTCGAAGAATAATTGAACATACATGTGTGGGTTTGTTTCTGGGCTCTCTATACTGTTCCATTGATCCATATGTCTCTTTTTGTGCCCCTACCACACTGTTTTGATTTTCAGTGGCTTCTTAAAGCAGCTGGCTCGATACTTATTAATAGACTGTATTTCATGTAAGTTCCCAGTCTCTCAACCCCAGCCTTCCTCGGGCAACACATGAGACAGACTGCACTCTGAAGCCCATGGATATCTGGGAGCTGAAATGCTGACCCCTGGAAGGGCAGGTGACAGGAGATTGAGAGGGAATAAATCACCAGCAAGACACAGAGACTCTGGGATACTCTGTCCTAGAAAAATGGTAAAGAGCCAGTACCTAATATAGGGAATTTCTCATATAATTCTCCCTGTGGAAATGCAATCTTTGGTAAGAGTGGAGGTGAGCAGCAAGTAGAAGCAGGGGAGGAGGAATAATATTGCTCATGCCCTAATTTTACTTACTCCTAGTTCCAGTCTATCTTGATTCTCTACTCTGAGCTATAAAGGCTACGAAATTAGGCTACAAATCTCCCCGCAGACATGCTGATGACTATAACAGGAGTACAGGGAGCAGGACCCAGCTGGCTAAAACCATCCTTAGACTCACAAATGAGCAGGTTTAGACTCACCTCTCCCTCTAGGGCTTAATAAGAACCATGAATAGTTTCTAAGCCAAATGAGAAAATTGCTTTCTACAGAGCATGTTATATGCAACCCCACGGTCCCAAGGAGAGCAGACCATAAGAACACAAAAGAACAAACCAAACATTTATTCAGTTGACATCAGAAATCTCCATACTCCATAACTGCCTCAACACAACTTGGGGTGAGCCTGAATGTGGCCGCTGGAGCACTGGGAAGGGGGTTCCTAGACTGAGTTGCCCCAGCAGGGCTTGTGTGGCAGACGCTGGACATTCACAGATGCATCCGCACTGGGCAGCCGGGGACCTTCTCCCAACCCAGACAGCTGAGTCAGATGTGGACATGGTGATGCCTCCTCACTCTCTCCCAACGATCACCAAGTGGACTGGTTTGATAAAGTGTCAGGTCTAACGCTGTTTCACCAGTGATGATGTCCCTTCTTTGCTAGATGTTCTCCAAGATGTGGCTGAAGCATCATGAAGCATCACCTGGCAAGTCACTGGCCATCCAGTTGGGATGGTTTCACCGACTTGTTTCCAGCATGTGGAGCACAGTCATGGTGTAGGTGTGGATGAGTCTGGTTCCTTGAGCACCAGACTGGAAAACTCCCAGGGTTCCTTTCTTGCTGCCACTCTCTGTCATGTGGATCTCCACAGGGTCAGTGAATCCCAAACAGGTTTGAGGAAAGTGCATTGAGTAGGAGTGGAAGGTCAGATACACAGCTAGTGTGAGACTCAGAAACAGGAGGGAGTGTGGGCCAGGGTGACCACGGGGTCGCCAGGATGCCCAGAGGCAGCACCAGACACAGCGTTAGGATAAAGAACCCTGCTGAGCCACAAGAGGACACCTTAATGATGTGATCAATGACCCAGTCTTTGTAGTAACTAACTTCTGTATAAACTGCAGGCAATTCTATGTGACCACAGTGAACACCCCAGCTCACAATCCCCCCCTGGACCCATGAGTCAGTAAACTGACAGACCAGGGGACCTCCAGAATCTCCCTGGAGAAAAAGAAGAAACAAACACAGGAATGGAAGGGGATCATCATCAGAGCAGGCTGATTGCTAGCAAGGCACTAGGGAGATAGGCACCTAGGTCCTTTCGCAGGTACCCACCAGGCCCAGGTTTCTGTGAATGAGATTTGAGAGTTGGAAACTTTAACACCATCTGAGAAATACTACTCCTTCCCAGGTGCTCAGGGACCACAGGAGCTATAAAGCCAGTAAGCCCTGTACATCAGTCCTGCCAGGATATACTCAAATTCTCTTTCAGTGACCCTAATCCTTCACTGCCTGACCCCTTTCCCATGACCCTCTCCAAACCTCCCAACAGCCAGCAACTAAAGGGGCATCCCCTGGCACTGTGTGCAGCTTCCAGAGCCCCTCTCCAACTCTAAGGTCAGAGTCAATTCCAACTAGTCAGTCCTAGGCCTCCACAGCGGTAAAATACTTTGAGTATCATTTCTGCATGGGGACTCAAAATCATCACATCTACCCTGAAATCTCTCCCTGCCCCTAAACCCACAGAGCCAATAGCATCCTCTCACCAGTTCCCCCTCTCTCCAAACACAACCAGTCATGCTAAACCCCACCTCACACACGCTGCACATCCTTTCCCAAAACTGTTCTGGTGGCCCCCATCTACCAGCTCAGTCAGAAACTCAGAGTCCTCCTCAAGCTCTCCCTCACCCGCACCCTCACATGCAGTCAGTCACCAAGAACTGATGACTCAACCTCAAACACAACCCCTTCACCTCCCCACCAGCCCAGGTCCTGCCTGGGGCTCAACACCATTGCCTACATGGTGAAAACAAACTCCTGGCCTACAGTCCTGCATGGACAGGAACGAGAAACATAACACAGCATTGCAGGCCACACATATTCTGATTTCAATCACCTTCTCTGGCCATATTTGCCACCTCATTGCTCCAGACCTGAAACATATTCCCTAAACATGACACGTTCTTCAGAACTCTGAGCCTCTGTACTTGCTGTTCCCTCTCCAACAGTGATGTTCTCCTCTTTCCAAGACTCCAAATACTCATCCTCTAAGACCTGGCTCAGATGCCCCCTGCTCAGAAAGGCTGCTTGGTGCAAAGGGGAGACTGTGGGCCCAGGCACTCCCAGGGGGACCTTGAGCTCATGTCTTGTAGGGACCACATCTGTATAATAATATGTATAATTATGTTGCAGGGTTGTGAGCTGGGTAACTGAGCTAATGTGGGTGAATGCTCACACTGGCACAGTAAGTCGCCATAGAGGGAACTCAATTATAGGAACTTACATTATCATCATCACCCCCAACTTCACCACACCCTGGCAGCACGCCCAGGATGCGAGGGCTGCTCCCTATTGAAGGAACGGGCCAGGCCAGCTCAGGGGCATCCTGAGGGGTTCTCCCCTGAATATCCTTAATTAAAGGCTGAAAGAGAAGGGGGCAAATAACCCAGGCTCCGCCACTGGGGAATGAGGAAACTTTGAGGGGACAACCTCATGGCAGAGGTGGCCAGGGACCCATGAACTCACCTTGCAGGGACTTTTAATCTTTTCGTGATAGCCACAGATCACCCCTCTTCCAACTACTTGGCGATGGACTCCTAACTGTGTCTGTATCTTCTGATTACATTCCTTGTGGTGAAGAATGATTTGCTCAGTCTCCTGAAGAACACGTGGCAGTGATGTGGCTACAGGGAGACAACTCAAGTAAAAGGATTGCATGAGTAGAATAGAACAGGCGCCCCCAGATCCCATTCTGGGTCTTTTTATTTTTTTAACTTTTGTTTGTTTGTTTGTTTTTTGGCCACACCGCGCAGCACGCGGGATCTTAGTTCCCCAACCAGGGATCGAACCCGCGCCCCCTGCAGTGGATGCATGGAGTCTTATCCACTGAACCACCAAGGAAGTCCTGTATTCTGGGTCTTGATCAGCACATTCACACTCTGTTGCCCCCTTAGAGAAAGGAAGGACAGTGGGTATTGTCTCATTTGACAAAGAAGGACCTGAGGCCAAATGCTGACATGGGGAACAGAGGAGGTAAGAAGCAAAGCCAAATCAAAAGGAGGAACACATCAGGACAGAAAGAGGCAAGGGCTTACCAGCCTGATACAAAAGCAAGTGTCTGTCACTCCGAGTATCAATAGTAACAGTGACAGGTGCCTGTACAGGGAAGGGTCACAGACTCCAGGACAGGTAGTGCCCAAAGGTACCCAACCAGCCTCTTCCCACACAGGAGGCCTTACAGACTCACCAACAGGCCTGCTCTGGCTAGACCTACATCCCGGGTACAGGAAGCTCCCTGCCCCCTGCCAGGTAATTCCAGAGAAGGACAGCTCTGAGTGGCAGACAGCTCATCACCCTGGAGCTGAAATCCACCCTGGAGAGAACCCATAATACCTGGACCCAACCCTCCAGGTCCTAACATAACAATAGAAATTCCTACTGCACTTCAATCACTCCCAGGCAGCATCCTCTCCACCTGCCCCCTTGCCCACCTGTTAGAGAATCAGCCTCCCTGTCCCTCCCTTCAGCCTGCAGGCCAACCCCACGGCACCAGGCTGCCCCCCTCAGATCCTGCCTGCCAGTCTCACCGAATTCTAAAGTTCAGCCCCATCCAGTTGCCCAGCACTGTGTCTCAGCTTTCACGTCCAACTTCTTTTCAGGGAGGCACACTGGCTGGATGTACGAAGAATAATTCACAGAGTTGGCCAGCTGAAGAAGGGCAATGTCGTTAGTGATAAGGCTCGCATTAAAATCCCTACGCCAAATGATGTCTTGAACTGGAACGACCGCTGCACTTAGGCAATCCGAATATAAAAATGTGTTTCCCATCTTCACTGTAAGGTCCTTATAGCTGTGGGAAGACAACATGCACCTGAGAGAGATGCTGGAGGGTCTACACTCCCCTCCACCCCTTCCAGGTTCTTCCCAGCCTGTGCCCATCTCCTACACCAGCCATCAGCCATTTTCTCCCTCTAAACCACATCCCCTCCACAGACCCCTAACCACCCGAGCTAGTGCTTCTCCAAGTGAGGTCCCGGGACCACCAGAGCAGTACCTGGGACCTTGGTAGAAATGCAAAACTCATGTTTCATTCGCAGTGAGCACAAACCAGGGGCTTTGGCCTTGTTTTAAGGTGAGGAAAGGAAAGCTCAGGTAGGGAGACAGGCTGACCAGCAGCTCAATCCCACCACCCCAAATTCTCACCCTTTTACACAGTGAGCTGCAGTCAGCACCCACGGTGGGGTAATGAGGGAACCTCAACATTTCTGGACATTTCTGATCTGCAGGCTCACCGGCCAGGGCCACTTTCTCTCTGGGGCTGCCATTCCATCAACTATCCTAATAATCTGATGGGCACATGCTCCTTGGCTCAGTAAAAAGAGGACTGGAGGTGAAGCTGCTACCTCCCTTCCACTACCTCCCCCACCGCCACCTCCTCCTCCACCTCCGCCTCCTCTACCAGCACCTCCACCACCTCCACCTCCACGTCCTCCACCACCTCCACTAGCCCCACGTACACCAACTCCACCCTGCCCCAGGGCAGAGCCAGGTTTACTCTCAATTCCACCAGGATAGTCTGACCCTTCAACCCCCCAGCCAGGCCGTGTTCCCCATTAGATCCCAGGCGGGCCTGTACAGTCCCGTACAGAAGCAGTACCTTGAGGAGGCAAGCATCCAAATACAGTGTCCTGTAATGATTTCAAAGTGTCTCCCACTGGGGGTGTGGGCGGCACAAGAGACACAGTGGGTACTGGAATCTTCAGGATTTTAGGTGTCCTCAAGCTGAGGGGGCCTCCTGGATTGCCGGGCTCACTGCAGGATCCTCCTTGGGTCCGTCACCCTCACCTGGATAAGATGAAAGAACAATGAGAAGAGGAGCTGACTGGACTGCACCCCGCACATCACTGGCCTCTTCCCATCGCACCCTACTCACCCTCAAACCCCACCTTCCATCCCCCAAGACCCACCTGCCAAACCCCATTACCCACAACCCCCCCGCCCCCCGACCCAGACAAGCAGCCCAGCCCAGCCTTCTCTTTTTCCTGCTTGCCCGGGCCTCACTGAGCAGAGGCTGAAGGACCAGGAGCCAGACCAGGAGGCCCAGGGATCGGCCGCCGCTGCGGGGTACGCCCGGGGACGCCATGGCACCTCTGGTCGCCTCCACGCTCTGCGGCGCCCCCTCGCCGCGGCTCCGTGCCTGCCCTCCTGTTGGCAGGAACACTGGGCCAGGGACGAATCCCAAGATCTTCACCTCATGCATATTCAACCAAACCTATTCTAGGTCATGTTCTTAAGGCCCTTGAACTTGTAAGTAATTTCTCCACTTTGTAGTAGAGATATTCTGGATTATATACCTCAGTGTGATCTAATCACCGGAGCCCTTAAATATATATATATAAATAAAAGAAAAAGAAATGCAATCTGCCCAATGAAAGATAAAAGAAAAACAAAGGAAAGTATGGTAAATAGAAAATACAGGACAAAACGGCAGTAGCATCTGCAATAAGCCTGAATGAGTTGAACATACCAAACAACATAAGGACTTTCATGTTGGACGAAAAGGCAAAGTCCAGAAATAGACTCTCTGAAGAGACAAATTTACAACAGAGAGATACAGATACATGGGAAATAAAGGAATTTAAAGTGAAATGCCAGGTCACACTGGTGCAAAAATAAAGCTAGGATTGCAATTTGGTTATTAAATCATAGCATTTAAAGCAAAGATTGTATAAGGGACAGAAGAAGTTAGATATAGCAAGAAGAAGACATGAAGGAGAAAATGCAATGACAAGGCTTTAAAGGTAAAAGCAAAGAGGACCAATTTATGGGAAACTGGAGTTTCTGATATGCTCTTCTGAGGAAGCTGACAACTTATATAGGCAAAATTAAGCAAAAATATAGACTATTTGATTCTCACACCTGATCATCTACACCTAACAGCACTATGATGAATTTTACAACTACCAACAGAAAACACTCATTGAACACACAGGGAACTTTTAGAATCAAGGCCCTAAGGAAAACCAGTATCTCAAGTAATCAATGTGATACACATTCTGTTCATGAGCCGCACGTCAATAACATTAAAATCAACTTTGGGGATTTCCCTGGTGGCCCAGTGGTTAAGACTCCGCCTGTCAATGCAAGGGACATGGGTTCGAGCCCTGGTCCAGGAAGATCCCAAATGCCGCAGAGCAACTAAACCCGTGCACCACAACGGCTAAGCCTGCACTCTAGAGCCCATGAGCCACAACTTCTGAGCCCACAAGCAACTACTGAGCCACAGCTACTGAATCCTGTGTGCCTAGAGCCCATGCTCTGCAAGAAGAGAAGCCGCCGCACTGAGAAGCCCACACACCACAACGAAGACCCAACGCAGCCATAAATAAATAAATAAATAAATTTATTAGAAAAAAGAACAACTTTTTAAAAATCCCATTTTTCTGAAACAAAGCCAAAACCCTAGACAATGGTCCTCCTTTAAAAAGGAAATCATGTGACTTCCCTGGTGGCGCAGTGGTTAAGCCTTCGCCATCCAATGCATGGGATGCAGCTGTGTGTGTGTGTGTGTGTGTGTGTGTGTGTGTGTGTGTTAGTTTCTGCTTTATAACAAAGTGAATCAGTTATACATATGTTCCCATATCTCTTCCCTCTTGCGTCTCCCTCCCTCCCACCTTCCCTATCCCACCCCTCCAGGCGGTCACAAAGCACCGAGCTGATATCCCTGTGCTATGCGGCTGCTTCCCACTAGCTATCTACCTTACGTTTGTTAGTGTATATATGTCCATGACTCTCTCTCGCTTTGTCACAGCTCACCTTTCCCCCTCCCCATATCCTCAAGTCCGTTCTCCAGTAGGTCTGTGTCTTTATTCCTGTCTTACCCCTATGGGATGCAGCTTTGATCCCTGGTCAGACAGCTAAGATCCCACATGCTTTGCAGCCAAGAAACCAAAATATAAAACATAAGCAATACTGTAACAAATTCAATAAAGACTTTAAAAATGGTCCACATCAAAAAAATCTTTAAAAAAAAGGAAATCATGAGGGAAATATGACTTTTTACAGATCAATGCCAATGAAAGCACTACCTATGAAATTGTATCTGATACAGCCATAGTAGTCCCAGAAAGTAATTTATAGCTTTGACTATATCAGAAAATAAAGAAAACTGATAAAAAATGAGTTCAACTCAAAATGTAGAAAAGATAATGGAGTAAACTCAATGAAAGAGTTTGGGAGAAAGGAGGAAATAATGGGAAACATGAGCAGGAATCAATAAAATAGAGAAAGATTAGAGAGAGGATTGACATAATCTGAACTGTGGTCTTTGAAAAGTTTACTAAGAGACATTTTAGGAAGACTGAATAAAATGCTACAAAAGAAAAACCAAATTACAGAATGAAAAAAGGGAAGCAACTTAAAGATATGACAGACATTTTTAACTTTTTTTTTAAGATTTTTTGATGTGGACCATTTTTAAAGTCTTTATTGAATTTGTTACAATACTGCTTCTGTTTTATGTTTTGGTTTTTTGGCCACGAGGCATGGAGGATCTTAGCCCCCCGACCAGGGATGGAACCCACACCCCCTGCAATGGAAGGCAAAGTCTTAACCACTGGACCACCAGGGAAGTCCCTCAGGCTTTTTTTTTTAGTTCTTAAAGAATCCTATTAACTGCATATGCTGACTTCTCCTATGGCCAAGATAGACTAATAGGCATTGCCCTTCCTACCTGAAACAACCAAAACTGACAAAAGTATGAAACAACACTTTTGAAGATACTGGACACCAGGCCACAAAGGACAGACTGTTGATTGACTGAGTGAGCCCTACTTTTGCCTCTGTTTACTGCCTGAGAGGGTTTTGAGGCTGCAGTGCAGAGAGAGAGGGCCTAGGCAGAACCCAGCAGGCTCCCTGAGGCGAGCAGGTGAAGCTGAGAGGCTGCGCACACCAAGGCAGCTTTTCAGACAATACAGGAGTGGGAAGTTACACAGAGAGAGAACTCCAGAGATCAGTGGAGGTGCCCCCTTGAGTGCTGGACTGAGCACTGATCAGTACATGTATGCGAAGAAGCTACCTGAATGAATACTATCAAACATTTAGAGAAGAGCTAACACCTATCCTTCTCAAACTCTTCCAAAATAGAGCAGAGGGAGGAACACTCACAAACTCATTCTACGAGGCCACCATCACCCTGATACCAAAGACAGACAAAGATGCCACAAAGAAAGAAAACTACAGGCCAATATCACTGATGACCATAGATGTAAAAATCCTCAACAAAATACTATCAAACAGAATCCAACAGCATATTAAAAGGATCATACACCATGATCAAGTGGGGTTTATCCCAGGAATGCAAGGATTCTTCAATATACACAAATCAATCAATGTGATAAACCATATTAACAAATCGAAGGAGAAAAACCATATGATCATCTCAATAGATGCAGAAAAAGCTTTTGAAAAAATTCAACACCTATTTATGATAAAAACCCTCCAGAAAGTAGGCATAGAGGGAACTTACCTCAACATAATAAAGGCCATATATGACAAACCCACAGCCAACATCATTCTCAATGGTGAAAAACTGAAACCATTTCCTATAAGACCAGGAGCAAGACAAGGTTGTCCACTCCCACCACTGTTATTCAACATAGTTTTGGAAGTTTTAGCCACAGCAATCTGAGAAGAAAAAGAAAAAAAAGGAATCCAAATCAGAAAAGAAGTAAAGCTGTCACTGTTTGCAGATGACATGATACTATACATAGAGAATCCTAGAGATGCTACCAGAAAACTACTACAGCTAATCAATGAATTTGGTAAACTAGCAGGATACAAAATTAATGCAGAGGGGCTTCCCTGGTGGCACAGTGGTTGAGAGTCCGCCTGCTGATGCAGAGGACACGGGTTCATGCCCCGGTCCGGGAAGATCCCACACCACAGCTGGGCCCGTGAGCCATGGCCACTGGGCCTGCACGTCCAGAGCCTGTGCTCCGCAACGGGAGAGGCCACAACAGTGAGAGGCCCGCATACCGCAAAAAAAAAAAAAATTAATGCACAGAAATCTCTTGCATTCCTATATACTAATGATGAAAATACTGAAAGAGAAATTAAGGAAACACTCCCATTTACCATGGCAACAAAAAGAATAAAATACCTAGGAATAAACCTACCTAAGGAGACAAAAGACCTGCATGCAGAAAACTATAAGACACAGATGAAAGAAATTAAAGATGATACAAACAGATGGAGAGATATACCACGTTCTTGGATTGGAAGAATCAACATTGTGAAAATGACTATATGACCCAAAGCAATCTACAGATACAACGCAATCGCTATCAAACTACCAATGGCATTTTTCACAGAACTAGAACGAAAAAATTTACAATTTGTATGGAAACACAAAAGACCCCAAATAGCCAAAGCGATCTTGAGAAAGAAAAATGGAGCTGGAGGAATCAGGCTCCCTGACTTCAGACTATACTACAAAGCTACAGTAATCAAGACAGTATGGGGACTTCCCTGGTGGTGCAGTGGTTAAGAATCCGCCTGCCAATGCAGGGGACATGGGTTCAAGCCCTGGTCTGGGAAGATTCCACATGCCGTGGAGCAGCTAAGCCTGTGAGTCACAACTACTGAGCCCGCGTGCCACAACTACTGAAGCCCGCATGCCTAGAGCCCGTGCTCCACAACAAGAGAAGCCACCTCAACGAGAAGCCCGTGCACGGCAACGAAGAGTAGCCCCCACTCGCCACAACTAGAGAAAGCCCATGCACAGCAATGAAGACCAAATGCAGTCAAAAATAAATAAGTTAAATAATTTTTTTTAAAAAGAGAATATATAAAAGAAGAAAAAGAAACAGTATGGTACTGACACAAAAACAGAAATATAGATCAATGGAACAGGATAGAAAGCCCAGAGATAAACCCATGCACATATGGTCACCTCATCTTTGATAAAGGAAGCAAGAATATACAACGGAGAAAGGACAGCCTCTTCAATAAGTGGTGCTGGGAAAACTGGACAGCTACATGTAAAAGAATGAAATTAGAACACTTCCTAACATCGTACACAAAAATAAACTCAGAATGGATTAAAGACCTAAATGTAAGGCCAGACACTATAAAACTCTTAGAGGAAAACATAGGCAGAACACTCTATGACATAAATCACAGCAAGATCCTTTTTGACCCACCTCCTAGAGAAATGGAAATAAAAACAAAAATTAACAAATGGGACCTAATGAAACTTAAAAGCGTTTGCACAGCAAAGGAAACCATAAACAAGACGAAAAGACATGCCTCAGAATGGGAGAAAATATTTGCAAATGAAGCAACTGACAAAGGATTAATCTCCAAAATATACAAGCAGCTCATACAGCTCAATATCAAAAAAATAAACAACCCAATCCAAAAATGGGCAGAAGACTTAAATAGACATTTTTCCAAAGAAGACATACAGATGGCAACAAACACATGAAAGGATGCTCAACATCACTAATCATTAGAGAAATGCAAATCAAGGACAGGAATAAAGATGCAGATGTAGAGAATGGACTTGAGGACACAGGGAGGGAGAAGGGTAAGCTGGGACGAAGTGAGACAGTAGCATTGACATATATACACTACTGAATGTAAAATACATAGCTAGTGGGAAGCAGCTGCATAGCACACGGCGACTGGCTTGGTGCTTTGTGACCACCTAGAGGGGTGGGATAGGGAGGGTGAGAAGGAGATGCAAGAGGGAGGGGATATGAGGATATATGTATACATATAGTTGATTCACTTTGTTATACAGCAGAAACTAACACAACATTGTAAAGCTATTATACTCCAATAAAGATGTTAAAAAAAAAAAGCCAACACAGTGAGGTATCACCTCACACCAGTCAGAATGGCCATCATCAAAAAATCTATAAACAATAAATGCTGGAGAGGGCGTGGAGAAAAGGGAACCTTCTTGCACTGTTGGTGGGAATGTAAATTGATACAGCCATTATGGAGAACAGTATGGAGGTTCCTTAAAAAAATAAAAATAGAACTACCATACGACCCAGCAATCCCACTACTGGGCATATACCTTGAGAAAATCATAATTAAAAAAGAGACATGTACCACAATGTTCACTGCAGCACTGTTTACAATAACCAGGACATGGAAGCAACCTAAGTGTCCATCGACAGATGAATGGATAAAGAAGATGGGACACATATATACAATGGAATATTAGCCATAAAAAGAAAGGAAATTGAGTTATTTGTAGTGAGGTGGATGGACCTAGAGTCTGTCATACAGAGTGAAGTAAGTCAGAAAGAGAAAAACAAATGCCGTATGCTAACACATATATATATGGAATCTAAAAAAAAAAATGGTTTTGATGGACCTAGGGGCAGGACAGGAATAAAGATGCAGACGTAGAGAATGGACTTGAGGACACCAGGACGGGGTAGGGTAAGCTGGGACAAAGTGAGAGAGTAGCATTGACATATATACACTACCAAATGTAAAACAGATAGCTAGTGGGAAGCAGCTGCATAGCACAGGGAGATCAGCTTGGTGCTTTGTGACCACCTAGAGGGGTGGGATAGGGAGGGTGGGAGGGAGACGCAAGAGGGAGGAGATATGGGGATGTATGTATACATATAGCTGATTCACTTTGTTACACAGCAGAAACTAACACAACATTGTAAAGCAATTATACTCCAATAAAGACGTCAAAAAAAAAAAAAAAGAAGAAGAAGAAGATACCTGAAGCCAGAGAAACAACCTCTTGAAAGGATTAGAGGATTATCTAATCTAAGAGGATTATCTAAAGGATTATCTAATCACTAATAACCACCATTCAAGAAGCATGAAAATACAACCCATAAAGCGAATAATCAATCAATCACAATTAACCCAGAACTGACACAAATGTTAAATGCACAGGCAAGAATAGTAAAACAGCCATTAGAACTGCAGTCATACATACACACTCAAACATTAAGTAGACATACTGAAGATGTAAAAGGACCCCAATCAAACTCTAGATATGAAAACTACCATGTGTGAGATGAGAAACATATACTGATGATGGGATTAACACTATAATAAACATTTAGAAGTGATTAGGGAACTCAAAGACATGACAATTTTTTTTTAAAAAAATCCAAAATGAAATACAGGTAAGAGAGCATAAAGAAACAGAGAATTGTGAGCTGGGGCCTAATATATGTGTCACTGGACTTCCAAAGTGTTGCAGGGCAGAAGGGACAAAAATATTTAAAGAAAAATGGCAAATATTTTCCAAATTTGATAAAAACTGTAACTCCAGAGACCCAATAAGCTCAATGAACACCAAACAAAGAAATATGAAGAAAATGAGACCAAAGTATAAGGTAATCAAATTGCTCAAAACCAACGAAAAAGTAAGAGGAGGAAGATAAAAACGACAGGACATTTCTCAGTAGAAACAATGCAAGCAATTTTCTCAGCTGAGATCAGAGAAGATGTTGCTGCGCCTTCTCGTTTCAGCTCTCATATTGTAAACAGATGTCCTATTCCCAGTCTATTCAGTGCCATATTTTTGCACTTCTGTGCTTTTTGTTGGTCATTTCACTGCTTAAAAAGGCCCCACGCATATTGCTGGAGTGCTGTCTAGCGCTCCTGAGGACTCCAGCCTGGGATGCGCGTTGCAGAGAAAACAGATGGGTTAGGTCTGCTTCTTACAGGCATGAATTACACTGCTGTTGGCCATGAGTTCAATGATACTGAATCAACAGAGTACATTAAATAAGGTGTTTTTAACCAAAAAGAAACATAAAATAAGGTTCCATATTGATCACTTGATGAAAATGTTGTGATCAGAGGTTCCCAGGAGTCTAATCCTGCATTTCCCTGAGAAGCAACTGTTCAGTGTCAGCTAATCAGTGCTCAGAGCTACTTCATAGAACATATCAACCACAAGAAACCCTGGTGATTTTGGCCACCAGGTCTTAGGGTGGTTTGTCACACAGCAATAGGTAACAAACACTTACTGAAAGTCAGACTGTCTTACCTTGGCCAGGCCAAGTGTCATAGATTGGTTCCCTGGAAACAGACTCTGAGAGAGACCTGTATGCAAGGGTTTGTTGAGGAGTGCTCTTGGGAGGACTCACACCTGGCAGGGAGCATGTGAGGCAGAACTTGGCAATGGGAGAAGCTGAGCTGCCATGCAGTTGCAACTGCGGTCTCAGCTGACCCTAAAGAAGCCCTTCCAAGTCATCCCAAAAGGAGGCAAAGAGGCTGGGCCTTCCTATCCCTGCTTGCCAGTCATTTACTATGGGCTACTCCCTGTGAAGGGGTGTCATCTTGAGTGAATCTGTTTCTGCAGCTGAGTTTTTGCAAGCAAGGTAGCTGTGAGTCGGTATTCACAGATGCTGGGGAATAGGTGTGACTTTTCTGCAAGTGGGATTTAGCAGAAATGCCACACTTCACTACAGGGTACCTGTACCAATCAGCCCCTGAGTCCTTTTGACATGATCCTAGTCATTTGGAGAACTTCCTCACCATCTGGTGTGACAGGAAATTTCAGGCTGAATTTATACATTTCCTGGCCCACACCTGGACATTTTTCAAGCTGGTTCTCCAAGAAGCCCTGGTTTCTTTGGGTGGAAAATCATATTTCAAACCACAATTTGGGCATTAGAAACTCACATTGGTACGCTTCACTACTCCTTATGACTTGAAACCCCCAGCGTTTTTTGTTGGGCTTTGTGTCCTTGTCCTGTGAAGGCCAGTATTTTTACTAGAACGCACTGCCTGCGTCTCAACCTCCTCCTCTCCCTGTGTTACCTAGCTCTTTCAGAGGGTGGTTCTACCCAGCCGCCAAGCCCCTCACCAGAGGGTCATCCTAATGACCACTTCTGCCCTCCCACCTGAGCTCCACATCTTTACGGCCACAGCCCAGTGCCCCATTCACAAAAAGTACTCCATAAATATTGGCCGGAGAGGATAAAAATGGCTACCATTCCGTTGGAGGTTGCTGTTCGGGTTTCTGAGAGGCCAGGCCTGACTTTTCTTGGAGCCAGAGGCTAATTCTCAATATCTAAGCTGCTTGAACTCAAATCCTTTCCCCCACCACAAAAAGCACGTTCAAGTATCAGCACACCAAAGTGCACCCAGGCTAGCACCATGAACTTCCCAAAGCTTGGGACTTCTCCTACAGCAGGGGCTGTAACACCTGCTTCCCAGGTGGGATTTTCCCTCCTGGACAAGTCAACCTGGAAAGTAAAAGGGGGACAGAGCAATGAGCTGAGAGGGCCCTGAGAGAAAGGAGTAAGGTGACAGAGGAGATGTGAGTATTCACTTTTCCATTCATTCACTCATTCACCAAATATTTCCTGAAATCATGCTCTATCCCAAACCTGGAGTTGGAGGGGGGAAGGTAGAGAATGATGACACAGAGTTTCTTAACCTTGAGTACAAAATGTCACCCAGTGGAAACAAGAGACAGGAACCGGCCCAGGACCAACACAGTCAGGGGGGCCCAGAGAAAGCACATTACACAGGCCAGGGTAGTCCACAGGAGATGCTCTGGGGAGGACTCAATGCTGATACTGAGTCTTGGTCAGTGAGGAGGAAGAGAAAGGGAAATGAGAAGCCATACTGACATTCTCAGCAAGAGAACATCACAGAAAAGAACAAGGTAGCTTGTTCTGAAAGAAAGCTGCACGTGAGAGTGGTATGTAGCCAAACTCCGGCCTCCAAGTCTGCCCAACTGTGCATTTCTGTAAAAGGACGGTACTAGACTTTACTAGGATTAACTATAACCAGCTGGGGCGTGAAAAGCAGAGTGTCCCGCCCCAGCCTCCCTCAGGCAGCACGTGGGACTATCACACATGGCTCTCTGAGGTCCACTGATATCTGGAAGCCTGAACACTGACCAAGGAAGGATGGGTGGGCAGGAGGCAGAGGCTGGGGGAAGATCAGCAACCAGTCCAGGTGACTATGGGACACTAGGTCTACTGATAGGGACAAAGAAGCAACACACACACACACACACACACACACACACACACACACACACACAGCCAGGCCCTTCCTCCTACCCTCCCCTGTGGGACCTCAGCTCTTTGGGCTCTAAGTGTCTTGACACCAAGCCCATGGGGTCTCCTCCAGGCATTCCTGTTACGGGGCAGCACGAGAGGTACGAGGCTGTGTGAGTGGGCCATGCCCCAGTCTCTGCCCTCTGCTCCCCTGTTCTTGTCTACAGAGGCTGCCAGACTCAACTGCAATGCCCCCAGTTATAGCGATGCTGATACCTACAAGAGGAGCACAGGCCGCTGGACCCACTGCCTAAGACATCCATCAGACTTCTATCCAGATAGTCAGGCTCCTCATCTCACACTTTCTAGAGAGTAATGGAATCCATGCAAGCTCCCTCGGCTAAGTGAAAAACTAGTTCTCTAGAGTATGTTATGTGCAACCCCACAACCGCCAGGAGAGCAGAGCTTCAGAACACACAAGAGACTCTCCAAGCATTTATTCAGTTGACAACTGAAATCTCCACACTCCTTAATGCCTCAACACAACTTGAGCCTTAATGTGGACACTGGAGCACTGGGAAGGGGATTCCTAGACTGAGTTGCCCCAGGAGGGCTTGTGTGGCAGAGGCTGGACACTCAGATGCATCCGCACTGGGCAGCAGGGGACCTTCTCCCAACCCAGACAGCTGAGTCAGATGTGGACATGGTGATGTCCTGTACCTCAGAAAAGCATCTTTAGTTTAGAGCGGGATCAGAATCTCAGACAGGCAATGCCCCAAAGGTACCAAATCCAGTCTCGCCCCAGGGATAGGAGGCTCCACAGTTTTCATCCAGAGGAGTTCTCTGGACTCTTCTCACTCACAGAAAGCTCCCTATCCACCGAGGCAGGTACTCTCAGTTTGGGACAGCTCAGATTAGCAGACAAATCAACACCTCCTGAGTTTAAATCCACCCTAGAGAGAACCCACTTTGCTTGTCACTCAAGACCCCAGGTCCTGACATACTAATAAAAATTTGTAAAACCATCAAATTACTCCCACCAGCATCTTCTCCACCCTCCTCCCTTACCCACTTGCTAGAAAATTGCCTCCCTGTCTCTCCCTTTAGCTTGTAGGCCAACACCAGGGCACCAGGCAGCCCCTTCCCTGGCCCGAGTTTGCTGCCATCTTGCTTCACAGTCTCACCTCTTTCACCTAGTTTTCCCCAGCCAGTCACCCAGCACTCTGTACCAGCTTGGACCATGAAAGCCTTTTCAGGGAGGCACACAGTTTCGATGTTCGAGGAGAAATTCACAGGGAAGGCAAGCAGAGCAAGGGCAACGTCATTTCCCACTGTTCCAATAGGATTAAAATATTTGTGGATAACCATGTCTCGGACTGGGACCTTGATTGCCATTTTGGAGGTATGCATCAAGCGTATGTCTCCCATCTTCATTGTGTATTCCACATGGCTGCAGAGAGATCTTCGAGGCTCTACACTCCCCTTCCACATCTTCTAGGTTCTTCCCAGCCTGGTCCTATCTCCAAAGCCACTTATCGGTCACTTCCCTCCCTCCCTCCCGACCACATCCCTTCCTGGACCCCTGGCCACTCTATCCAGTGATTCTCAACGTTTGGTCCCCAGATGAGCAGCATCAGCGTCAGCTGGGAGCTTGTCAGAGATGCAAATTCTCAGGTCCCACTCCTAACCTACTGAATCAGAAACTCTGCGGTTGGGGACGGGCAATTATTGTTTCAACAAACTCTGCAGGTGTTCCCATGCTCACTAAATTTGAGACCACTGAGCTAGCCAAATTGGTCAGCTACATTCTATTCCCCGTAAATATTCCCTCTTACAAGTCTCTGCCCACACACTGTTTCCCAACTTGCATCTCTCCCCGCTTCTTGCCACTTGGCTTGAAGGCTACTCAGCACAGGGTTAAAAAAAGTAGTTTTGAACTTGATTTTGCATTTTGACTTTCCAGGCTACCAAGGGCCCTAACATCACCTACCTCTGACTGTACCCTGAAGAGCTATAGTCAGGGACTGTGACCCTCTTTTTCAGATGAGGAAGAGGAAGCTCAGGAAGAGGTCAGGACTGGCTCCAGGTCACACAGCCTGACCAGAAGCCCAAGCCTGGAACCCCGAAAACTCACCCAAATACGCAGTGGGCCGCGGTCAGCACCCACCAACTGGCAATGAGGGAGCCTCCGCATATGTGTTTATCATTGATCTGCAGGCTGACTTGCCAAGGCCACTTCCTCTCTGGGGCCGGCCTTCCGCCAACTACCCTTGAAGTCCAATGGCCACACACTAGAGCAGGTCAATGAAGGGACAGGACTGAAAGTAAAGCCGCTGACGCCACCACGACCAGAGCCAGATAATCCTCAGAAGTCTCAGAACCCTCAGAGCAATGCCATGTCCCCTCCGACCCCCAGGGCAGGTCTGTATCCCCTAAGACGCCTCAGAAAACGGTCATGTCCTCTCAGATCTCAAGGACAGGGTTGGGTGCACTCAGACCCCCCTAGGGTCCCCCTGAGAGCCTCCTCCCCCAGGGCTGGGGCCCATGCCCCTCAGACCAGGCCAGTTCTCTGCCGCAGGGCTTGGCCCGGAAACATCACCTGAAGGAAAGAGCTGTGGTCGTTTGGTCCCTCCTGGTGCTGGTGTATGTGGAGGTGTCAGAGCCTTGTAAGAATCAGAGTCACCTAGGGTAAACGCCACCAAATCGGGGGCTGCCGCAGTCACACGGGATTCCGTGGCCCCCGAAGTTCCCGGAAGCCCTCGACGAGGCAGCTTCCACGGGCGTGCCCTGGCGTCCTCGCGGCCGCCCCGCGAGATGGGTGGAGAGCCTGAGGTCAGCGCCGAACAGCCCTGCGCCCCCTCCCCGCCCGCCCGGGCCTCACTGAGCCGAGGTTGAAGGACCAGGAGCCAGACCAGGAGGCCCAGGGATCCGCCGCCGCTGCGGCGGACGCCCGGGGACGCCATGGTACCTCTGGTCGCCTCCGCGCTCTGCAGCGCCCCCTCGCGGCGGCTCCGCGCCTGCCCTCCTGTTGGCGGGAAACGGCTGGGCGGGAAAACTGGTCCCCGGCGCCTGTGGGGTCATCTGAGGTTCAGGGCCTGGACCGGACGGGGCCTCGGAGCGCTGGCCACAGAGAGTGGCAGCCGCGCCACCGCCGCACAGAGATGTACCCGGAACTCCCTGTAGGGCTGCATCAGGCCTTTACCGGCGTTTCCCTCCCCTTCTTGTTGGCAGTAAAAATTTTAATTCCTCAATATAAATGTTGCGTTGAATGTTACTAACCACTGAGTTAGAAATGATACCGACATCTTTTAAAAAATCAACATCCACGTGAAAAGAGCCATTAGTGGAATGCAAATTAAAACCACAGTGAAATATCACCACACATCTAACAGGCTAGCTAAAATTTAAAAATAATGACAACACCGATAATGACACAGATGCAGAGATATTGGATCACTCATACACCGTGGTAGGAATATAAAATATTACAGCCACTTTGGAAAACGGATCAACAGTTTCTTATAAAACAAAACATACAATTACTATATGACTCAGTAATTGTACTCCTGGGCATTTATCCCAGAGAAATAAAGATTTATGTACACACACACATGCACAAACACACACACACAAATACATTTACAAATGTTTACAGTGGCTAAATTCATGCTAGCCAACATTTGGAAACAACCTTGTAGTAGACAGAATAATGGCTTCCCAAAGAAATCCACATTCTGATCCCTGGAACCTGTGACTATATTACCTTACATCGCAAAAAAAGAATGGGATAAAATTTTTTAATCTTGAGAAAAGGAGACTAACCTAGATGACATACATAAAAGTAGCCACAATGTTTTGCAGTTTCTCCGTCAAGAGACAAAGTCAGACTGTGATATAAGCAGCCATGTCACTAGGTCTATATGACCTGGCAAATCCTATGGTGCTAGAGTTTGCTGTGGTGAATTAAAATGCTGTAAGGAGTCTGCTATGTCCTAATTAGAGAGTCACAGTATAGATCCCTACAGTTCTGGAGCACGACCATACTCTCTGCTGCAAAGAAACTGTATATCCTTTGAAAAGCAATTCCTGGCACACTACTGAATCCTAAAAAGAAACTAAATGCCAGACCATGGGACATTAAATGACTAAGAGACCAGCACCTCCTATCATAAGATGGAAATTTAGCCAAATTCACTAAGTCGTAAACTCAGTTGGAAAAGGCAATTCATGACCCACTGGAAGTGATACATTTGGGATTGGATCATGGCAGTCTTGAAGACACAAGTAAGTTGTGCAGAGAAAAGGCCTAGACCCCCATGTCACTTATTTGTATTGAATTGAAACAATTCTCCATCAGTTCACACCCATAGCCTGATAGGGTGTATCCTATGACCAACGGATGAAAGAAGAAAAAACCTGGCCCTGGCTCACAGATGGGCTCAAAATCTTGGTGCCGGCTGAAAGTAGACTACTGTTGCACTAGTTATTCAGGGGTTATATATACACACTCAGCGGTTATATATACACATATATATTCTATATATAGCTAGCATTGCCTGCCTATAATGCCTTTGTTGACACCACTATCAGTGGACTCATGGAAGGTCTGACTTACCATCATGGAATCCTGTGTAACAGCACCTTAGACATAAGGACCTGCTTTTTGGTCAGGAAGGTGCAAAGTAGGTACATGATTAAAAGACCCACCGGAACTATCATGAACTTCATTATACAGAAGCTAGAGGCTTTATCACATATGGGAATGGCCTCTGTATTAGTTTTCTCTGCTTTGTAACAAATAATCACAAATTCAGTGGCTTAAAAGAAACAGACGTTTATTATCTCACAGTTCCTGGGGGCCAGGAGTCAAGGTACAGCTTACCTGGGTCTTCTGTAAGGCTGCAATCAAGGTGTCAGCCAGGGCTGGGTTCTCATCCACCAGGAGACTCGAATAGAGAAGAGTTTGCTTCCAAGCTCGATCAGTTGTTGCCTGAATTCGTTTCCTTTGGCTGTAGGACTTATGGCAGCTTGCTTCTTCAAAGCTAGCAAGGAGAGGAAGACACACAGAGTGAGTCTTCCAGCCAGACAGTCTTACATATTGTAGCATAATGACAAGGGTGATATCCCACTCCTGGAATCAATCAGTCCAAATTCACTTTTCAAATGTCCTTGATGGAGAAGTAAAAATTATTAATTTTATTAAGTACTGACCCTTTAATCCACATTTAAGATTGTGTGTAATGAAATGACAATTATGCACAAAGCACTGCTGCTGTATAAAGAAGTTGGATGTTAACTCAAGCAAGCTGTACAATTGTCTGAGCTGTGAGCTGAATTAGCTGCTTTCATCATGGGACATCATGGTCCTTCACAAGAGTGACTAATAAACTGCAGTTATTTAGACGCATATTTGGCAGACATATTCTCAAAAATAAAGTTAGAGTCTGCAACTTTGAAGAAAACAACTGACAGTACTTGTTGGCAATGATAAAATTTGAGCTTAGAGGTGAGAATTTGAATTTTGGAAAATTTATATTTGCTACCATGAGCTCAACAGCTTTCCGATAATTAAATACTTTTCTGACAACAGTAGTGGTAATATGAGTGAATGTGATTTTCTGATACTGTGTAATGAAATGTGTCAACATTTGGAAACTCTGCATAACTAAGTGAACCAATATTTTTCAATGATTTACAAAATTATGCATAGCTTCAAAAGATCCATTTGGAGTGAAAGGTAGACCAATGGATTTCAATGTAATAAGTACAAAAAGTTCAAAAAGTTTCATATTCCACATTGCAAAAAACTACCACTTGTCAAGTTTTGGTGTATTATAAAATGATTTTTTTAAATCCTCAATTACTTGAAAAGTTTATTAAAATACTCCTCCCTTTTCCAGCTGTATATTTATATGAGACTAGGTTTTTTCATATACTTCAACCAGAAAAATACATTTTGGAAGAGAATGATAACCCAGCTGTCTTCTGTTAAGTGTGCCTTTACTCTAGGGTTACCTCAGCCTTAATACTAAGGTGTGAGCCTTGCAGGGTCTCTACTGATAACCTGAGTAGACAGTGAAGTCCCTCCCCTCTGGATGGATGAAACTGGAATGTTTCCTAGTGCCTTGTGGGCTCTGAGGCTGGTTCACCTTATAGTTCCCTGGCAGATGTTCTTTGTTCTTTTGCCTAGCCTCCTGGAAATTTAACCTACGTGTGTACAGATCAGTATTCAGCCAAAGACTAAAGGGGATTGTTCTGCAGGTTTCTGGAGCTCTTTCTCTGCATATCTCCATCCTACCCAGCAGGGATTGGCAAACTTTCTCTGTAAAGAGACAAACAGTAAATATTTTAGGCTTTGCAGGCCACACATGGACTCTGCCACATATTCTTTTTTTTAAACTTTTTAAAAGTGTGTAAATCTCGGCTTCCCTGGTGGCGCAGTGGTTGAGAGTCTGCCTGCCCATGCAGGGGACACGAGTTCGTGCCCTGGTCCGGGAAGATCCCACATGCCGCAGAGCGGTTGGGCCCGTGAGCCATGGCCGCTAAGCCTGTGCGTCTGGAGCCTGTGCTCCGCAACAGGAGAGGCCACAACAGTGAGAGGCCCGCGTACTGGAAAAAAAAAAAAAAGGGTGTAAATCATCCTTAGGTCAGTACAAAAACAGGCTATGTCTGGAACTGGCCCATAAACCATAGTTTACCAACACTTCTCTACAGTATTCTAACCTGCAAACTCCAGATACCTAGCCTTCCTGAACTCCAATCTCTTGTCTCCTTAACTTCGTGATACCATCATGTTCTGTTTGGGTTTCTCTCCCTGTGCCATCTGAAAATTGCCTCTGCTTAGGAATCCAGGACAGTTACAGGGTTTGTCTCACTTGTTTCCTTCTCTCCAGGATCACTGTGCTAATGCTGCCTATTGTCCTGATGTCTGAAAAATCGTTTCTTTTACTCCATCTAGTTTTCTAGCTGTTTATAATGGGAAATCAAACTCCACACTGGATATTTCTTCATTGCCCTACAGTATAACTTTGAGTTTCTTTTTTTAAATAGATAACAGAAAGCTTAGACTGATCTCTAGGTCTCTTGGTGTCCTGAAACGTTCACCTCAGTTTTTTGGTTTTTTTAAAAAAATACTTAGGGCTTCCCTGGTGGCGCAGTGGTTGAGAGTCCGCCTGCCGATGCAGGGGACGCGGGTTCGTGCCCCAGTCTGGGAAGATCCCACGTGCCGCGGAGTGGCTGGGCCCGTGAGCCATGGCCGCTGAGCCTGAACATCTGGAGCCTGTGCTCCGCAACGGGAGAGGCCACGGCAGTGAGAGGCCCGCGTACCGCAAAAAAAAAAAAAAAAAAAAAAAAAAAAAGCCTGGGGTTAGCCCAGGTTTTGACAAATTCCTAAAAAATCTGGTAATGGAGTTGGAATCTGACTCCTTGGTGACTCCCTCCTCTTCCTATCTTGCTTGCTCTGGGAATCCTGACTTCTTAGAGAGGCAGTCACTTAGAAATGTAGGGAAGGAAAAAGTTTGGAGAGTTTGGGAGTCCTCATCCTTTCCTTCTCATTACTACTCTGGCTACTTAAGACATAAGTGCTTGGTAGTTTGAGTTGAAAATTCTCTCTGCTTTGCTACTGGAAACCTGCAGGGAGGTAAAAAGTGTCTGAAAAGTTAAGGCAGCTTTTAAAGCTCATACTGTTGTTGACCTACGGGAGGAATCTTAAAGGCCATCGAACGAAGACACAGCGCCTGCATCAAAGAAGTCACAAAGGACTAATGTGTGGAGAGGGACAGTTCCCCACCAGCATTAAGAAAGTCCAAAATTGTTCTCCTAACTGGGAAGATTGCTTACCAGTCTAAATTGAGAGAGGTACCTCATTGGGCCTTTAAAGTGATCAAGAATTCTGATCTGAAAGGAGAAACTATTAAATACCTGCTGAGGATGTTAGATGTAGGAGGGTTAAGAGTGTAGCTGAGAGAAATGCTAACTCTTAACAATTCCAGTCTTTCAAAAAAGTAGAACAACTGGTTTTCTATACATACTCATGGTATATTTTCACTTTTGATTAGGAGTCCTCTGTTTCAATGTGTGTCTTTTGAATTACCTGTGTCTTCTGAGTTATGACCTTCGATGTCAACGATTCATGTGTAAATATGTTCATTTGTATTTTTTAGTTTATAATGCCAATTTTCAAAGTAGTTTTACCAAATTACACTCCCACTATCAGTGTGACTCTTTCTATTATCCCCATTCTTCTCAACAGTTATTCCCACAGTTATTAGCTTTTCCCACATGATGGGCATAAAATTCATCTTTTTATGGTTTTAATTTGCATTTCCCTGAAGTTGAGTATATTTTCATATCTTTACTTATCATTTGTGCCTTCTTTCTATAAAATGTTTGTTCATAACATCTACTCAATTTTACATTTGAGCTGCTTTTAAAGTATTTTTTGTTCAGTTTTTTTATGTATACTAATCCTTTGCTGGTAATGTGTCTTTCAAATATCATTTGACAATCATGATTTGTCTTTTCACTTTATTGTACTCTTTCAGGTCTGGCTTCTTTCACTCAACATAATGTTTTTGAATTCATTCATGTTCCTGTGTATAACAGCAGTTTATTCTTTTTGATTGCCAAGTAGTATTTCAGTGGCTATCATTTATCTGCTGACAAACATTTGAGTTGTTTCTAGATTCAAGCTATTATGGATAAAGATGCTATGAACATTCATATATAAGTCTTTGAGTAGCCATTGTTGCTACTTTCTTCCAGTCTGTGGCTTTTATTTTCATTTTCTTAACAGTGTCTTTCAAAGAACAGAAGATTTTCATTTTGATATAACCTTTTTCTTTTTTCTTGTATGGTTCATGCTTTTTGCATCCTATATAAAGAATCTTTGCCTACTCAAGGGCATTTAGTTCTATAATCCATTTTGAGTTATTTTTTCTAAATAATGCAAGGTAAGGATTGAGTCACTTTATTTTATTTTTGTATACAAATGTCCCATTGTTCCAGCATCATTTACTAAAAAGACTATCCTATCTCCAGTTGAATTATCTTGGCACCTTTGTTAAAATCAACTGGCCATATGCATGTGGATCTATTTCTGGACTCTCTATCCTGTTCCACTGATATATATGTCTGCCCTTATGCCAATACCACACTGTCTTGATTGCTATACCTTTATACTAAGTCTTGACATCCAGTAGTTCTTTATTTCAGTTATTCTAGGTCCTTTGCTTTTCCATACATATTTTAGAATCAGCTTGTCAATTTTTACAAAAAAAGCTCCAGATTGAAAAACATGAACAAATTTGGAGGTATAACACTATCAAATTTCAAGACTAACTACAAAGCTGTAATAACTAGGACACTGTGAAGTTGACATAAGAATATACAAATAGATAAGGAACTGAATAGAGTCCAGAAAGATGCACATATATACTGCCAATTAATTTTTACCAAAGTACCAATGCAAATCAATGTGAAAATAAATGTATTTTCAACAAATGGAACTGGATAAAAATTAAAGATAGAGAAAACTACACCTTGTTCCCTATCTCACTCTGCGCCCCAAAATCTGTAGGCCATAGACCTAAATGTAAAAGCTAAAATTATAAGGCTCATAGGAGAAAAAATAGAAGAAAAATTTTGCAACCTCAAGTTAAAAAGTGAAAAAAGCACATCACAGACTTAGGACTCTAATCAGAATCTATGAAGACTACTTACAACCCAGCAATAAAAAGACAAGCATCTTGATTTAAAATGAGCAAAAGAATTGAAAAGATGATTCACAAAAGAAGATATACATATGAGCATTAGTATATGAAAAGGTGCTTGATACCATTAGTTACAGGGAAATACAAAATTAAAACCTCCGTGAGATACCATTTCATACCTATTAGAACTGGGAATCCCCATCAACTACCGATGAGGATGTGGATCAAGTCGAAGTCTCATTTATTGCTAGTAGGAGTATAAAACGGTACAACTAATTTGGAAAACTTTGGAAATTTCTAATAAAGTTAACCATACATCTATTCTATGAACCAGCAGTTCCACTCCTAGGTTTATTCCCAATAGAAGCAAAAGCATATAGGCACAATAAGTCCTGTACTAGAATGTTTATCAGCAGCTGTATTCATAATAACACCAAACGAGAAACAACCCAAATGTCCATCAACAGGAGAATAAACAAACTGTGGAAAATTCACATAATGGGTAACTATTCTGCAATAAAAAGGAATGAACTGATGATACACATGACAACATGGATGAATCTCAAAAACAATATGTGGAATTCGATGAAGGCAGTCAAAAGGTACAAACTTCCAGTTATAAGATAAATAAGTGAGCTCCCCTGGTGGCACAGTGGTTAAGAATCCGCCTGCCAATGCAGGGGACAGCAGTTCGAGCCCTGGTCCAGAAAGATTCCACATGCCGTGGAGTAACTAAGCCCATGTGCCACAACTACTGAGCCTGCACTCTACAACCCACAAGCCACAACTACTGAACCCACATGCCACAACTACTGAAGCTCACGTGCCTAGAGCCCATGCTCCAAGAGAAGCCACCTCAATGAGAAGCCTGCGCACCTCAACGAAGAGTAGCCCCCGCTCGCCACAACTAGAGAAAGCCCGCGCGCAGCAACAAAGACCCAACACAGCCAAAATAAATAAATAAATGAATAAAATAAATACATTTTTGAAAAAAGATAAAGTACTAGGGATGTAATGTACAACATGATATGTATAATTAACACTGTTGTATGCTATATGTGAAAGTTGTTGAGAGCTAATCGTAAGAGTTCTCACAAAGAAAACTATTTTGCTATTTCCTTAATTTTGTGTTTATATGAGATGATGGATGTTCACCAAACTTACTGTGGTAATCATTTCATGATGTATATAGGTCAAATCATTATGCTGTATCCCTTAAACTTATACAGTGCTATATGTCAATTATATCTCAATAAAACTGAAAGAAAAAAGAAGACAAAAACTTTCCCTACCTATGTTGAAGGTAGACCCAAAAGAACACTTACTGTATGATTCCATTAATGTGAGATGCAATAACCTGCAAATCTAATCTGACAGTAAACAGAACAAAGGTTGCCTCTGGGAGGGGATGATAGAAGGGAATATAAGGGAACACCCTGGATTGATGGAAATGTTCTCTATCACGTTTGGGTGATGTTAGCATGGGTATACATTTGTTAAAACTCATAAAATTGTACAGTGCAATGTGTGCATTGTACTATGAATAAATTATACCTCAATAAAGAAAATAATACAGAAATGCATTGAGATAATACAGTCATTTATCAATATAAAGTTTTAACCTTACCAATTTTAAAATATGAATAGAGGGGCTTCCCTGGTGGCGCAGTGGTTGAGAGTCCGCCTGCCGATGCAGGGGACATGGGTTCATGCCCCAGTCCGGTAAGATCCCACATGCCGCGGAGCGGCTAGGCCCATGGCTGCTGAGCCTGTGCGTCTGGAGCCTGTGCTCCGCAATGGGAGAGGCCACAGCAGTGAGAAGCCCGCGTACCACAAAAATAAATAAATAAATAAATACGAATAGAGAAGGAAGCAATGGCATACAGCCAAGTAGGAATAAAGAAGAATTTAGTCTAAATAAGAAATGACTTTAAAAACTTATATTCCTAACAATCCAGAAATAAAGCTCCAGATAATATCAACTGAATTAGCTAGATTGAGGTTTTTCCGTGAGCAAGTGAGACTGAAGGTGATGGTGGCTTAATTAAAAGAGAAGTTTATTTCTCTCTTGCATAAAGAGCTGTGATGGCAGCCCTATAAAATCCAAGGAGTCAAGCTCCTTCTGAATTTCTGTTCCATACCCTTAACATCTTCCTCATGTCCCAAGATAGCTGCGCAAGCTCCAGTCACCATGTATACATTCTAGCCAGGAAAGAAGAAGGTGATGAAGGGCTTGTTCTCCTTTTAAGGATATTTTCCAAAATTCATACCCAACATTTCTGTTTATACTTTATTGGCCAGAACTTATTGCCAAACTTAGATACGTGGGAACGTTGGAAATGTACTCTTTATTCTGATCCACTATATGCCCAGAAGGAAGGGGATGAAAGGTGCCACAAGAGAGGATTATCAAGCTTTACCCCAGTCCACTTTTTTATTCACCTAACTATTCACTTGCACCTCTTCCCATATGCAAAATGCGCTAATCCTCTCCTAAAAAAAGGCAACCTCAAACTTTCACGAAAGAAATCAAGGAAAAGTGAAGTGCTCTGCATCATGACAAAGAGCTAATTTGGGACGATATGGTAATGAAGGAAATAAGCCAGCACAGACACAGTAAGCACCCCAACCTGTCCCCTCCCTGAGTCTCAGTGTCGTTCTCCATAGCCTGGCCAAGGCAGTCTGGTGCTCAAGACTCTATTTACCAAGAAGGGGAGCAGCAGAAACACACAGAAAAAGGGCTTGATGTTTGGGCCCAATGCCCTGACCCCTCTCTTGCTTCCAGTCTCTCTCACTTCCTCCTTCCCAGATGCATTGGCTAGGAAACTCATCCACAAAGTTCCCTGCAGAGATGCTAATGGCTATGAGGAACACAGCAGCAGGACCCAACTGCTAAAGCTACCTGTCAACTCACATCACATCACATCACTCCAGGGTTTAAAAAGGATCACAAACACTTTCCTAAGCTAAATGTAAGTTCTCTTCAGTGATCCCAGACCAGTAGAGAACACACACACGACTCTTCAAACATTTATTCAGTTGACATCAGAAATCTCTGCACTCCTTGACACCTCAACACAACTTGCAGTGAGCCTGGATGTGGCCGCTGGAGCACTGGGAAGGGGGTTCCTAGACTGAGTTGCCCCAGGAGGGCTTGTGTGGCAGAGGCTGGACACTCACAGATGCATCCGCACTGGGCAGCAGGGGACCTTCTCCCAAGCCAGACAGCTGAGTCAGATGTGGACATAGTGATGCCTCCTCACTCTCTCCCAACAATCACCAAGCGGACTGGTTTGATAAAGTGTCAGGTCTAACGCTGTTTCACTGGAGATGATGTCGCTCCTTTGCTAGATGTTCTCCAAGATGTGGCTGAAGCATCATGAAGCATCACCTGGCAGGTCACTGGCCATCCAGCAGGGATGGTTTCACCCACTTCTTCCTGGCAGGCAGAGCACAGCCAAGGTGTAGGTGTGGATGAGGCAGGTTCCTGGATCACCAGGCCAGGAAACTTCCAGGGTTCCTTTCCTGCTGCCACTCTCTGTCATGTGGATCTCCACAGGGTCAGTGGATCCCAAACGAAATTGAGGAAAGGGCATTGAGTAGAAGTGGGAGGTCAGAGGCAGGGCTAGTGTGAGTCTCAGAAACAGAAGGGGGTGTAGGCCAGGGTGATCACAGGGTCGCCAGGATGCCCAGAGGCAGCACCAGACACACCAGTAGGATGAGGAGCACCACTGGATACAAAGAGGTAGCCTGGTTCACCACTGCAACTAGCCACTTAGTGTAGAAGGCAGTATCCGTAAAAACTCCAGGTGAAATTTTACAACCACAGCTGACACCCCAGCTCACAATCCCTATCTGGACCCATGTGGTATTATACTGACAGACCAGAGGGTCCCCAGAATCTCCCTGGAAAAAGAGAAAGAAGCAAACCGCAGGAATGGAAGAGCACCCACTTCAGGGCAGGCTGATTGCACTGCAAGGTGCTGAAAGACAGGCACCTGTGGGCCTTCCCCAGCCATCTCCCAGGCCCAGATTTCTTGATTTTGAGAACTGAGAACTGAATAGTCAATTGGAAAACTTTAGTATCCTCTGAGGATATTATGACTGGTCATTTCCTATACCACAGTGGTTGTTAAACACTTTGAATACCCCCTTTGCATGGAGCCTCCCAAATCCTTACACCTAGCCTAAAGTTTCTCTAGAGCTCCTGACCATATAACCAGCTCCCTCCATATTCTAAGCTACACTCTCAGACATCCCACATAGTCACCCCAGCTCACGCAAACACTGCACATCCTTTGCTAAAACTGCTCTGGTGGCCCCCATCTACCAGCTCAGTCAGAAACTCAGAGTCCTCCTCAAGCTCTCCCTCACCCGCACCCTCACAGGCAGTCAGTCACCAAGAACTGATGACTCAACCTCAAACACAACCCCTTCACCTCCCCACCAGCCCAGGTCCTGCCTGGGGCTCAACACCATTGCCTACATGGTGAAAACAAACTCCTGGCCTACAGTCCTGCATGGACAGGAACGAGAAACAGCACAGCATTGCAGGCCACACATATTCTGATTCCAATCACCTTCTCTGGCCATATTTGCCACCTCATTGCTCCAGACCTGAAACACATTCCCTAAACATGACACGTTCTTCAGAACTCTGAGCCTCTGTACTTGCTGTTCCCTCTCCCAACAGTGACGTTCTCCTCTTTGCAGGACTCAAATACTCATCCTCTAAGACCTGGCTCAGATGCCCCCTGCTCAGAAAGGCTGCTTGGTGCAAAGGGGAGACTGTGGGCCCAGGCACTCCCAGGGGGACCTTGAGCTTATGTCTTGTAGGGACCACATCTGTTTAATGATATGTATAATTATGCTGCAGGGTTGTGAGCTGGGTAACTGAGCTAATGTGGGTGAATGCTCACACTGGCACAGTAAGTCGCCATAGAGGGAACTCAATTATAGGAACTTACATTATCATCATCACCCCCAACTTCACCACACCCTGGCAGCACGCCCAGGATGCGAGGGCTGCTCCCTATTGAAGGAACGGGCCAGGCCAGCTCAGGGGCATCCTGAGGGGTTCTCCCCTGAATCTCCTTAATTAAAGGCTGAAAGAGGAGGTGGCAAATAACCCAGGCCCTGCCACTGGGGAATGAGGAAACTTTGAGGGGACAACCTCAACGCGGAGGTGGCAAGAGACCCATGAACTTAACTGACGAGAATCGTTTCCTATACTATTATAGCCACACAGCATTCCTTCCAGTACTACATCCTTATCTGCTGGCATGGCCTTCTGGATCATCCCATTACATTCTTCATAGTAGATGATATATTGGTCCATCTCCCAGAGAAAGACTGAGACACATGGGCCACCTACAAACAAAGAAACTCAGCAGTGGGTAGATCTGCACAGGGGGACAGTAAGCCCCCAAACACCTTGAATCCCCCTTGAAGAAGGCAGCACAGAGGATATTGTCCCCATTTGACAGCAGAGGAAACTGAAGCCCAAAGCTGACGTGGGGAGAAGAGAAGGTAGGAACCAAAACCAGGACAAGAGAAGGAAGAACAGATCAGGACAGGAAGAGGCGAGGCCTTACCAGCCTGAGAAATGATAACCACGCATCTGTCACTCTGTGCATCAATACTAATAATGAAAGGTGTCCAGTGCATCAGCAAAGTGTCTTTACTTTAAAGCAGAATCACAGACTCTCAGACAGGTAGTACCCAAAGGAACAATCCAGCCTCTTCCCAGAGACAGGAGGCCCTATAGCCTCACCAACTGGGGCCCACGGGCTCTGCCAACATTTCCAAGGACAGGAAAGTCCCTGGGCACCAAGGCAGGTACCTCCAGCGAGGGACAGCTCGGCCTGGCAGACAGCTCATCACCCCCTGAGCAGAAATCCACCCTGGAGAGAACTCCAGAGCATCTGGCTCTGTCCCCAGGGAACCTAAAAATGCCCCCAAACCAACCAGGCACAGTTCCCCACAAATCTGCAGGAGACTTCACCCATGTACTACTTCTTCTCCTGAGCAGCTCTAGGTCCCAGGACTGGTGCCTTGCCTAAAAGGCTGCCATCAAATATTTGTGTGGCAACAAAAGATCTCAACCAATTTCTGGGCTCAAGCCAACCGGGAACCATTAGCCTGGCTGCCCCCTAACCCACCTGCCAGGTGGTGTGCTTCCCTACCCCTCCCTTTAGTGTTGTCGCCTACTCCAGTGATAAGGCTACCTCCCTCTGCCCAAGGTTACTTCCTGCCTCACAGTCTCACCGAATTCTTGTTGCTTGCCCCATCCAGTCACCCAGCACCTGGTCCCAGCTTCCACCTGGAAAGTCTTCTCAGGGATGCATATAGGCTGGATGACCCCAGTGAAATTTACAGGGTAGAAGAGCCGGAGAAGAGCAAGGTCATATTTAACAGTTCCACGTGTTGAGAACTGAGGGTGAACAACGACTCGGCTGATAGGAACCACCAACCCTGAGATTTCACCACAGACACTCCGATCTCCTATCATGACACTGCAGCGGTAACAGCTGTGGGAGGAGGACATGTCCCTCACAGAGACCCTGGGAAGCATCCCTTGTGCCTTTCCACACATATCAGCTGTTTCCCAATGGGGCCCCAACCTCTCTCACCACTCTCGCTACGACCCTATCACCAAAAAACCCTCCTAATGACTCTCAAAATTGGCTTGCTCGCTAGAGGGGTGGGATGGGGAGGGTGGGAGGGAGGGAGACACAAGAGGGAAGAGATATGGGAACATATGTATATGTATAACTGATTTACTTTGTTATAAAGCAGAAACTAACACACCATTGTAAAGCAATTATACTCCAATAAAGATGTAAAAAAAAAAAAAAATTGGTTTGCTCTCCCAAACAATTGGTTTTGTTCACCAAACTAGTATTCCTAGTAACAAGACTACCAGCGCAGAATCCCTCCCACTTTTATTGTGTGTGCTTTGGTTTGGGTTGGGTTTTTATCAACTTGCAGGGCAGCAGAAACTAGTGGGTATCTGAGGAGGGCAGGACTGACTCCAGAACTCTCCCATCTCCACTTGTCATTACTCACCTTAAAATACAGTGGGCTGCAGTCAGCAGCCACTGAGCTGAGATGAGGGAACCTCCGCACACGTCTGCCACTGACCCTCAGGCTCACCTGCCAGGGCCACTTCCCTTCTTTCACTCTGATTTCCTCCCACGATTTTCAGGAACACTTGGCCACACGATGGGGTGAGGACAGGTAGCAAGGAGAACCTCAAAGAAACAGGCCCTGTCTCCCTGGAGCCCCTCAGACAGCCAAGAAGGCCATGTCTTCCTAGGCTCCAGGGCAGCGCTTCCAAGTCTGCAGGCCATGGACCCACAGACGAGGCACGTCTCCCTCAGGCTCCACAGTAGGGCTGCACTAATTCAGACCCCGATCCCCTCAAACTCCCAGGGAACACCGGCCCCCACCCTGACGCCTCAGCCCGCCCCTCCGGAAGGCCAATGCGAAGAGTCACCTGACCTAAGCTCCACCAACTTGGGGGCTCCCGGAGCCCCAGGGGACCTGGGGTTCCCAGGGGCTCCCTGAGCCCCCTCCAGGGTTTGGCTGGTCCGCCGTGGGGTCCTCGAGGCCGCCTCCCGAGAGGGGTGAAGTGGGCGAGGACGTCGCTGACCCACCCGCTGGGGCCTCCCTGAGCCAGCGCTGAAGGAGCAGAAGCCAGACCAGGAGGCTGCAGGGGCTGCCCGGGGATGCCACGGGCTCGGCGACGGCCTCAGCGCTCTGCGTGCCCCTGCCCACGAAGTCTCCTGCCTGAGAGTGCAGGGTTGCGCTCTCAGATCCTCACGCCAGACTGTGTCCAGCCAGAACACTGCCCAGGTCCGAGGGGTAAGGTACATCTGAGGAGACTGTCCTTGCTAGGGACCTTCCAATTTAACGTTGGCTCTAAAAGGCGGGCGCTTTCTGACGCCCCTGCCCTTCTTGGTGTGGTACCTGGCCTGGAGCTGGTGAGGATGGGCATCCTGGGAACTAGCTGAGGAGCCTTAATTCTCCATAACGGTTCCACAAGGCAGGGCCTCATTCACCAAACCTAGATTTGCGGGGAGGGGGACTACAGATGAAGTGGATGTGGGTTGGACAAAGGAGCTGGCTGCTATGCAATTTCAGTCACGGGGACGCCTGTAAAAATGAGCCACCACCAAAGAGACCCGCAGGTCAATCCATTCTTATTAGCTCTATGCCCCTGATGTCTATTTGTCTTTGTTGCATAAGTGCTTCTACCAGGCCTCTGCCTCTCTGGGTTTCATCATCCCTGTTGAAGTCAGGGGAAAAACAACAATAACAACTTTTGAGTTCCAGTACTTCCCACTTTTCCCCAGCCAAAAGAGGACAGCCAGTTACAGTGTTTTTCGAGGATATGGGTGTTCCCCTCACAATTTATTTTTCAATGTCTTGATGAAGGGGTTATTCTCTAAAGCCCTCTCTCTTTGCATTCCTTTCTCCACATTAGGCCAAGGAATTTCTGACATATCAATCTCCTTTAGTGTGGTCCACTACTGCGTTCAGGTTTAAAACAATCCAGTAAACATGTAGAATCATTCCCACCTGCCTGAACCAGCAAACTGAATTCCAAATTTCTAGCAAGTGTACTGTTGATAAATTTGGGACTAAGCCTTCCCAATCAAGAATCCTTTGAATCCCATCCTATATATATACCCCTTGTTCCTTCCAATGTAGATCAGCAAAATCTTGCAGTTCTTTTTGTAAGGAAGCCTTCTACCCCTGGGTTATACTTTGCACCTGTCCTAGAGCGTGCTGGGATCTTACTCTAGTTATTAGGTCTAGAGGCAGTGAAGACGGGGGTGATTCAGGCAGAGAATTGGTATGCCCTTATAATGTAATTTACTCACATGAAGTCATTGCAGTGTCTCTAAGGTGGAGATGGCCGGCCTTATCAAATGGGAGGAGGCGCTGTTTCTGTTAGCAAGAGTGGTTCAACGTGGCTGGGGGTAAGGGTGTCCTAAATCTATCCAAATGTATTCCCATGTAAACTTTCAGGGTCTCACTCCCAATCAATGCCCTAACTTTTTTGTAAGAGTTCTGATGAAGCTCTTAATTCAATTTATGTTGAAATTCAGTGAGCCAAAAGATCAGATACTACATCCTATTATCAACTACATCAACTACATCAACCCTGCAGTTATAAGGCATATGAAAATATTTTAGGAAAGTCAAGGAAGTTTTTAAACTGAGAAGTTAAAATTGTAAGCCTTGGGGCTTCCCTGGTGACGCAGTGGTTGGGAGTCCACCTGCCAGTGCAGGGTACACGGGTTCGAGCCCTGGTCCGGGAAGATCCCACATGCTGCGGAGCAGCAGGGCCCGTGCGCCACAACTACTGAGCCTGTGCTCTAGAGCCTGCGAGCCAGAACTACTGAGCCCACGCACTGCAACTACTGAAGCCCATGCGCCTAGAGCCTGTGCTCCACAGCAGGGGGGGCTGCCGCAGTGAGAAGCCCACGTACTGCAGCAAAGAGTGGCCCCTGCTCGCCGCAACTGGGGAAAGCCCGCGTGCAGCACCGGAGACCCAACACAGCCATAAATTAATTAATTAATTTAAAAAAATTGTAAGCCTTAATTACAGTGCAGTCTTTGGAGAGGTAAGCAGGAATCACTATGGGAAAGGTATGAAGTCTGGGCTGGGTCCTTCTATACTGTTTCCTCTCCCCCTGTGCTGCCAAAGAAGAAGGAGAAGGAGGAGAAGGAGGAGGAAGAGGAGGAGATGCTGCCTTATGCAACTAGGGGAAGGGCATAAAACTGTAATTTTCAGGACACAGTTTAAAGCCTACTGTAGCTGGGTGAAGAGAACATAAAATAACCTCTATGCCTGGGGGAGGAGCAGGAAACTCTCCTGGACCAGACTTATAGAGATCTGCTATACAGCGAGAGGGTCAAGGTCAATGAGAAGGCCTCTTCTCTGAGAGCCAAGAATATAGCACCTGCCTAAGATGGAGGCTGAATCAGGACAACAAAGAATGCCCCACCTCCTCCCTCCACTAGCAAGTGTCCAGGAACAAGTAACAGCAGTCTATTGCTAGAAGAGAGAGTAAAAGCATGGAGAGACATCTTCTGTGAGACACAGGCACAAAGAGAGGACAGACAGGTGAGAGTGGAGAAGACACTGAGAAAAACTCTCCAACAAATCAGCTACCACTCTAAGCAAAAAATAACACTAGAAGAGTTTGAAGCCTGCTGCATATTGAGGGTAACCATAGCAACAACAAAAATCAGAGACAATCAGGACACAATTATGTCAACACTCCCTACTAAAGAAAAGACATACCCATTTCTGGACATAAATAGTATTGCTTAAGTCTCTACTATTCTACACAAGATGGCTAACTTTCAACCAAAAATAACAAGACACACAATAAAACAAACAAACAAACAAAAAATAAACAACACTCTTTCAAGAGACAAACCAATCAACAGAACTAGAGTAAGACATAACATGGATTTTGGAACTATCACACGGGGAATTTTAAATGCTATGATGAATATATTTGAAGGCTTTAGTCCAGAGGTCCATAAACACTTTCTATAAAGGGCCAGATAGCAAATATTTTAGAATTTGCCAACCATAAGATAAAATTAAGGATATTATGTAGGTTTTCTTATAAGAAGGAACCATTTCCTCAAAAACAGTAATAATACGAATTGGATATAATATTTTATAATATAAATCTACTAATGAGAAGACTGAAATTTTGGAGAGGGGAGGAATAACATTTTACTTAATTGGGGTTCAAAGTTAGCATTCTCTATCATCAAAATCAATTGTAAATGTTCTGTTAATGGTGAACTGTAATGATATTGGGTTGGCCAGAACTTTTTGGCCAACCCTATATTTTATGCTTTCATCTTTTTTTTTTTTGGCTGCGTCAGGTCTTAGTTGTAGCACACGGGATCTTTGTTGAGGCATGCAGGATCTTTTCATTATCCCGTGCGTTCTGCTCAGGCTTCTCTCTAGTTGCGGCGGGCAGACCTCTCTGGTTGTGGCATGCGGGTTTTTTCCTTCTCTAGTTGTGGGGCGCAGGCTCCAGGGTGCGTGGGCTCTGTAGTTTGCTGTACGCAGGCTCTAGTTGAGGCGCACGAGCTCAGTAGTTGTGGCACGCAGGCTTAGTTGCCCTGCGGCATGTGGGATCTTAGTTCCCCGACCAGGGATCGAACCCGCGTCCCCTGCATTGGAAGCCAGGTTCTTTACCACTGGACCACCAGGGAAGTCCCTATGCTTTTCATCTTTTTTTTTTTTTTTTTTCCCTGCGGTACGCGGGCCTCTCACTGTTGTGGCCTCTCCCGTTGCAGAGCACAGACTCCAGACGTGCAGGCTCAGCAGCCATGGCTCACGGGCCCAGCCGCTCTGCGGCATGTGGGATCTTCCCGGACCGGGGCACGAACCCGTGTCCCCTGCCTCGGCAGGCGGGCTCTCAACCACTGCGCCACCAGGGAAGCCCATATGCTTTTCACCTTTAAGAGTGTCTTTTCATGCAGATAAGTGCCATCATCAAATGCTGCTATTAATCTATGAACATATGGCTTTGAGCAAAAAAAAAATCTTCACTTGGAAGGCATTTATTGAGTTCTTTTGGATTTTTCTCTTGATATGTGCCTTTTATCCTGTCATTACATTGCAAATTAATCACTTCATTGAAGTTTAGGTGGAAGCTCCTCAACCGCAATGTTAAGTGGATTTTTGAAATATGTAAATGTCCTTTGCATAAGGTCCAAAAACTGCTTAAGGTAGGTTAAAACTGCTTAATTAAGGTCCAAAAACTGCTTCTCGAACTGTAACAGAAAGCTCAGAAAATATATCTACTCCAAATGTGTGTTGAAATGCATGTCTTCCGCCTTGTTTTAATTTTGGACAGCACAGGGACTTTTTTTAAGTAGCTTGATATAACTTGTGATTCAAAAAACATTACTTATCATCAAAGTGATTTTACCATAGTATAGATAGCAATAGAAAACTAATAAAGGATGGGAGATATTGTTATAAGGCCCTTGCACTACCTAAAAAACTAATCCTGTTATTTGCAGAAAGAGGACAATTAACTAAAGATATTCACTGTAAACTCAAGGGAAACTAGAGAAAAGTTAAAAAACTATAATAAGTAAGACAATAGTGAGGATAAAAAATACTCCATGGGCTTCCCTGGTGGCGCAGTGGTTGAGAATCTGCCTGCCAATGCAGGGGACACGGGTTTGAGCCCTGGTCTGGGAGGATCTCACATGCCGCAGAGCAACTAGGCCCGTGAGCCACAACTACTGAGCCTGCGCGTCTGGAGCCTGTGCTCCTCAACAAGAGAGGCCGCGATAGTGAAGAGGCCCGCGCACCGCGATGAAGAGTGGCCCCCGCTTGCCGCAACTGGAGAAAGCCCTCGCACAGAAACGAAGACCCAACACAGCCAAAACTAAATAAATATAGAATTATTCTAAAAAAAAAAAAAACTCCATTAATTTAAAGAAAAGCAGAGAGGAAAAGAGAAACAAGAGATGGGACAAATAGAAAACAACTAGCAAGATGGTAGATTTTAATCCAACAATAACAATACTTACACCAAAGGTAAATGAATCTATTAGATGAATTAGCGATTCTATTAATTCACATTCATGTTGTATTATATGAGTTAAGACAGACTGTCAGACAGGATATTTTTTAAAAAGCACAACTATTTACCCACATTAAATATAGACGGGTAATGGGGGAAAGTATAGAATATGATATATGATGCAAACACTAATCAAAAGAGGAAATGGCTAGATTACTATCAGGCAAAGTCAACACCAGAACAAAGAATATTGTCAGGGATAAATAAAGACATTAATTGCATAATGATAAACAAAATCCTAAATATGTTAGGATCCTAAATGGAGCTAACAACAGATCTTCAAAATTTACAGAGCAAGCAGAAAAAGACATTCTAACCACAATTAGAATTTGGAACTTTAACATGTCTTTCATAATTGATAGAACAAGTATACAGAGAGCTACTAAGTGTATATAAGATCTGTAAAACACTATCAATGAGTTAGACCTAACTGACATTTATAGAATACTATATCCTAGCAACAACACAATATACCTTTTTTTGAGTGTACATGGAGCATACACCAAAATAGAGCATATTACAGGGCCATTAAACAAATAATAGCAAATTTGAAAGAATTAAAATTGTACAGAATATGTCTTCAAATTATAACAGTATTAAACTAGAAACCAATAATAGAAAAATATCTTGAAAATTGCCAAATGTTTGGACAGACTTTAAAACTTTTATTTTGGACTTCTAGAATGGCTGCATGAGGAACTCGGTTGATTCTCTCTCCAGAGAGAAAGCTATTTATCTGGTGAAAATTATTTTTTTAAAAATAACTATTTAAGTTCTATGGAAATTGTCCTAAGGGCATACAGAAAATTGAGAAATACTTATGCAAGAAAATCTAACAATTCTTGGTAAGAACCAAGAGTTCTTGGCGAGAGTCTGTGGTATTTGAGCCACGACCAGCTCCCATCCCTACTCCTTAGCTTCGTATTATGGAACTCTGTTCTGGGCAAGTGGCCAAGACAATGGGGTCTCCCTCTCCCCCAGCTATGGTTTCACCCCAGGAGAAGCAGATAGCTGGTGTCTTTCATTCTCCCAAGACCATTTTGCAGAAGCTCTGTTCTAGAAGGCATGACCAAGAGGACTAGAGCTTCCTTCCCTCACTTAGCCCCTACTCATAGAGCAGGAGCTCTACCCCAGGCACAGCAGGCTAAGAATACTGGGTCTTCAATTGTCCCATCCCAGCTCACTCATAGAGCAGAAGTTCCATGGGAGGGGCAAGTGAGATACCAACTCTCTCCCCATTACCCACTAATAGAACAGGAGTTTCATTCCAGGAGAAACAGGCTGCCATCCCCATCCCTAGCTCTGGTACAATAGCACAAACATTCTGCCCAGGATAGGCAGGCTGAAAGAAATGCTCTGCAACTCTGCTTGAAATAGCTGAATTTATTTGGAACAGAGGGTGGAGAAATTCATGCCTAATGGAGTTGTTAAGAACAACAGAGATCTTCCTGGTGAGCAGTTAAGAGAGGGTCAGTAGCTCCATGATACTAGCAACAAAAAGTGAAACAGCAGACTAACCAGAAGTTTAACAGAGAAAACCAGTGAAAGAAGCAGCCAAGAAGAGTTCTCCTGGGATCACACTCATCCCCAGGGGTCTTAAAACACTGTGCATGCACTAGGCTACACCAACTCAGGAACAATAAGAGCAGGAAGTAGAGCAAATTTAAATGTATTTTCCAAACCAAACACAGATCAGCAAAGTGCAGAAACCTTGCTAGTGCAGTGGATTTAAGCACAACCTCTGACCAAATACTGGCTGCACAATGAGCTTCTCTGACGCAGGGGCAACTCCTAATAAGCCCAGCTTAAAAATAAAATCACACTCATCCTTAGTAGGCTGAGAGACGGTGCACATACCCAAGCCTCTGTCTTTTCAAGAATGAATGGATAGGGAATTTCCAAGTTTCTAGCCATTGGATGAACATGTGGTGGCGGAGGGGAGAGTAAATTCCCTAAATGGTGAAAGCCGTCTCCAAGACACACACACATTTCCAACGATAAATAGTGAAAATAAAACTGACCAAAGGGGCTTACACACAACCATTGACCAATGAGTAGCTAGCTTACAGTGATCCAGGAGTTAACCCTAGGAAGCCAGGCTAAAATATAAAAATAAGGAAAAAACCTAAGCAGGGATATCAGAGGCTGCAAATTGAGGGGGAAATAGACTTCACAAAATTATCTCACACAAGTACTAAACAAATAGACAAATGATCACCACAAGTCCTGGGTGGGCAGGAATCAGTATCCCGATTTGCTATGACATTTGCTTTTCAATGAAAAAATTACAAGACATGCAAAGTGATGAAATAAAATTATTTTTAAGGCAGGACCAGAAAAATTTTAAACATAAAATTCTCTCTCTGCCTGTTTGAGCCACTACCCCCTCCCCTTCAGTGTGCATTGTGCATCTGCATTATACACCAGCTCTCCTCAGAAGACACAGGAATACCTACTCGCCAAAAGGAAACCAATTTCCTCCTGGCACCAGAAGGTAACTCCTTAGGAGATAACATTCCTTTCTCAATCCTGTAAGGGCTCACAATAACCCACTACTCACCTTGGTGAACTATGTAAACTGTCAATATGAGACTTTTTTTTTTTTTTTTTTTTGCGGTACGCGGGCCTCTCACTGTTATGGCCTCTCCCATTGAGGAGCACAGGCTCCAGACGCGCAGCCTCTGCAGCCATGGCTGACGGGCCCAGCCGCTCTGCAGAATGTGGGATCCTCCCGGACCGGGGCACGAACCCGTGTCTCCTGCATCGGCAGGCGGACTTTCAACCACTGCGCCACCAGGGAAGCCCCCAATATGGGACTTTGATGCATAAAACTTTGTCTCAAAATCTTCTATAACTGCGCTTTGATCTCTAACAGGCAGAACAGTCCTCAGAACTTTTTTTTTTTAATTTATGTATTTTATTTATTTATTTTTGGCTGTGTTGGGTCTTTGTTGCTGCACGTGGGCTTTCTCTAGTTGCAGTGAGCGGGGGCTACTCTTCTTCGAACGGGGGCTACTCTTCCTTGCGGTGCGTGGGCTTCTCATCGTGGTGGCTTCTCTTGTTGCGGAGCACGGGCTCTAGACATGCGGGCTTCAGTACTTGTGGCTCCCGGACTCTAGAGCACAGGCTCAGCAGTTGTGGCGCACGGGCTTAGTTGCTCCGTGGCATGTGGGATCTTCCCCGACCAGGGCTCGAACCCATGTCCTCTGCATTGGCAGGAGGATTCTTAACCACTGCGCCACCAGGCAAGCCCCCTCAGAACTTTCTGAAAAACTGTCTCCCAGGTTATAATCCTCAGGCTGGCTGAAATAAAATTTTCTACTTCTTTCTTAGATTGACCATTGATTAATTTTTTGTCAGCAAAAGATACAGGAAAGTTTAACCAATACATAGGAAAAGAAGCAGATAGGAGAAACTTAATTTATGGGGTCTTCGAGGGGCCCCATGTGTTGGACATAGTAGACAAAGACTTCAAAATAGTTATTTTACACATGTTCAAAGAAGAAAAAGAAACACACACACATACATATACATACATGTCATCTCAATTGAGGCAATAAGCATTCGGCAAAATTTAACACTCTTTCATGATCGAAAAAGAAAACAAACAATAAACTAGGAACAAAAAGAAACTTCCTCAATATGATGAAGGCCATATATGAAAAACCCACAATGAATATCATACTTAATGGCAAAAGACTAAAAGCTTTTCCCTAAGATCAGGAACTAGACAAGGATGCTCACTTTCACCACTTCTACTCAGCATTGTACTGAAAGTTCTAGCCAGCCAATTAGGCAAAAGGATCTTATATATAGAAAACCCTAAAGATTCCACAAAAAAACGTTAGAGATAACAAATGAATTCAGAAAAGTTGCAGGATACAAAATTAACATGCAAATATTTGTTGCATTTCTATGCACTAACAGTGAACAATCAAAAAGGAAATTAAGCCGAAAATTAACCAGAAATCAATGACAGGCTCAAATGTCAAACCAAAAACTATAAAACTCCTAGAAAAAACTATGAGGGAAAATTTGTGTAACCTTGAAGTAGGCAAATATATATTAAATAAGACATAAAAACAAGTGATAGAAGAAAAAATTGATAAATTGGACTTCATCAAAATTTTAAAATTTTGCTCTTTGAAAACTGTTAAAAGAATGAAAATTCAAGGTAGAGATTGAAAGAAAATATTTGCAATATATATATGACAAAATATTTGTATCTAGAACATATGAAGAACACTTACAGCTCTGTAAGAAGACAAATGGCCCAGTAAAAACTGAACAAAAGCCAAATACTGGGGAAAAAAAAAACAATGACCACTGACAGGTAACTGGATAAACAAAATATGACATCCATACACATCAAAAGTTAACTAATTAATTACTTAACTAACTCCTGATACATACAAATGTATGGGTAAATCTCAAAATCATTATGTTGAGTGATGGAAGTCAGATCCATACAGAATTATTCCATTTATATAAAAATTCATATAAAATTCCAGGGCTTCCCTGGTGGCGCAGTGGTTGGGAGTCCGCCTGCCGATGCAGGGCACACGGGTTCGTGCCCCGGTCCGGGAGGATCCCACATGCCGCGGAGCGGCTGGGCCCGTGAGCCATGGCCGCTGGGCCTACGCGTCTGGAGCCTGTGCTCCGCAGCGGGAGAGGCCACAACAGTGACAGGCCCGCGTACCACAAAAAAAAAAAAAAAAAAAAAAAAAATTCCAGAAAATGTAGACCAATCTATAGTGACAGAAGGTAGAGAGAGCAGTGGTTGCCTTGGGCCAGGGGCAGAGGGAAGAATGAACTGTGAAGGGACACAAGGGCACTTTTACAGGGGATGGAATTGTTCTGTATCTTGATTATTGTTGTGGCTTTACAAAAATATGTATCTCTCAAAACTAGTCAAATATGTGCAACTTATTTCATTTAAATTATACCTCACTAAAATTGATTTTTAAAAATAAATAAAAATAAAATTGGGATAAAAAGGGAAATTAAGAAAACAATCCCGGGACTTCCCCGGTGGCGCAGTGGTTGAGAATCCACCTGCCAATGCAGAGCACACGGGTTGCAGCCCTGGTCCAGGAAGATCCCACATGCCGCGGAGCAACTAAGCCCGTGCGCCACAACTACGGAGCCTGTGCTCTAAAGCCCCCCGTGAGCCACAACTACTGAGCCCGCGTGCCACAACTACTGAAGCCCGCGCACCTAGAGCCCACGCTCTGCAACAAGAAGCCGCCACAATGAGAAGCCCGCGCGCTGCAATGAAGAGTAGCCCCCGCTCACCACAACTGGAGAAAGCCCGCGCGCAACAACGAAGAGCCAACACAGCCAAAAATAAATTAACTAATTAATTAGTAATAAAAAAATTAATAGCTTTTGTGCTGCAAAAAACACTATCAGTAGAGTGAAAGACAGTCCACAGAATGGGAGAAAATATTTGCAATTCATATATCTGATATGGGATTGATATCCAGAGCATATAAAGAACTCCTACACTCAACAACAAAAACCCAGTTTAAAAATGGACATAAAAATTGAATAGACATTTCTCCAAAGAAGATAAAAAAATGTCCAGTAAGCACATGAAAAGATAACCAACATCACTAACATTAGGAAAATACAAATCAAAACCACAATATGATACTACTTCACACCCATTATGATGGCTGAAAATAAACAACCCAAAATCAACAGCACAGAAAATAACAAGTGTTCGTAAGGATGTGAAGAGATTGAAACCCTGTGCCTTATGGAGAGGAGAGAGGAAGGAAGTTAGGGGAGAGAGTAGGGAGACAAGCAGAAGGGGAGTGGAGGAAGGTAAAGAAAGGAAGAAACTGAGCTATATATAGGCAGGAAGACCAAAATGCATCATTTGTGGAAGATATAATTGCTTTCTAAAACAAAGCCAAACAAACCAACTGAAAAATTAATAAAGCTATAAGAGAATAAACTAAGACGGCTGGGGAAAAGATCAATATACAAAATCAATAACTTTCTATGCTGAAGCAATAATAAATTAGAAAATGTAATAGAAAAAAAAAAGATATTCCATTAAAGACAGCCACACACACTTTTTAAAAAAATACCTGGGAATTGGCACAAGACCTTGCATCATCTGCCTGGGTTCCTCTGACCCTTTCTTATCACTCTCCTCCTCACTCACAGGGCTCCAACCCTGCTGTCCTCCTCGATGTGCCGCACTAGCTCCTGCCTCCCGGCCTTTGAACTGGCTGTTCCCTCTGCCCCCAGATGTCCATACAGCTCATTTCCTCACCTGGTGGGTCTATACCAGGATCAGTAAACTTTTTCTGTAAAGGGCCAAATAGTAAATATCTTAGGCTTTGTGGACCAAGAGACAAAATCGAGATTATACAGGTACTTATATAACAAAAGAGAAAATGAATTTCCATCAATGTTTATTGATGAAATTCAAAATATAATTGGAAGAACTGAGTACTAGTTTTGGGGTTTTTTTTGGTTGTTTTTTCGGTTTTGGTTTTGGTTTTGGTTTGGGGTAATATGGGTCTACTAAGAAGAATGGAATTCTTTTAGGGGGATAGCATCAAAATTAGTGTTCCCTATCTTGGAAATGATCGCAAATGCTCTTCTGTAAAAACTATTCTCAGCTAAGAGGTGGTGAGTCAGATTTGGTCTGTACTCAAATGTCACCTCCCCATTGAGGCTCTCCCAGGACACCCTCTCAAAAAGTGTGCCCCCCTACTCTGCCGTCTTGATCCCCCTTATCCTCTAATTTTCTCTGTAGCGCTTCTCACAATCTGAAATACTATTCATTTTACTCACATATACATGAGCTATGTTCCCCTTCCACATGTAAACTTTCTGTGGACAGGGTTTTTGTATGTCTTGTCACTGCTGGATTCCCAGCACCTGGAACATGTCTGGCATACAGTAGGTACACAACAAACATCTGCTGAATCAATGAACAAATGAATAAAATTCTAGTGAAGAGAGAATGAGTTAATACCTGCAAGTGCTCAGAGCATTGCCTGGCACACGCTTTGCTCAAAAAGTATTACTCACTGTTACTGTTGTTCCTTTGAGGAGGGGCCCCAAGCATCTGCAAAATGCAAGCTCCAGAGCAAACAAATCTTCCAGCTACCAGATATGTCCAACGCACACCTATCTGCCTGCTACAACTCTTCTCCCTGTCTCCTTGCTCCCCCTGTGGCTCCTGGCCTCTGTCCCTCCACTGGACCCTGTGTCCTCCTCTGGCTTTCGGTCTTTGTCCCTCAGTTACAGATGGGGCTTCAGGACCAGTTCCCAAGGGCCGTCACCCCCTATGGTGCCTCCAGCAGAGTCTCCACTCACTACCAGAGATGCCTTGGACCCAACTGTCTGGTTCCACTCTGTCCCCCACCCCACCCCTTCATTGCCTAAGTACTCTGCCCCCCGCCCCAGGTCTTAGCCTGACTAACTGCACCTCACTCAGCACCGCCTCCTCTGGAAAGCCTTTCCTGACACCCTTCTCTGACTCCAGGTGTTCCAAGCCCCCTATGCTGACCCTTCACTGAACACTGTCATTCTGCCAGGACATCTGTGCTGCCCTATCGATCTATCTCTCCGGCGGCCCTTCCTCTACCTCCCCAACTCTGGCCCAGGAAGACCAAGGCCTGATCCCTGGCCCCTTAGCTCCCGAGAGACTCCTCCTCCAGCCCTTTGGAAATTACTTGTTCCTGGGGTCCATCTGCTCTCCCTTGCTGGTGCCCTCTCAAATCCCACAATGACCCCATCCTACAGTGGAGGAAATGAGAGGTGAGAGGTTAAGCAGTTTACCAGGACCATACAACGAGACAGGTGGAAAGCGGGACCCTAGGCATAGCTGAGGAGGAGAGGCGCTGGAAGCACTGGCCTGGGATGCACAACACTGCAGACAGACAGAGGGACAGATTTTTGGATGAGCCAGCAGCTGAGCTGGGACAGGAAACCAGAGCTCCTCCTCTCTGCCCGACTTCTCTGCAAGGCCAGGCATCAGGGGCTCACCCTGAGGCAGCTCCCGCCCCCTGGCCCACAGCCAGCCGTCATCCCCGTGCGGTCAGCCACGAGGCCGCGATTTCGGGGAAATACCAGCTGCTTATTAAAAACAGGCGGTGGTCAGGCCCCTGCTGCTTTCCCAGTAGAAACTAGGCTGTTTGTTCCAAGAGGAGCAAGAGTGGTCAGGGCCTAGTCAGGGCCGCGCGGGGGCCTGAGTTGCAGTACCTGGTGAAGGGTCCGGGCTGGGCCGAGTAACTAGGGGTGGAATCCCATGTTTTGGCGAGGGCAGCCGGTGACGGGACCGCCACCCAGCACGTGGCCGCTGAGCCGCCCACGGGGGTCGTGGGCTGGGACCTGGAAACCGCGCGGGACAGGCGTAACAGCCTTCGCAGCAGCACGCCCCCAGCTCCGAACTCAGGCGGCGGGCAGAACCGGAGGAAAAGCGGGCGGGTGAGCTAAGCACCGCCCCTTCCGGAGGCAGCCCCACCCCGTCCCGCGGGTGCCTGCACCGCCGGGAGCAGCTGAGCCCTGCAGGGGGAGCCAGAGGGCCGTCCTCCGCGCTCCCGGCTCGGGCCGCGGGGCATCTGGAGCGCGTTAGACCTGGGCGGCCGGAGGCGGCGTGAGCTCATCCCGGCCGGCCCACTGCGGTTTCTAGGCGCGGCGGAGGGAGCAGAACACAGAAGCGCCGCGCCGCGAACCCCAGGGGAGCGCGGCGGGAGTACAGCTCCTCCCGGGACGTGGGTGTGATTTGGATCGGCGACAGTGTGTGTGTCACTGGCGCGTCGCCCAGGGAGGGCGGTCTCTGGGAACCGGCTGCCAGCGTGCGTCGCTGTGTGCCACCGTGTGTCGTGGCTTGTGAGGGTGTGTGTGTCCCCGTTGGGGAGACACTGCGTGTGATAAGTTGCAAACATCACAGCACATACTTCTCATTTTACAGAGAAGAAGGCTGAGTGCAGGGAAGGGAGAGGGCCGGCTGGGTGGCACAGGCCCGGAACTCCAGGCGCCCCGCCTGTGTCCCTGTGTGTGTGCAGAAGGTGCGAGCCGGCCCATCGTGTTCCACAGTGCCGGGCGGGGGTTGTGGGTGTCCGCCTTCCCTCCTGCATTAGACATCCTCTTCCTGGTCACTACCGCACCACCATCCACCCCCATCCCTGCAGAACCTCGACACTGGTCTCCTTCAGGAAGCAGGGAGAGAGCACTTCACACCAGGGCCCTGGTGAACAGTGACACACACCTGGGTACAGACTCGCACATGGAGCACACACCGGCACACATGTGAGACACCCTGCTGTTGGTGAGACTCTGAGCTGGGAGAGCCAACAGGCAGGTTGCAAAGTGGTGACAGGGTTTGGAAAGGCCTCTTGGTGTAATGCCCCCATCCCTGCCAGGGAAAGGGAGCAGGAGGGACTAGAGGTCACTGAACCCTGCATCTTGGGGGCTCCAGTTCCCTGCAGTGGGCCCTGAGGCTACTGCACAAGATGTGAAGGGCCCCAGGACTGCAAGACTCCCAGGGCCAGGAGTGAGGGTGGGGACACTGTGGGCAACACCAGACACAGAGTGGGGAGCTGGGGCTGCAGCAGGTACCTCTGAGCATCCAGGGCTCCCCCAACCCAGAGGGCTGGTCCTTACCTTGGGCCCTCACCTCAGGGACCTACTGTCCCAGCTTTGGTTAATCGTAGCCCCAGCTGTGCTGAAGACCTCAGGGAGGTGGCCCAGCACCTGGCTGGGCTCACAGCATTGTCATGCCTGCATCCTCCTCCCCTCACCCCACAGCTGGGCAGAGGCTCTGAGACAAAGACCCTGCCTGCAGGGTGGGGCACAGGAGTCAATCGCCCTCCTCACCAGCTATTGCTCCCCAGGCCCAGAGCACACATTTGCAGGGGGTTGGTGATGCTGGGCTTGCTAGGAACTCTAGGCCTCTGTAACCCCTCTGTGTTCCCACCCGTGAAACAGAGAGGACACCTGCCCTAGCTAGACCTCCACAGGGAATGTAAAGTCTAAAGGGATGTGCATCTACTGTAGCCACAAGGGTCCTCAGCTCCCAAGACACTGGGGCAATCTGGGTGAGGGATTTTTTAACTGGAATGACGCTGGTTTGCATAACCAGAGCTTCCAAATTACTTAGCAAAACACGTTTGCTTTTTAATTAACATGTGCTTGAAAAACAATGGTTTTAATTAAAGTGGGTGGGGGGAGAGAAGGGATGGTGGGGGAGAATATTTCAAGCTCCAGGGCCCTGGTCAGACTTCTTAAAAATAAAATGGGAGACTTGCCCCAAGCTGGCGGAGGCTGGGGGGCCAGGATCCTTGGGGAGCCTTAGGAACATCCCTACCTGACTCCACTCCTCTACAGCTACCTTGCTGAGAATTTACCCTTTTGCTGACAGTTTAATTACTCACTTATCCACTGTTCCCTGGGCCCCTCTGGAAAGGAGTGGGTTTTTTTTTTAGAAAGCAGTCTTGGGGAGTAGATGAATGGGGGTCCACCAGACAGAAGGAAGAGTATGAGTGAAGTTCGAGAGTGTGGACCTTGTTGGGGGAACATTAAGTTTACTGGGGAGGGAGAGAGAGGAGGTGGGGGGAGGTGACCCATAATAAAGCCAGATCCCTGGTGGACTGGAAAGGTAGAGCTGGACCCAGAGCCACTGATGTCCAAGCCCCAGCGAAGGGGGCAGGAGTAGTACTGAGCTGGGGCCAGGAACATAGGGGTGGAAGGCGCGTGAGGCCATAGGGGACAGAGGGATTGGCAGAGGAAGGGGAAGGGCTGTGGAGACTGGAGACAGGAGGTGGCCTGGGGCCTGGGGGCTTGCTGGTCAGATGCTGATGGGCTCTGTGGATTCAATCAGTCCAGCAGGGGGCAGCGTCGACCCCACAATCCTGCTGGCAGGAGATACCTACCCAGTAGGTATTCAGTAAATGCTTGAAGAAGGGAGAGAATGAGGAGATGATCCATCCAAATCAGCCTCACCATCTCCCCTTTCTGACCTTTCAGGGCCAGCACTGGGGTGCAGCCTGGGATCAGAGGTCAGCATGGAGATGGGACAGGATGACCGCCCCCTCACCCATTCAGACAAAGGGAGATTGAGGGGAAGCTTCTGGAGAGTGAGAGCACCCCCAGGGGTCAGGTTAGGTGACCTCAAACCCCCAGCTCCCAGTGGCCCCATCCAGGACCCTGTTTCTCATTAGGAGCCTTCTAGCCTCCCCCAGCCAGCACCCCAACTTGAAACATGCCTCCCTGTACTTAATTCATTACGTGCAGGGTGGGAGGCCCAGCAGGCGGGGGTTATTTTTCCCCTGAGCTCAGACATTCCTTGCTTTATTATTCTCCACGTTTCAAAGCAGCTGTCGCCTCCCCCGACCGCCCCCAGCCCGAAGCTCAGAGTCCAGAAGGGGCCTCTCCAGGGCTCAGAACACCAGAGGTTCCCACCTCTGGTGGGAGCTCAGAACACTTCCAGCCCGCACCAGAGGGAAACTGAGGCCCAGAGAAGAAGCCCCAGGGCAACCTGCAGGGACCTCCCTCTCCCATAACACTGTCTTCCTTGTCCGGAAACACCCCCTCCCGGCCACCTTCCACACAGGTGACCTCAGGGCCCTCTACACTGCAGAGCCAGCCCTTGCCTTCCAGCTCCGGGAGCAGGTGCTGGGATAGTCTTCAGGGCCCTAAAAAACTGAGTGCCGGGACTTCCCTGGTGGCGCAGTGGATAAGACTCCATGCTCCCAATGCAGGGGGCCCGTGTTCGATCCCTGGTCAGGGAACTAGATCCCACATGTATGCCACAACTAAGTCCTCATTCTGCAACTAAAAAAAAAAAAAAAAAGATCCCTCATGCGGCAACGAAGATCCTTCATGTGGCAAGTAAGACCTGCAGGAAGGGAGGGAGGGAGGGAGAAAGAGAGAAAACACTGGGGTGCTTTAAAAAAAAAAAGATTTCTATTAAAAAAAAACCTAAACACCCCTGAACCCCCACTGGCTCAGCAGCCTTACAGAGGGCAAGGCCCATCCTGGAACAAGGGATCAACCTAGAAATCCACCCTAGTGGATCACAGAGGGTTCAGGTCAGGGGAAAAACAGTTCTAAGGACCCAGTTTCTGAGGACTAGAGACGCCTGGAGAGATTTTGGCCCTACGTCGGAGAGCTGCCTGCCTGGCCAAGCTGCCTCAACAGGGGGTGAGCTCCCTGTTTCTGGGGGTGTTCAAGCAAGCAGCAGCTCATCAGTCTTACCCTGGGAAAGACGTTGGCCCAGGTATCTGAGGCCCCTTCCTGCCCAACTTTGAGGTCAGAGTCGGGCTGGCAGGCGCAGTACCCACTCCAGATGAACGGAATTAGGTGCACCTCCCTGTTCACTCAGGTCTGAAGTCACAGGCACAACACAAGGACAGGAGACCTGGGAGCTGGGCCAGGGCCAGAGCAGGACCCGGCCAAAGCGTTTTCTTCGTGAGTTCACTACAAGCTCCTGGCACCTGGGGAAGTGCTGGGAGCACAGTAGATGTGTGATCACTGTGTACTGATGAGTTAAATGGGCCCTACTAGAGTTAGGAGAGGAAGGCAGCCTGCAGGGTTCAGGGCCTCCACCTAGGAGAGGGACTCTGACCACAGAGGAAACTGAGGCAGGAGCCCAGGCAGGGCAGGCAACCTGGGCGTGCTGGGAAATGAATCTCAAGGTCATTCTTGGCACTCTGTAACCATTTTGCCCCTGCTGACCCTATAGCCAGGCCTGTCCACCCTGAGTATGGGGCTTGACGGATGGATCCTTAGGTGCCCAGGAGGGTAGGAATCACTCCGTGACGTGGCCCTGGAGCCACAGCAAGCCTGGGGGCCCAGGGCCTGCCCACACCTCCAGCTCTACTCTCCAGACCAACCCCAGGGACCCCCTTACTGCAAGGAAGGCACCCTCTGGGGGACGGACTACACAGAACCTGAGCCCCTGAGAGAGAGAGCAGGCTGCTACTAGCTGGCCCGAGCTGTCTCCACCTAGAGCCGTGGGGTCTGGGTGTGTTACCCTCCTGGGGGCCCCCAGCCCAGGCCGTGCAGAGGAAGCCCCTGGTACTCCTGGGATGTGCCCAGCTTCCCTTCTTATCCCTCAGCCCTGAGCACGGTTTCTCTTCACAAAAGCTAGAAGCCATTCAGTGTTTGCCTTCCCGCCCAGCAGCCACCGTCCCACACCATGTGCTGCAGCAAGGAATGAAAGGTCACTGCCACTGGCTTCCCACCAGAGGTGCACACAGGTATGGGCATCCGGCCATCTGGGGACACCTGGAATCTCAGGGTCCCAGACACCCCAACGAAGGGAGCTGAGGCATCTTCGCTCATGTGCCCCAGCCCCAAGCTCATCTGCACTGCCCCTGCCACGTCTCCACGCACCGCTCCATGCCAGCTGGTAGGGCCAGGCCTCTGTTAGTCATCATGGTGGAGCACAGTCGGCACCTGACTCATACGAGGCTTGAGCCTGGAAAGGACCTGCCCCGTTCAAGGGTCTCTATCCAGGGACTTGGGGAGATTTTCACTGCAACAAACTGTGCGATTGCCTCAGAACTTAAAAATGGACTTGTAAGGTCTTATTTTGCCAAGTAAAGACAAGGAAAACAACTGCACCAGCTATCATCACCATTGTTTTATGAACAAAATAATATTCTTAAGGCAAAAAAAATAAAAATAAAGTAAGGCAGGATGCAGTCCCTGAATAAAAACAGCCAGGCCTTGAAGATGCATAAATTGAGCTTCATGGAAAACACGCAACATGGGCCTTATTCTTCTCCCATGAAAATCGTCTTGGGTATTGTCACACGTTGGGCCCTGGAGGCTGAGGACACCCAGGTGCTTCCAGTCTCCAGCAGAGCAAGAATCCCTCTGCAGCCTTCCTGACTGGAACTGGTTCCCCTCTGCTTGCACATCCCTTGGGACAGGGTGCTCACTGTCTCTCCGAGTTAGCTTGGGAGCTAGGGATGGCATCCTAAGCACCTTTAGGTGGCTTCCAAGCAAGCCTACTATGGGAGAGAGGGAAAGAGATGAAGAAGGGAGTGAGATGGACAAGGTACTGATGGGAGGGAAGACAGACCTCCAGACCCAGGGCATAGGCGTGGTGGGGGAAAGGGGTGCTCGTGTTCAACTGGACCAAAGTAGAAAAATTAGGAAGTTGGCAAAGATCTGAGACTTCCCAGGGAGCACTGTCTTCCCCATCTCTGGAGTTCCAGAGTCTTCCACTGCCTCACTCCACGCCCCAGCCCTCCAGAAAGGCTCTGACACACCCATTCTCATTCTCACCAAGGCCTCAGTAGATGTGCAAAGTACCCGGACCCACAGGCCAAAGAAGAGAGTGGAGATTGGAAGAAAATGGTGGAACCTCAGGTGTCCACAGCCAGGCTGGGGAGGAGTGGCAGGCAGGCGCCCTTCCCAGCCCTGACCTTCTAGGCCCTTCCCCATCCAAGGGGACCTGGTCCCTGGCTGCTGAGGCTAGAGGGGCCTGTTGGGCGGGCGACCCTGGGGAGCCTCGTGTACACACATTCACTCTACATTCCAGCTGTGCTCTGTCAGCGTTTGGGCAAACCAGCATTGTGTGGCTTTGGGAGGGCAGGAACAAATAACCCCCAAACTTGGGCAAGGGTGGACCTGGGGCTGGTTGGAAGGGGAGCCCCAGGGAGGCTCTTCTGTGCTGGGTCACTGGGTTCAACGTCTAGGGTCTTCCTGCTGTTCCCGGAGGTACCTGGGTTCCCTGGGGTGTGGCTGGCCCTGTACCCAGGCAGGCTCGCCCTAGCCCCCTCCCCTAAACCCTCCTTACCTCCCAAGGCCTCGGAAACAACAGCCCAGCACTCCGGCCTGGCACGCCCCCAAGCACCCCTCATGCAGCATGAGGACTGCCTCACACCACTGCCCAGTTTCCGTTGCCCCTCCTGCCTCCCACCTCATCTTCACACCCCCTCTGATTTTGTGCACGCCACTGCTTGGACCCGTTTAGTCTCCCCGCCCCTCCCCACATTCTCTTAAGATCTTTATCCTCAGTCTGTCAGCCCCTGTGCCACTGAGCGCTTTGAGCCCCACAGTCCAGGGCCTCATCCCTACAGTTTGATTTCCTTCCTTCTTGTGACCTGCTTAAGGATTTCCTCCAATATTTGATTTCTTCAGACCCTGCCCGACTTCATTCTGCCTCGACCTGAATTTCTGGCCTTCTCGCCCCCCGACTCAGTGCTACCTAATCCACGTCCCAGTGGTGACCCCAGGATCTCTACAGATGGCAGGCATCTGGAGAGAAGATGCAGGCTGTGGCAGGGAGCCGTGCAGAGACATCAGAGCAGAGGAGGGATGGTTGGTCCTGGGGTGGTGAGGCTGAACTCTGCCCCTGGCCCCCTAGCCCCCTGCCTGCCCCACTGACCCTCTGGTTCAGCCTGGACCACGACTGGATAGGTAAATGTTCCTGACACCTTACAGAGACCTCAGAGATGAGGCCTCGGGCCAGGTGGGGGAAGTAAGGCATAGAGAGACCCCAGACCAGACTCCAGCCTTATGGGGCACGTGACCTGGCACCCGAGGCATGGAGGGCACCAGGCTGACACGAGGGCAAACCCTTTGCCACACCCACCCCTTTCCACCGGCCGCAGGGACATAGGCTGGACCACCCTGCTTGAAGGGGGAGCTGGGACCAGTGTTTATGCAACTGTGGGGAGGCCACAGCCTGGCTGGCAGTGCTGCCCGCCCAACACAAGCACTGACTCAGCAGAGCCCCCCAGCACGTACACACTCAGACATGCACACGAACAGACACAGACACACACACAGAGGTAAACATACATGTGCATGTGCACAGACAAATGGACACCGGCATTCGCTGGTATACAGACGCACACTCACAGACGCACTCACAGACACAAGTACACAGGCAAACTTGTGCATGTATGCACACACAGACACAGGGACACACAGAAATGCACACACATTTCACCCAGCCAAGGTAGGTGGGAGGCTCCGGAGTGAGGAGAAGCCTCACCCCTGCAGCCGAGTTCTACCCTCCAGGCCCCTCCACTCTGACACTCACACCCACAGCCAGTGACCCAAGCCCACACGTGGTCAGCACAGCCACATATAACAGGCAAAACGCCCCAGAGTGGCATCACGGCCATGACTGGGACAGAGACACATTCTAAGTGGAGTAGAGCCCCAACAAGGGGGACCAAACAGCCCCAGGCAGAGCTCAACAGACACAACAGCCCCAGCTCTGCCCGCGCCAGCCCCCCACAGCCTGTCCACTCCCAGTCCACACTTGAAGACTGGCGGGTGGGGGCCGCAGAGGGTCTCGGGGGATGTGTGGGATACTCCCTTCCACTGCCAGGCCAAGCCGAGTAGGGTGGTAGCTCCCAGGAACTAGGGGAGCCTGCAAGAAGGAGGGTGTGTTTGGGGGAGGGCTGGGGGCACTGTAAGACCATTCTGGAAACCAGAGGAGGGGGCAGGCTTTCTTGCGAGAGCAGGACACATACTCCCTGGGATCCCAGATACATGGAAGCTTGGAGGCAGGACCGCTTCTTGCCTGGGGATGGCTGAGAACAGGTGTGATCCCTGTGTACAGGACCCAGCCAAGGGTGGAAAGAAAAAGCTGGGACCACTCAGTCCCATGTGGGTCCTGGAGACTTTTGAAAGGGAACTCAGCTGTTCCTGGGCTTGGTGTCCAAGAGCAAGGTGGCTGGGCAGGCAGGAGCTGGGGCCTGCCCAGAAGGATATTGGCCAGTCTCTCTGCCCTGACTGGGGCCAAAGGGAGACCCTGCTCTCCTCTGTGGGGGTCTGCGGCCACCAATTGGCCAGGGAAGCTAGCCAGAGTCCAGCAAAGTCAAACATGCACAAGCAGACACCCTTACTAGCAGAGGCCACTGCAGCAAGCCCACTAGTGCCTCCATTCCCTGCCCTACCAGCCAGCCAGACTATGCAACATGAAAGGGCAGACTACGGTCCCTCACTCCCACCCCACGCCAGATCTGGGGCTGGAGTGGACTGTGTCTAGATAAGGAAAGGAAGAAGAAAGCCTCAAAATCTGCCCAGAATGTTGCTGAGAGTGTCTTAAAAAATGACCTGGAATCTGATCACTTCTCACCATTTCCACTGGACCACACATGCATCTTCTTCTCTCTCCTGGACCCTCCTACCTGCGGTCCCTGCTTCCGCTCACGTGCCCCAGTCTACTCTCCACATAGCAGCCAGAGTGATGCTGATAAAACATCTCCCCAGAGCACACACCAAAGCCCTTCCCACGGCCCAAGGACCCTCCACCACATCCTGTCGCCTCCCCACCGCACTCTCTGCTCCCGTCTCTGCTGGAATGTCTTTGCTCTGATGCCCTCATGGCTCCCTGGAGCAGATGCTGAAGTATTGCCCCACACAAATGTTCCAGCCTGCCTCTGGGGCCCTGCCCTAACCAGCGAAGCTGGGAGCTGGTAGATAAAGAGTCTGGTTTCCTCATGCCCTCAGTGAGACACCACCACCGTCTCCTGGAGGTCCCCAGTGGGGCTGAGCCCCCGTTGCCCACAGGGTCTTCTGCTCCCATGCACCCTAAGGACTTCCTTCCCTGCCCAGCTGCTCTCCCGTGCTTCCTGGGGCCACCTCCCAGGGACACTACTTACATTCAGGTCCTTGTCTCAGCTCTGCTTCTGGGGAAGTCCAGCCTAAGACACTCCATCTCGCCTCTCTTCTTTGTGTTTCTTATCTTCCACAACGATTCCCCATTCCTCCCTCCCCCCAACCCCCAGCAACCACCATTCTACTCTCTGCCTCTATGAATTTGACGACTCTAGGAACCTCGCTGGAGTGGAATCATATTGCATTTGTCCTTCTATGTCTGGCTTATTTCACTTAGCATAATATCCTCAAAGTTCATCCATGTTGTACCATGTGTCAGAATTTCCTTCCTTTTTAAGTCAGAATAATATTCCATTGTATGTATAGACCACATTTTGTTTATCCATTCGTCTGTCGATGGCCACTTGGGTTGTTTCCACCTTTCAGCTATTGTGCATAATGCTGCTGTGAACATGAGTTTACAAATATCTCTTCAAGTCCCTGCTTTCAATTCTTTGGGATATATACTCAGAAGTGGAATTTCTGGGTCATATGGTAATAATGTTTTCAATTTTTTGAGGACTTTCCATAGTTTTTCCACAGCAGCTGCACCATTTTACATTCCCACCCACAGTGCCCAAGGGATCCAATTTCTCTACCTTCTCGCCAACCCTTGTTGTTTTCTGTTTTCTGCATAATAACCATCCTAATGGGTGTGAAGTGGTATCTCATCGTGGTTTCGATTTGCATTTCCCTAATTAGTGACATTGAGCATCTTTCAGGTGCTGATTGGCCATTTGTCTATCTTCTTTAAAGAAATGTCTATTTGGGCTTCCCTGGTGGCGCAGTGGTTGAGAGTCCGCCTGCCGATGCGGGGGACGCGGGTTCGTGCCCCGGTCCGGGCAGATCCCACATGCCGCGGAGCGGGCTGGGCCCGTGAGCCATGGCCGCTGAGCCTGCGCGTCCGGAGCCTGTGCTCCGCAAGGGGAGGGGCCACAACAGTGAGAGGCCCGCCGTACAACAACAACAACAACAACAACAACAAAAAAGAAATGTCTATTCAAGTCCTTTGCCCATTTTTGAATTGGGTTGTTCGTTTTGTTGTTGTTGTAGGAACCCTTTATATATTCAGGATATTATCTCTCCTGTTTTCAATTTTTGCCCAGCCATTGCCTTCTCAGATACTCACTGACCTCATTATTTAACATGTCATTTGCCTCCCCCCCCCACCCCACACACACACTGCACACAGACTGCACAGCCCCGCCCCTCCTCTGGGCCCCTCCCCAGCCTTTATCACTGGTTGACACACTTTACGGCTCTGGTGATTTGTCAGCTTGTACGAGCGCCACAAGGGTGAGGGGTTTGGCTGCTTCCTCCACTGCAGTGTTCCCAGGGCCTAAAGAGTCTGGCACACAGTAGGTGCTCCATAAATGCTGAAAGGATGAAAGGAAGGGAAACAGACTCCTGCGTACACACTCACAGCCCCTCACAGACTCTCACATACGCTGCCGCCACTCCTCCCACACATACGCGCACACAGACTCTCACACTCACAGTCCTGCCATGCTCGCCGCACCACACAAACGCCCTGAGGCAGCCTGATCCGTGCAAGCCTCAAACCCGCTCTCATACACCCACACGCTCATCTCACAAGCAGATGCATTCACATCCAAATGCACCCTAGCAGGGCTGCCCTGACCTCCTGAGTCCTCCCGGCCTGCAAGCTGTTTCCTACCCTGTGTGGCCCGCTCCACACTCTGGGCCCTTGATCTCTCCACAACCCTTATCTCTAGGGCCCCCAAGACCCTCTACAGGGCATTGCTCTTCCTCCCCTTCAAACCAGAGTGGATGACCTCCTCCAGGAAGCCTCCCCTCACCCTCCCCACTGAGCTCCGAAAGGAGGGGAGGGCCTGGCCCCAGAGCAGGGTGTGACAGTGGGGCTGGCATGTGCAAGGGTGTGTGCATCTCCTCCTGTCATTGCAGGGGTTGTGCACTTGTCTTCTGCTGAGAAGCCCAGGGCTGAGAAACCACTGGTGGACCCCGGATTCTCGCCCTCTGACCTAGAGCCACAGCACAGGCAGAGAGACCAGAGTCAGGCAGGGGTCTCAGGCCTCTTCGGCTCTGACAACCTGGGGACAGTGAGTCAGGCAAAGCCATTCTCTGCTCTGGGCCTCAGTTTCCCCACCTGTGACATGGGTGGCTCTGGGCCAGTGCCCTGCAGTTCCCTGATTGCTGGTTGTGGAGTGAGACAGCTCAGACAGCGCTCTCAGGCACCGAGTGGCAACCCTGTGTTAGAGGCCAGAACATGGCTACTGTCTCCAGAAGTGGGGCAGGGCACCCAGTCCTCGTCCAGCTCAGCCCAGCGTCCTGGTGGGCAGGCTCAGAGGGTTTGGCACACCGGATGGGACAGTTTTGATGCGGTGAGCAAGGAGGCAAGATTTCAAAGTGATTCCTCTCGTTTTGTCCAGGGCTCACCGTGTGTGGCTCATAGATTTTTATAAAAGTCAACCAAAGGGCCACAGAGAAGAGAGAAGGAAGGAGGGAGGAAAGGAAGGAAGGAACGAACGAACAAATGAATGAACGAATGGAGGGAGGGAGGGAGGGAGGGAGGGAGGAAGGAAGGAAGAAGAGAAAGAAGGGAGGAAGGAAGCAAGGGAGAGAGGAGGGAGGAAAGAAAGAAGGAAAGAAGCCATTTATTCATGAGGCCCAAGGGCCGGGGACAGAGATGCAGTCACAGGCAAGTGCAGCCTGGTGGGGAGAGATGACAGCCCCGCAGAGCTGTGCAGAGAGAGCCTGTGCAGGAGTGTCAATGTGCTCCCCTCCGTCCCACAGGCTGCAGGCCACGGGTGTCAGCAACTCGAGTGGAAGATGAGCTGTCCCCAGCACGGCCTCCCCTGGGCTCCCTGAGAGCAAAGGCGGTCACAGGTTACAGTGGAGAGGTGCAAGCAAGGCTGCGGGATGTCAGCTGAGAACTGGACTTGGTGGAGCTGGGGAGGTGGCAACAGGGGATCTGGATGACAGAGGCAGGAGGGGGACAATGGGGCTGAAATCAGCAGAGGTGGCAAAGGTGGTAGCAGGTTTGGAAGGGAGGGTGGGAGGTCTCACCTGGGGCAAGAGGTTCAGCTGGACATGATGTGCGTGACAAATGCTGAAAAGAAGGAAGGAGTGAGCAGCAGGGCTTCGGCCCTGGGTAGCCAAAGGTGGCGACCTAGGATCCTAACGCCCCGCTCCCGCCAGCAGACTCCCTGCTCTGCTGAGTTTACCTTTGTAGTTGACGCAGCCATTGGAGTCCTCTTGCCCAGCCATCAACTTCTCCACCTCATCTTCTGTCAGCCTCTCACCTGGCAGGAGTGGAAAGCTGAGTCAGCACTGTTGAGGTGTGAAGGGTGGGGGGCCCCCTGAGCCCCGCTGGATGGTGGGTGTGCCTCTCCAGTATTCCCACACCTCATATTGGTACACACGAGACCTGGGCTGTCACCCTTATTTCTGAAACCAGAAGAATCAGTGACAAGTCAAAAAGGGCAAGGCCTGGGGTACAGGCCTGGCACTCTCTCCGAGCCTGGGCTCTGTCCGTAACAGTGCCATCTTGCTGTTCAGGCCACCAGCACATACTGTCCCCTGTCCTCAACAGGCTGGCGGGACTCCCTCCATCAGGAGTAGGCCAGGTCCCCCATCTCCGGGAAGCAGTCCCTCGGGGCAGCCCTTCAAGGCTAGAGGAAGGACGCCTAAGATAGAGCTGGGGACCTTAGGGGATGACCATGGAGGGTACCAAGAGACACCACCACTGCTCCCCAGAGAAGTCTGGAACTTTCCCGCCTCTGTGCTTTTGTATGTGCTGTGTTGCTTCCCCCACTGGAATGCCCACTGCAGTTTCCCTCACACCTCCTAGCCCCCAGTCTCACACACACACACACACACACACACACAACCCCAGAGACCAGCACAGGGCTGAGCACACAGTAGGCACTCAGTAAATGTCTGGTGCGGGAAAAGTTCACTTTGCGCAGACACAATTGGTGCTCAATGAACATTTGCTGTAGGAAAACTTCTCTTTGAGAAAGGAGCGCTCCTGCCAGCCAGGCACCTGACAGCGGGGGTCAAGATGCCCAAGAGGCAGGCACAGTACCTCTTCGGCTCTGGAATTTGACCTTGAGGCAATGAACACAAGGACTGGATTGATCCCCCTGGATGTACCGCCCTGCCCCACCCTGTCCCCAGAGCTGTTCCTATCCCCCTCCAGTTCTGTGAGCTGCACCGGCTGGCTTTCTTTACTCCCCACCCAAATTTCTAAGTTCCCCACGTTTCCGTCTCCTGCCATCGAGGCACCTTGACTGCATCACCCTCCATTTCACAAGTGAGAGACAGGCCCGGTGGGTGACAGAGTGGTTTCCCCCGGAGGCCCCAGGAAGGAGAGAGTGGGGTGGGGAGGAGGCTGCCCTCACCCAGCGTGGCCAGCACGTGGCGGAGCTCGGCGCCCATGACCGTGCCATTGCCCTCCTTGTCGAAGACCCGCAACCCCTCCACAAAGTCCTCGAAGGTGCCCGTGTCCTTGTTCTTGGAGATGTGCTGGAGCATGGGCAGGAACGTGTCAAAGTCCATCATCTTGGAGTTAAGCTCTGGGGAGAGATGGCCCAAGCATCAGGCTCTGAGGGGAGATGGGCATCCCTCCCCTGTGTCTGGCAATGAGGAGCTATTGCCCTCACCCAGACCCCGATGCACTCTACACCAGTCTGTCATTTACAAAGCACTCCACCATCACAAGGCACTTTACAGTCAACTGAGAAATGCATTATTCACATCGTCCTTTGCTGTTCACAAGGACAGTGGCACGACAGTGGGCTCTGACTAGCACCTCTGCTCTTCTTTGGGGAACAGTTCTCGCTAGCGTCTCTCTATTTTTCTTATCAACCCCGCTCTCCCCACACCTGTGATTGGTCGAGAGCAGCTGGGCCGATCAGAGACCTTCTCTGGGACTTCCGCACCTGTGGCGAGGGCTTGGGTCTCACTCCTCCTTGGGGCAAAGCAGGCAACCCTCTCTGGCCATGGTGGTGAGGGAAGCTGACCCTGCCCCACAGAGGGATGCCCAGGAGGCCGGGAAGGACAGGGAGAGCATATGGGATGCTGAGGCCAGACACGGCCTGGCTTGCCCTCACGCCTGCTGCTGAAGCTAGTTCGCGCTGTTGTCAGTCCCCTACGACCAGGAGGCCTGGCAAATAGGCGTGGGGCCAGATGGTACAGGAACCCTCACTGCTCGTCACCTTGCCAGCATCACCTGAGACTGGCCTCCAGGTCCTCCTCCAGACAGCGGGAGGATGTTAGGAGAATGCACAGCAGGGGAGTTCCCGGGTTGTCCCACCAGCGATGGCGGCCCATCCTGGGGGTCTCCCCCGGGGGTCTCCCCCGGGACTGGCCCTAATGGGGACACGTCTCAGGCCGGGCGTACCAACCTTCCTGCTTCGGCTTCCCTAGGACTCGGAGCACCTCGGCCTGTGTAGGGTTCTGGCCCAGCGCCCGCAGGACATCCCCACACTGCCCGTACGTGATCTTCATCTCACACTTGGGTGTGCGGTCGTACAGCATGAAGGCTTCCTTGAACTCTGCCGGGAGAGGGCGTGAGCCGCAGACACTTCTAGAGTCAGCCCCCCCGACTCGCCCCACACTGCAGGGGAGGACACTCAGCCTGGGGGACCCGGGCCCCAACCCTGCAGCCCCTGGCTCAAAACCCCCACTCACCTTCAATCTGCTCCGGCGTAAACTCGATCTGAAAGGAGACCCCCAAAGATTCTGAGTGTCTGGTTCAGAGGATGGGGCCAGGCGTCCTCCTGGTGCCTCCACGCCCAGACCAGGCCTCAACCCCTCAGCTGCCCCAACCCGTCCACATTCCAGGATTCCAGCTTCCACTGCCCAGGACCTCCTGCAGTCCACCTTGACTCCCTCCTGCCTCCTTACCCCTCCCGCCATCCCACCTGAGGACCTTGGGTCTGCAAGTGCCCAGACCCTGACACCAGGTAGGCCTCATCAGGGGAAGTGGTGAGGAGGGAGGCCTGGTGCCCTGAATCCCCAGCCCGGGTGGGCCTTACCTGAGGCCCCTGGTCCTGGACAGACGTGCCTGAAGCACAGACTGGCCTTGCCAGCTCTGCCAGGCCTGGGGCCCAGTGGGTAGACTGTCCACTTAAGTGAGATGGGAGGCCTCATCTCACCAGGGCGGGGGCGGGAGGAGGAAAGGCGAGGGGGCAGGCCGCAGAGCCCTGTCACCATGAGAACATATTTGCAGGAGGGGGTGTGTGTGCGACGTGCATGTGCGTTCGCACACCTGTGTGTGCATCTGTTTGCATGTGTCTGCCCCCCACAGAGCCCTCAAGGCTGGGCACTTTCACTCACGTGGCCCTGCCTACACCTGCGTCTTACACAGTCCTGTCCATAAGCGCAGGGCAGCCCCCAGCGTGGCACAGCAGGGGGCCAGGGCCCAGCGGTTGAGTGTTTGCTGAGGCCACATCGGGGCCACCTGAGGTCAGGAGGCCTCCTGGGACCCGGTTTCCCCCTCCTCACTTGGATACCAGGTCTATTTTTATCACTGCAGTCACTCGCCCCAAGGTCAAGGTCGCACAAGGGAAAGGAGCTTGGGGGAGGGGGACTTGACTGGCGCCTCTCCCACTGCTGCTCCCTTGGAGCCCCCTCCACCAACCTCAGTAGTGCACACCAGTGCAGAGGGGGATCCTGCCCCTGTCACCCTGCTGGGCTGTCCCTCCCAACCCTCTGGCTTAGCCCTGTGTTGGGAAGACCAAGTTGTTGCTCCTGGCGCCCCCGAGAGCTCTCTCCACCAAGAAGCCTGCTGAGACTACGGGCCCTGGGCCCCCCGCACAGCTTTCCGCAGGGGTCACGGGAGAGGCCTCACTAGTTCCTCTGCTCAGAGGGGAGTCTGTGCAGCCTCGGATCCGGTGAGACCACACAATGCCACCTTGGGCCCTAGGGTTGGCTGACCCTCACCAGGGGGCCTGTGGGACACAAACCTGGGGTCTGGGGATGGTCAGGAGTCAGAGTCAACTCCACGGAGCACTTGCCATGAGTGGTTCCCAACAGCCTGTGAGGAGGACTTATTGTCCCATTTTATAGCTGAGGAAACTAAGCCTTAGAGCAGTGATGGGAATGGAGCAGAGTTGGGATTTGAGCCCGTGTATTGAGGGACAAGGTAGGTGCCTCCAGGAAGGGCTCAGGAATGGAGACGGACCTGTGCAGATGGGCTGCAGGTCTCGCTGGGGACCGTGAAGGGCTGGGAGGGCTCCATGGGGCCCCTCAGCCAGCAGCCAGGGCAGCAGTGGCCAGTGGCCAGCCGAGAACAGGCAACGGGCAGGACACGGGTACGTGCCACTATGCAGATGCCGCAGGTGGGACTCATGGCTCGTTCTCCAGGTTTAGACTCTGAGAAAGGCTTTCAAGCCAAGCCGGGGAAGGGCTCCTGGGGCCACTGGTCACAGTTCCAAGACCAGCTTCCTCCATGACCTACCCAGACTGGCTCAGTATCGCCAGCTCAAAGCTGAGGCCCCAGCAGCTCTGGGGCTCAGGGACCTTGGCAGGGGTGAGTGTGACCCAGACTGGGCAGGAGCCCTGCTTCCCTTTACCCCCCACCCTGTCCACCCTGGGGAACTTGGTATGGACTTAAGACCCCACAGCTGGACAAGAAAGATCCCTGCCTGGCTGCGGGGGTGAGGGGCACAGGCAGGTCCAGGATTCCCCAAGGATGTGAGGTCCAGGGAAAAGGACAAGGGAGAGTCAGTTTCCAACCACCAAAAAGATAGTCCCTTCAGCAGCACTGGGGGAGTCCTGCCTGATGTCTGACCACCCTCCCTCCTGCTGCAGCCCTCCTGATGCCTGAAGCTTCCAGCTTCAGTTCAGTACTCACTTTCTGGAGCCTGGTCTTCCACGGGGTAGATCCACTGACCTACCCTGCCCTTCCCACGGAAACCCAGCTCCCACACCCACCTTGACCTTGGAGGCATCGAACTCAGGTTCCTTGGGGGGCTCTGGTACAGGTGCGGGTGCAGGTGCGGGAGTTGGAGCTGCCTTGGCGCCTGCCTTGGCGTCATCCTTCTTGGGCTCTGGCTTTTTGGGAGCCATGGAGGTTGTAAGCAGAGAGGGACGTGGAGAGAAGGAAGCAGAGAGCCGGGTAGGTGAGCCTTCCCGTAACCAGCCTTTATCCTGCCTGGACACCTCATGACCCCAGCCCCACCCCTGCAGGGCACAATGGGGACAGAGCCATAAAAGGACATTGGCTAGGCTCAGTGGCTATTTTGGGGCCTGGGGGGGCATTGTTCAGTCTCAGGAATGGGTGGGGGAGAGGGAGGGCTCTTCATTCCTCCCAATCACCTGTTGGGAAGAGAGCGGGGGAGGGGAGGACAGAGGTCGGTGCTCAGCCCCCACACACACCCTCAAAAGCACACGCACATATGCAGGGGCCCTGCTGTCCCTCAGCAGGTCAATAAACTGAAAGGGTGCAGAAGGTTGCACCGAGCATGTATTGTGTGTTGTGTTGGGGGCAGGAGGACTGGGCACCCCTTGAGTTAAACTTCCCATCTGTGCATCGAATTCCCATGTGTCTGTGCCCGTGTGTCTACACGGAGGGGGAGAGGGAGGTCTGTGTGTGTCCATGTGTGTTGTCTCCGTTTGGCTGGGTGTTTGTATGCAGAGAGGGTCTCTGTGTATCTATGGTGGGAGGGTCTGTGTCCACGTGGGGGATGACCTACTCCAGTCCGCGGGTGTTGCTTCTGTGTGTTTGTGTCTGGGTGTTTATCATGCCTGCGTGACTGTCTGGTCATGGCTTGCAGGCAGCTGCAGCCCATCTCTGAGAACACCCTAAATGGCAGTAGGATGGGGTCTGCTCCCTCGAGGGCGGTCACCCAGCCTAGTTCAACAGCCAAGCAGCCTCCACAGCCTCCCGCATCCGCACCTGCCTGACCCTGAGGTCGGTTTCTTGGTTTCACCCTCACTTCCTATTGCCCCTCTTCCACAGCTCCCTGCGACCCACTTTCCCCACATACCCCAGGGCCTGCTCCCCGCCAGACCCTGGCACACACTGCACCCTCTGCCCTTGCCCCTCTGCTTGCAGCATTCAAGGCTCGGCCGCACTGCACCCTCCTCCAGGAAGCTGTTTCCACTGCCCCACGTTGCCCTCTGCTGACACTTTTGGTGGGGTCCTGAGAGGGTCTGCCTCTCTGAAGGACCCCAGGGCACTGGAAGAGGTTTGCCTCCCAGGTGCCCAGTCTAGGGTACGCCCCCCCCCCCAGTTCCTACCCACAATGCCACCCCAGATGGCAGTGACAGAGGGCAGCCTGGCTGGTCTACCATTTCAGGAGTTGGGGGGAGGAGGGAAGGCTGAGGTGGCGTAAGGCCCTTCCAGGCACAGAACTCGGAGAGTGGGGACATCTTGCAAACACATTGGCCTCCATTCCTTGCCCAGTGTCTGTGCCGGGGGGGTGGGGGGGGGTGGGAAGGAGGTGTTCCCTATTATTTTTAAATGCCTGGAGCCTTTGATAGAAACTTCAGAGGCATTGCCCCTTCTCCTGGCCCCCGGGGATTTCCCAGGTGTAGGGAGGCACCGTGGGTGGAGCCTGAGGTGAAGATTCACTTGGGCCTCTACCTGGATGCCCCCAACGTCCCCCTGCTGAGCCCAGGTCCCTCTCATCCTGTCACTCAGCCTCATGGTGAGAGGAACAGCAGTCCAGGGACAGGGCTGGGTCCCCTCCTAGCTGCAACACAGGACATTCCTCCCCTCATCTGGAGGGCAGAACACCCCACATCTGGAAATCTGACAACATCCGGCGCTGGGGGAGAGGCAAGTTTTTCACTTTTCTTCCAGATGTTTGGCAAGAGTATTAAGAAAGAAAGGGGTGGAGGAGGATCCTCAGAGACCAGCCAGAAATACCACAAGAGGAGAAGGCAGACAGAGGGGGACACACAGAGAGAGACCTCTGGGCGGCCCCATCACCCAGACCTGCTGACCCTCAGGACAACTGACTCTGGACACCCTCGAGGGCTCCCACCAGCCACAGGCACAGCCAACAAGACACCACCCAATCCCCTTTCACTCATCATGGGGGAAACCGAGGCCCAGAGCCTTGGACATCCACAGGGGTGCCCAGAACACCGATCTCACTGTTGCATCCACACACAATTGCTATCCCTTGGAAACCACTCAGCATCAGTGGGAACAGGAGTAGATGAGTGACATGGGCCTCCTGAGGCTTGGTTCCCAGGTTTGCAGACTCATGCAGCCTGCTACAGCCACACAGAGCCATCTTCCTCTGCTTGGGGAGGGGGTGTCTTGGTCCTCTTCCCTCGAGCACAGGGCAGATATGGTCCTATAGTGGGGACGCCGTGTACAGAGCCATCCTCCACTCCCTCCCCAGGGCTCAGATAGGCCTTTGACTGTCCGAGCTCTGGCTCCTGGGAGCAGCAGTGCCCTAGGCTCACCCCACAGGGCCACTCTCAACCCATAACTAATGCCTAGACCCCAGCAGGGACTCTGCAGGGATCACCCCCCTTGACTGCCAGCAACATGCCTGCCGAGGACAGGAGGAAATTAAGGGGTGGGCAGGTGGGCAGGCAGGTGGACAGGAGAGGGGACTTAGTGACAGGGAGAGGCAGGCACTGGGTAGCAAAGACGAGCCACACAAGGCTTGGCACTCACCTCTCTCTCCCAGGTCCCAGCCTGGGCTCCATGCCCCTTGGGAATGACAGCCCAGCAGACAAGATCCTGGCAGAGCCTGCGGGGAGAGACAGGGGTCTGGATCCCTCTTCTTTGACTCCCCCAGCTCCATGGTCTGAGTTGTAGCCCAGTCTGATGCAGACAGCACATCCCAGAGCCCTCTCTGGGGGCAGCCACCTTACCTCCCCCTGCCCCACCTGAGGAAACTGTGGGCCCTGACTTCTGAGGAGCCCATGAGCAGAGGCAGGAGACCCCTGGCCACACTGGCCTCCTTCCTTCTAGCCCCCATGCCTTTGCAGAGACTTTCCTCCCTCTGGTGCCCTTGTCTGGGACCCTGGCCATGGCTTGTTCCTTGTCACCTCTGGGTCTCAGTGAGATGTCACCTCCTACGAGAAGCCTCCTCAGACTACCCTGGACCTGCTCCCTCTGCCCTGCCTCTCAGTTGGACTCCCCATCCTTGCACACCCTAAAACGAGCTGTTTCCCTGTTATCTTGTCTCTTATGTGTGTCCCCCCCTCCCATGAATGTCAGCTGGCATAGGAGGAGTTTTTGGTCTTCCATGGCTGTATATCCGTAGGGTCTAGAACAGAGCCTGGTACACAGGAGGCACTCCATAAATGTCAGATGAGCAAATGTCCCAAACATCTCAGTTTACCCACCTCTCACAGGGGGACCGGAACGCTTTTCTGAACCCCATCTCTGGAGTAAGGCAAGGGGAGATTTGCGGATTGACTGACAGTACTTGTGTCTGCCGGGGGCACCCCGGACAGCAATGCAGCCATCGCTGCCCCTCAGCCCGCCTGCCGCCTCCCTCCACGCAGGCCTGCTCTTCATGCCACTCCCCATCCGTTGCTAAGACTCCTCTCAAGAGCCTGAAGTGGTAGGGACGACCGGATGGTATAGGCAGTGACTTGACCGTGAGGACCAGCCAGCAGGGGGCGTAAAAGGGATAGGAACTGGTCTTTGGATCCTGAACCCAAACCCCAGAAACCAGGATCCCAACCCAGATCCCAGACTGCAAATCTGGAACTTGGAACGCCAAACCCAGACCACAGACCCGGGCCGCAGAATCCGAACCCCAAACTTAGGTCCTGGAACTCAGAGCCCAGGACCAGATTCTGCTCTGGGGACCCAGACTCCAAAACCTAGGATGCCAAAGCCAGACCTTCAACCCAGACTCCAAACCCTAGACAGCAGGCCCAGGACCCAGGACTCTAAACCCAGACTCCAGGCCCATAAACCCAAACCTAGACCCCAGACCCTGGACCCAGGACAGGGGCTGCTGGTTTTCCAAATGGGCACTGCCTCCTGCCCTGTGTAGACGAGGGTGGAGCAGGGGAGGGGTTAGCTCTTGGCTAACAGCAGGGGTGAGTGCTTGGCAGACCTTCCTGCTAGCGTTCAGAGGGGAATGAGGAATGTCCCTCATCCTGTCAGAGCCAATTTGGGGAACTCAGAATACGGTGGCCACATGGAGGGAATGGTGGGGAGTAAGGAGAGGGATGGATAGGTGAGGCCTGGCTATCCCCTGGGCCCAGGAACCAAAGTCAGGGAAGGAGGGTCAGGCTCCCCACGTGCCCTTGTCCCCCTGGCCACAGGCTCCTCAGACTGCCCTGGCCCGCCCAGGACCGCCCCTCCTGTCCAAAGCCTTTGGGCTGGGACGCAGGCCCAAACTTCCCGGAGGAGTCAAGAACGTGGCCTGGGCCAGACCCAGAGCCTTAGAAGTAGGTCAAATGTTGCTGTGCAGCAGGTCCTGGGGACCCCATCTGGGCATGGGCAGGCCCACGGGCTGCAGCTCACCCACCAGGGCACAAGTGTGTATTCACATAGATGTGGACTCACCACTACACGCCCATAAATACAGACCCTACACAGGGCCACTAGTTCCTGCCCAACTGCTCAGATGAGGGGACTGAAGCCCCAAGAGGGGCAGGAGCTGCCCAGCAACTCTGGATAGAGGTGGCACAAGGCAGCCACGAGGACCCAGAGAAGGAGAGGAATTTCGGCACCATCCCACGCCCCTGGAGCCTTGGGTGAAAGTCTGACTCCAAGGAGGACTTCCCAGCAGAGCTGCTCTGCCACCAACAGGATGTGGCCTGCTTCCCGGAGGCACAGCCCCAGGCCTTGAAAGATGGGAAGGAGTGGCCAAGGGGGAGGCAGGAGACTTCATATGCTCTTGTGACCCAGGCCGGTCCTGGTTCCTTTTGTCCTCAGTTTCCCCATCTGTACAATGGCCATGGGTGGGGCAAAGTGATCCTGAGTTCGAAAGACAGTCACTGCCCCTGAGCAGTGACTAGCCCGTCCTCGCCACCCCCATGCCACACACAGACAACTCTGTCCTCAGCAGGCCAAACACACCCCTCAGGCCCCTCCTCCTGCCCACTGTGCTGACGGGGACCAGATGCTCCAACCTTGTGGTTCTGGGGGTGGGGGTGGCAGGGCCCAGCGGGCTGGCAGACAAGCCCTGGGTTTGGCCCAGGGACCTATAATCAGCTCCTGCCCCTCTGATCCCGGCCCAGGACTGACGCTTGGGGCTGTGGTGTTCTGGCCGGCTGTGGCCACGGCCGCTATATTTGGGAGCCCAAATGAGGATGAGGGAGGGGTGGGCAGGCAGGAGCCTCCAGGGACCAGTGTCTCATGGGGGACAGGGTGGGGGACACTGTTGGCCAGGCTTGTTCCCTTAAGGAAGGAGGGCACAGCCTTGACTTCAGGGGCGCAATCTGAGGGGCGTGCTCTGCTCTCAAGGGCCTGGCCTGGGGGTCATCATCCCTGCCCTCAATGGCTGGTCTAAGGAGGTAGATTGAAAGTCTGAGTGCATGAGAAAGGGGAGCGGTGTGCTGACAAGATGAATGGGAGTGGGAAAAAGGCTCTCAGAGGGCGAGGTATGGGGCAGAGGGGTCTGAGATGCGAGGGATAGGAGCAGGGTGCGCCAACATGCTACGCAAAGGGTTGGAGAAAACAAAGGCCGGAAGCCGGGGTCCAAGGGAAGGGAGTGAGGTGCAGCCCTAGCCCTGGCTTCCCGGTTCTGCCTGCTGGTGTAGCTTCTAGAGGGGCCCAGCCCATCCCCCAGCATGGCCTGCGGCCTCTCTGAACTGCCCTGGACATTCCCCGCCGTTGGGCCAAACCCTGTACTCTCCCACCAGCAGTTTCCCAAAGAGCAAATATTTATTGTCCTTGGAAGAAAAAAAAGAGTCCCCTTTTAGGATCAGGGTCTGGGAGCTGCTACTGAGGCTTGCAGGGGTTCAGCAGCGGCCTGAGATGACCAGAAACCCCACCTAGAGGCTGAAGGCAGAGGAAGGAGGATGAGCTGGCCTCAGAGGAGAGGGGCCGTGGCTGCCCCAGGCTGCTGCCCAGATCTCCATCTCTCCAAAATTTCCCCAGAGTAGGTCTGAGGGTGTACAGACTCTGTCCCCACGTTATGAGGTATGAACGTGTGTGTGAGCGGGTAGATGTGTGCAGTCTGTGTGTGCTCAGATGCATCACTGTGGGCAGGAGGATGGGAACACATGTGTGATCCTGTGGGCGTGTGTCACACGAGGCTGTGACCACATGTGTGTAGGAGCACGCCTGGGCACTCCTGGCTCTGTGTGCGTGTCCATCTGGGAGCTTGTTCATCTGTTGGCATGGGGCGGGGTAGGGGCATGTGGACACAACCTCTGTTGAATGGCCAATTCAGTCAAAAATGCAAGTAAATTTAGCAGAGGAAAAAAACCCTGTCAGTCAGACGAGGAGTCTGAATTGGGTGGTTGTTTGACTGGATGGACCAACTGTCTCAGGCAAACAGTTTGCGCTGGCTGGGAGGAGGAACCAGCTCCCCTGGGCCATCATGGAGAAACTGGAGACGGGGACCCCAACTACGGCAGAGACCGACACACAGAGACCAAGACAGAGACAGAGGTGGGGACAGATTCAGAAAGAGGGGAGGGAGGGTTGTTGAGGAGGACCAGAGACAAAGGGAGTGCCCAGGGCAGGATGGAGCTTCCCAGAGCCTACAGACAATGCATGTGCACACAGCCCTCTGGCCCCCAGTCCCAGCTGCAAGCCCGGTCGAAAGCAGATTCATTCTTTCCTCTCACTCACCCTCAAGCAGCCCAAGCTGGACCAGAAGGGGGCACCAGACTGGGATGCAGGAAGGGAGGGTGGGATGGGCAGCTATGACAAGGAGACAGTGACAGGAATGAAGGCAGTGCAGGGGACCGGGATGGCAGTGGTGGAAGTGAAGGCAGGAGGTGATGGTAGTGATGACAGCAGAAGAGGGAAAGGTAGCTGGGAGAGCCTCCCTCCCTGTCCCCTTGCAGACCACACCTAGCTGTGGTGGCCCCACAGACCCAGGGTTGTCCCCAGCCCACCCCACCGAGCACCAGCTGTGTCCTTGCCTCCAGTGGTCACACAAACACCCTCTGTGGCTCAGGGTGTGGAGCTGCATTGCAAATGGCCCAAGCCCCCAGCCAGGAATAGTCAGGGTCAATTGCTGTACCTGCCTGTGTGGCTATTTATATATCTGCCCGCCCACCCGGTGTATTCATGTCTAAAATACAACACACACATGCACACTCACACACACTCACTCACAGGATACCCCAGTCAGGCTAACCCACCCCCGGTGTGTGTCTGTGTCTGTCTGAAGATACCTACTGGTCCCTGGACACCCCTCACGTCACCTGGCCCCTTTCTACCAATACGGGGGCCAACAGGGACCACACTGAAGTGTGTATGTGCACCCATGCACACATACACACTCACAGTCACTCAGGAACCCCACCCACGGGTGCTTGGACCCAGAGCAGGCACACTCCTATGCACACATCTTTAAACACAAACCCTCACACTCCATAGATGCCTTTGTGCACACACACCTTCATACACAGGTGCACATGCACTTTGCCCGCACATTCCCTTTGCGTGCGTACATACACACATTCACATGCCTCTGCATACACATACCCCTGACGCATCACACCTTCAAGCTCACGGTATAGGAAGAGCTCTGGGTGGGAATTAGGAGTGCTGGGAAGGAGGAGAAAGGCCGAGGGCAATAGCAATCAGGGAACCATGGCAGGCCTGCCTGGTGAGGTGTGGGTAGGTGGCAGTGTGAGTGTGAGTGCACGTGTGTGTGTGAGTTTGAACGTGTGTGTCCAGTATTTTGGAACCTTTCCACTGCCTCCTCTCCAAATCCCCTGGAGGGCCATCCCCACCCCCACCCTGCTCACAGAAGGAAATAGAGGCCAGAGCAGAGCAGCTGGGCCTGGGGAGGTCAGCGTCCCCAAGTTTGGGGCTTGCAAGCCTTAGCATCTGTGTTGTTCTTGGAACACCGAGGCCAGATAAGGACTGGGGTCAGAGCTCGGCTCTCGTGGGAAAGGACTCTCTGGAAGGCTCCCGACCCATTCCTTTCCCAGATGTTGGACCCCAGAGCAGGCAGCAGGAGGGCAAAGGGGATGGCTGGGGGACAGGTAGGGCCCCATCATGCTGGGCTGGAGAACTGGAGGGGGTCCACAGCAGATTCAGATTCACAGATGCCCAGGAATGTGCAGTGACCCCTCGAACCAGCCCAGGGACCTCCAATTGTTGGGCCTGGAGCAGACAGAAAGGGATGATACCAGACCCCCTGCTCTCTGCACAATCTGGACTTGAGACCCTCTGCTCCAGGGAGGCTCATTAGGTTCTGGAGGCAGGGCTAATGGTCAGAGACTCGGTGTCTGAGAAGTCTGCAGCTTAGCTGGATGGAGAGGCTGTTTTGAGGAGATGGATGGAGTGCTGGGGGACATCAAAGCACCATGTCCCATCCAAAGCAAATCCAGGTGTTGGTCCTGGGATTGGTTATCGGGGCCAGCAGGGGACCCAGTTCTGGTCCTAGTCCCATCACTGACTCCTAGAGACTCTTGCCCTCTGGAGACCTCAGTGTTCACACCTGTACAATGGAGTGGGGTCTTAGGTCAGCTCAGCAGACACACAGTCCCCCCAACACAGTCAGTTTGGGGCATCTTCGGACCTGAGTCTCCTCCTTCCCCCACTTGCACCAACCTTTGCCCCCTGCCCAGGTCTCAGTGCCTCGGAGAAGGCTGGAGCTTCTTTGCTGGAGCTTAGAGCCTAGAGTCAAGTCAACAAGGGAACAATCGGCTGGAATTCCACATGAATACAGGGCTCATCCAAGGCTACAGATAATCGAGGAGGGACTGGGGGATTCCTGTGTCCCCTGGGATCCTTGCCTGACGGCAAGCCCCACCCCACTGAAGAGGGGCCCTGCCTTCGGGAGTCCTGGTCTGAGGGGATAAGCAGGAACCTCTCTGGTAGGTGTAGCAGGCCCCTCCCCCAGCGCATCCCCGACCTAGCCTGCCTGCAGCTCCCTGCCTGACCTACAATCACTGTAGATGCAGTTTGGGGTCAGGAACCATGAAGAGGAACCATTGACTGCATCAGTCAAGAGCCCTCACCACCTTCACAGCCCCGCTGCCTGACCCTGGGGTCCCCCCAAACCCATCATCCCACTGAGAACAGAGGCCACAGGTTCAGATGGGCTGGCCTGGGCTGGAGCACTGCAGTCGGGTCCTCCCTGCAGCCCCAGGCCTCCCAAACTTCAGTCTCCCATCTAGGAGCTGGGCTCCAGTCCTGCCAGCTTGACCCTTGGGCTGCTCCCTGATTTGCTAAGAACTTTCCAATCCATCAGGTTTAATCTCCTAAGGCTCCCTGGAGAAGAACTTTCTAACAATGCATGACAAGAGACTCGTCCAGAGGCCAGAGGAGGTTCTTTCTGAGATCCTGGGATTCCCTCCCTCCTCTTGGGGAAACTGAGGCTCCGAAGAGGAAGGCTGTCTCCATAGCAACTGAGAGATAAGAGGGGCAAGGGGCGGGGAGAATATTTGAAGTTCAAAGCTCCAGCCACTAATTCTCCCCTCCTGCAGAGACGTGGGACAAGATGATGCTTTTTTTTCTACCATGAAAGACTCAGCAGGACCACAGAGATGACCCAGTCCCTGCCCTCAGGGCTCGCAGTCTATCAAGAGAGAGGCAAGAATCAAGAATCCGAGGTCTTACTGTGCTGGGGGCTCAGAAGCAGATCCAGGAAGACCTAGGAGACGTCTTACTCTGCTGGGGGCTCAGAAGCAGATCCAGGAAGACCTAGGAGAAAAGGGGACATTTGAAGGGTATATGAGACCCCCCCACAAGCCAAGAAGGGGAGGGCGAGTCAGACAGTGAGAAGCAGGGGTAGAGACTCACCAGGGTTCAGGCAATGGGAACCCCAGGGCAGCGGTGCCTGCAGGGAAGTGGCTCCCAGAAGTGGAGCCTCCAATCTCTGAGCCCAGCCCCGCACACAATAAGTTCTCAAGCGTCTAGGGGAGTAAGTGATCTGATCCAGGGGGTCGCAGGAAGGCGTCTGAGCAAAGGAGCGGCTCCATCAGGTCTGACCTTCCAGAACACTTTTCTTTCTCTCTCATCCCTCTCCTCTCTCTGCTAGGTCATCACGTCTTTGCCCCTGTCCGCCCCCAAATAGCCCTCTGTGATCATGCTTAAATTGGAAAATATATGTGGAGCACTAAGTGGGAGGGGCGGAGGTGGCCACTCTTCCGTCAGGGACCCAGCTCTGCTCCCTGGGCCAGGAATGGCTTCCAGAGCCGGCTGTGGGGCAAAGGGTGTTGCAGAGGGGCGGCGTATGCTAGTTGGCCTAGAAGTCAGCACTCCTGTTCCCTGCCTCTGTACACCCACACCAGCTCAGGAAGGCAGGGAAGGAAAGGGACGCAGTGGAGGTGGGGGGAGGCTAAACCACCAGTCACCCTATGGAGAGAGCATGACTGAGTCCATAGGCGCCGGGGCTTCTGCTTCCCACCTGGGAAACGGGGCTTGAGGCTTTCATTCACTTCTGAGGAGGCAGAGGGGCCCCGGAGACGGAGCAGCGGCCCAGGGCAGGTAGGAGCTGGGTGTGTGACTTTGAGCTGCCTCTTGTCCTTACTGGGCCCAGCTGGTGACCAGTGCCCCCTCCAGCTCCGGGGAGGTCTCTGAGATATGCATAGCCATTCTTCTGTCACCCTGGAACCTCCTCCAAGGTGGCAACTCACCTGTCTCCATCTGGGGCCCTTCAGCCTCTTCCACAGCCTGAGAGGGCCCTGGGTGTTGGGAAGGGCTGGAGACCTGGTCTGGATGAGCTGGGTGACCTCTAGCATGCCATTGCCCCTCTCTGAACATCGTTCTCCCGCACAGTTTTATAAACTTCCCCAAAGTACTTCCCCTTCTGGCCAGTTCAGCCACGTCCATGGCGCCTCTGGGCCAGCCTCTGTGCTGGGTGTCGGACAGCCAGGCAGACACAGCCCTGGTCCCAGCCCGAGATGTCCCCAGTGTCATTGCCAGTTCATTGCTTAGCTCAGCTAGCGTGCCCTGAGGCATTCAGGGTGAGAGAAAACTGAGGCCCAGAGAGATGGCCCAGCAGTCCCCAGATGGCCCAGTCTGAACGAGGACCACCCACATAGACGGTCCCTCCAGGCCAAGCAGGACCCAGTGTCAAGAACTAAGGGTCCCTCACCCAAGGTCTCCCCACCACTGCCCCCAGGCAAGACCCAGTGTCTGAGCTAACCCCCTTCCCACTGCCTCCTCCTTCCTGGCCCCCTCATCCCTTCAAACCACAGGGCCCATCCGGCCTCTGGAAAGCATGCCCAGGACCTCGGTGATATTTTGAGTTTAAGAAAACTTTGCAGTCGGCAGGAGCTCTTAAAGGTTATAAATAGCAGCAGCAGGAGCCCATGCCGGGAGAGGCGGAAACACGTGTCAAACACACATGGGAGGTGGCATTCCAAGGCACAGACCCCCTCCTCGCCACCACTAGGGACTCACCAGGCTTCAGTGGATTTTACAACCACTGGAGTGGGAAGTCACACCCCACCTGGAAGGTGTCTGGGAAAGGAGGCTCTGCTCTTGCCCCCAGCCAGGGTCCCTGAGCCATTGGCCAGGTCGCCCCGGGCACTTGGGGGCGCTGCTGAAAGGGGTCTGGGGTGGGAGGTCTTGCTCCTACCCTCTCCCTCTCTGTCCATCACGGGAACCCCGGGGCTGAGAGGAGTTTCGAATTGTGTCCCCTCTAACCCCGGTCAGCATAAGCCTGGGGTAAAGAAGGGATTATTCCAAGGTCACACCCGAGCTGGGTAGGAGTCAGACCCCCAACCCACAGTTCTTTTCACCAAATGCTGCTGCTGCATCCCTTCCATTTTGGGGGACCACAGGACAACACCTTACCCCACCTGATTAAGTACAGCTGGAGGACTGTGTGGAGAGGCCCCTGATATGAGTCATCCCCTCTTGATCTGGGGGTGAGCAGACCCTAGGGCCTCATCTCTCAACAGCCCGTCCAGTCCCCAGGTTTCCACTTCTGATGAAGGTCTGCCTTTGAACAGATGAGGAAGGGAGCGCTGGAGCGGGCAAGGGATTCCCCCACCCCAGAGGGCTGCACACCCATGCCCACCTTGCCAGGGTGTGGCTTGTGGACAACCCAAGGCCAGGTATAGGGTCTTCACAAGGAATTCAGCTCTGGTTTGGGCCACTGCAGTCTCAGGTTTGCCTTGAAGGCCATACGCTTCGAGGACATGCTCTCAGGAGCCCGGTCTGAGGGAACACAGCCATGAAGACTCCTTTGATTTTCCCCCCTGCTCCACAGTAGGCATAGGCAGGAACCGTTACTCCAATGCAGAGACTGGGAAGCCAGGGCGTGTCTGAGTTCCCCATGGCCATCCCCAGTTCTGCCTCACTTGTGCCCCACCTGCTGCCCCTGGCCCCCCGCAGGTCTGGGGGCAGCAGCCAGGCCTGGCGTCCAGGCGCTCCGAACCTCAGGGAGCCCCGAAGGGTTTATGGGGCTCCTAATGAATGGGCCTGTTGAGCTCAGAGGGGGCCGGGCCCGAGTAAACATGACTGGGTCTGAGCTGCCATTCTCCCCCTGCCTCCTTCCTCAGGACCCAGGAGGAAAATACGACTTCCTGTCCCTGAGCTGAGGGCTAGACTCGCCCCTCAGAGCCCTGGGCTGGGGCCCACAGGAGGAGCACAGCCTGGCCTGCACGGGCAGCCCCCAAGGTTGCGGGGGAGACGGGACCTCAGGTTTTCAGAGTCACAGGTCTGCATCCAGGACCCAAGTGCTTGGGCACTTTATGGGGCCCCTTCGAGCCTTGAACTGCCCATCTGTTAATGACAGACTGGGAAACTGAGGCCATGAACAGGAAGGGGATCCACAGGTCAGGACAGAACAGGCACTGAGCCCCAGCCTCTTGTTTCTCTGGCCAGTGAGGATGGGAGCAGCAGGAAGGGCAGGGGGCGTGTGTGGGCTCAGAGGAGGGAGAGGCTCCGTTGGGGGAGGCTCAGGGCAGTGGGAAGCTTTACAGAGGGCAAAGGAGGTCTTCCCCCTTGGACACAGCTGCCCACTGACCTGTAAAGCGGAAGTCTGCCCCCCCTCCATTGGCCCTGGTCACAGAATGGGTCCTACATGCCCTGGGATACCCCTTGGAGCCAGACACTTGGGAGTAGCCCAGGCCCGGGGCAGGAGCCCTGTTAAGTGCTACTTGTCATAGTCTCGCTATATGGCCCTGGCCAGCCCAGTCTCCTCTCTAAGCCCCATTTTCCCTCATTTCCCTTCCCTGAAGGCCAGGTATTGGCAAGTTCCCTGCCCCTCCTTCCAGCTTGTGAACTAGAAAGTACTCAGGAGCCTGGGAGGCCTGGGGAGAGGTCGCCCCTGAGTGCGGGGGCCCTAGGAACATGCCCCAGCCGCTGGGTGGTTCCAGGCCAGCCACCTCACATGCTAAGCACTGGGGGCTGTGGCTGGAATGTGTGGAGAGGCAGCTGCCACGTGAATCATTACACCTCGTCAGGCTGAGCCTGGGACTTCCAGACTCAAACCAGCTCAGACTGGGCTCTGGCAGAAGGGCAGCCTCCCACTAGGATCTCTGGGCCCTGAGGTGAGGTTCCAGGATCTTGCATGGTCTCTTCCTCACCATGTGTCCACGTCCTCACCCTTAGCGTCCAGGTCCAGCACTGGTTCTGCTACAGCTCATTCTGCAGAACCACAGAGAGAGGTCATCCTGTCTACAATCCCCTGCCTCCGTGACCTCTAACTACATAAGCAGGCCCTGAGCCTGGGGGGAACTGGGGTAGGGGGGTAGCCAGTCAGGCCTTCCTGGCTGGTTAAACACCAGGAGCCCATGTCCCAGTAAGTAAAGAGTCTGATGGAGAGAGGGTGGCTATGGGTCTGCAGGGATCAGGACAAGGGCTGGGTGGACGAGGGTCCCCATCACTCCTAGCTGGGGGACACTGGGTGCTCAGTGCTTGGAGGGGAAGCCTTCTCAGCCTCAGTTTTCCTGCTTGTGACCTGGGTTTGAACTACCCTCATCCACCATCTGATTGCTCCAGGTGCCCAAAACTTGAATGAACTCACTCATAGGGGCTGTGCTCATACCTCGTGGTGGCCTGAAATTTCTGAGATGTGGAAAAGGCTGGAAGGGGCAGGCAGGGACACAGGAACAGAGAGAAGGAGAGCTAATCAGAGAAAGCCTTGGCAGGGCAAGGAGAGGACCACTAAGGTACACACACACCTGAGGGACTGAATGGGCATGGGCACCTGGCAGGCAAGCCCATGGTCAGTGGCGGGGAGGGCCCAGCCCAGGGCACCTGAACACTGGTACACTTGGACCTGCCTCTGCTTCCTGACCAGGGGTCTGGGACAAAGTCCTAGGCTGGTGCAGGGTTTGGTAAAAAATAATTAATTTTTCTCCTCAAGTGAAAGCTCTGACTCAGGCCTTTTCCTGTCCCGAACAGCAACATCCTTGCTTAGGCCTGAACCACAGAAGCTGCTCAGGGCTATCCACAGCCTCCCCATGGCCAATTTGAGTCTACTCTGTGGCTCTAGGCCCAATCTGGAACATCCTGTGGGCTCCAGGTGAGTGGGGTTCAGGGGAGCCCTGAGACCTGAGTGTAGCTGGAAGGGCTGAGGCTGGGGCACCCAGTTGGGTTAGTGTGTGTGTACCCGTGCCTGTAGGGCAGACAACGTACGCCCACTAGGAGATATCTATCTATGGATCTGGTGCTACCGCAGCAGGGTCCTGTGACCACGTGATCAGAAGGGACAGGAATCCCACACTCCCAGCCGCCTGTCCCGGGAATGCTCCCTGCCTGGGACAGGGCAGTCTGGCCCCCTGTGTCCCCAGCTTCCCGCCATTCACCTTCCTGAGAAGTGAGAAAGCCAGGCTTCCTGCTGCAAGGGGAGGGGGCTGCTTGACCAGCTGCCTGGGAGCCTCCAGTGACTCATCCGGGTGGGGGGTGTTTATGAGCAGCTGAAACGGCTGTAAAAGTGGCACCTAGGTTCACTTATGGCCTGGCCATTCCCTCCCCTACCAGCCCCTTGCCTTGAAAAGCTTCCAGAGGGGCTTGGGAACCCGGAAAGAGGTCTGGGATTGAGGCTTGATGGGGGCTCAGCCTGGGGTCAGGGTTCAACCAGGGGTTGGAGATCAGACAAGGAAAGGACTCAGCCTGGGGGTAAAGCTAACTCTGGGATCAGGACTGAGACTGGGATTCAGGCTGACTTTGGGGCTAGGGTTGAGGGAACAAAGGGTCGGGGTCTATGGGCTAATTTTACCAGATAGCTTCCAGGCTCGGGCAAGGGATTTTCTGAGGGAGTGAGGCCAGGCTGCAGGTCTCAGAGAGCCTCTGTTTTTCCTGTTTGAGTCTGGTGCCCACCCAGGCCCCAGGGTCTGTGTACCTTGGCCAGAGCCCTACTCATGGTGGCCGTGGCGGCAGCAGAGGCCTGTCAGCCTAGGTCTGCTGAACCAGAGTGCAGCCCCTGCTCCAGTTCTGAGCTCCAGTGACAGCCTTGGCTCCTCCTCCTAGGCCCCAGCCTGGGGATCAAAGAGGGGAGTCCCCACAGGGACTTATTCCCACTCCCCACCCCCAACCAGAACTTTCTAAACGCCATTGAAACTGACCTGAAACTGACCAGAAACTGACCCTGGGGCCCTGGGGCTTGCCTGTCAAAAAGGGTGGGCTGTGCTCTGCCAGGCACTGGGGTGCTACCAGTTAATGTGTGACACTCCCACCCCCATGGTGGCACTTTAACCAGAGGCCTGGGGGTGATTTAGGGGGTCAGTGGCCCCGCCCACAGTGGTGGAATGTCCAGCAGGAGACTCTGGAGTGAGGCACAGGAATGACGGCTAGGGAAACACCCTTAAGGGGCCCAGAGCCCATGATCCCTCTGTGCAGCCCTATCCACAGCTAGCCCACCCTGGTCCTCCCAAGCACAGGGTATTGTTTGTTTCTCAATCTCAAGCTTGCTGGTGTCAGATCTGAGAAGGACTTCCTCCATCAACTCCTAGTTTCACCTCTCAGTACCTCCAATCCCTCCATGAACGTTCTTTTCCTATCATCAAGGGGTGTGGGTCATCAAATCATAAAACTTGGAATCGAATTGCTTAGAAACAGAGACATAAAGCTTCTTTGAAGAACCATGGGTGTTCTTTAGGTGCCTGCTCTGGGCACCTGAGCCTCTGTCCCTGTTCCCAAAGAGCCCACACACCATAGGGAGCAGTCCCCAAACCACAGCCACCCCTCCCCCAATAATGGAAGAGATGGAGACACAAGGAGGGAGAGATGTCCTCTACACCAGGCAAAGAAGTATGATCCTGGCTGAGGAAACTACAAAGGCAAAGGCAGCGCAGTGAACACAGAAAGAAGACCAGGAGCCTAGTCAACAGTGCCTGTTGAGGAGAGTCACCTTTGGAGGAAACTGCCTCAAACAGCAGTCTAAACACCAGGACAAGAAACTTGAGGGTAGTGGGGCATGGAAGAGAGTATGGCCATAGAGATGTATGGAGAAGACCCTTGTGGGTACAGTCTGGGAGATGGGTGGGTTTGAGCAGGAGGAGGGGGTGGGTTGCCAGGAAAGTTGGCTGCAATTGGACTCCAGTGGCCTTAGGGCTTGAGCTTGGGCACTCATTCACTTTGAAGAGAGGGGTCATCCCTGAGACAGGGGGCCGATTTGAGGGCTCTGAGGAGCTCAATTTCCACAGGCTGAGCCTGGGGAGCCCCCAGAGTCCATGGGTCTCTCAGAAACCCAGAGAGATACCCACCCTCGGAGGCACTGCAACAGTAAAGTTAAAAGTGCCCTTTGAATCAGCTGGTCAGCTCCCCATTTTACAGATGAGGAAACTGAGGCGCAGACAGCAGGAGAGTCGTCGTGTCCAGGATACACAATTGGTAAGTGGGAGACCTGGGGTTGCCACTTAGCCCGGATATTTCCTAGGGCCCTGACAGTCGCATTAACTTCCTCCTGACCATCCTTAAAGCCCTTTGCTCCAGGCATCCCAGGCCCTCCCTGAACCTCAGCTTCCCCACCTGATACTTAGAGGTTGTAGGCTTGGGGTCCGAGGTCCCCTTCTCTGAGCCCTCCTGCATCCCCCCCCTGGGCAGGAGCACATAAGCCCCGCCCCCATCTGGCCTCTGCCCCCAAAGTCTCCTCCCGCCCTTTTCCCAAGTTGAGGGTCCCCAGTGGACCAGAGCCGGCCAAGAGCTTTTGGGGGTGTGAAGGAGTGGGATAGGGAGGTGGAACCCCACGGTGGGGGTCCCGGCTGAGCCCTTGGTCTTGCGGCCTCTAGCCGCCCGGGGTGGAGTCAGGGGCGGTGCTAGAGAGGCCGGGCCGGCGTCTGGATGGGTAGGGACTCGGAGAGACCCGGACCCGGGAGAGACTGGGGAGGAAGAGAGAGGGACGTGAGCCCAGAGACGCGGGCAGGGACGGGGGCGGGTCTGGGGCACAGCAGACCTACCCACTTGGGAGATTCCTGAGGCTGGGGGTCCAGGCGAGGGCGGGGCGGGCAGGAGGGCGGTGGCGGAGCCAGGCTCTGGGGCTGGCGGCAGAGCAGCCTCTCCGGGGATCCCGGTCCAGCCTGAGCGGGAGTCCCGCGGGCGGACAGACAGCGCTGCGGCCGGGGGCGCGCTGGGTACCTCCAGTGAAGAGGGCCTGCTTCGCGGCTGAGGGCCCCTATTCACCGGCCGGGGCCGGACGATCAGAAAAAATAACGTCTGTGCCTTCCAGGAGAGGAAAATGAAGCGGCGGGAGCGGCTCGGGCCACGTTCCCGGGCCCCGATGTCAAAGCTCCCCGGGCCCCGTCCCCTCCACACTCACATCCCGCCGCTGTGCGACCCCGGGCCGCGGCCTCTAGAGAAATGTCCCGGGGCAGGGGGCGGCGAGCTCCGCTCTGCAGCTCCACACACCCGCGTCGGAGAAGACGGAGGGGGGGCGGGGGCGGGAGAGGCCCAGGGAGGGCGCGGGGGAGGGAAGAGGCGCCCGGGCCGCAGGGTGGGGGGGGAGGGGGAGCGGCAGACGCCGAGGCGAGGGACGCGCGCGGCGGGCGGCGGCTCCGAGAGGCGGCCGGGCGGGGGGCGCTGGAAGCCAGGCGGGCCAGGGGGGAATCCCAAGAGCTCCATGAAGTCTCCCCGGGGCCGCGGACGGGGCGCTGTCCTGGGGAGGCTGTCGGGGGATCCCCGACACCCATGGCTAGGCGGGGGCCGCGGCGGCGCGCTCGGAGTAAGTCGGGGTTGGGGGCCAGCGGCGAGGGGAGCGGGTTGGAGTTGGGTAGGGTGACTCCGGGCCTGACCGGGGCGGGCGGGCTGGTTTGTCTCGGTGTCAGTCAGCGGCGCCTCTTCGGAGCCCCGTGGAGCCGCCAGCCCCGCGCCGCTCGGCTCCGTGGCTTTTTTGGAAACTTGCAAATGTTTTCGTAGAGAGAAAAGGGGGAGGGGAGGGAGGGAGCGAGGGAGTGACCGAAACGGAGCTCGGGGCTGCTGGAAGAACGGAGGCCAAGGCCGGGGGAGCTAGAGACGGACTGACAGACAGGCAGAGAGACCGGGCGTCCCGGCCGCAGGCGCGCTCTAGCGGCGCGGGCGCAGGCGGGGCTCCGGCCGAGGATGGGGAGGGAGTGCCGGAGGCGGCCGCGGACGGGATGAGGATCAGAGGGGGCCGAGGGGCAAGGAGCTGGCGGCCCGATCGCCGAAGGGCTCAGTGTCTTTGCAAAGTTGGGATCGAGTACCCAAGCTGCACGCCCGGAGCTGCGCAAAACGCGTCCCCCCACCCCGCCCCCCTACTTGCGCTAGCCGCGGAGCTAAAAATAACAGCCCGTTCGCCCCCTGCAGACCGCGACCCCAACCCCTCCCCCGACCCCTCCCCCACTGGGCGTGGGGCAAAGCCACAGCTCCCAGTTCCCCAAAAGAAAAAAAAAAGAAAAGAAAAGAAAAGGCGGTGCGGGGGGAGAGGGGGGCGGGGGGCGGGCCGGGGGCGGGGGGCCCGGCCATATGGATGTGATTTCTCCTCTCCGAGGCAGACGGGCAGCTCCGCAGCTCTCGGCGCCCGCCCGCCGCCCGCCCGGCCCCCGGCTGCCTCCCTTCCTCCCTCCCTCTCTCTCCTTTGCGCTCGCTCCCTAGCCCTCAGCGCATGGGCCCCGCGCCGGGCCCCGGGGCCTCGGGCCGCCGGGCCTCCGGGGTCCCCTAGGCCCTGGCGTGGGCGGGGCAGCCCGGCCTGACGCAGCTCTGTACCCCACCACCACCACCACCAGGGCCGGCAGCGGCGGCTGCCCCGAGGGACGGGGCCCTAGGCGGTGGCGATGGGGGCCGCCCGGATCGCGCCCGGCCTGGCGCTCCTGCTGTGCTGCCCAGTGCTCAGCTCCGCATACGTGCTGGTAAGTCCCCCGCTCGCAGTCCAGGACAGGCTTCGGGCTTGCTCTGGGGTCCCTGGGCGGGGGCTGGGGGTGGGGGGAAGGTGTCCAGGGCTCAGAGGCTTGAGTTCCCCCAGTATCCTGAACTTTGGGTGGGCGTCCCCTCTGGCCCGGGATCCTCGGTGCCTGCTGTCTCTGGGATGTCTGAACTCTGGGTTCCAGATGCCTAAGACTTCCCTATTTCTGAAGACTGGGTTGGGGTCCCAGGTCTGGAAATCTGTGGTTAGGGTCCTCCTATCTTCTGCTTCTCTGAGCATCACTGCTCTGTGTCTCCCTGGAAGATGACAGTGTGATCTAGCAGAAGATTAGGCTTTGGCCCTGATGTAGGGTCACACAGACTTTGCTCTGGGGTCCTATGTTTTCTGCAAGTTTTGTTTGCAGTCTGGGACACAGGGCTGTGGGTCTGAGGTCAGGGGGTAGGATTTAAGGGCCCCTCAAGCTCTCACCTTCGCATGCACACACACATGCGTGCACTCATGCCCAGCTTCACCCAGATGGGAAGATGTCTGCCCAGGGAGGCGGGTATGGTGTGGTATGGAGGAGGGATGGAGCTCCCCTGAAGGAGACTGACCTCACAGAACACTCCCACAGGAGAAACATGCTCCGGTGAGTGAGGAGACCCACATTCGTACCCTCCTGAGAGCAGAGGCCAAGAGGGGACCAGAGAGAGAAGAAGCGACAGACAGATAAGGTTAGAGAGAGAGACAGAGACAAAGAAGATGGGGGTGAGAGCTCCCCAGAGCAGGAAGAGTAGATAGACCAAGAATAGCAAAGAAAAATAGGGAGAGACTGGCGGAGGCCAAGAGCTGGAGACAAAGAGCTGAGTACCCTCCTCAGACTGGGCCAGGGTCTGGGGACCATTTCCTGGGGAGTCAGTCAGATCCCACAGCAGCCCTGTCCTGTGGGAATCAGCAATTGCTGAGGAGACTGTCTGCCTGTGTCTGACTTCAAGACCCCCTGCTGCCTCCCCCTCACCTCCCAGGTGCGGCTATTTGCCATCTAGAGACACAGGCAGGCAGCCTTCCCCTGACCAGCTCCCTATCCAGGTGGAGCCCCAGGCGGGAAGGCAGGAGCTCTTGGATTCCTCCAGCTCTGCCAATGTCTGTGTAACCTTGGGCTATCCTTCTCCACGCCTCAGTTTCCCTATCTGTAAAAAGACACCAAGAAGGAAACATTTGCCTAAGAATCCCTTGATCTGAGGCTCTCCTCTCCTCTGCTGGCCTCAGTACACCCCATTCACTGTTGTCCGTGCCCACACAGCATGGCACCCCAAAGCCAGAGACATCGCCCCATACAAGGATTTGTTGATAAGGAAACTGAGGTTCAGAGACTATCAGCACCCTGTGCAGGGATGCTCCAAACACTGGTGAATGCCGGGGCCCAGAGCCATTTCCCCTGCCTCCCCTCGGGCCAGGCTTACCTTTCCCAGGGCCCCTTCCAGGGTGTGTGAGCATAGCCACTGTGCAGAGCCAGCCAGTGTGGTCTGCGTGCACACATGTGTGCAAGTGACTGTAGAGGAATAGACAGGGTGATGGGCGTGGGTGACCTGTGAGTATATCTGTGTGTCGAAGCAGGGCTCTGTGGGACTCAGCATGGTGTTCTCTGGGTCTGCGTAAGTGCGAGTGTCTGAGACCTTGTGTGAGCTCACGTGTGTCTGAGGCTGCGGTCTGCACATGACTTGTAGAAGCATAGTTATGCATGTGTGTGTGTCTTTGTGGTCACATGTGCATCCAGGTCTATTGTTTTCTTGTTTTTATTTAATAAATGCTTCTGTAGTGCTGTCTGCTTGCCAGAAACTGTTCTAAGCACTTTACAATATTAGCTAGTTTAATCTTTCCAACAACCCTCTGAGAAAGGTTCTGTTATTGTCCCCTTTAACTGACCTTCACACAACCGATATGACCATTATTTGTTGCATGTCAACAAGTGCCAAGCCCTGTGCCTCTATGAGGGACCCACACTGATTTCCAGGGAAGCTGAGGCACATGCAGAGAATTTGCCCAGCTTAGCCCTGGCCCAAGGCTGAGGGTAGGAAAGGAGGAGGGATGCCAGGGCTGCGTCTGCCCTGGGACCTTGTTGAGACATCTATGGCTGCACACTCAGGCCGTGAGTGCAATGAACCTTCCGTGGCTCCGGGGATAGAGGATATGGCCTGAGGGTCACCCAACACCCTGTAGGCCCCCTGGCCTCAGCTGGAGCCAGCAAGAAACTGAGTCTGCCAGCTCCCTCTCCTAAACCCAGGGGATACTGCTTCCACCCTCAGCTGATGGACCCTGTCACCAAACCAATATGCTGCCTGCCCAGCTGGCCCCAGGACCAGGCTCACATCATCCTCCATGAGGGAGGGACCTCATGGTTGGAGGACCAACAAGTGTCCCACTGGGAGGACACTGGCTGTGGCCAGACTCAGCTGGTCCATCTTGTGCCTTACAGAAAACAGTAGCTGTGAGGTTGGGAGTCAGGTGGGCTGAAGTTTGGAGGAAGGGATGGGCCCACAGATTGTGAGTGGGAGGAAACGGGTGGTCTTATCCTTGGGGATGCCTCATCCTAAGGACACCCTCAGCATGCACGCTTGTGAAGGGGAAACTGCAGTGGGAGAGGCTGAAGGTCAGCGTTGTGGGGTTGGGAGGCTTAGAGTGTAGAGATATGACCTCAGGGTCAGACTCAGGAGAGATTGGGGTAGGTGGGACCCAGGGAACCCTTCTCAGCAGGCTCCAAGGGCAGCTCAGCCAAGGGGCTCACTTTTAAAGACAGGAAGGAACCAACACGTATTGAACAGTGGCCATCCCCGGATTCTGACCTAGAAATGGTCACAGATAGTTTCTCATTCCAGCTGTTCATCCACCCATTTTATGGGAAAGGGCCCTGAGGGTCACACAGTGAGTCTGTGGCAGAGGTGGGATTTGAACCCAAGTCTTCAGACTCCTGCACTGAGCGTCTTCCTCCAAAGCAGGGTGAGGGCTTATGCTGGCAGGAGATCCCTATGTCCCACTTAGGTTTTCTTTTTCTTCCTTTTCTTTCTTTTTTTTTTAAGTAGAATCCTTTGGTTATTTTACTTTTATTTTCTTATTTTAATTTCATAACTAATACTGGAATATGTTCTTTCTTTTATAAAAGAGTCAAGTAATACGGATTAAACAGAAGTTATCCTTGATTACTCCCAAACCCATTCCCTATTCTAGAGAAAGCAATTTTAAACAGTGTGGGTGGGGGATGTCCTCCCAGATCCTTTTCTGTATATTTCCAAACAGGTACCTTTTTGTGTGCATATAAAGTAGATAGTTTTATTCTGTCATTTGCTCTCTGTTTGTTTTTATAAATTTATTTATTTAATTTATTTATTATCTTTGGCTGCATTGGGTTCGTTGCTGTGCACAGGCTTCAGTAGTTGTGGCTCACGGGCTCTAGAGCGCAGGCTAGGTAGTTGTGGCGCACGGGCTTAGTTGCTCCGCGGCATGTGGGATCTTCCCGGACTAGGGCTCGAACCCATGTCCCCTGCATTGGCAGGCGGATTCCTAACCACTGTGCCACCAGGGAAGCCCCTCTATTTGTTTTTTAGTAAATGATAGCAGTTTGTAGATAGGGCTCTGCCATGTGCATTTTTCTACTTACAGATGTGTCTTGGAGATCTTCATGTCAGTGAATATAAATCTTTTTAAAGGCTGCATAGTGTTCCAAAACCTGAGATTCATTAAGCAGTCCCTAGGAATGTACGTTTAGATAGTTTCATGTGTGTTTGTATGAGTGTGTGTGTGTGTGTGTGTGTGTGAGAGAGAGAGAGAGAGAGAGAGATTCCAGATGGTGGCAGGGAAACTCCTTGAAGTGCCTTCTCATGTCCTTGTGTGACCATTTCCCTGTAGGATATTTCTAGATTCTGTCATTGCTGGGTCTGAGAACATGCATATTTTTTATTTTAATAGATATGGCCACACTGCCCTCTAAAAAGCCTGTGTGGGTTTGTACTCAGCACTAGGAATGACGGAGGAGGTCTCTTCCCCACACCCTCTGTCTCACAGGGTAGCCCGAAGATTCTTTTCCTCACCTTGGCCATGGTGTCTCTTGCCATTTTAATATGCCAATTACCAGTGAGCTTTTGGACTTTTACATTGGCTTATTGTCCATCTTCTAAGAGCTTGCTCAGAGCCATTACCCATCTTTCTACGGGTTATTTGTCTTTTTCGTATTGATTCGTTGAAGCTTTTTATATCACCTGCCCTTAAACACCTCCACCCTCCACCCCAGCTCTGGGAGCTGCCTGTGGACAGAGCAGGAGGAGGGGGGCCGAGCCCTCCCGGGAACTTGGGTTTTCTTCGGAATGTTTTAATGAGGCATCAAGAGGCCTCCCCCAGATTCCTGTTGTGGGCCTTCTGGGGACACTCCCTGGTCCGGCCACCACATCAGGAAGGCAGCTCTTTCAGAGCGCCCCCACGAAAAAGAAAGGGTGGAGTGGGGGGTTTGCAGATGCCTGAAATTGTCTGCAAAATATAGTGTGACTGGGAGAGGGTGCAAAGTTTTGCTCAGATTCTCAAAGACATCAGAAACCTCCAAACCTTTCAGAACCCCAACTCTGGGACCTGCCTTTTGCAGAGGTGAGACCTGGTAGGATTCTGTTCTGCTGACCAGGTTGGGACCTGCCTTGTGCAGAGGTGAGACCTGGTAGGATTCTGTTCTGCTGACCAGGTTATGGTTAGGTTAGGTCATACCATCCTTCTGGGCCTTGGTCTCCAAGCCCAGGTAGAGGCCACTTATGAAGATCCACAGGGTCCTAGCAGCCAACTCTGCCATCCCAGGCTCCATCCCACTGCCTGCCCTGAAGGCCTCCACGCTGGCCAGGATGAGAGGCGTCACAGTGCCTCCCCCCAGCCCCTCCCAGCCCCGAACACAGGCAGCCTGTTCAGGAAGGCCAGGCGGAGGGGAGGAAAAGTCAGCACTTGTCAGCCATGGCGTGGTGGGGCAGGAGCGTCCCCGGCAGGGAACCCGTCCCAGCCTGCTCAGGCCAGACAGACAGACAGAAGGCAGCAAGGGCAGGGAGCAGTGCCTAGCCAGCCGGCATGGGAGACATCGAGGGGTGCCAGCACAGGTCCCAGTAGTGGGACCTGGAGAAGAGGGGCAGGAAGGCCAGGAGGTCACGAGGGGGTCTCCTGTTAGCCAAGGTTTTCTCCTCCTGGCTTTTCTGAAGGTACAAACTCTCCTCCCTCCTAATACGAGGGTGCAACTATCCTCTGCCCAGTTAGAGCTGAGCACAAGCTGCCATCACCCACGCCATCACCACCTGATCACCTTTAAGTCTGCGTCCATTCCTGAATTACCTTTGTGGAAGCTGCCTTAGGTGCTCTGCAAAGAGGCTCTTGCTTAACACAGTGAAAGATAGAATCCAGAAGAACTCTGTGGAAAACTGGTATTGAGGCTGGCACTAGAGGACCCATGTGGCGGGGTACTTCCTCCTTTCTTTCCCTTCCTCTGGGGTTGTTGCTTCAGTATCAAGCAGACCTTAGCTCCATTCCTGGCCCTCTTCTTTCAAACTGTACTCTCGCCTCAGTGGCCTCATTCGTAAGATGGGGATGTTGAAGGAGATGTGGTTAAAGCTCCAGGGGCAATGGCTGTTGCCAACATGTAGAGGGGCTCTCGTGGGGTGGGAGACACCGGTCACATCCAGGGATGAATGTTGGTAGATCTGCTTTCTCTGGAGGTGAGCAAGAAGCCAGCAGCTGTCTTCCCCTGGGGGAGCAGGCTGACGCCAGTCAGAGCGATAGATGAGATGACCCAAGAGGACATCCTGAGGCTGACACCAAGCAGTAGAAGGAGCCTCTTTCCCAGAGACAGAGGTGTCAGCAGCTGAAGAAGGATCCCTTGTATTTCCTCCTTTGTTTTGCCTGGAGGAGGAGAATGTAGGCATGTCTGGGATCACAGACAGCAAGTGTGTGGAATTTGGCAGTTAGGAGAGGAACTGAGAGGAGTGGCCCTCATTTGGTCAGTGGCACGAAACTGACTCTCCACCACCACTGTCACCGTCACACCTCCATCACCATCATTAGCCTTGACATCGCCCCACTCACTGTCTTCACCTCCACCCCCACTGCCCCCATCACTGTCATCTGCAGCTCCAACACCGTTCTCAGTGGGGTCTCCCTGGGAGCTGAGTTAGGAGGAGCTGCTTGCCCCCTGGCGGGAGGGGTACTGAGCAGATGGCTTTTCTCTTCCTTTGAGCTTCTGAACTCAGGAAATGAGAAGCACATCCGGGCTTCTTGACCACACATTACTTTCTCTCTGAGACAGCAGCTTCTATGTTTGTAGATAACATACTGGCTTCCAGCCCGCATCTGCACCCTGCCTGTGGCCCCACAAATACCAGCCCTAGGCTCCCAGGCCACTTCTCTCCCTGCATGTTCACAAACTGCAGATCACGCACATGTGTGCACACAGGAAGGTTCCACGTTGGAGGGTTGAACATGGGGAGAGTGCTACAGCCGAGCCCTCCAATGGTTAGGTCAGGGGAAGTCAGCCCTAACCCGAGACTGTAGGAGGGGCGTGGGAGGAAGAGGGGTTCGGGACACCTGGCACCAGGGCTAGGTGACCCTATCAGTGGTGGGTATGGACTAACTGACCCTTGGCCATGACCCAGCTCCAGGTCCCTCAGTCCTCATCCGTGAGACCCGAGATGCACAGACTCTCTGGATCTAAAATGATACAAGTCTGAGTCCTCCTTACCAGGAGCTAGGCCAGGAAACACTGAACTCTGCAGGGGGAAAGGGGCTGGCCGGGGAGGGTGCAGCGGATGGAGTGGCCAGGCCAGGAGGAGAATCAGAGCTCTCAGCATTTTCTGCATCACTCCACTAGAAAAGACCTCACTCAGGGCAGAGGCAGAGGAGGGGCCCTCCTGCCCCTTAAGCCCAAGTATGGGGGTCTGGCAGTGACCCTGAATCTTAGTGTGAGTCCAGGGTGGATCCAGAAATGTAGGGAGTTATCGGGGTGTCCTTTCACCCCAAAAGCTGGCCAGGCAGACCTCACCTGCAGGCCCTCCTGTACCCCCTGCTCCCAATCCTCCTTGGAGTCCCACCACCCACCTGCTCCTCACTGTGGCCCCCTGGTCTCAGTCATCTACTCAAAAAGTCTCCCCCTGCCTCTCTGGGCCCTGAGCCTGGGGGCACCCATGGTGCCCGGCAGCACAGTGGCCCATAGCCAGAGGCGGAGGGCCATGACTTGGTGCTGCTGCTGACCCAGTGGTAATAATAGCAACCAGCTTTTTGTGGGCCCCACCCCTGCCCAAGCTTTTCATACAGGACCTCATTTAACCCTCACAACAGCCCTATTATTATCTTGATTTTACACATGGGAGACTGAGGCACAAGGGTTAAACAGCTTTGCCAAAGATACAAAGTCAGTCAGTGGTGGAGACAGGATTCAAGTTCCGGTGCTGGGCAGAATCTCCTTAGATGAGGAGAGGGTGCAGCTGGAGGGAGAGGTGATGGACGAATTCCAGGCAGGGGAGCTGTACTCTAAAGCAAGTGGGGATGCCCTTGGTGTAGAGCTGCCCTCCACCCCTTGGGAAAGTGCTTTCTTGACTCCTTGGCTTGAATTCTTCTTGCTGCAATGGCAGTTCTGCCGTGATTGGGTGACAGAGAAATGGGGCGCACAGTCCAGGGAGGCCAGAGATGGTGCCACCGTCCCTGTGGGTGAAGGAATCTGGGGGCTATCTGGTGCCTGAAGCACATGCCCCTCTCCTGGGCATTCCCAGACCCACCAGGAAATGAGACTCCAGAAAAGAGGATGTGCCTCCTCTTGGCCACAGAGGGCAGCAGTAGCAGTAGGTGGCGGCTGAGCAGATGCCTTGGGCCTGTGATAGGGGGTGTGGGTCAGTTCCTGGTCGTCACCCAGCTGCACACCTGTCTGTCTGTCAGTCTGCCAAATGGGCAGTTTTCAACCCATGGCTGCATGCCTTTAGTCTAGGCCATCAGCCGTAACCCTCAGTGGGTCACATCAGTGGGCTAGTCTGTCTATCGGGAGGGCTGGTGTGCCAGACTTTGGGGACTGGTGGAAGCCTGTCAGCCACTCAGGAGCTTTTCCTCAGCTGGAAAAAATCTGGTGATTATCTGTTCATCTTGAAAGAGATGAAGGTGGGCAGAAGGAGGAAGGGGTGGTGGGGAAGGGGGCATGCTGAGGGAGTAAGGATAAGATGATAGGAAAGGTGGTACTGACCGTGGTTACGGGGCTGGTGGCAGTGATGGTGCTGATGTTGCCTTTGGTGGTAATGGTGCTGGTGGGGATGGCAATGCTGGTGGTAATACTGGAGGTGGTGGTGATGGTCACGGTGGTAATCGTGCTGGTGGAAACAGCACTGGTGGTGGTGATGGTAATGATGTTCTACCAGTTGTGATGGTGATGATGGTGGGTATACCGATGGTAATAGTAGTTAGTGCTCATGGGGGTAATGGTGGTGCTGCTGCTGCCGCTGCCGGTGGTATCGGTGGTATTGGCGGTGGGCGGCGTGGTTGTGTTGGTGGTGTTGGTTGTGGTGGTGATGGTGGTGGTGGTTACTGACAGAGGTACTAGTTGCAGTAATGGAAATGGAGGTGAAAGGGTGCTGTAGTGGGGGTGGGATGGGCAGGGCAGCTACCCAGGGATCAGACCCCTCAGCAGCTTGGATCCCCAATGCCAGAGGCACAAAGAGAACTTCAGGTTAGTCTTGGAGCCCCCTGGATTAGGGAAAACCCTAGTTGTCCTCCCTCAAGCCCCATCTCCCCAGGGCTACTTCTGCCCCAGCCTGCTCAGCCTTAGCTGCGGGTGGGGGAAGTTAGAGGAGCTGTAGGGGCCAGCAGCAAGCACGTGGGAATCTCTCCAGCAGTTCCCGGGCATTGGGTCCAGCTGAGATCTCAGGGTCCAACTCAGACGCCAGTGATCCGCGAAAGCACGGACACCCACAGACATGCAGGCTAATGAGCAACCGTATCACACACTCGCAGACACACACACGCGGACCTTTACCCAGAAACATAGGTACACATGCATGTTCACAGACACCTCAGGCTCACGTCCCAAATGTGCGTGCTGGACGATCCCCACGTGAGAATATACAGAGACAGGGGCACACACGAGTGCACACACCAGCCAGACAGCATTGTGCGCGGCCACTCAAGGCTGTGCCGCCACTCACACGCAAAGACGCGCACGCGCCTCTGCTAAGTGAAACCAGCAGAACCCAATCCCAGCCGAGCCAACTGGAGACTCCTTGGCCCTAGAAGCCCTTGCTGCTGCCACCGAGAGACTCGGTCAATTAACTTCTCCCTGCAGCGGTCTCCCTGACCCTCCCGGCGGCTGCCCGCCCCCGCGTAATGGAGCCCGCCTCTTCCCCCCACCTCCACCTCCCTCCCCTGCCTCCTCTGGGCTCTCCCACCCTCCAAAGCTCCGCTCAGACTGAAGGGACCGGGCCCTGACAGGGGATGTCTGAGGGGATGCAGCTCTGCCTGTTGGAGGTCTAAGGGAACCAGGCTCTGTCCTGGGGGTCTGCGGGGACATGGCCCTGACTTGGGGGTGAAGGTGGGGTCTGAGGGGATGCATTAACCTCTTGTGGGTCCCACTCATGGGAGTGGCTGGGCTTGGGCACACTGAGTTTTTCCCAGGGCGGGATGCTGCCTTTACCCCCTGACTTCCTTCCAACCCTAAGTCAGGGAAACAGAGGCTCAGAGTGAGTCCCATCTCACCCCCACCTCCGTGACGTTCCTGCTCCCTTCCTTAAAATGATGCCCGTGAATCCTCGTGGGTGGCAGCCAATACCCAGGGTGTACATGCTGGAAGGAAAGAAAGGAAGGACATTCCAGGCAGAGGGAACAGCAGGAGCAAAGGCCGGTCCACATCATCAGAACACAGGGTCTACTTGGATGTAGGGAAACTTCCAGATAAGCAATGGATGTGGGTGACTCCCACCCACAGCCTGCACAGGAGTGCCCCGCCCAACCCAGACCACTTGCCAGCAATTTCTCCATCCTCTCCCTCTTGGGACCTCAAGGGTGGGAGGAGTTGAGGCACTCTCCATTCACGGGGAAAGCACTGACTGGGGAGAGGGCCAGGATGGAAATTGGTGACTCCCAAGGTCCCGAGGGCACTAGGACTTGAAGGAATCCAGGCCCTGTTTCTTTCCCCAGAGTTCACCACCCCTTATCCACCCCCTCTCCACCCAGGTCCCCAATAGACAGCCAGGATCCTGTGAGGATCCACCCTGGGACATTCCATCCCTTTCCCATGTACCCCTGGGGAACAGACTGGACAGAGAATATCAGTGGCTGCAGCCTATGGGGTTACTATCGGGCAAGCAGGGGACAGCACCCCTCCCCCTTTTTTCCCTATGGTGGGGCAGGCCCTTCCCCTTGAAGCCGAGGCTTCCCGTCTGTACAATGGGGCTACATAAGGCAGATTTCCCGCATTCTTTGGAAAGGGGGGGGAATCCCTCAAGGAGGTTGGGATAGTTGTGGAGTCTGCTGCTCTGCTGGGAAGTCCTGCCTGCAATCTGACCTTCGGCTTGGTAGGTGGATGCAGATGACGTCATGACCAAAGAGGAGCAGATCTTCTTGCTGCACCGTGCCCAGGCCCAATGTGAGAAGCGGCTCAAAGAAGTCCTGCAGAGGCCAGGTGGGGGCGGGGCTAAAGGAGGAGGGTCTGGGGGCAAGGTCAGGAGACAGAGGGGCCAGAGGAAGGTGGGAGTCCAGGATGCAGATCCAAGTGGCACCAAGGGAGGGCAGGTCCAGGTAAAGTGGGCCAGGCCAAAGTGAGGACCAAAAATGGGGTGAGTCAGGTGAGATTAAAGTCAGCAGGCTCAGAGATGCACTGAGCCTCCCCTCCCAGGGTGGGGATAGGAGGTTACGGAGGCAACTACTGACTGAATTACCTCGAACTGGTTTAGATCTAGTGAGGCACGCCACGATCAGGAGCACTCCAGACCCCGCTGGAGTGGGCTGGGACAGCTTCCTGCAGGAGGAGGAGCTATCCAGTGCAGGTGCAGAAGGAAGAATAGGTCTTTGAAAAAGGCCCCCTGGGCAAAGGGCAGGGCAGAGGTGTCCAGGGTCAGGAGAATGGGGCTGGAAGGGGAGGAGAATAGAGGGATACGGATGGGTTTCTATGTCAGTCACATCCACTGTCCAGTAAAGGGTTCTTGATGGGGTAGGAAGGCTTCCTTCTACCAACACAGCATCTCCATGGGACCCCTGCCGTGGTGAAGCTGGGAGGGGCACTCACCTGACCTCACAGCTCCTGCCCCAGTCTCAAGCTGGTCTCTTCCTTGAGTCCCTTTCCTGGAAGCGGAAATGGAGCTTCATTAGCAACCATCCAGGCCTCTGACTTCTGTCTGATTAATCTCCTCAACCTGGAAGAGGCCCAGACCCCACCTGACTGGCAGGGAAGACAGCTTCCTCCCCTGCGCTGGCCCTCAGACTGCTGGGAGGGGATGCTGATGTACACCCAGGACGCAAGCACACAGTGACGTACCCTGGAGCCCACAGACTTTGCTCCCCTTCACAGGGACTGACATGGTCTCTGCAGTCACAGCCCTGCCCACACTGGCCCCGCCGGTGGCTCCCTGCTCCCCTGCCCCAGTCACATCAGGGTCTGGGCAGTCCTGAACCCAGCCGTCTTTCTGGTTGTGGAAGCATGGAGGCACCTCCCTCTGCCCTCTCTTTGTTCACGATGGAGGCCTTCCCTTCCCACTCTACCTCATCCTGCTACCCCCACCCTACTGATGCCCCAGGGTGCAGGCAGGAAAATGGGCACAGCCATTCTATCCCAGCCCAGGGTGTCTGCACTCAGCTTCTCATTGTTGCCACAAACCCCGACATGGGAGGGCCAGGGGGCCTTGGCTTGGGCTGTAGCTGAAGGTTAGATAATGAGGAAGACTTTCAGCAAGGAAGAGAGACCTCAGGCATCTCTCCAGTGGAGGGAAAGGCCAGGCCCCATCTCAGATGGAGAGTCTCCAGGGTCCCTTGTGGAAGCTGTGAACCCCTTACTTGGGTATCCTAGGGCAGAGGATGGGGTAGGTGGGCTCATCTGTCTTCCCTTGACAACTGCATCTTGCTCTTGTCTTTCGTACCACCAGCTTCTCGACCTACACAGCGCTCTGGCCGGGATTCATTTTCACTGTTTCACCTCTGTTGACATCACCACTACTGTCTACTTTTGCCATGCGCCCCCTGGTGGGGCCTTCGCCTCCTGCGTGGGCTTTGGCTGTGACTCCTGGGTCAGACATTTCTGCCCGGATTTACCGCTCAACCCACTCACTAGTTGATCCCACACCTGAATTGTGTTCGTTACCATTTGAACCCCTTGTTTACAGTCTCATGCCGACTGATTACTTCTGCACCTGGCAAGCACTTTACAGTTTGTAAAGCACGTCCCTACCTGTCATCAGCCTAGGTGTCAGCAGGGCAGGGGACAACCCCCATGGTACAAAGGGGGAGTCTGAGGCAGGAGGGTACCCTGGGTCTTCTGCTGTAGTGCTGTCAACAGCCATAACTGGCCTAATTTCTCCAGCTGACATAATGGAATCAGGCAGAGGATGGGCATCTGCATCCACATCAGGGAAGCCCAAGAAAGAGAAGGCATCTGGGAAGCTCTACCCTGAGTCTGAGGAGGACAAGGAGGTGTCCGCTGGCAGCAGGCACCGAGGTACGTCTGTGCTTCCATGCATCCATCTGAGACCGACTCGGACCCACTTGCCCCACGGCTCCACAGCCTTCATGTGAGCTCATGCTCCTCGGCTCTTGTAGGAGGGGAGGTGCTAGGAGGAGACTCAGCCCAGGGGGCAGAGTGTGGAGGGGGCAGGCAAGCTGGATGGACTAGGGCCCCCAGGAGATGTGGGCAGAGAATTTGACTGCACACCTCAGGGGTGGACCCAGGGCTGTGGCCCCTCCCATGGAGAGAGATGACAGAGAGCCCAGGAGACAGAGGGGCAGGGAGAGGCTGGGAGAGACCCAGAGACAAAGAGAGGCAGGAAGAGACAGAGAGGGGACCAGGAGGCACACACTGGGACTGGGACTCAGGGTGTCATAGGAGGGTGCATCAAGACACATAGTGGGGTTGGCCATAGAGACAGAGCAGGACAGAAGGGCGGCTGTGAAGGGGTGGGGCCAGACAGTGGGACAAGGAGGGCAGAAGAGAAGAGGAGGGAGATGCGGGCTGCATTGTCCCTCAGGGAGGTAAGGAGAGACAAACGCAGAGCCCAGGCTGCAGCCACAGGGCCAGTTTGAACCGGCTGGGTGGGCAGCAGATTCCAGATGGGCCACATCTGGGAGGCTGTGGTCACCCTGTGGCTCCCCAGGGATCAGAGGGAATTGTGGGCCTGGCCAGGCGGGGCTGGGAATATGGTGCCCAGGACAGAGAGCCTTTCACCAAGCCGGGGTGGGTCTAGCCATCAAGGCAACCTTCCAGGGTGGCTGGAGAGTCCTGTGGTTGGAGCCCTGCAGGGGGAAGAAGGAAGCTGGAAGTGGAAAGTGGAAGATTCAGAGGCTGGAGACGCTCCAAGGTCACTTAGCATCTCTGCTGTGAGGCTGGAGCCCCAAAGTGGGATGTGTCTCCCTGCCTTGAATCCCACAGTTAGCACTTAGATTGGGGGGATTATATGTGCCCCCACAAGTGGTCACCAGAGCCTCACAGCAGGTGCTCAGGGCGGGTCTTGGACAGTGGTGGAAGTGCATATCAATCCCAATTTCCCAATGAAGAAACTGAAGTGCAAAGAGAGTAGACACCTGCATGAGGTGGGCAGCTCTTCAGGAGTCCGGCTGGCACTGGAAACTAGACCTTCTTCCTCTAGTCCATGGTCCCTGGGCAAGGAGCACATAGGAAACATTCTCAGCTGAGGGACAGTTAGTCTGGGAACTTGCTCTTCTTTAGGGACACCTGGAAGGTGGGACCAAGAACAGAGAGAAAAGAGAGAGGCCTGGCTAGGGGCTGAGCACCAGAGGAGGGCAGGGCCCCGGGCTGTATGACCTTGGTAAATCACTCGCCTCTCTTGGCCTCCACCAGCCAATCTAGAAAATAGGAACATTACCAGCACCTGCATAGAGGGTCTGAGGGAATTCTATGAGGCCAGGTGGCTGTAGGGCACAGTAGGGAGTAAGGGCTCAATACATTCTCTCTAGAATGCTCCAGGCCTGACTTCTCCAGTCTTGGGGCACACCTATCCCTGAGGGAGCCAGAGACCACAGGTGTGTTTATTCCTCTGGGTCACTAACCATGGATCTGACTGATGTCCCCCACCTGTTCTGTCTATCTCTGTGGTCACAGGGCGCCCCTGCCTGCCAGAGTGGGACCACATCCTGTGCTGGCCGCTGGGGGCACCAGGTGAGGTGGTGGCCATGCCCTGTCCCGACTACATTTATGACTTCAATCATAAAGGTAAGGCGGGCTGGAGTGGGGTGGGGACCACAGGGATGTCAGGACTTGGAGCTCAGGGCTTCAGTGGTGCCAGACCTCTCTGCCTGCCCTGACCCTCCTATGGACCTGCAGGCCATGCCTACCGTCGCTGTGACCGTAATGGCAGCTGGGAGCTGGTGCCAGGGCACAACCGGACATGGGCCAACTACAGCGAGTGTGTCAAGTTCCTGACCAATGAGACTCGTGAACGGGTGCGAGGCTTCCCCCTCCCTAACCTGACCCGTGTAAGGCCACCCCACTCCACTGGTGACCCCTGAACCTAGTCCTGACTCATCTAGCAACCTTAAAGTGGCCTCTGACCCTTAACCTGATGCTCACCCCAGTCCCAGGGCTCTGACAGTAACTCCTCACCTGCACAGGAGGTGTTTGACCGCCTGGGCATGATCTACACCGTGGGCTACTCCGTCTCGCTGGCCTCTCTCACCGTGGCTGTCCTCATCCTGGCCTACTTTAGGTGGGCGGGGCGAGGAGTGGGTCGGGGGTCTGGGGTGGGGAGGGGACGTGGTCGGGGAGGGGCCGAGGTGGGGGGCGTGGGGCGTGGCCAAGGGCGTGATTGGACCGGGCGGAGGCATAATGTCTCTCTTCCGCTCACTGTACCCCTGCACACCAAGCGCCGCTTCGTGCCCTCCCGCCGCGTGTCCCCGTGCCCCCACCCACGGTGTTGTCGCGCGCTCCGCAGGAGGCTGCACTGCACACGCAACTACATCCACATGCACCTGTTCCTGTCCTTCATGCTTCGCGCCGTGAGCATCTTCGTCAAGGACGCGGTGCTCTACTCCGGCGCCACGCTTGATGAGGCTGAGCGCCTCACGGAGGAAGAGCTGCGCGCCATCGCCCAGGCACCGCCGCCGCCCGCCGCCGCCGCCGGCTACGTGAGTGCCCCCTCCGGCGGCCCGCGCCCGCCCGGGGCCCCTAGCCACCAATGGCTTCGCGGGAGCCCCACCCACCCTGCGGCGCCTCTGCCCTCGCCCCCGCCTGTCTCCTGCAGCCACGCGCTTCAGGCCACTCACACCCACCTCTCTGCGTGCATTGCACCTCTCAGCCCTGCTTCCAGGCCCTGTTGCCCAGAGCTTTGTGAGTGTTCCCCCTCCCCGCACTTTCATCAACACTCCTGCCTCGGCCCCGGACCACCAGTCACCCCACCTCTTCACCTTGATCCCCCACCCCCGTCGCCCGTGCCCTCCTGCCTGGGCAACATCGCCTCCACACACACCCCTCAGCCCCTGCCCTTGGTAGAGCCTGTCCCTTCCTCACCAGCTTGACTAGCACCTGTCGTATCTTACCAGCACCCCCTCCCACTGCCCATCCCTCAGCCCAGCCCAGCCCTCCCCAGATGCAGGTCCTGCTTTCTGGCTAACACCAGCCGGTCTCCTAGGTGGGCTGCCGGGTGACTGTGACCTTCTTCCTTTACTTCCTGGCTACCAACTACTACTGGATTCTGGTGGAGGGGCTGTACCTGCACAGTCTCATCTTCATGGCCTTCTTCTCAGAGAAGAAGTACCTCTGGGGCTTCACGATCTTCGGCTGGGGTACGCAGGCAGTGAGGTGCAAGCAGGGTGGGATCATGGGCAGCAGGGTCAGAGAGTGCCACTGAGGGGAAAGCACCCATACAGCGTATCCTGTGCTGGATGTGGGGCAGCAGGTGGTGAGCCGTCTGTGACTGACTGCCTCCCCCACCCCAAGCTCAGGGAACAGGGCTTGGCCAAGGGTTAGGGTTCACTTGGGGTTGTCTCAGCCTGGAGTTGGGGCTCACCTGGAGGCAGGTTCACCCGGGGTTGAGGCTCAGCTCAGGAGAGGGAGGGGGGGACTCTCAGGTCAAGATTCCACTCAGGATCAGAGTGGATCTTGGGTCAGAGGTCAGCCTGGGGCTGGAGTTGGAAGGCAGCTATTCTCACCACTGTATCACCACTGCTGGGGCTGGAGTTGGGATCTGGAACGCTCCCTCCACCCTGAGCCCCACTTCTCCACCAGTCCCCACGCTGCATGGAGCTGTCCATGCTTCTGCCACCCTGCCCACAGGGTCCATGGCCCAGAACTGCAGGCCTTGGCTCTAGCATCATCTAGGCTTCAGCAGCTCCTCTGCAGAATGGGTTGCTGGGGTTCTGCACTCCTCCCCCCACAGGCTGTGGGATCGAGTTACCAATAATTGTCCATTATTGTTGGCAGCTCCAGAGCTTGGCCAGGCTCCGGGGCAACTGGCCAGACTGCAGAAGGGTAGGCTGGGTGGCTGGAGCCCTCCCTGCGCTCAGCACCTAGAGGCCCTCACATCAACAGCCATAGCCTCCCTGCCCTTTGGTGGACACTCTGACCTTGACCTCATCCATGGCAAGCCCCAGAGTTGCAGGCTGATGTGGGCTCTGGGGCTAGAGGGTATCAGTGTGGGCGAGAAGCACACAGATAGGGGAACACAGAGAACTTTGTGGCACAGGAATGTCACAGCTCCTTTCCTTGCATAAACCCAGGTCATGCCCTGCCCTTCCCAAGGGTACCCTGGGCCTAGAATGAAGTGTGTGGGGGCAGAGGGTGGGGATTTGGGCTCATTCCTAGAGGCAAAACTCACTCAGAGGTACCATGTGCCATCTGAGTTGGCTTGGGCCTGGGCACACTGAGATTTCCCTGTAGCCCTTTATCCATCCTGGAACAACAGCACACCCTATCCAGCCTCATCCACGGGGCTAGGACTTTGTAAAGGGTGGCAGTGCTGGAATAGAAAACCCGTGATGATAAGCTCCCTCCCTCACAGGGAACCCCTAGCCCAGAGCAGCACCCTTTAGGGGAGGGGAGGGCAGAATGGACTGGGTGTGGATAAATTAGTGATACCTTATTCACCAAGTGCCCAGCAGGAGTGCATGTGTGGTACAAGATGCGGAACCAAGATGAGGGCAGAGGGCTGAACAGGGTCGTGAGGGCTGGAGCCCTGAGGGGAGGCTGTGCGGACAGCAGGGCAGCACATGCAAGAGTAGGGCTCTGTCACCAATTAGCCCATGTGCCCAGGGTGAGGGGGGTCAGGGACAATGGTGGACTAAGCTGGGGGTCACCAGGGATGAGGGGAATGGGACTGGCAAGGTGGGCTGAGGAGAGAGACATCATGGACAGTCTCTCACACACTGTCTCCCTCTGTGCCCACAGGTCTGCCTGCCATCTTCGTGGCTGTGTGGGTCAGTGTGAGAGCCACCCTGGCAAACACCGGGTAGGTCCAGGTGGAGAAGTGGGCAGGAGGCTCTGACACAGGCCAGAAACACCCCTGCTACCCTCTTTCTCTGTAGAGCACGTGAGGGGCACCTCCTGTACCCTGGCCCTGAGTGGCCCAGTTTCGGGAGTTTTCAATTCAGCTTCAAGCTGGGTACCCGCTCAGGGTCAGCGGAGGCTACTTCAGAAGGGACCTCTGAGGGTGGCCTCAGGCCTGGCCATATATGACACTCCCCTGTCCTGTGCTCTTGGTGGGAGTTGGGGGACAGCTAATGTCGGAGCAGACCAGCTCTGGAGCCTCCCTGTGGGAAGGCTCAAGTTGGGAACGGCAGGGGGTGGGGGCTGATGCCTCAACCTCCCCCAGGTGCTGGGACTTGAGCTCCGGGAACAAGAAGTGGATCATCCAGGTGCCCATCCTGGCCTCCATTGTGGTAAGCAGGGGTGGCCACAGAGCTGGGTCGGGGTATGGACCGTGGGTCCCAGTGACCAGCCCCTGACAGGGACCTATAGAGGCTTCCCTGGACCCCAGGGTTGGAGCCACAAGGCCCAAGAAGCAGCTGATCCCCACCCGAGTCCACATGGGGAAACCAAGGGCCTAAGGAGCCACCTGGAGACACAGTGGCAGAGCAGAGCCTGAGCAGGGTCATGGGTCCCAGAGTCCTTGCCCCTCTCTGCTAGGGTGCAGCCTCGAGACGCAGCCCTTCCTCACTCCCACAGCTCAACTTCATCCTCTTCATCAACATTGTCCGGGTCCTCGCCACCAAGCTGCGGGAGACAAACGCTGGCCGGTGTGACACGCGGCAGCAGTACCGGTGAGCCACACCCACCATGCCCAGGCTCCTCAGAGTTCAGGGGTCATCCAACACCAGCACCATGTACAAAAGCAGACAGAGGCTCCACGAATGAGCCTGTCTCAAGGAAGGACTCAGCTCCTGACTCCCTTGCTGGCCCTGCCAGCAGTGATGGGATCTTGCCTGGCTTCTGGGGGCACCCCAAAGCCAGGCTGGGCCTCTTGGCGCTAGGCCCTGCACTAGAGCTGGGGTCTGGGCAGGACAAACCCAGACTTCTCCTCAGAGAGCTGGTCGCAGGGAGTCTGAGAGACAGGTGGGCAGTGGGTGGCCTTGAGAAGGCAGAAGCTTGACTGAAACCTGAGGAGGGACCTTGGGATACCGAGGTAAGGCCACGGGGGAGTGGGGGAGTGCCTGCAGAGGGACCAGCAGGTGCAAAGGGCCCTGGGACAGGGCGACATAACTTATGGTCCACTCTGGGACACCTCAGAATCAAGGGGCCCTGTTAACACTTTGCTGAGAAAACAAAGTGTCATTGGCTCAGGTGAACTGGGTTCCCCCACTGGCTGCCAGAGCCTCGGGCCTTTTAGTGGCTTCTGGAGCCTGGGGTTGGCAGGTCGGGGTACACAGCGCCTGTTGAGGGGGAAGTGGCTCCACCCTGACCCCCCTGCCCTGCTGGCCCAGGAAGCTGCTCAAATCCACACTGGTGCTCATGCCGCTCTTTGGCGTCCACTACATCGTCTTCATGGCCACGCCATACACCGAGGTCTCAGGGACGCTCTGGCAAGTCCAGATGCACTACGAGATGCTCTTCAACTCCTTCCAGGTGCGCAGCCCTGTCTGAGGGTGAGGGGCGGGTGGGGTTGGGAAGGCTGCTTCCACCCTCTCCAGATGCAGCTCTGGGCCCTGACCCAGTACCCTCTCTCCACAGGGATTTTTTGTCGCCATCATATACTGTTTCTGCAACGGCGAGGTAAGCGGTGGGCCACGCTGGGGCAAGGCAGGAAGGACGCAGAAGTGCCGGGGGAGGGTGGGTGGAGTTTCCTGGTGGTCCGGTGGTTAGAACTCCGTGCTTCCATTGCAGGGGTCCCGGGTTCGATCCCCGGTCGGGGAACTAAGATCCCACAAGCCGCAAGGTGCAGCCAAAAATAAAAAAAATTTTTTTAATTAAAAAATGAAAAAGAAGTTCCGGGGGTTCCCGAGTCCTGTCCCTTCATTCTTCTGCCTGGTTCTTACTCTGTTCCTCCAAGAACATCCCTGAGGACGTTCTGAAGGCAGAGAGAAGTCTTTCCAGATGATTCAGGCTGAGGATGCGCTAGGATTTGTGGGCAAAGCCAAGTATCTTCCCAGCCCCACGGTTGAATCGGTTGAATCGTCTGTCATCCAGATTGAACACTCATCCACCCTTGGGGTCATTTGAGCTTTCTAGATTCTGGGTGTGTCAACTGCCTGCAGCCAGGCGCCATGTTCTGAGAATGACGGGATTCTTCTTGGCCTTGAAATTTTCCAGTAACAGCCTGCGCCTCTTTACATTCAGTGCTGAGTGTTGCAGGGGCAGGGATGGGGGCACCGCTGGGGTTGGGGACATGTGGCAGAGAGGTTAGGGGCACACCTGACCACCCACCCTCCTCCTGCCATCCCAGGTACAGGCGGAGATCAAGAAATCCTGGAGCCGCTGGACATTGGCACTGGACTTCAAGCGCAAGGCACGCAGCGGGAGCAGCAGCTACAGCTACGGTCCAATGGTGTCTCACACAAGTGTGACCAATGTAGGGCCCCGCACGGGACTTGGCCTGCCCCTCAGCCCCCGCCTGCTGCCTGCTACCACAGCCAATGGCCACCCCCAGCTGCCCGGCCACACCAAGCCAGGGTCCCCAGCCCTTCAGACCACACCACCTGCCGTGGCCGCTCCTAAGGACGATGGGTTCCTCAACGGCTCCTGCTCGGGGCTGGATGAGGAGGTGTCTGCACCAGACAGGCCACCTGTCCTATTGCAGGAGGAATGGGAGACAGTCATGTGATTGGGGACCCGAGGGTTGGACCTGTGGACATAAGGGTGGACAAGCGGACCAAGAGACAGGTTGTTGGACAGTTGCCCACTCAGGACTGGGGCTGGGAGGATAAAATAGGAAAAAAAAAAAAAAAGGAAAAGGAAGCAGCGTGTGGCTTCCTGTGGTCTGAACTGGGCACCTATTCCAGGAGGGGAGGAGCTGGGAGCCATGGGGGTGTTCTTGGTGTTACCTCAGGAGGGGGTCTAGGAACCATGGGCCAGTCCCTGGGGGGTCGGGACCCAGCCCGGCAGAAAGGGCCTGAGAGAGGCCCCTGTCTAAGCCTAGAGAAGCTCAGGTTTGCTGGGTCATCAGCACCCCAGTGGCCCCATGCAGGAGGAGGGCCCCAGCCTTTCCCTGTCTCCAGCTGTCACCTCGGCTGCTCCCTGCACTTGTACACAGGCTCCACGGGCACCCAAGCTGCCTTTGGCCCAGGCTGAGTCCACAGACCTACTCACCCTGAAACACTCATATTGCCCACCTCTAGGACAGAGCTATGTCTTCCTTTCAGACTGGGTGCCCCCCAGGACAGAGTGGAGCCTCTCCTCTCAAACTGGATTTCCTCTAGAACATGGTTTAACCTCTTCCCACAGACTGAGGACCTCTTCCACCCCGTGACAGGGCTGTGTTTACTCCTCAGACTGGATACCCCCAGGACAGAGCTGTGTTCACCCTTCAGACTGTCCCCCCCGCAGAACAGCGCTATGCTCACCCCTCACGCAGACCGGGCACCCCCCAGGACAGGGCTATACTCACCCCTCAGACTTGTTACCACCTTCCCTTTAGATGAACCCCCAAGACAGAGCTGTGCTTTCCCTTTGAACTAAATGCCCCCAAGACATGCTGGGTACCCCCCTCAGGTTTGGTGATCCCAAGCAGGGCAAGGTTCCCCCATATCCACTTGGATACCTCCTCCCCAAGGGCTGGCCCTCCTTCCTCAGGATTTTTGCACCCAGTCCAAGGCCAGGCCTCCCCCTTTAGACTGGGCAGCATTTGCCCCCTTGACTGGATGTCCAGGATAGGACTGGACCTCTTACATCAGTCTAAGCTCCTAGTCCAGGACAAGGTCTCCTCCCTTAGACCTGGAGCTCCTGGGCCAGGGCCAGCCCCCCCACTCAGAGAGACCCTGAGCCCCACCTGGGCCATCCAGGTGTTGGCAGAGGAAGTGGGAGCCCTCAGAGGGCCTGGCAGGCAGTCAGGACCCTGTTTGCCTTGAACAGGGGCTGGAGCCAGGTAGTCATTTCTCCCTTCAAGGCCTCACAGCCCAGCCAAGCCGCAGGGAACACGTAAACACCAGCCGAGCCGGGCGGCAGGCAGGCAGGGAGGAGGAGCCCAGAAGACCCTGACTCATCAGCCTCCTTGGCCACGGCGTCTGGACACCTCATGGTGCTGCTCTAGATTCCAAGTCAGGCCAGTAAGATGAGCTCCAGCTCCCACCTGTCTTGGGCATGAAGATAGGCCCGGCCTTTTCTGGCCTGTCTCCCCGCAGCCCAGGCTGAGGACCTCTGAAGACCCATGGAAGGAATGTACCCTGCTGGGGGCTCCTAGAACACAGGCCAGGCTTCAAGAGGAAGCTTCAGCTCAGAGCAGGATCGAGAGGGTCCAGGGGTCCAGGGTCATAGAAGAGAGGCCTCTAATGACCCACAACATGCCAGCCTGTGGAGAAGTGGGGCCCATGTGTCAGCGGAGAGTGAGCAGGCTTTGACAGTCCACTCCCATTACCAGTCAACCTGGGGTGGAGGTAGGACAGAGGACAGAATGAGGGGAAAGGGGACTGAGTTCCCTGCAAGATGAAAGGGACAAGATCCAGTCCAGCGGTCTGATCAGAGCCTTGTTCAGACAGTTTGTGAGGGAAAATGGACCTTCCTTGGGGGAAGAAGGGGACACAACCCTGCTCTGAGGGCGGGTAAGGAGACATAGAACTTCCATGGGTGTTTGAGGGGACAGAGCTCTACTCTGAGGGTACAGGAGGGGACAATGAACCTCCTGAGGGGGTCTCAGGGGACACAGTTCTGCTCCGAGGGTACCTGAGGGGACAAAGCTTGCCCTGTGTAGTCTGAGACACAATCCTTTCCTGAGGGCACATGATGGGACATGGACCTTCTGTGGGGGTCTGAGGAGACACAGCTCTGCTCCAAGGGCGCATGAGGGGACATGGACCTTCCATCATAATCTGAGGGGACTCAGCTTTGCTCCGAAGGTGCGTGAGGGGACAAGAACTGCCCTGTATGGTCTGAGAAGAAACCATCCTTCCCTGAGGGCACGTGAGGGGACATGGACCCTCCGTGGGGCTCTCAGGGGACACAGCTCTGTTCCAAGGGCATGTAAGGGGACATTAACCTACCTAAGGGGATCAGAGGGGACGCAGCTTCACTCCGAGGGCGTGTGAGGGGTCTCTGGACCTCCTGCGGGGGTCTGTGGGGACACAGCTCTGCTCCAAGGGTGTGTGAGGGGACATTGGGCCTCCTGAGTGGGTCTGAGGGGACACAGCTCTGCTCCAAGGGCACGTGAGGGGACCACGAACAACCTGAGTGGGTCTGAGGGGACACAGCTCTGCTCTGAGGGTGTGTTAGCAGACATTGAACTTCCTGAGGGGGTCGTAAGGGACACAGCTCTGCTCCAGGGTGCGTGAGGGGACATTGGACCTCCTGAGTGAGTCTGAGGGTACACAGCTCTGCTTCGAGAGTGCGTGAAGGGACATTGAACATCCTGAGGTGGTGTGAGGGGACATAGCTCTACTCTGACGGCGTGTGAGGGGACACTGAACCGCCCGAGGGGGTCTGAGGGGACACACTCTGCTCCGAGGGCTTTAGAGGGGACACTGAACTTTCTGAGGGGGTCTGAGAGAACACAGCTCTGCTCCGAGGGTGCGTGAGGGGACACTGGACCTCCTGAGTGGGTCTGAGGGGACACACTCTGCTCCGAGGGCTTTAGAGGGGACACTGAACTTTCTGAGGGGGTCTGAGAGAACACAGCTCTGCTCCGAGGGTGCGTGAGGGGACACTGGACCTCCTGAGTGGGTCTGAGGGGACACAGCTCTGCTCCAAGGGCATGCAAGGGGATATTGAACCACCTGAGGTGATCAGAGGGGACACAGCTTTGCTCTGAGGGCATGTGAGGGGATTCTGGACCCCCTGCGGGGGTCTAAGGTGAAACAGCTCTGCCCTGCGGGCATGTGAGGAGACATTGGACTTCGTGCTTGGGTCTGAGGGGACACACCTCTGCTCCGAGGGCGCATGAGGACAGGACCTGCCCTGTGTGGTCTGAGGAGACACAATCCTTCCCTGAGGGCACATGAAGGGACATCGACCTTCCCTGGGGGTCTGAGGGGACATAGCTCTGCTCCGAGGGCACCTGAGGGGACATTCAATCTCCTGAGGGGGTCTCAGGGGACACAGCTCTGCTGCAAGGGTGAGTGAGGGGACATAGACTTTCCGTGTGGTCTGAGGGGACACAGCTCTGCTCCGAGGGTGCGTGAGGGGACATTGGCCCTCCTGAGGGACATGTGGGGACAAAACTCTACTCCGAGGGTGGGTGATGGGACATGGACCTTCCGTGTGGGTCTGAGGGGACACAGCTCTGCTCCGAGAGTACGTGAAGGGACATTGGACCTCCTGAGCAGTCTGTGGAGACACAGATCTACTCCGAGGGCAGGTGAGGGGAAACGGACCCTCCGTGGGGGTCTGAGGGAACACTGCTCTGCCCCAAGGGCATGTGAGGGGGCACTGGACCTCCTTAGGGAGTCTGAAGGGACACAGCTCTGCTCCGAGGGCAGGTGAGGGGAATTTGGACTTCCTGAGGGGGTCTGAGGAGACACTTTCTGCTCCGAGGGCATGACAGGTGACATTGGACCTCCTGAAGAGGTCTGAGTGGAAACAGCTCGGTTCTGAGGGCACGTGAGGGGACATGGACCGTCCTTGTGGGTCTGCGGGGACACAGCTCTGTTCCAATGGCGCGTGAGGGGACAATGGAGAACTGAGGGGATCTGAGGGTACACAGCGCTGCTCCAAGGGCATGTGAGGGCATAAGACCTGCCCTGTGTGGTCTGAGGAGACAGAAGCCTTCCCTGAGGGCACCCGAGGGGACATGGACCCTCTGTGGGGGTCTCAGGGGACACAGCTCTGCTTCAAGGGCATGTAAGGGGACATTGAACCACCTGAGGGGATTAGAGGGGACACAGCTCTGCTCCGAGGGCATGTGAGGGGACGTTGAATCTCCTGAGTGGGTCTGAGGGGACAAGCTCTGCTCTGTTTGTGCGTGAGGGGACATGAACCTCCCGATGGGGCCTGAGGGGACAGCTGTGCCAGAGGGCAAGTGAGGGGACATGGACCTTTTGAGGGGGTCTGAGGAGACACAGCTCTGCTCCAAGGGCATGTGAGGAGAGAAGGCCTGCCCTGTGTGGCCTGGAGACACAATCCTTCCCTGAGGGCACCTGAAGGGACATCGACCTTCCGTGAGGGTCTGAGGGGACATAGCTCTGCTCTGAGGGCATATGAGGGGACATTTGAGCTCCTAAGGGGGTCTCAGGGGACACAGTTCTGCTCCAAGGGTGAGTGAGGGGACATGGACCTTTCATGTGGTCTGAGGGGACACAGCTCTATTCCGAGGGTGCAAGAGAGGACAAGACTTGCCTTGTGTGGTCTGAGGAGACACAATCCTTCCCTGATGGCACGTGAGGGACATGGACCTCCACGGGGAGTCTGAGGGGACTCAGCTCTGCTCCAACGGTGCGTGAGGGGCAAGACCTGCCCTGTGTGGTGTGGAGACACCATCCTTCCCTGAGGGCACATGAAGGGACAAGGAGCCGTTGGGGTGGGAAACACTGCGGGGACACAGCCCTACACTGAGGGTGCTTGTGGGCATGGACTTCCTGAGGGCTCTGAGGGGAAAAAGCAGCGCTCTGAGAGTGCTTGATGGGGCACAGACCTTCTGTGGGGGTCAGCAGGGACACAGCTCTGCTCTGAGGGCACATGAAGTGACGTGACCCTGCCCCAGGGGGTCTGAGTGATAGTTTTGCTCCTAGGGGGTGTGAGGGGTCATGGACCTGCCGGGGGGGGGGCGGGGGCGGTGGTCTGAGGGGGTGCAGTCCTGCTCTGAGGGTACTAGAGGGGACGTGGACCATCCATCCATCAGGGGTCCTAACAGGGTCCTGGCTCTGCCTTCATTTTTAGAAGTGAGGTCTGGCTGTGGGGACCCGGTCAGAGGGTGCTGGGTCAGTGGCTCTCATTGAGCACTGGGACACACAGGCTGGACTGTGTTCAGCTATAACCCTGTTGTCTCCTCAGCCAGCCCCAGAATGATCCCAGCCCGAGGCTCCCACGGCCAGCTGAAACAAGCCTTGCCTGGGGCAGAGGAGCCTCCTCTTGGGCAGCGTAGGGGACTCTAGAGCCAGACAGGGGTCTGGGCCCTGGCTGGCTTCCCGTGTTTGCTGTGTGATCCAGGGCAAGCTGCCTTCCCTCTCTGAGCCTCAGCTTCACCTCTGAGGTCAGGCTCCTGTCCAGGTCTCTTGGCCTGTGTGGTCTCAGTACCCCGACCTGCTCCCTGGTGGGCCCCCAGGCTAGCTCTTGGCTGCCTGGACAAGGACTTTACCTTTCCCTTGGGCAGACCTGGGGCCCTCAGCACTGAAGGCCAGGACATCCCCAGGTGAGAGGCTCCCTCCTTCTTCGGCATCCCGGTCATGCAGGCAGTGGGGCCAAGAGGGTGGGTGTGGATCCTGGGCATCTCCTTCCCATCCAAAGGCTGGGGGTCAGGAAAGGGGCCAGGGTCTGGGAGGCAGAAAATTGTATCCCAGGCCTAAAACCATCCCTTCAGGCCTCAGCCTTCCATCTGTGCGTGAAAGGAGGGAAGGTGGGGCCCTTCGTGTGCCTGAATTAATTATGCCCCTGCCACCTGCAGCATCTGTTTTAGGGGGGTAGAGAGGAGAGTTTCAACGCCCCCAAAGGCTTCCTGACTGGAAGGCCTGATGGTTCTCAGTCCCAGTTCACAGACTGCAGGGTGGGGACACGGCCAGCGGTTCTGGCAGGGGACTCTGTTGATGGACAGCCCCATGGGGCTCCTGTTGGCTTTGCTTCCCAATGGCGAGGAGGAGGGGACAAGGCCAGGCTGGGAGGACGGGGTTCTGGGCATGGGACGCCGGGCTTGTGACCACTGCAAGCTCCCTTCTCAGAGCTTCAGTACCTGTGGCTCCAGACTCCAGGCCCTGGTGCACGAGGCCCTCCACCTGCTCCTCTCCACTCCCCACGCGGTGCTCTCCAGTCAGCCCTCCTTGGGGGCCTCTGCCCCAGCACCCTTTTCCTGCTGCAGCACGTATGAGTCAGGGGACGGCCTTGGTGTGAACCACGTCCTGGCCCTGCCCAGAGGCGAAACTGTCAGGCTACCTGCCCCCAACAAGCGCACCCCAACCAGTGAGATAGAGAGGTGTGCTGTGTGTCTGTTGTTATGTGTATGTGTTTGTATATATGCTTATTTGCATTTGCGTGTGTTTGTTTGTATATGTGCCTAGTTATATGTATCTGCTGTGTCTATTCGTACTGTCAGTTTGTAGTTCTATTTGTATCCTGTGTCTGTGTGTTGGTAATGTGCTCATGTTTGTAATATGTATCTGTGTGTCCATTTGCATGTGTGTCTTTTGGTGTGTCTGTGTGCGTGACTATACTGTGTGTGTACCAATATGTCTGTTTGTATTTATTGGTATGTCTGTGTATATGTGTGTGTCTATTTGTGTGTGTGTGTCTGTGTGGACCCGTGGTCTGAGAACGCCGCCTGTGGGTGGAATTTGGCCCAGAGACATGTTTGGTTTGGCCCTCATAGTATTTTCAACATCTTGAGCCAACATTTAAAAATCAGGATATTTCACATAAAAATTCAGCTTTTCAGTTTCTTTTAAAAATTCAGAAGCCCTGGCAGCCTCGGGCCTGCGTTCCCATGAGGCCACTCTCCTCCAGAGCTGCTCAGAGGCTGCCTCGTCCTCCCACCCTCCACAGCCTCACCACTTTTCTCGCCCAGCAGCACCTTGAGGATGACTGAGTTTGTGATCCCAGAGTGTGTGGTCATGACTGAGTGTAAGCCTCGTTGCCAGGGAGTGTGTGCACGAGTGTATGGGACGAGTTCATGTGTGTGTGTGTAGGGGGGAGGGTGTGTGTGCGCATAAATCCATTTTGCAATGGGGGGCGTGTACACGTGAATGCGTGTGTGCATATGAGGTCAATCTGTGTCAGTGGGCTGAGCGCATGTGTGAATGTGTGCGTGTGTGCATTAGGCAAATGTGAGTGTGTGGGGGACATGTGAGTGCCTGCATGTGTGTAGGGCATCTGTGCGTGCGGAGGTTTAGGTATGTGAATGCATGCGTTTGCAGGTGTGTGCGCGTGGGGTTTGTGTGGACATATTTGTGGCCATGTGGAGTGTGTGAGCCACTGCGGTCTGAGCATGCTCTGCACAGGAGCTTCTTTCGGCCTTTGAGGGGGAATCGGATTCCGGGCTTCTGGCTGGGCCACCTTGTGGGATTTATTTCTGTCTCAGTGCCGACCAGAGCCCTGAGTAATGGGAACATTTTAAGAAAACCAGTAAATACATAGAGAAAGGGCAGGCTGGCCGGGAAACAGGCTGGACACCCCTGCCCAGCCCACAGCTGCCAGAGGCCCTGAGTCCAGGCCTAAGGCAGGGAGGGAAGCAGCCCTAGAACCCAGCATGCTCAACCACTGTGCTCTATGGATACCCACTTCTGCCCATCCAGTGGGTGAGTCCCCTACACCACCTGGATGGCCCCTGGATCTAGGCATCTTTGCAGCTTGGCTCTGAGCAACAGATGCTCAGGACAGGCCCAGGGGGTGCCATGTCAGACCTGGCCCAGGGGCTAAGGGGACCTGACCCTCCAGGTGGGGCCCCTTTCCCAGCCAGGCTACAGTGGGTCCACATCCCTGAGTATTCGGTCCACACACGTCTCACACATACGTAGACCTTCCCTCGGGAGGGATGAGGCTGCCTGTGACCTGGCAGGGTTGGTGCTCCCCACAGGGTTGGGAGGGTACGCAATACACTCCACTTGGAGCCCACACACCCGAAAGTGCCTGGTGCCTGGAACCTGCGGAAGGCTGGTGTCGGTGGGGCGGAGTGGAGGGTTCTGTTGCTCCCCAGGACATGGCCACCACTGTTCTGGGTTTCAGGCTGACTGAGCCCCACTCCCGGGATCACCTCTGATATCAGCCCCTTAAATGACACAGGCCCCACGGGAAAGGATGGGGTGCTTCCTCTGGTGGGGTGAGGTTCCTTACAGAAGATCCACTTCAGCAGCGGGAAAAGCAGGCTATGCTGACCCACACTCCCCCTGCAGGGGCCCTGGGTCGGTGTCTTCTGCTGCCCCCCAGTGGCCGTGTGTGGGCAACAGGGGAAATAAAGGCTACACGGAGATTCTTATCCATAAAGGTCTGCTGGCTGAATAGAATTGCTGGGCTCTTGGCCCTAGATCCCCACCACTCCCTACCCCGCACTGTGATGCCCAGTGAGATGGTTTGGGGAAAGCCAAGTCTTTTAGACTGGTCTGAGGAAAGGAACGTGGCTCCTAGCACAGATCCCGAGACCACTTGGAAGGTCAGCTCCTGGAGAGCAGGGCAACGTCAGGTTTACAGCTGCATCCTTAGCCCCTGGAACAGTGTCCAGCACAAGGTGGATACTCAGGAAACAGGATGAATTAATGCCTGAATCCCCAGCTCCTGTAAGGGTGCTGCAGCAGGCCCCAGATGCAGCTCAGAGCCCCATGGAGAGGTCACCTGAAGGTGAGCAGGAGTCTCGCACACTGAAGGCCAGGGGTGGGGAAGAGCAGCATGAAACCCCAACAGGGGACTTGGCCTGGATGATGCCTTGGGCTTGAGGATGCACAGGTAGAGTCCAGGGGACTTGATTTGCCCAAACTGGTCACCTTCACACAATTCACCTGCAGCCCACTGGGCTAGACAGAATCTTCCCTTGTAACTTTAGGGGCTGTGCCTCTCTGTGACCCTGCGTCTGCGATTCCTCACCGTGTTACAGGCCCTATACCAGCCCGGATGTCCACCTGGCCTCTAGGGTCCTGTCCCTGCAATCCCAGGTATGACTTCCTCCCAGCCCTCGTGCTGCCTTCCCTCTTACCCAGAGGCATCAAGCGTGAGTCTCTGGGCCAGCAGGCCCTGTACTCCTGTCCTCTGCTTGGCAAAGGGGTATCCATGCTGTTGCCGAACATTTCAAACCTGACACCTCTCCTGAGATGACCCAGAGGCCAGATGTCCTTGAGGATTTCCAGCAGGAAGAGGGGCCTGGAGTGTTGGGAGGTCAGGGCTGTCCTGGAGGAGTGCCTGGTGAGCCAGGTAGCAGTGGGCACACCGGGGCTCCATCCACAGAGCTGGGCACTGCCACTTGGCCCATTTCTTCAGCCCTATGACAAAGGGGCTGCTGGGGCCTGAGAGTCTGTTGCTGGGGCCTGTCCCTCCAATCAAGAGTACTGTATTATTCTAGGTAGGAGTCCTTTATCAGATATGGGGTTTGCAAGTATTTTCTTAGTCAGTAGATTTTCTCTTCATCCTTTTAACAGGGTCTTTGTTGGAGCAAAAGCTTTTCATTTTGGTTGTCAAATCTGCCCTTTTTTCTCTTTATGAATTGTGCTTTCTCATGTCTAAGAACGCTCTTCACCAAGCTCTAGGTCCTGAAGGTTTTCTCCTATAATCCACTTTAATTTTTGTATAAGGTCTGAAGTGTAGGTTGGGGTTCCTTTTTGGGACCTTTGGATGGATATCCAATCACTCCAGCACAATTTACTGAAGACTGTCCTTCCTCCATTGAGCTCATTTTGCACCTTTGCCAAAAATTAGTGAGCCATACCTATGTGGGGCTACTTCTGAGTTCTCTGCATTCTTCCATTGATCTATGTGCCTACTTTTCCACCAATACCACCATCTTGATTACTGTAGCTGTATAATAAGTCTTGAAATGGGTTGATTGACTCTTCCTGCTTTATTCTTCTAGTTAAAAATTGTTTAAGCTGTTCTTGTAACCTTCCTGATACATTTTAGAATAATCTTGTCTATATATAAAAATCTTACTGAGATTTTGATATGAATTGCATTAAACCTGTGTATCAATTCTCCAGTAAAACCACCTGAGCTTGGAGATGTCTTTTTCAGGGGTTTAAAAATTATGAATTCAATATCCTTAATAGTTACAGAGCTATGCAAATTATCTTTTTCATTTGGGGTGAGTTATGGCAGTTTGCACTTTTCAAGGAATTGGTCCATTTCATCAACTTGTCAAAATGTGGGTATTTACAGTACCCCTTTATTGTCCTTTTGATGTCCATGGGGTCTATGGTGATAGCGTTATTTCATTCCTAATATGCCTAATGTGTGTCTCCTCTTTCCTTTTTTTCTCTTTTAATTTATTTTTGGCTGCATTGGGTCTTCGTTGCTGCGCATGGGCTTTCTCTAGTTGTGGTGAGCGGGGGCTACTCTTCATTGCGGTGCACGGGCTTCTCATTGCGGTGGCTTCTCTTGTTGTGGAGCACGGGCTCTAGGCGTGTGGGCTTCAGTAGTTGTGGCACGTGGGCTCAGTAGTTGTGGCTCGTGGGCGCTAGAGCATGGGCTCAGTAGTTGTGGCGCACAGGCTTAGTTGCTCCATAGCATGTGGGATCTTCCTGGACCAGGGATTGAACCCATGTCCCCTGCATTGGCAGGAGGATTCTTAACCACTGCACCACCAGGGAAGTCCCTGTCTCCTCTTTCTTCGTCAGTCTTTATTTCTTGTTAGTCAATTACTGATTTCTGCAATGTTTACCACTTTCTTTGCTCACCACTTCTTCCTGCATCCTGTGGCAGGCACTGCTGGCTGCCTTCCCGGTACTTTCTACCCTTCTTCCTTTCTCATGGAACCTCAATTTCAATCATGGTGGCAATGTGCCCAGCTTAAAATACCCTTACTCCCCACATGTCTGCAGTTAGGGTTGGATCTGACACAGTAATGGCTGATAAGATGTGAAGGAAAGCATGGGGGACAGGGCTTGAAGTCATGGTTTCTTCAGCTGGCTTGCCCTTTGCCCTTCCCCCTCCTGCCTGTAGCTCAAACCTGGGAGGTCGGTTGGGGGGGGGGGTGAAGGCCTCCAAGAGAGTTAAGGACAGCAGCTGAGGACACAGAAGGGACTCACGTCCTTCGTGGTCTCAAGGAGTCACTGTACCACCTTAGACATAACACAAGAAAAAACCCCTCCTCACTTAAAATCCTGTAGGTGAGCATCTGCCAAATGTCATCCTGATTCCCATATCCTTCTCCCTGCCCCCTCCCTCCTCCTCCTGCTACGGAGCATCCTCTAGTAGTTCTTTCAGCAAAGATCAGTGCAGAGTAAACACTTAGTGTCATAAGCCTGAAAATGTCTATCTTGCCCTTATTATTTATTATTGAGCAGACTGACGTTTATGTTTCCTCAGCACTTAGGAAAAATTTGTCTTCTACTATCTACCATTGACTGATGAAAAGTGGAACTCATTCATTAGTAGGCAAACTTTCCGTTGTTGTTGTTTTTTTTCCCCTCCTGTAGCTTGTTGGATTTTCCTCTTTCCCCTCAATGTTCTAATCTTGACCATTGTAGTGAAACTGCAGATGTAGCCATTAAAAAAAGTCTACTTCATACTCATCGAGTAATTTAGGTTGTGGATTCTGGAAATTTCTTTTAAAATTGTGTGAAATACAGTATATACAACCAAAAAAAAATGGAGAAAATGAATGGATAAAGAATAAAATGAATTCCCACCCCTTAAGCCAAGAAAAAGAACATTATCAACACCTCAGAGGGCCCCTTCCCAGAGCTAACCACAAGCCTGATGATGAGGATCATTGCCTTTGCTCTTCTGTGCCGACTTTACCACCCATGTGTGTATCCTTAGAGAGTGTATTGTTCTACTCTGCCTGTGTTGGAACATCACACAAATGTCTCATACTTCTTTTCTTCTGTGACCTGCTTCTTTTTAAAAAAAAAAAAATTATTTATTTTTGGCTGCGTTGGGTCTTCGTTGCTGCGTGCGGGCTTTCTCTAGTTGTGGCGAGCGGGGGCTACTCTTCGTTGTGGTGTGTGGGCATCTCACTGCGGTAGCTTCTCTTGTTGTGGAGCGTGGGCTCTAGAGCGCAGGCTCAGTAGTTGTGGCACACGGGCTTAGTTGCTCCGTGGCATGTGGTATCTTCTGGGACCAGGGCTCGAACCCGTGTCCCATGCATTGGCAGGTGGATTCTTAACCACTGCGCCACCAGGGAAGTCTGACTTGCTTCTTCTGAGATGTATCCACAATCTTACACGGGACTATAGCTCATTTCCTTGCTATAGAGTATTCCACTGTCAAAACAATAACTCATTGTGTTTTACTGTGTGTATGTGTGCTATTATGAACATTGCTTCTATTAGGGTTCCTGTCCCTGTCTCCCGGTATTCTTGTGCAACAGTGCTCTAGGACACTAATAGTGGAATTGCTGGTCACTGGCTGTGCACCAGTTCAACTTTTGCAAAAGTGGTCTTACCAACCAGCATTCCCACATGTGGCAGGTGGGAGGCCCGCTGCTCCACAGCACACCAGGGTAGCTAGTAACCCTTCTGTCTGAAAGTCTCCCTTGTCTGGCATCACCCCAGCTAGCTGAGCTTCCTTCTGTTGATTTTGAGCATGACAGAGCTTTTCTAATCCCTTTCAATCTGTTTGAAAGACTGGGTTTAGGTTTCTTTTTTTAAATGACATCAGACAAGAGTTTTTTTTAAAAAAAGCGAACAGGTACATTAATAGTAATTAATGACATATTTGGATTTATCTGTCCCACCTTTTTCTCTCTTTGCCTTCTTTTGGATAATTTATTTTTCTCAGTCCATTTTTTTCTTCTTAATTTCTTTGGAAGAGGTACTAGGGACTTCCCTGGCGGTCCAGAGGTTAGTACTCTGCGCTCCCAATGCAGGGGGGGAGGGGTTTGATCCCTGGTCAGGGAACTAAGATTCCACATGCTGCATGGTGAAGCAAAAAAAAAAAAGAAAAAAAAAAGAAAAAAAGAAGGGGTACATTCTATCACTCTATTTCTATTTTTAGCGTTATCCTAGAAATGTCAGCCTGTCTGTATACCAGAGTCTTTGCTCTCTTCCTGAGTGAGCTTGGTAGATGGCTGTAATTCCAATCACTGATCACCTCAGGACTTACTATTATTGTTGTTATGTACCCTAGCCCTTGTTTTACTTTTACTTCACAACACATATTTGTTTTATAAGGTTAACGTCTACTTAAATTTACACTTTCTTTCTCTTCATTCCTTCTTACGATCTCAGATTTTCCATCTGGGATTCAGTCTGAAGACATTCATTCAAAAAAAGACATTCAGTTTTTTTTTTTTTTTTTTAAGGAGAATGCTTATTTCTTTTTTAAAAAAACAGCTTTATTGAGATATAATATATACCTCATACAATTCACCCATTTAAAGGTACAATCCAATGGCTTTTAGCATATTCACAGACTTGTACAACCATCACCATAATCCACTTTAGAATATTTTCATTACCTCAAGATAGATTTTTTTAAAAAAGTCTGCTGGTGACAAAACCTCTGATCTTGTTTGTCTAAAAATATTTTGTACTTGTAACATATTTTCTCTGGGTATAGAATTTCAAGTTGACAATTACCTTTTGTCCAGTTAACACTGATGCCAGATGGTACCATTCCAGTTAACACCAGCTGTGTTTGAGACATTTGCTGTGGGCTTGCTCTTTGAAAGAAAATATAATCTCTAATTTTAAGATTGTTTCTTGGTCTTTTCGTTCTGACAATTTATTACAATGTGTTCACGTATGTACTGGTTTTTAAACACGTCCGCAAATTCTCAGACTCCACCTCGAGGTGGAACCTAATTCTTCTCCCTTTCTTCTCCCTTTGAGCGTGGTCTGGACGCAGTGACTTGCTTCTAACAAACAGACTGTGGCAGAATATCACTTCCAAGACCTGGTCATAAAAGACCCTAAAGCTTCCTCCTGCTTCCTCTCTGGGATCACTCATTCTGGGGAAAGCCAGCCTCTACCACATGTGAACACTCATGCAAGCCTTATGGAGAGGTGCACGCGGCAAGAACTGTGGGTGCGTAATGCTTCTCTATGCATTCCTGTGAGCGCTGGGAGTGGAAACGGTCCTAAAGCAGATCCTCCAGCCCCAGTCGAGCCTTGCGTTGCCTGCTGCCCTGGAGGACATCTTGACGGCTACTTCAAAGAGACCCCAAACTAGAACTACTCAGCTAAGCCACTCCTGAATTCCTGATCCACAGAAACTGTCAGAAAATAATGATTTGTTGTTTTAAGCCACAGAGATTTGGGGTAATTTGTATGCAGCAATTTATAATTAATACAAAGTGTGAAAAAACTTGAGGCAAACTTGCTTATTGAGCTGTAATGAACATACAAAAAGTGCAGAAAACGTATATGTACAGCTCAATGAATATTTGTAAAGTGAACATACCTAATGAGTCACCACCCATAACAAGAGACAGAACATTTGACTGCAGATGTCTTTTGGTTGCCCAGCTTGAGAACTGCTGACCTTGAACCTGTGGACTGGTGATTTTGAAAAGTTCAGTCATGTAAAAAAAAAAAAGACCTTTGCCCCATTTTTGCCTTTTTTTCCCCCTGGAACTCCAACCACAAGTTGGATCTTCTCACTCTATCCTTCATATCTCTTAGCCTCTTGTTTACACTACTGATCTGTTTATCGCGCTGGCTGCATTCTGGATAACCTCTTCAGATCTAGCTTCCTATTCACAAATTGTCTCTTTGGCTCTAATTCACAGATACAAGGTTTTAAATTGCTATAATAATTTTTACTTCTAGAGCATCACTTTGGTTCTTCTGCAAATCTATTCTGGTTTTCAAGCTTCTCTTTTAGTTCTTAAATCATTTTTAAACATTGAAATTATCTGACTGATAATTCTAATGTCTGAAGTCTTTGCAACTCTCATGCTACCATGTTCTTTCTGATGTCCTTTGCTCTGAGTGCTTTGTTGCCTAGTATATCTCGTGAACTTTTCTGTAAGCTATTCCTCTTTCTTGGAACTTTATTGGTGGGGATTCTTTGAGGACTCAGATGAATAAAGATTCATTCAGGTCGGATCTGCATTTCCTTCTATCAAGTGTCTGAGACCACCACATTCTGGGACCACTGTAAATCTTGACCTGAGGTTTCCCGTGTGCAAACCCACATGAGGGAGGGCTGCCTCAGTTCTCAAGGGAGACTTTATTCTACTCCAGTAATTGGCAGGGTTCAAGCTCCCCTTGGGATGTCAAGAGTACAGACTGATTATTAGTTTACAGAGGGTGCTGCCCTTTGGGGCCCCACCAGGCACTGAGGGCCTCCAAAACCAAGGCTCGATTTCACCTGGCTTGTCATATACCTCCAGGGCAAAGGTCAGGCTTCAGCATTCTGCCACTTCTCTTACCTTTTGGCCTGAGTATTCCATACTTTCTTGCCAGATCATTGATGCATTTAAAAAGCATTTGTCAATATTTATTTACCTAGTATTTTTAGCTGTTTTCCAAGGGAAGATCACTTCAGGCAAACCATCCTACCGAGATGCCAGAAACAGAAGTGATTGCTACTCCTTCTTCAAGTACCTTTTTTCTCCAGTTTTCTTTTCCCAAACGAATTCCTATCAGCTAAAGGACAGCTACCAGTACGTCAGGGCTCTCAACCTATCCCCTCTCTCTCCTTCTCTCTCTCTGCCACCTTTTGGATCTTCAACTTTACTTCCAATTTATTAATCCCTTCTTTGACTATAAGTAATCATTTAGCTCCTCCAGTGAGTTTCTTACTTTAGTAAACATTCTTGGGCTTCCCTGATGGCTCAGCAGTTAAGAATCCACCTGCCAATGCAGGGAACACGGGTTCAAGCCCTGGTCCGGGAAGATGCCACAAGTCGCGGAGCAACTAAGCCCGTGCGCCACAACTACTGTGTCTGCGCTATAGAGCCAGCAAGCCACAACTACTGAGCCCACGTGGCACAACTACTGAAGCCCACGCACTCTAGGCCCTGTGCTTCGCAACACGAGAAGCCACCGCAATAAGAAGCACGTGCACCACAACGAAGAGTAGCCCCCGCTCTCCGCAACGAGAGAAAGCCCGCACGCAGCAACGAAGACCCAACGCAGCCAAAAATAAATAAATAAATAAATTTTAAAAAATAAATAAATAAACATTCTTTATTTCCAAGATTTCTAATCAGTTGTTTCTTATACCAAATCCCTGTTCTTGAGTTGTGTGAGATCAGAAAGTCCCTCTTTGATCTCACTGGTGATAAAACAAATGCTCATTTTAAAGCCTGTTAGGATATTATCGTTTTACTTTCTTCAAGTAGAAATTCTCCCACTTGTTGGGCTGCTGGCCATTCTTTATGGCACTGGATTTTCTCATGCATTTTATAATTTTTGAGTGTCCCTCATGGGTGATAGTTTTTGCTTTTCTCTCTCCCTGCAGGGCCGTTGTTCTATAGGGCACACAGGGCTGCAAATGCAGAAGCAAACCTTTCATTAACTCTCTGGGCTCTCATACAGTGGGGATATCCTTACTCTGGTGCTGAGTGGGAGCCTAGTTGCCAGTCACAGGTGTCTGAGTCCTACACTGCCACAGACAAACATCCTGCTTCCAACTGCAATCCCAGGAGGTGGGGGCATCTTTTCACCCTTTATTCCTAGGAAGGGAAGCCCAGCTCTAGACCCTGGCTATGCAGAGAGAGCCTGGCTCCAGTCCTGACACCTGTGGGGCATGTCTGATCCCTGTCCATTGTGGGAATCAGTCCTGGCCTTGTCTCACTGCTCACCACAGCAGTCAGCCACCTACCACTTCAGCCCTTACTCATAGCTGCCAGTTTCTGCTCCCTTCCCAAGAACTATCTTCTTAGAGGAGTTGCATAATTTTAAGTTAAACCATTTACTTTATTGTATGAGTGACAGTCCGTGTGCACACACTCCCTCCACCTCTACCGCCCGAGTCCTCAGCACCGTCTACCAGAGCTGGGCCATTGTGTTCCTAGAAGCTGGCACAGAGGGAGGAACACACTGGGATGACTCAGGGCAGGGGCGGGAGGCTCAAGGGGAAACCATGAAGGAAACTTAAGAGTGTGATCATCCTGGAGGAGATGAAACTCTAAATGGTCACAGGTACCTGGAGTCAGACTTGTGGCCAGCCGGTCATTCTGGAGAGTCAGCTCCACAGAGGAGGCTCATGGTCCTGAAGCCAGGACCTTGGGGACCCAGGGTCCAAGACCACCCCCGAAACCCAGGCTACAATACCCCAGTCTTTAGCAGAATGGGCCACCCTCCCCCATACGGGTGCCCTGTGCCAGGGAAGCCAGCATCTAGCTCTGGCAGGTGAAGTGGGGAGATGGGCTGCTGGGGCTGTGGGTGGAATGTGAACGAGCAGTGCCAGGGGCCCCGAATCTGTAGTGGCCCAGAGTCGAGGCTTTGCCAAGGCACAGCTCACCCCCTTCATGGGCCCAGTCGCTTCCTTCTCACTGCGAGGGCATCCACAGAGGACCAGAGTGGGAGCCTCTCCAAGGTATCCCACAAACTACTGTAAGGCCTATCTCTGTCACCCAAGGATTTTGAGATGATCACCGCTGACCAAGGACTGGACCAGAAACCTGGACCCAGAAGGTCAGGCCTGGGCCTTCTCCACCCCTCCAGCCTCAACATGTTCAGCCCAACACAGGGCTTACTCATATTAAACATCACCTCTGCAGCTGCCCCGTCTTGGGGCCCAAACCCAGAGTATCCCAAATATTCAGGAGGTTTCTGCCATACACAGGGGTCTGCTTGTTTCTATTTCCAGACATTAAAAAAATTCAAAATAACATATATATGTAGAGATACAGCAAGCCCACAGAGTTGTTGCTGGCTCTGCCCCAACTCAGCACGCTGGGGACCACTCAGGAGACAAGGAGCCGACCTCACAGCATGGGGAGGGGTGGGGTTCAGACTGCTAGGCAGGGAGTCACTGTTCTGAGGCCAAACTGGAGGTGATGGCAAGCCCAGCCCTGACCCTTGCCCAAGACCATCCTCCTATAGAACAGGCCTGAAAGGCGGGCGGCGAGGGGATAGGGCGTGCCTCAGTCGGAGTCACCAGCCTCTTGTTCGGTGGTGGTGGCCGCCACTGCAGAGGCCAGGTTGTCCTCCTGGCCCTTCAGCCTCTCACCTGGAAGGGTGGCAGACAGGAGGAGTGGAGAGGGGCCGTGTGTTTGCGCCACCACCCAGAGGGCAGGGAACGCTGCCTTACCAGGCCCCGCACTTACGGATCAGCTCGGCGATGGCCCTCTGGGTCCGCTTTTCTAGCTTCTCCAGCTTCTTGGCTACATCTCTCTTGAGGTCCCTGGAGCAGGGAGGTGGGAGGTGGGAGGAGGCCGGAGGCTGAAGGCTGGCCTGGTGTGGCCTTGGGGCCTTCCCCTCCCACAGCCCCTCCGGCATCAGGAATCACACTCAGGTGCCTGAGGTCAGGATGCTCCTCCCCTCTCTCTTTCTGTGTCCTCCAAAACCCAGCACCAGCCAACCTTGCCAGTCCCAGTGAGGCAGGGACTAGCACCACAGACCCACCCAACACAGGGGACCGAGTCAAGGTGTACAAGGCAGATGGTTCTTAGGGTCCTCTCTTTGTCTGTTCCCCTTGGTCTCCATCAGGGAGTGACTTGCCCTGGCCCGCTGGGGGTCCTGCTCCTCCTTCGACCACACGTTCACCCTCACCACCAGGAGCTTCCAGAAGTGCACACACAGCCTATTCCCCCTGGATCTGGGTTTCCAAGGACACGCGCCCCATGCTTTTGTTTCATCATATCAGAACACCTTCAGCTAGTGCCGTACTTGACACAGAATTGCAAGTGAGAGGGAAATGGCTGGTACCTCTGGACCAAGGTAAAGCGAACACACAGCCCTCTCTCGCCCTCTTTCTCTGCCCAGTCGAAGGGGCACCATGAACGATGAGCATCCCCATTTCAATGCAGAGGAAGCTGAGGCCAAAGGTAAACAGGCTAGCTGGTGGCAGAACTGGCACAGAAACCTTCATCTGCCCTTCCCACCGTCTGGCCTCTACCCTATGGCTCCCTGAGGGCAACGGTCAGCCTTGTTCAAATGGAGCTCTCTGAGGTGGGGCGGGCCCTCATCCTTTCAGAAGGGACGTTTGGAGGGGACTGCTGAGCCCCCTCTGCCCGAGCCCCTCCCCACCCTTAGGTGTCATTCCCCGTCATGTCCCTCTCATTCTCCACTCACGTCCTTCTCGGCGCTTACTTCAGACATTAATAATCTGAACATAATAATTCAGGCAGTATGTCTACACTGCCTGCCTCCCATTGCGAGGCTGGGAAAGGCCCAGCCGGAGCCCATGCCTAGCACCAAGAGTGTCCCAGTCAGTCTGCACTGGTCCTACATGGGCAACACTCACCAATCAGGCTTCCGGGGTGCGAGGTTGGCCAGGTCCTGGGGAGGGAGGAGACACAAGTCAGGGCTGGAAGGGCTTAGCCCCAAGGGAAGTAGAAGACAGGGGACAGAGGTAGGAAAAGGGGAGAAAAGGGAGGAGGAAGGAGGGGGCTGAGGGGAAACAGGGAGGTAGAAAGGGAATAAAGAAGTGACGAGAAGGAAGGATGTGTGAAGAGAGCAGGTGGGAAGGAGAAAAGGACCCACAGAAGGAGCAAGGGAGGATGGGGACACCCCCAGGCACTCACCACTTCCTCAATGATGGGCTCTGGCTTGGCGGCCTCCAGCTGCTCCTTCACCTTCTCTTCCACTAGAGGGCGCAAGACAACAACAGAGGCAGGTCGGAAAGGAGCCACCACTCTCCCAGATAGGCAAACTGCAGCCGCAGGTCCCTGGGAGAGTCTGGGCTTTCTTGCCCCGCCTCTCCCCTTGGCCCCTAACTACCTAGAGGTGAAGATCCTGCAAAGGCAGCTCTGGAGGAAGGGCTTGGGTTTCTCAGGACGAAGGCAATCCGGGGATGAAGGAGGGCCAGCAGGCGGCAGCCAGCTAGAGTAGATGGAGCCAAGACCTCTAGCCAGGAAGCATGGGTGCTTCTCTTAGTCCCAGGATCCCCAGCTGGGAAATGAGACAGTTGCCTGGATATATCCAAAGTATGGTTTTGGGAAGGGCCTTGAGGACTGGCTTTTCCCATACCCTCCTGGGGCTCCTGGGCTCTGAGGATGTGCCCTGGGAATGGCCAGGGCACAGGTGGCATTTCTTCCCATCCCACTCTTAGATCTGTGCTCCCAAGACCAGCGGGGCAGCCACCTTGAGGAGTCCTGCCCACGTGTACCTCCCGGCTCCACCCAGCTGCCAACAGCACAACGGGCCTCTGGGTGGCCTGACCAGGAGGGCCCTGACCCTGTGGGGACAGATGTCAAGAACAACAGATTTGGGCTCCATGGGCTTCCTCTAACCCCCCTCACCATTGTCCCGGGTCTCCTCATGGCCCTTCTGCCCTGCCTCACCTCCCTCCAGCCACAAGTGCTGACCCTGAGACATGGGACCAGCTCCCCGTCCCTGTCCTCTGTCCTGCCTTACTCTCCCCACCATGACACTGCCTCACCACGGCAAGGCCCAAACCATGAAGCAGATCACCTGGGAAGTGTGTGCATCTCAGGGCCGAAGGAGATGGGGAGGCAGACTGGAGTGTGGCTGAATGTGCAACACTTTACTCTTTTATAAGATAAATGTATCTATTAGTTTATTACTCATATAATTAAAAATTGATAAAAACAAAGAATAAAAAACACGGCCAGGGCCAGGGATCTGCATGATAGGAAGCACCCCAGCATCTCCAGCGTGGATGGCTCTGGACAGGCTGCAGCTGGCCAGATGCTCCGGCTGCTGTGCAGCTCCCCACACCGTGGTGTGACTGGGCAGCCTCCGGGCCAGGCCCTTCATCCCACCAGTGAGAACACCTCTGCCCATCCTTTGTGCTCTGGCACTGCCACGCCCCAAGCTGGGCGGGTGTCTGCCTGCCCACTACTCTCCAAGCACCTGGATGGTCAGCCCGTCTTCAGCGTCTCTTACTCTGACCCTCCAAGGGCCCGCAGCACCCATCACCCTGCCCCTGCTGTCCAAGGGCCCCAGGGCCACTTCCACTTCTCAGCCCGGAGAGGTCCTCTGAGGGGATGTGGCCACTTCCCTCACAGGCCCCTGGAAAGCTTCCAAGGCAGGGCGTGAGCAGGGCAGAGCAGGCACAACAGGCCGCTTCAGCGCCCAGACTGCTTCTAGTTGTGCATCTGCCACGAGATGGTGACGGAGGGTCCTGGAGGCCCAACTTCCAGCCCCGGCACTGTCAGTTATTCTCCAAGAGACGGTGACACCTGCCAAGGTGGAGGCAACCAACAGTGCCATGGAACAGAGGTGGAGATGCAGCCCACCTACCTGCGATTGGCTTGGCCTGGGGCACCCTTCTCTTCTTCAGGTCCTCATCCTCTGGGACATAGTTCCGCAGCCTGAGTTCCCTAAAGGGCAGAGAGAACAAGCAGAGAGAAAGTAAGGTATAACACACTCTCATTCCCCTTATACAGGTTGCAGGTTGGCATGTGATGAAGCCATAGGAGCTGGCTACTTCCTGGACTTTCCTCTGGTCTCTCTGGAGATGACCTGGTAAAGGGGGACAGCACAGGAACAGAAGCTTCACTGTGATAGGCTCCCTTCTCCGAGCCTCAGCCTCCTCACCTTCCAGTTAGCAGCCGGGCCGGGTGCTCTCCCAAAGCCCCACCTGCACTGTAGGTTCTCATCAAGAGCTGGGGTCAGGGGTGTACAGAGAGCATTCACTGGATGTCTTCTCCAGCATTATCTCCATTTGACAGTTACGGGAACTGGGGGTCAAAGAGACTGCACCATTTTTATAGGGTCATACAGCAGTGGTCGCAGCATCTGAGACAAGGCAAGCTGTGACTCCAAGCCAGGGCCAGAGCTACTCCTAAAAGAGGAAGCCAGTGGTCACCCACTGGTTCCCCAAGCCCCACCTGCTCCTCAGAGCCTTCGTTCCCTGGAGCCTCAGCTACTGGTGGCAAGGGTCTGGTGTGCTGGCCAGAAAGGGCTGAGGGAACAGGCATGACAGTGTGCAAGGCTGGGAAAGCCACAATGCACCTGGACAGCCATAAGAAGTTCACATACCTCGCCCCTGCAAGGGGTTTTTTAAATCTACCAGAGCAGATCCCACGACCTCCTCCACGAAGGGGTAGCGGCCACAAGGAGCCAGAATGGCACACTAGGATTGACCAGCGACCGTGGTGTTGTTTTCCTCTTATTGCAGTCTCCTCGGGCAGGGCTGGCTGTACCAAGTGCTCACTGGAGGCCTCCCTGGCTCAGCAGCTCATCAAACCCCGACTCCCACACACAGCAGCCTGCCCGCAGGATGGGCCCTTGGCTAACTCCACAGGGTAGCAAAGAGAGAGTTCCTGGGGGCTGCTGCTTAATAAAGGCAAGACAGAGACACTAGGACAGACCATCTAGGCCCTGCGGGAGGCAGAAGTGGCCTCCCCAACCGGTTAGCCAGATGGGACTGGGATGTGGGTCCTCTTTCTTCCCCACTACCTCTTCTGAGCCCTCTCAGGGCTGCTGGCGCCTCAGAAATCCTGGGAACATTTTCTCAACAGGAGGCCTCCTGTGGTCTGTCATCTATGGAACCCTCTGTCTGTGCCAGGGAAATGTGTGGCTGATTTCTCCAGCCCCTGGGCAAGCAAGCTTTTCCAGAAGGGAGGCAGGAGGTGTCTGTGGCTACACAGTTAGCAAGTGACAGTGGTCTCAACTTGGGGTTTTTCTGACACCAAATCAGTCCCCTATTCACCAGCTTCACCTGCCCCCCTGCCCTCTGCCAGGGCCCCCAGGGCCTGCAGTCCTGGGGCTTGGCTAAACCTGTGTGCCTGGGAGTAGTACCAGCATGGCCTGTGTGGAGGAAGCCTGCTGCCTACTCCCAGGGTCTACCTCCTCTAAGGAGCAGGGACACCATCCCCTAATGCCTGGAGGTAAATGCCAGGTCACTAAGGCACTGGGAGAGAAAGTGGGGCATGATCGGTACACTGACTTTCGTTTGTAACAGGGTGGGGAGAAAAGTGGAAGAGAAACTGGGTGTGGGAAGAAAACTGTGGGGATTCGTGAGAATAAAAAAAAAACTGTCACTCTCAGAAACTGGCTCCAGGGTCTTGTAAGAGATCAGAGAGAGGAGAGTCTGGTGGCAGCTGTACCCAGAGCTCATAGCAGTAACCACAAGCACCCACACCTCCAGCACCCCCTGCTGCCCTGCTTCAGAAGACTAGCCAGAATGAGGGAGGACACAGCAGGAGACACAGAGAGGCCAGAAGCAACAGGAAAGAGCAGCAGCATCTGGTGGGCTGGCTGCACAGCAACCACCCCCAGCACCCCCGGTAGCCCCGCCGGCCACTGTCCCCTGTTCTGCCCTAGAGCTGAGCACTGCTCAAGCACTCAAGAACACCTGGGTCCCAGTCACTGTGGAAGTGCCCCATGCTGGGCTCCGATTTTCACATCTGTAAACAAGAAGGCTATGCTGGGTGTGTCGAGCTCTGTCAAGCTAGGTTCAAGTCCTTCCCTGGTTCAGTCTGTTGAGAGATAATGAAGAGACTGACCCTCACTAATGTCCAATTAACTGCTCCTCCCACCCCACCCCTATTTACCACCAAATGGCAAAAGTTTCTGGAGAGGTCATGGGGCACTGGGTTCTGCTCTGGGGCCTGGCCTTTCTAACAAAGGAACAAGGTTTAATTCCCTCCTTCTGCAAGCTTAAAAAAATCTGTGTGGAAAAAAAAAAAAAAATCTGTGTGTTGGTGAATTACCACGGCAACAAGGACCTGAGGGGCTGCAATCACAGAAAGAAGGGAAGTGCAACAAGGTGAGCCTGGCTTTGGGCATTTCTTTCCCCTTAAAGCACTTGTCTTTTTACAAGCAGAAGCTGAAAAGCCGAGAGACCAAGCAGAGCTTCCTGCAATCTCATGAGGCTGAAGAGACAAAAATTTGTGTTCAGTGAGAGGAAGCCTCTTCATCAGTCCTGAAAGGGTAGGTCAGGGTATCCATGTCTGCCAAAAGCTGGAATAAACTCCTTCTGGGGGAAAATAAACTATTCAAAATCCCAAATCATCTCTGGAACTTTTCATATGCAATATCCAGAATTCAATCAAAGCCAAGAGAAAAAAATAAAGATAACAGAAATGCACTCACAGGAGACCTAGATACTGGAATATAGTATCAGAAATGAAATGTGCATTAATTGAAATTATTAAAAGTTCAGGAAGGTATACCACAAGATTGAGAATTTTAGCAGAGGGCTTCCCTGGTGGCGCAGTGGTTGAGAGTCCGCAACGGGAGAGGCCACAACAGTGAGAGGCCCGCGTACAGTAAAAAAAAAAAAAAAAAAAAAAGAATTTTAGCAGAGATCTGAATTTCGGAAACTGTAAAAATCAATCAAATGGAAATTCTACAAGTGAAAATAGAATCAAAATTAATAAATCAATAAATGGGTTCAACAGCAGTGTGGATACTGCTAAAGAAAGGATTAGTGAACTGTAAGATAAGCCAGAAAATATCCAGGCTGAGGGACAGAAGTAAAAAAGTTGAAAAATATAGAAAATAACTTAAGAAACATATGGAACATGGTGGAAAGATCTAACATACATGTAATTAGAGTCCGCAAACCAATATTTAAAGAGATAATGAGTGAAAAATTTACAGAATTAATTAAAAACATCAAGCCATAGATTAAAGAAACTCTATGAACTCCAAAGAAAAGCATAACTAGGCAAATCACTGTCAAACTACTTAACACCAAAGACAAATTCTTAAATTGGACAAAGACACCCAAACTTCAAAGGAGAAACTGAAAATGACAGCTGATTTTTCAACAGAAGCCATGAAAATCGTAAGACAATGGAGAGATACATGGGAAGGGCCAAAAGTAAATAAAATGTCACACCAGAATTATAAAGCTAGGTTAAACAGCCTTCAAAGAAAGACTTTTCCAGATAAAGAAAAATTGGGAAGATTAGTCATCAGAGGATCTGTTCTTTAAGAAATACTAAAGGGAATGCTTTAGACTGAAGGAAAATGATCTCATATGGAAGCATGGAACTCAGGAAGGAATGAAATGCATTCCTTGAGAAGCATGAAAGAGTAAATACGTGGGTAAATTTAAATGAATATTGACTGTATAAACAGTAATAATGACTTGTGGGATTTCAAATATAGCAACAACAGTACAGAAGACAGGAAGAGAGGCAAATGGCCTTAAAGTGTTCTGAGGTTGTGGCACTGTATGGGAAATGGTAAAATGTGACTTGTTATTAGACTTTGATAAGTTAAGGATGTATGTTGTATCGCTGTGGAAACCTCTATAAGGGAAAGGAGTATATTATTAGCAAGATAACAGGAAGGACATGGAAAGATTAAAAACAAAAAATCCAAAAGAAGACCGGACTTGAGACACAACAGGAAAGCCAAGAAACGAACGGTAAGACAAGAGGGTCACGAGGTGGGCCCAGGCTGCCATCCTGGGGGCTTCCCCCTGCAGTGACTGGAACTGTCACAGCTCTTGGAGACTGGGTGGGATGTGACTGCACTCATCAGGCAGCACTGGCATCTGGAATTCACCCTTCTGGAGGCCACTAGAGCCAAACGCTGCTTCTGCTATCCCCATTTTAGAATGAGGAAGCTGCTCGGGTGAGAGGGTACAAGAGCCTTGGCCTTCCAACAGTGTGACCTGGGTTCAAATCCAGCTTTGAAGCTTTTGAGACAGGATGGAAAGTGTCATGCTTTCATTGGCTTCCATATGGAAATCAAAGGTATCATTTCTCATGAGGCTGTGGGTGACACAGAATGTGGACATCAACACTGCACAGAGTGGTCCTGCAGAGCAAAGGTCAAATTGCCCAGGAGTGTTACCTTCCCACTCCACACTGCTGCCCCAGAAGCCCCTTCCTAAACCCTGAGAGCTCTCTAACTGCTATGAGGGGAATATGGCAGACTGTCCCAAAATGGGACGGTCAACCCTCCAAAGCCCAGAGAGTAACCCTTGAGTGCAGGTGGGAATGAGCAGCCCAGCAGCCCATGGCTGGGCCATGCCCAGCCTGCATGGCCTACCAAGCCTTCTCAAAATACTGCGCAAGCAGATCGAAAGTGGTCCTCGTGTGGCCCACAGGGTGGCAGGGACGCGCCTGTTTCTGCACATTGCACATCAAGTGGCAGGGCTGGCCAGGACATACCCCAGCAGTTGAGGCCCAGCCAAAGAACAGCCTACTACCTGCCTCTCCAGTATGTCTGATCTCCATGAACTTGGCATTGTTACTGGTAAGTCCAGGAGCCTGGCTTCTTATCTTACTGCTTATATCTACAGCCCTTTCTGCTCAGCACTAGGTGTGAAATGGACCTGGACTGAAATCTTCTGGATAGGGAAAGAAGACAGATTCCAAATGCACGGGCTCTTCCTACGCCAGGCAATGCCCAGACACTGAGGAAATGTGAGCCGATCCCCAGCTCTCCAGGAGCCAAAGGCAGATGGTGGAGAGAGCCAGGCCAGAGAAGAACCAGGAGCCTTTCAGACTCCCCCGGTCTAAGGCTGCAAAACAGGGGAGTCCTGTGCTACGGTGCTCTGGAGGACACAGACATTAAGAGCCCCCTCCTGGAGCCAACCCTCTCCTAGCGGGGAGAGTGCATCATGCAAACCCTGCTTATGTGCCCTTTGGCCCATATGAACAATAGAACGCCACATGACCAAAGGGACAAGGAAGATGCTTTTTATGAACTTCTGTGTAATGAATGTCAAGATGTACTGTCAAATTGACATGAGCGAGGTGAGGAACAGTAGTATGGCAGTATAGTGTGCTATCACGTGTGTAATAACAAGCATGTGTATGTGGGGGGTTGGGGGGATATATATCAGCATATTTGAATATCTGTGCACAGTCCACCTCTGAAAGGAGCCAAGCAGCTGGCCCTCAAGGTGGTCTTGCAACTAGGAGGTTGGGAGTGAAGGAAGATTTTTTTCCCCTGTGTGTCTTTTAACACCTTTTGCATTATGAATCATGAATCCTTTACATACTCAAAAAATAAAATAAAATATATATAAAATACATAAAGATACACCCAGACATTACATGGATCATTATATAACCACTGAAAATAATGTCTGCAAAGGATTGTTCTGAACATATAACAGAAATTTAACAGACAGAAAACAACAACCAAACGTTGACAATGAGGGACTTCCCTGGTGGCGCAGTGGTTAAGAATCCACTTGACAGTGCAGGGGACAGGGGTTTGAGTCCTGGTCTGGGAAGATCCCACATGCCATGGAGCAACTAAGCCCGTGTGCCACAACTACTGAGCCTGCGCTCTAGAGCCCATGAGCCACAACTACTGAGCCCATGTGCCACAACTACTGAAGCCCACAGGCCTAGAGCCCGTGCTCCACAATGAAGAGAAGCCACCGCGATGAGAAGCCCGCACACCATAACGAGGAGTAGCCCCGGCTCGCCGCAACTAGAGAAAGCCCGCGCGCAGCAACAAAGACCCAATGCAGTCAAAACTAAAATTAATTAATTAATTAATTTAAAAGTTGACAATGATTATCTAAGAGTGATTTTTCACTTGGTTATTTTGAATGTGCCAAGAGCTAGTTCAGACAGGCCCCTGCCCAGCTGAAGCTGCCATCGCATCTGAGCCACATGGTCTGCACCTACTCCCCACCCAAGACTCCACAGAGCCCAGCCCAGCTTCTCTAAATTTACAGGCTGAGGGGCTTCCCTGGTGGCACAGTGGTTGGGAATCCGCCTGCCAATGCAGGGGACACGGGTTCAAGCCCTGGTCCCGGAAGATCCCACATGCTGTGGAGCAACTAAGACCGTGCACCACAACTACTGAGCCTGCGCTCTAGAGCCCACAGGCCACAACTACTGAGCCCGTGCGCCTAGAGCCTGTGCTCTGCAACAAGAGAAGCCACCACAATCAGAAGCCCGTGTACCGCAACTAAGAGTAGCCCCCGCTCACCACAATCAGAGAAAAGCCCATACGCCGCAACGAAGACCCAATGCAGCCAAAAACAATAAATAAATTAAATTAAATAAATTTTTAAGTAAGTAAATAAATAAATTTACAGGCTGAGCTTTGCCCCCAATCCACCTGAAAATGCATAGCTGATGGGCACTTAAAGAAGTAGAAACAGCTGATATGCCAAAACTCAAGGACTGAAAAATTAATTATGGCACTCTCAAAGAAATACTAAGCAGCCATTGAGAATTTTATAGAAGCATGTTTATCAAAAGATGATCAAGATATGGTATGTGGGGCTTCCCTGGTGGCGCAGTGGTTGAGAGTCTGCCTGCCGATGCAGGGGACACGGGTTCGTGCCCTGGTCTGGGAGGATCCCACATGCCACGGAGCGGCTGGGCCCGTGAGCCATGGCCGCTGAGCCTGCGCGTCCGGACCCTGTGCTCCACGGCGGGAGAGGCCACAACAGTGAGAGGCCTGTGTATCGCAAAAAAAAAAAAAAAAAAAAAAAACCACCACCACCACCAACAACAAAAAAGATACAGTATGTGAAAAGGTTACAAAACAGAAGGATATTCACAGATACAGGCTAATAGGATTTACTAAATTTCCAACAATTGAAAAAATCTTTAAGTACTTTGAATATCAATTTAAATTTAAAAAGAGGCGTGGAGTAAAGGTTTATGGCAGCTAAGTTGAATCCCAAAGGGCCCACAAGATGAGAACTGAAGTGGCCACACTGGCTGTCGGGGCCCAGGTGGTGGCAGGGCCCAGAGCCTGCACAGTTCACTGCCCCCCACTCTCCTGGGGCCCAATCTATCCCTCAGACCACTCTGGGGGCCGTCCTGGGCTGCAGAATGCAGGCTGCAGGCTGCCCAAGGGAAACAGTCTCCACCGCACAGCTGTCGGCAGCCCTGATGCCCACCCCTAGAGCCCCAGCCAAGAGGACACATGGGACAAAGGCCACTGCACTGAGAGTGAAGGTGGTGCAACGGAACCAGGCCTGGCCTGCCCGGGAGCTCGCATGCAGAGGATGGGAAGGGCTCCGTTTCCCCATCTGTGACATGACAGCTGGATGAGCTCAGCTGTTCTCCACCCTGCCTGCACACCAGACAGGGATGGAGGAGGGGTCCCAGTGCCGGTGCCCTCCCTCTCAGCTGGGGAATCTTAGACGAGTCACTTCACTTGTGTGAACTGTGGTTTCCTCACTCATGGTGGATCACAACGTTCCCCCAGAACAGGTTTAATGAGAAGGACTTTCGAGGCACTGGAGATCACAACATACAAGACGAAGACTGTCTTCCATGTAGAAAGGCCCCAGCCGTGCTCCCACTCTCCCCCTACACGAAGGGAAGCACCTGGCCCGGTCACACATCGAGTCGGCTTCCCGCGACACCACATCCCTTATACCAGTTCTCTCTTGATTCACTCTTCCACATTCCTGCGCATAGTCCCGAGCAACAGGATCAGGAAAAACAGGGCGGCCGCAGGTCTCTGTGCTGCTGCCTCAGCACGAGTCACGGAGCCACAGTCCAGCCCCTCTATCCAGGGCCACGACATTCCGGCCTGGAGCGGGAGTGAGGTAACTCAGCAAGTGGGGGCAGGGGCCGCTCTGAGCATCACCGCGAGAGCTCAGCAATATCTGCCGAATCAAGCTGACGTCATGGGTCTGCAAGCACGTCCTGGTGCAAAGCCACCATCCTGGGGACCCAACCGGCAGATGCGAGAAGGCCTGGCATTTGTCAGCCTAAAGGGCTTGGGCACTGGGACAAGGCTGGGCCGGGCCTCAGCTGGGGTGGGACCTTTCTCCATATGGAGTTGGAGAACCGGTTTTCCATCCCCGAGGAAGGAAGGTTCGTGGCCTAGTTCCTTCTCCAGTACGTGACACTCACCCAGGGTGTCCCTGAATGGTGACAGCTCTGGCTGGGTGCAGACCTCAATCCTAAGCCAAGGGGAGGTGACGGCTGTGGGAGCTGAGGGTTTGGGGCTTGCTTGTTTAGGCACTTAAGACACGCTCCCCCGCTCCATGCCCAACAGAGTGTGCAACATCGGCCCTCTCCTCCCACCTGGTAGGGTGGCCACGACTGTTGGCCACAAACCCTACCCTAGACATACCTCCACGGCATACACTAGCCAACTTGCCATCAGGAGGAAGTGACTGAGGGCTTACAAAAAACAACAGCAACTGACATAAATGCCCCTTTTTGTGGCCAGGTTTCCAGGGCTGCCATATCACATCTTACCTAGGCGGCAAGGAGGGGGCTGTGTTAGAGATGAGTCATGGGCGCCCGTGCAATTAACCAAGAGGGAAGGTTGGCTGGGAGAGGGCAGATCCAGCCCAGAGGAGAAGCAGGGGTCCTTCTGGAGGTGGGAACTCGTCTTTCCTTCCCACAGAGCCTGGCCTACGCTAGTCGACCTTCGGGGGACCGACTCCCACTCAATGGGGATTTGGTTGTAGGGGAATACGGTAGGATTTATCCTGAAGAGAGTAATAAAAAAATGTTTAAAGGTATTCTGATCTGTAGATTCCATGTCATTCCAATCAAAACTCTAGCAAACTTTTTATTTATTTTTATTTTATTCTTTTTTGTATTAGTTTATTTTAAATAAGTAGGCAACAATACAAACACGTACACTTGAATGATGCCTACGTTCTGAAATTTTAAGAGGAACTGACATGAGACGGTCCATCCCTTCCACACTCCTTGAAATACCCATGCACAGGGCCACTAAGGAATGGGTTAGGATGAAGGGAAGGGCATCGTCTCCAGAAAGCCACCCCCCCTCCTCTCCTGGTTTCCACAACACATCATTGTCCTCCTCTGTCACTCTTCACTCTCAGTCACCTTCAGCAAGCTTTAAAAATAGATATTAACAAGCTGATTCTAAAACCTATAAGGAAAGCCAAAGGAACTAAAACAGCCACGATTCTAAATAGGTCTCCTTGGACAGATGGGTAGGAGCATGGGCAGAGAGGAAGGTGGGTGATTCTCCAGCATGGCTGGTGAGGGGTGAGGTCCTGGGGTGCCTGCCTCCAATCCTGCTGGATTCTCCCATTTCCTCAGCCACAACCCCTGGCCCCGCACTGTATCTGCTTAGACAACTGAATCTGCAAAATGACTCAAGGCTCCAGTCAGTAATCAAAACCCTAAGGACAAACCAGAAGAAAACCAAAGAGTCTCTGAGCAGTTACCACAGACCCACCCCCAAGCGCCCAAGTCTGCAGTCACTTGGCAAAAGAGCAATGACCTGGCCTTCATCTCTGTCACCAGAGAGGGCCGCGTGCTGTGCTGGGGGGGGCCAAGGTCCAACAAGACACCCCAGAGCCCAGTGCTAGGGTGACAAGGGTCCCTGCACCACCACTGAGCATCACCAGCCTCTTAGCACAGAGCTGTCGCCTTCTGTGATAACAAGGGAGATGGCAAGGACCCTGCAGGGCTGCTGTGAGGAAGGCGTGAACACACTTTGTAAAGTGTTAAGTCACACGTGCACAGACACACACGCGCCCCTGTGGACTTGAAAAAGCCCCATCTCGTCTGAGATCAGCTCCTGAATAAGAAGGCAGGGATGAGGGGCCTGCACCTGGGGAGGGTTCCAGTCACACTGGTGAAGGAAACAGCAGGCTGTGGCGTCAGGAAGGCCTGCTTCCGAGTGCTGGTCCAGCTTCGTCTGGGGAACACCCCTCCCCACCTGCTGCACCCCCTCAAAGCACAGCCCACTGAGATAAGCTTTCTCAGGGCATCAAGATCTACTCCCCGAAGTGAGCAGGCACCCAGGCTGCTGGCTCAGACAGAGCTTCACACACCAGGGAGAGTCTGGACCTGATTCTGCAGGTGCTGTAGAACCATGTCACCCAAAGTGTTTTCAGAGAAGAGTGAGGGGACATGAGGGTCTGGAATAAAAGGCTGGTGGCTAAGAGTCAGATAGCCAGTGGGGGAAAGGGTGCAGAGAAGGTTCCAACTGTAAGATTGTCCTGTCTGAACAAGGCAGCCATGGGGTGGAGAGGAAGCAACGGGGTAGAGACTGAACGCAGAGTTGGGAGGATGTGGAAGCCAACAGGTACTGGAGGAGAGCGCAGGGCAGAGAGCTGCGTGTGAGGCATTACCTGTGCTTCTCGCCTTCCTCCTCCCCTTCTCTGAGCTGCTTGGTCTTTGGCTCCCCATCTTCCTTGTCCTGCAAAGGAAGGGAGAAAACGAGCTGCTCAAATTAACACTCCTTCCAGGAGCTAGACAGCCTGGCCAGGACCAGCTTGGCATTCCAGCCTCCAAGTGGGGCACATGCCTGCTGCAACCGACGGGGCACAATGCTGGAGCCACAATTCCCACCCCTCAACTCCCTCAGCAGAATTTAAAACCCATGACCCTGGGCTTCCCCAGTGGCACAGTGGTTGAGAATCTGCCTGCCAATGCAGGGGACACGGGTTCAAGCCCTGGTCCGGGAAGATCCCACATGCTGCGGAGCAACTAAGCCTGTGCACCACAACTACTGAGCCCACGAACCACAACTGCTGAAGCCCCCGCGCCACAACTACTGAGCCCACGCGCCTAGAGCCTGTGCTCTGCAACAAAAGAAGCCACCGCAATGTGAAGCCCGCGCACCGCAACGAAGAGTAGCACCCACTTGCTGCAACTAGAGAAAGCCCAGGCACAGCAACAAGGACCCAATGCAGCCAAAAATAAATAAATAAATTAACAAAACAAAACCAAACCATGATCCCAGCCCAGGCCCAGACCAGGGTGGCCCTCAGAGAACACTAGCAGGAAGAGCTGGAAGGTCTTAGGTGGTGAGAGATGATGCTGGTCAGTGCCGCCGAGGGCCCACGCTGGCAGGCCACCAGCCACCCTCATGTGTCGGGAGAGTCACCAGCAAGCAGAGCAGCACAAAAGCTCAGGTCTCCTGACCGCCACCCCCTGCCTTCCAGGCCAGAGGCCTCTCCAGAAACACCTATTTGGTTCCCTTTAGGAGCAGCATAACTCGAATTAGGACCAGGCTTGTAACAGGTTCACTCCTGCAATGCATTCAGGGGGACGGAGGGAAGGGGAATTAGTTTGAAGTTTCCATGGGAAAAATTTCTAAATGTAGTTATCTTCCTCTTCCCCCTTCCCCACCTCTTTGTAAGTCTAGAGAAGCCATGTTCCTCTCAACCCTGACAGAGTGTGCTTGCTCTCAGGTGCGCCGAGGGCCCAGCAGAAGGACACCCCCATGCTGCTTCCACCTGCAGCAGGAAACACCTTCCTGGGCTTTCTTCCTTACCATGTGACCACTGCAGTTGGATCAGACCTGCCTGCAGACAAACGAACATGGAGGGCGTGCTCTCGCATGCGCCCACGCCCCCAGTGTCTGTCCTGAGAAAATCTGGGACAGAGCCCTGCCCGGGGTCTCCCTGCGTGCCAGGGCTGGCCCTCCAGAGGGGATCAATGTGCCCCTGATAACTGGCCATGACCTGCCTTTGACTTGCTGGAGCATGTTCCGAGGAGACACTTGGAAGCCCCTGCCATGGGGGACCTGCTGCAATGGAGAAAAGAACATATAAATTGTAAGTAAAATAGCTCCTTGTACCACCTCTCCTAGAGATTTGTTTCTGTCACTGACAACGGCCTCCCCGAGAGTGGCATTTGCATTATGAGTCACTTCCTGCCAGTGCTCATCGTGGAGACCCTGGAAACCACCAGACTGCGCCATTTGTTGGCCACACACCTATGGGCAAGGAGACCACCCAAACCAGGCTCGGAGTCCTGGACGAGAGAAAGGTTTCTGTGATGTGAATAGAGCAAGATGTTCCCCTGGCTCTCTCAACCCAGGGCGGCTCAGTCTCCTGGGGATGAGGCAGCAGGAACCACAACAGCTACATGAGTGAGGTCAACATGGGTCTGTGGGGTAGGTAGGGGGCTTCCTACCTTTCTACTAAGGGGTGGGCAGAATTTGGGTGTTACAGGATGGGGAGACAGGAACAGGAAGGGCACTCCCAGAGGGGAGCAAGCTTGAGCAAAGGCGGGGTGTGGTCTGAAGAACACACAGGTGGTTGGAGCAGCAGGCAGGGCGCAGGTGAATTCAGGTAAGGCTGTCAAGGGGTGGGGCCGATCACAGAGGGCTCTGGCCAGTGTTCCAGGGCAACGGGAGCAGAGCTGCTGGAGGAAGGACCAGAGGCCTTTCCCAAGAGCCTGCTGACGGGCTGGGCAGGGAGGCCCTGGGGCAGAAGCATTTGTTTGGTGATGACCAAAGAGGTAAGGGGAGCAGGCGTACAAACTCTCAACTGAGAAACATGTTAAGGCTCCCCACATGGCTCCCAGGCTGCATGCACCCCTCCCTGACAAATGCTAGTGATTATGGGAAGCCAGAAGCCAGGACATAGGAACTAAAAGCTCCTTCCTAATTGCCAGCCAGTGGACTCCCTGATGGCCAGAGGTCCTGCAGCAGGGGAAGAAGGTGGCAGACACCTCCCCTTGGTGAGAAAGGACAGAGGTGGAAGAGCAGCAAAGGCTCAGCTTTCCCCCGAAGTGGGCTGATGGGCAAGCCCACAGGAAGGCTTCTTTCCATGAGGGCCCTGTTAACCTGGGCCAGCTGGAGGCAGAGGTTGGGGACTGTGGAAACAGCCTTTGGGAGCAACTCCTTTGCAAACACCATGCACGTTCACAGCCCCTGAGCAAGGGCAAACTCAGCAGCGCAGCTGCCACCACCCTCCTGGGGTCCCGGAGACACTCAAGTGTCTCGGCAAAGGCCAAGTTATTCATTAATGAGAAAACACCCAATGATCTAAATGACATTTTAAAAACATGCCCCGCAGTCTGGTGGGCCGTGCAGACTGCTGAGGTTAAGGAAGACCCCAGCCTGGGAGGTTGTGCAAGAGCAGGGGCTCTAGAATGGTACCCATATGTGCGTGGAGCCGGAGCCGGTGAACAAATGAACAGGCCACATAAGTGCAGGGACGAGGCGCGCTCCAGTCAGCCCACTCAAAGGCAACTCAGGTAGCACGGTGAGCATCTCTGAGCAGGGAAATGGCTTTGGGGCAACCCTGGCCTAGGTCACAAGGCAGGACTTGCACTGCTTGGGACAGTGGTAGGAGGCACTGACCAGTTTCACGGCCCACCCAGCCTGAGAGACTCGAAGGCCCTCAGAACTGGAGGGCTCACAGGACGACCGCCTTCCGAGTCCTCAAATCAACCCATGGGGGAAGCTGGCAAATGACCGCCACGGAAAGGAAAGATTGTCCCAAGGTCACAGCATCTGTCAGTGGTAGCTGGGGTTCTGGATCAAGGTCCTCCTGAACTCTTGCATTTTTGCCAAGGAGACAGGAGAGGCACTTAGTTTCTAAAACCAGCTCTGAACCCAGTCACCTCTCCCATGCTCCCCTCACAGTTCAGATTTGGCCACGTGCATTCAGACCAGTCACAGCCAGCCTGGGCCTAGGTCTAAGCCCTGGAGGACACCCATGGGAGTGCAGGCAGGGCCCGAGGTACACAGCATCCCAGGGAATCTAGAGACATCTCACCCACCCCCAGACCCTTAAATGTAACTCGCTGCCTAGCCCCGCCTACACACACCCTTCCCCAATCTCCCGCCTTTCTCCCTCCTTCCAACCTCATGTTCTGTCCCACCCTGATAGGTCCCCACCACAGCCAAGCCCACAGCTATTCCCCCCACCCTTGCCTGCCGCCAGCTACCCGCTACACTCTGGAGAACACAGCAGCCTGCTGCACCCTCCTCCTCTTTCTAATCCATCTCCCCTACATCTCTCTCCACCTTATCCATCCACATGGACGGAGGGTGTCCTCTGCTCAAAGCTCTCATTGGTCCCCATACCCTGAGGAACAGCATTCTCCTCAAGGTGCAGCCTCCCAAGGCCTCAGCACTCTCCCTGTAGCCCATCCATACTGGCCTTGTCCAGAATACCCTGACACCGGACCCTCTGTCCCACATCCTGATCTGTCCGTTCTGACTACCCCGAACAAAGCCCACCCTCTGGCCAGTTCTGGACTCCAGCTCAAAGGCTACCTCCTCAAGGCAGCCTTCTGAGGTTCCCAGGCAACAGGCTCTGTCACTCCTCTGGGACCAAGACACAAGCCTGTTGTCATTCCTACTCATCATCAGGCCTCTGTGTCCCTTCCAAGTCCCTCTCAGTGTGGAGACGTCTCCTAGAGCTCTTGTAGGCGTAGCCATGAGCCTGGACTACATCACCTTCATTAACTCTGTGCTAACTTAACTACCACTCTCTCCACCAACTCCAGAAGAGCCAAATTCTTAGAACACTGGTGGCTGGAGAGCAGGAAAGCCAAGGCCTGGACTGGGGTCCTCCCCACAGCCCGCCTGCCTGTTACTGGAGGTACCCCACATTTCTGACCCCGGCCCAGGTTTCCACACCTAGGCCCTGCCCCTGCTCTCACCTCCCTCAGAGCCCACAGGAGGAAGGGGCCTCTGAGGCAGGACTTCAGGGCCTCTCAAAAACAGCTCTGCCCCAAACAGAGCCTGACCGACCTGTTTCATAAAATTAGCGTTGTGCAAGATTGGTGTTATTTCTTCTTTAAATATATGACAAGACCTCATCTTGGCCTGAAGTTTTCTTTGTGAGGTTTTAGGTATGGGGCTCATTAGATTTTCTATTTCCTCCTGAGTCAGTCTTATTATATCGTGTCTTTCAAGGAATATCCATTCATACTGAATTTACTGGCATAAAGTCGCTTATAATATTCCCTTATTATCCTTTTTTTAAAATTTTATTTATTTATTTTTGGCTGCATTGGATCTTCGTTGCTGTGCGCAGGCTTTCCCTAGCTGCAGTGAGCAGGGGCTACTATTCGTTACAGTGCGCGGACTTCTCATTGTGGTGGCTTCTCTTGTTGCAGAGCACGGGCTCTAGGCACACAGGCTCAGTAGTTGTGACACATGGGCTCAGCAGTTGTGGCTCGTGGGCTCTAGAGCCCAGGTTCAGTAGTTGTGGCACACGGGCTTAGCTGCTCCACAGCATGTGGGATCTTCCCGGACCAGGGCTCGAACCTGTGTCCCCTCCATTGGCAGGTGGATTCTTAACCACTGCACCACCAGGGAAGCCCCCCTTATTATCCTTTTAATGTCTGTAGGATCTGTGGTGATATCCACTGATATTGATAATTTGTGTGTTTTCTCTTTCCTTATTAGACCAGCTGAAGGTTTATCAATTTTGGGACATGTCCAGACTTGGTGTTTTTTTTCGTTTTTGTTTTTTTAATTTTTTGGCCACGCCAGGCGGCATGCAGGATCTTAGTTCCCCGACCAGGGATCAAATCCATGCCCCCAGCAGTGGAAGTACGGAGTCTTAACCACTGGAAGTCCCAAGACTTGGTGTTTTAACTCCGTGTTTGCTCCTCAGTCCCCTCTCAGAAGGAGCCCTCACTAGCTGAATGCACCTGCCTCTGGATGGTATACAAAATGGGGGGCGGGGAGATCAATCCATACTTGCTGCCTGAATGTAGGGCGACTACCGGAAGTAGCTCAATTAACCACCAGAAATGTAGAAAAGCAGGGGGAGAAGGGAGGCTGCTGCATCTCCTCCTGCTGACCTCCCCACCCAGGCAAAGACAAGGGTCCCTCTTCCCTTGTACCCCTGGACCCCTTTGTGTGCTGGGTCTGCCTTAGACACAAGGATAAAGGAAACAAGAACCCTGCCCACAAGGAGCTCAAGGAGCAGGTTTAGACAATGGTAACTGTGCCAAGAGTGAGGAGGAAAGCTTCATTCAGTTTTGTATACTTGGAGAATCGCCAAGGAACAGGTGTTGTCAGGGAAGGAGGTTACCCTTCAACTCAACTCTAAATGTCAAATGGGGACTTGCCAAGTGGCTAAAGAAGGCAGAACATTCCTGGGAATGGTACTTGCCTGGCAGACATGAGAGCAGAGCAAGGGCACTGATAAGACCTGTAGGGCAGACCCAGGTGGCTGGCCCACCCAAGACTGCGGGGGTCAGGAGTAGAGGGGGGCTGACAGGGTCTTCCTCCAGTGCTCTGGGTGGGCGGAGGCTGATGCTTGGAAAGGCACTTTGGCAGCCTGGAGAGGGAGTGGTGGGAGGGGACGGAGACTAGAAACCAGGTGAGATGCTCCACTCCCAGCCTGGACCTATCCCTACCTGTTCTTTGTGCGTGTGCGCTGGGGAGGGTGGTTAAGAGTAACTGAGGGCCAGGTGGGTGCCATCAGGGGCAGATGTGCCGAGGCAGGGGCGCTTGCTTTGAGGGGACAAGGAATAAGCCCCTCCCTCATCCGAAGAGGAGCTGCTGCCTGGGGCTCTCCCTTCCAGAAGAAAAAGAGGCAGGAAAGGGTTAACAGACACTTCAACTTCTGGTCTAGGTTCCTCCCACCATGAGACCATTACTGAAGCAGCTGGAGAGCCAACAGAAACTCACAGGTACAGAAACACTTTCCAGTGCCCAGGCAAACATGCCTCATTAGCTCTGAGTATGCCTGGGGTACTGTCCATGGAAACAGCCCTTCTGTTCAACAATCAAGAGAACAGGCTCCAAACCCTAGTTCCCTAAGAAGAGGTGAAACTGGCCCCAGTTTGAGCCTTTCCAGTTCCAACTTGGCCCAGGGTGGGGAAAAGTCAAAGAGACATGGGCACAGATGCCAGGAAGTGGGGAGCAGGAAGGCACTAACAATGCTGAGGGCAAACCTGGCAGGTTTCACAGTATCACCCTGCTGCCCATCCTCAGAGCCAGGGCAGCCCCACATGGGGCAAAGGGACTTCCTGTCGGGTGCAGCTGCAGCCGGAGCTGTGCTCCAAGGGCACTTAGCAGGCAGGGCAGTCACCCAGAGTCTGACTCACCCTGAAGATGCAATGATAAGCCCTGGGCCGAACACCACCACGCCTGGGCACAGAAACTGCATGGCTCTCTACTGCCCAGAGACCAGGGAAGGCGGTGGGGAGGGGAGGTTCCAACAGGCAGCTTGGGCGGCAGGGCCCCTGACTCTGGGCCCTGGCACTCAGTTTGCTGCTGGGATGGCCTGGCCGGTGTGCCCACTGCTCAGTAGGCAGAGAGATCCTTGAAGGCAGATGCTTGTCTTAGCCACCTGTACCCGTGGGCCTGACACCGCCTACAGCAGGCACAGCACAGTGGTTGAGCTCATGGGCTCTGGGTGGGAATGTGTCTGGCAAGCCCGGCTCAATTTCACCTTGCTGTGTGACCTTGGGCAAGCCATTCAATCTGTCTGGCCTGGGTTTCCCCATGTATGAAAACCAGGACTATCATACCAACATCATGGCAATATTACAAGAAAGAAATGACCAGGGAGGAAGGAGGAAGGTCTGTGGCTTGGGTAACAGGACAGCAGACCCTGAGGGGCAGGGAGAATTGGGCCAGGGCAAGAAGGGAAGGGCCGCAGAGAAACCATGAGGCCACAGGCCCAGACTGCTGGCAGCTGCAGAGGTCACGGTAAGTTTTCACTTTGTTTTCACCAGGCTTTCTCTGCAATCCCGAGATGGGCAGTATGATAACATCTGCTCCACGAAGACGACGTCAGAAGACATGTCAGACAATCTGTACAGGGGGAACAGGTCTTCTGATTCCCCGTTCAGTGCTTCACCAAGGATCAGAGAGTTCAGAAGGGGAGGGTGGGCCCAGAGCTGAGAGCCACTGCTCTCCTGTGGGTGTGGACATTCCCTAAAGGCTTGTGAGCGGAGAGAACAAAGCGAACAAAGCTCCCAGGGAGTTGAGGGCTGGGAGAACAGAAAGGGAGCGGGAGATAAGGACTGCAGATAAGAGCCGGAACTAGGTCAGTGGCGATGGGATAGAACAAGGGGGTGCCTGAATGCTGCAAGGGGACAGGAAGAAGTCAGGGACGACTGAGGTCCTGACCCTGACTCACTGGGAGAATGAAGGCGCCTTTAACAAAAAAGGTGGCAGTGCTTAGGCGACAAAGAGAAAGGGTGCGGCAGCTTTCAGGATGACCAAGGTTGAGGCCTAATGCCTGGAGTCTGGCGATGGCCGGTGCAGACAATGGCTGAGGCTCCAGTGCCTGTCAAGGTGTCCTCAGCAGCAGAAAATGGGCCCACTCCTCAGGAGAGGCAGGGCCGGCCCCACCACTGATACCCCATCCCGAGGCCCAGGCAACGGCATGCATGGCCTTGCCCCAGATGACTGCTGACGTCCTGCGTGTGGCAGACTAGTGTGGGGAGGTGGCCCCAAGCCAAGTCGGGTCCTATTCTTGCCACAAGTGCAACTGGGGAACCAGTCGTGCTCAAAGAGGGTGGCAGATAACCCCTCCAGCAGACTATTAGTCAACAAATATTGACTGGCTCCCTCCTGCTAGGTACTCCACACTGGCCGAGGAGAAAAAAAGAACAAGCAGGCACCTAGTGTTCACAGACCAGGGTGGGGACTCAGCCTGGGTCCATGCACAGGATTCCAGAGGTCCATGATCAGACACACACACAGGCCAGGTGTGCAAAGGCTCATTTTTCTGGAGTAAGAATCCACAGCTCTTCAGATTCTCAAGGGGGTGACGACCCAGAGGAGGAAAGGGAAGGTGACAACAGCATGGTGGGGAAGGAAGTTCTTTGGGTGGCACTTGAGGTATCTGGGGAGGCTCTCCAAAGGAAGTACAGTACCACCTGTCTTGCATTTTATTATTTTTATCTTTTTAAATTAATTAATTTATTTTTGGCTGCGTTGGGTCTTCGTTGCTGCATGCAGGCTTTCTCTAGCTGCGGCAAGCAGGGGCTACTCTTCATTGCAGTGCGGGGGCTTCTCATTGCGGTGGCTTCTCTTGTTGCGGAGCATGGGCTCTAGGTGCGCAGGCTTCAGTAGCTGTGGCACATGGGCTTCAGCAGTTGTGGCTCACGGGCTCTAGAGCACAGGCTCAGTAGTTGTGGCGCACGGGCTTAGTTGCTCCGCGGCATGTGGGATCTTCCCCGACCAGGGCCTGAAGCCGTGTCCCCTGTATTGGCAGGTGGATTCTTAACCACTGTGCCACCAGGGAAGCCCTCTGTCTTCATTTTAAAGGCTGAGTGGAAAGAGGGGCTGGGGGATGGGCAGCAGAGGGAACAACTATCACTGTGAGTGTGCACAGGGTTGCTAGGGCCCTTCCACTGCTCCCACATCCTCTGCAGGAAAGCCTTTGGAAGGTCACACTGAGGGCAGAGCAAAGACCAGTCCCCTCCTTTCCTTCATACACAGTCAGCCTGGACCAGTTCCTTTGGGCAGCCAGGCAAGACTCCCAACTCCCGCCCAGACACCTGTAGGGCGCACTGTGGTTTGCAGGAAGCCAGGCAGCAGGACTGGACAGGCCGGAAAATCACTCTCCACTGCTTACCAACGGTGAGACTGTGGGCACCTGCGGGACCTCTCCAAGGCTCTTGTTCCCTCCCCTGTTAAAGTGGGGCTGGTGCTATGTCACAGGGTGTTTGAGGATTAAACAAGCTAACTTGGGGTCCACCATCTGGTACAGGACCCCCCATGACACCCATTATGGGAAACAACCTGCTGGCATCCTGGGGTGTTCCGAGTCCTGCCATCCATCAGCAGTGAGCCTAACTCTTGCTGCATCCTCCTGGGGAACCAGATGTTCCCTCTCCTTCCCCCGCCGCCACCTGCTTGCCTGACCCCTCAGTATCCTTTTCTGATAGTGCTTCTTTATTTTCTGCCAAGTTTCTGTAAATGACAAATTTTAATTTTTAAAATTGAGACTCAAATTAAGAACGACCTGTCTGACTCCTTCAGGGGCCCCAGGCTGGAAGAGCAGATACCACATCTGTGAGGCTTTCCTACAGAAACCTTGTTCTGCACCCACCACAAAACTCCACGGCAGCTGAAAGATGGTTGGTGGGTTACAGCACTTTCCCCTGGCTGTGCGGGCTGAAAGTTACACCCCGTTTTAGCAGAGGGCATTCTTCCCAGGCAGGCCCTCTAATGATAACTGTCCCAGACATTCGATTTTACCTGGAGTTGCCTACAAGAGATTTTGTTTATCACCTGTCTTCCTGCCTAGATTCAAGCTTCAAGAAGCCTGTCCATCACTGTTCCCCAGCACCTGGCACATGACAGCAGGGTAACAATAGCCAGTGAATGAATTGACAAGTCGGGGGTAGGCAGGATGCACATGCTAATTCCCCCGCTTACAGATGAGGTTCTCCTCCCCAAGTTGGTTGTCTGAGCCTCCAAACAGCGCTCGTGCCTCAGACATCACTGGGCTTGTGATGTCGGACCCTACACTCTTTCCGTCAGTTTGAGGAGACAGACAACTGGAAGCCCACTTCCCTGCCTCTACACACACAGTTCCTTTTACCAACACATCCGCTTGTTCACCGCTAAGCTGTCTGTTCTATCCTCCCCTCTGACAATTACCCGCGCCTCTGCTTCTTTCCCAGAGAATGAGGGCAAAAATCTCAACCGTGCCCACTCCCTAAGAGAGTGGTAAGAATCAAATCTGACTAGGTTCCATAAAATTAGAAGACTTCCCAATAAAAGGTGAGCTCTGGGGAGGGCTGGACCCAATTGTTATTCAACTCTGTTCTACTGTATTTCCTACAACAGCAGCTGTAACAGTATGCCAGGCAATTGATTATTCAATTAATTGAAATAACATTTAAATTAATCAGCATAAAAATTTAATAAGGTCAATACCGCTTTCTCCTTTCACAGATAAAACTGGAGGCCCAATGCTGTTACTATTAAGTAACCCACCCAGAGTCACACTGCTTGGGGTTGCCAGCGCCCAAAGGGTGGCATGGGCCCCATGCCTAAGTGGCTCCCCCACAAAGCCCAGCCCTCTGCTCTGATCCTACTCCCACCCACCTCAAATACACAGGTGGTCTCACTGGCATCCAATGGCACTCAGCATCACATTACAGGGCTGATATCTCTTCCCGGTGACATTTCAGAGAGACATGACCAAACCATCAGGAGCCCCACATACAGACATTTCTGGGCCAGGAACTCCAATCCCAGGAAAGCACCAAAGGAGACAAAAGAGCAATGTATGTAGAGGCAGTCACAGCTGTGTTTCTCATAACAGGCAGAAGTGGGGCCAGGAGGGAGATGTGACCTGCCGGACACAGTGAGGCAGGCCAGCTGCTTGCTGAAGTAGCAACCTGATGGGCATCACCGTGAGATAGAATAGGACTATGAGGGGTGTGGAGCCCACACACGTAACCATGAGTGAGACCACGGCAACACCTGACGCAGAATGGTCACAGACTTCACAGGCTCACACAGCAGGGCTGTGGGCAGTGCTTCTTCCGTTTCCTTTAATTCTGTTGTCAAAATGACTTAATAACAAAATGATTTAAAAACAAGAGTGACACGAGGAACCCAGCTGCCTGTGGCTCACTGCTTGACTGTACTCACACCATAAACAGACTCTCCTGACCTTCACCTGGCTCAACAGGAAAGCAGGAAACCATGGGTGGCCCTCAGGCCCAACACAGTCCAGTCAATCTTTAATGACCTTTCTCAAGCTTAAAAAAAAAAAAAGCAAAAACTAAAAACCCAGCATTGGTGGGGAAAGAAGAGGACAGACTGAGGCCTGCACACACCAGCGTCCCTGTGCGCCCAGGGACATGCCCCGCAGTCACACTACAGGCCGAGGGGCCTCCAATCAGGCCAAACATCTCCTGCTGAATAATCAGCGTGAAAATTTCCGTTAAGAACTTAACTGATGGCAAATGATGAGGTTACCTCCCCTCCCCTCCCCCTGCCCCACCATTTCCCTTTAGTGGAAGGAGGGGGAAAACGTCTCCCCTGCCATAAAGCAGAACTCACAACCACCAGGACTTCCTCACCATGCTAGACTCACAGCTGAAACAAGAGCAAGCGAATCCCAATGGCAAATGATAAGGTCCCTGAAGCTCCCCTGCCCTGGTATGGGACAGCCTCACATGGCACTGCGGGGGGAGCTGGCCTGGAGCCCCCTCCCTATCGCATCACAGGGGACAGCCAGAGTCACCAGGCACGGGGAATGGGGGGCCCAGACAATCAGCTGTGGGGAATGGAAGAGCCACCCGGAAGCTCAGGTCCTGAGGACACGCCGCTGGTGTCTGACCCTCTTCAGATCCACAGGGCTGAAGAGCACACAGGCCTCCCCCTTGCACCTGAACTCTGGCTGGTGGGCGGGATTCTGAGGCGGAGTCCCGAAGGGAGGTCCCAGGGAGCCTATCTCCTGTGTGTTCACCATCCCTGGATCCAGTGGAAGCAGCAAGCAAGGGTCTGAAAACCCCAGTGAATGGCCCCTGAAATGACACCCTTCCACACGCCCCACACACACCTAAGCACATGTGACTGTTCACACCGATGCTGGGTGCCCCCAAGTGGTTCCCCAACAGCCACCAACAGGACAACATCAGGGCTCCTGTTACCAACATCACGCGGCTGGCTTATTAAAAGCCTGTGATCGACTAACATGTGCAGCTCTTCTCCACGTGGACAGGTGTCAAAGCAACCCCAGTCCATGCCTGAACAACAGATTTTGGAAACTTAACTGTCTTAGTAGACTTCACACACAGTGAAGTTGATCTTGCTGACATGGCTGCTGCCTGCAGACGTTTAAATAAGCCCCTGAACTCCTCCCAAAGGGCAGGTCTGCTTTTCCTTCAGAAAAATCTCAGCCCAACCAACTCCCAAGTCCATGTGCCTGCCACATTGCTTCATTTCTTCATTCGAATGTTTACAGAGTGCCTCTGGGTCTTGTCATCTGGCAGACAGAAAGGTGACTAAGATGTGATTGCTGTCCTCAGGGACTTGAGGGGCAGGTGAACGGGGAAGCAGACAGGTGAACGGAGAGTCCCCACACAGCGAGGCCGTGAATTCCTGGGTGCTAGGGGAATGCAGAGTGACTAACAGCTGAGGGGAAGACAAAACCTCAGCTCACCTGGAGGAACACTCAAGGCAGAGCGGGCATGGCAGGGAGCGCCGGAGTTACTGGAAGGAGTGGGTGTACTGAGGCTGGGCCTTGTGTCCATGGAGAGGGCAGAGACCCCCAAGGTGCACCTGGAGGAGGGACCCAGCATAGGAAGGCCTGCCCCATGGGCTACAGACTTTATCCCATGAGCACTGAGAAGCCAGTGAAAGGACAGGCAAGGAGGTCGCAAAAATGTGCTGAGAGTGTTATTTATAAAGAACATTCAGAAAGGGCGAGAAAGTGCAGGGCTCACTGGTTGAGGCCACTGGAAAAACAAGCCACATATGGGTTCAAAAAGCCACCTCCTTACCCCAAGGATGGCAGATGGCAGCTGCCTCTGAGCCTGTCTGGAGGGATAGACTCTTCCAGCTGCACGGTACCATGCTGTGCTTGCAAAGCTGCCCACACTTCACTCAGGCACACAGGGCCTCTCGTCCCCACAACTACCCTGGGATCAGGCGTTATCATCCCGCCCAAACGACAAGGTTCGTAACAACTAAGGAACTTACTCAACGGTTCACAGCTAATAAAAGACAGGTCAGCATTTAAACTGAAGTTCCTGATTGCATCATGCTTCCAAAACTCAAATAAATAGCCTCAAAGCTTGGGTGTGCTTTCTGCACAGTAGCCAGAGAAGTGTGACCATGTCCATTACCAAGTGAGAAAAGTAACAAAACCATAAACTGTTAGGGCTGCAAAGACCTCAGATATCATCCGGTACAACATGAACTAGATCCAGTGGCCCAGGGAGGGTGTTAGAAATCAAACTGACCACATCAGAATCTTCCACTGTAAGACCCAGGAATCTGAATGTTTCAAGAGCCTGCCCACTCCCAGGTCATGATTCTACCACATGGCCCGATTGAGGAGCTTCTGAGTCAGACCACATCCCTCCTCTCAAAGAGGCTGACCCACGGGAGGAAGTGACCTGTATGATGCCACCCCAAGCTGCCTGAGTGCCTACTGTGGTCACCAGGGTGGGTGGGCTCTGGATCAGAGCAGGCAGGATGAGAAGAAACACAGAAATCTCTCATACAACACAGACGTCCTGAGCGCCACAAGAGACCCAAGTAAAGTACAGGACAAGAAGGGCAAGAGCTAGGGCTAAACTAGACCTCAGGTCTCTGGACTTCAATTTGACTGGTATGTTGTCTATTTTACCATGTTGCCTGGAGCCATGGAGGAAGGTGACTGGAACTTCAATTCCCAAGTCATTCTATGGGCTGCCCAATGCCCACGCCCCTCCCTTACTTGGGAAGGCTCCACGTGGAGCCTCCAGGGAAGAAGAGCCAGCTGCAGCCTATAAAGTGCCCCCCACTCACTGTCCCAGCTGTGGGGAGGCGCCAGCAGCACAGACTTCTCTCTGGCGGCATCAGTAGCAAGCAAGCTGCAGTGTCTAGTACTTGAGAGCAAGCCATTTTCCTGTGAAATGCTGGGCTTCTTTCTGACTGCGAACCTCCAAGGTAGGCTCTGCTCTCTCTTTTTTCAAAAATGAACAAACAAACCAGTCAGAGTAGATTTCTGTTGCTTGCAACTAAGTACCCTAGCTTCATGTGACCACTTACAGCAATAGCCTAACAATAATTATGGGCATCACTTTAAGCATTCCAAGTTTCTTAAATTCCCTGACTCATCTGATCCACAGGGAGACCCTGGATGCAAGCAAGGCAAAGGTTCTGATGCCTAGCTTGCAAATGGAGAAGCTGGGCTCAGGATGTAAAGTGTTCTGTGGACTGGGTCCCAGCATTCCCCCAAGTCCAACACAAAGGCCAATGGGTGATGCAGGCAAGCCAAGGTGCTCACCTGGCCTGGGGTTCCTCTCACCGTCCTTCCATCCCAAGCTGGAGCTGAGCTTGAAATGTGCAGGGTCCCAACACTGGCACCCCAGTTCAAAAAGCAAATTCTTTACAAGTCAATTCCCAGGCAAGTCAGAGGTTTACAGAGCAACAAAGTGCGCTGAAGCTCCTAGGAGACTAGAAGCTATTTTAACCTCTGATCAGCTGCTTCTCAGAGTGTCACAGTCTGAGAAGTAAAGGTAAGACAGCTGTGTCCTCGCTGGTGTGATCTCCAAGTGATAAAAATCCTAATTAAACCAAATTTAAACTACAAGCCAGAATTGGCACATTTATTTGTTGCGGAAAATATCGCTTAAACAAGGTCTTTCGGTCTTCACCTACACATATTTCCTCTGGAAGCAAAGCCTTTTTTTCTTTTTAACCACGTGCTGGGCTAAAAGGTTGAGAAGGCAGAAGCACACAAGGAAGCTGTGCTGTGGGACTACGCTGAGTTCTTGAGCTTCTCAGAGCTGCACTCTCCAAAACTGCAGAGGGGCGTTAAATGAGGGAGCGTATGTGATGTGTGCAGCTCTGTGCTATGGCCGCACCGAGAAGTCCTCGATCAGTAGGCGCCAACACGGTGATGACTGACGGTGGGGCCGGATGCTCTCACCTGCACCGTCCGTGTGAGGCCCCGAAATTCTACCGCCCAAGTGAGGCCTGCTCCCCCCACCCCATCCCTGAAAGGGGTCATATGACAGATCCCCACACGCATGCCTCTCCCCTCCCCTCACTTCATCTAGAGGAGGACTGATCCCTTGCCCTTGAGCTGACCTCACTTTAGAAGGGCAGATCCATCCCGTGTGCAGAGGACATGAGTCCAGGTCAGGAAAGCTAGTCACAGTGGGAGGGTGAACTGAGGCAGGAGCTTCTCCTCAAAGTCAGACACCTCCACACGTGCCAGTTGTGCTCCAGCCCCTCACCTTCTCCCAGGCCTCCAGACTGCCTTCCACTCAATCCCTCCTCAAGTGTTTTCTCAGCACCTCTGCTGGGTCAGTTATGCTGCCTGGGGCACAAAGCCAACCAATAAGACACAGCGGGGAAAGCAATTCACACTGGGCTCAGGACTCCCTCCTCCACGCAGCCCACACCCTGCTGCAAGCCCTCCCTCCAGGAGGCTCACAGCTCTCTCAGACACCCCTCCCGTCCCTCCGCAATGCACAGCAGTACGCAGTATTATAACTGGTGTGCGCGGGTCTGTCACCCCACTGGGCCCAGCCTCACTGATATCGGTCCCCAAGCTCTTCACAAGCCCAGCACACAGCCGGCGCTCCTCAGTAAGAGGAAGGACAGCGGTTGCAAAGAAGGGCTTGGAAACTTACGCCTCGCCCCAAAGAGCCCAGGCCTCAAGCCCCACTCTCTAAGGAGTCATGGACTCCTGGACCCGGGGCAGGAAAGTCCTGCTCTCACCAAAGGACTGCCTCTCCCAGCTATCAAACACACAGGTGCTTCTTCTTTAGGATTCAAACTGCCCTGCCAGAACTGGAGTGTGGCCCTGCCCTGAACACAGGGTGTGGGGGGGAGAGGGAGTGCCATCCTTGAAAGGACAAATGTTTTCTGCTCCAGCCATTCACATTTTCTCTAGACAGAGCAGCTCTTGAGAGCCCTGAATCAAAACAGCCCTGGAGTGTGGATTTTACTGGCCACGGGGCCTCATTACCACAGCAACTGTTTTTCCTCTTGGAATTCTTTCAAGAGTACAAGCTGTTGCTTCCCTCAAAAACAAAACCGGGGAGAAGCCAGGGCACCGAGGAGTAAGGGAAGGCCCTGAAAGAAGGAGGGCCAGACGTGACCAAGCCACAGCAAGCTCTGCCTTGGGGTCTCCCAGATCTCTGCAATGGCTTAGCAACTAGAAATGGCGAGTCCCTCCCAGCTGTTTAGGGTTGTATGTGTTGGGGGGTGGAGAGGAGACAGTGTTGAGGGTGTGGGGTATGGTTCATGTGTGTGTTTTGGGGAGTTATAGGATGTGTAGAGGTGTGGGATGGAGGTACTGAGGGTTGAGAATGCAGTGGGAGTGGGTGTAGTCTGGCGGGTTGCTGTGTGGGGTACGTGGGGAGGGGCTGGGGAAGTGTGAGGAGATGTGGGATACGATGATGTAAGGGAGTGAGCGGGGGTTGGAGGATGTGTGTGTGTGGGTGCTTCCCTGGTGGCACCGTGGTTAAGAATCCGCCTGCCGATGCAGGGGACACGGGTTCGAGCCCTGGTCCTGGAAGATCCCACGTGCCGCGGAGCAACTAAGCCCATGAGCCACAACTACTGAAGCCCGCAAGCCTAGAGCCCATGCTCTGCAACAAGAGAAGCCACCACAATGAGAAGCCTGCACACCACAACGAAGAGTAGCCCCCGCTCACCACAACTAGAGAAAGACAGCGCAGAGCAATTAAGACCCAATGCAGCCAAAAACAAATAAGTTAAAAAAAAAAAACGAACACGGGGGAAAGTTGGGGAGGGATAAATGGGGAGATTGGGATTGACAAATACACGTTAATATATATAAAATAGGTAACTAAGAAGAACCTACTGTATAGCACAGGGAACTCTACTCAATACTCTGTAATGCCCTACCTGGGAAAAGAATCTAAAAAAGAGTGGACACATGTATATGTATAACTGATCAGTTATATGTATAACTGATTCACTTTGCTGTACACCTGAAACTAACACATCATTGTAAATCAATTATACTCCAATAAAAATTTTAAAAATAATAACAAAGAACACAAACTGCATTTCAATTCTGTATTACAATACTTAGTACTATGGAGCAACCACATCCCGGTCCAAGTGTTAGCAGGAGTGAATTTAAAACATACAGCCCGAGTTTGAAACAGCTGACCTAGAAGCAACTGTTCGAGGCAACTCATATTTCTAGTCAGAACACCCCAGTCAGTTGGTCCAGAACATGGAGAGAGTGGATGGCAAGTCCAAGCAGCTTTGGGGAGCCAGGCTCAGCAGGTCCCTGCCCTCTGTGTGAGTCCGTGGTCTGGTGCACAAAGCCAAGGGGCTCAGAGTCATGGGACAAAGAACACCCAGGACAACTGCAATGGCATGAAATATCTAAATGCTTTGTTAAAATAAGTTTGAGTTGTCCCTGCCCCAAGGAGCTGCCTGTCTACTGAGGGGCTGGCATGAACTGGGACTCAGTAACATTCAAAACAAAAAAAAATTAGTTACTACTATTATTATTATAGTAACTACAACTATTATCAAGATGTGGGAGGTTAGCAGTACGGCTTATCAAGGACACTGCATGCCAACCATTCACAAGGAAACAGTCTTCTTTCTAAAAAAACAAATGCCAAATAATAAGTAGTGCTGAGTCACTGATACCCATATGGGGGAAAAATCTTGACCTCTATCTCACACCATGTAAAAATAAATAAATTCCAGATGGACTGGCAATCTAAAGGTGAAAGGTAAAACAGTAAAACTTCTAGAATATAACATAAGAGAACATCATCATGACCCAGAGTATGCAACCATATTCTTAAATAGGCCATAGAAGGTATTAGGGGGAAAAATGGATAAACTGGCCTACATTAAATGAAGAACTTCTGTTCATCAAAGAATGCAATTAAAAGCAAGAAAAGTGAAGGCCCAGAGGCGGTAGAAGAGACAGTTGCAGCACCATATAGAACAAAGGACTCACCCAGGATTGGAATAAAGAACTCCTAAAAATCAAGAGGAAAAAGTATCAGGCAATCCAATAAAAGGCCTGAACAGGTACTTCATATAAACATATGAAAAGATACAGAACTCTATTAGTTAGGAAGAAAATGCAAATTTAAACCACAAAAGTGCTAGAGAGAACCCTCATATACACCACTGGTGGGAGTGTAAAATGGTACAGGCGTTTTGGAAAACTGTTAGGCAGTATCTACCCTATATATGCCCTATGACCTAGCAATTCTACTCACAGGCATACACCCAGCAGACACATGTACATAGATTCACCAAGACATGCACAAGATTGGGTACAGCAGCATAATCCATAATAGCCCCGCCCTGAAAATCTAGAGTGGAATGGATAAAATGCGGTGTATTCAAACAATGGGACACTGTACAGCAATAAGAATGAAGTAATGCCACACTCAGTAAAATAGCCCACACACATAATGATGAATGAAAGAAGCCAGATACAAGAGTATGTGCTGTATGATCCATTTACATAAGGTTCAAAAGTAAGAAAAGCCAAACTCTGGTGTTAAAAGTCCCAAGGGATTGATTACTCTGGAGATGTAAGCACCTGGGTGGGGGCAGGAGGGGGATTCTGGAATGCTGCCACGTTTCTTGATCTGAGTTACTGATTACATGGGTGTATTCACTTAGTGAAAATAACGGAGCTGATCTGTGTACTTTATGTATAATATACTTCAATTAAGAGTTGTTTTTTTAAAATTTTTAGTGCCATTTCATTGCTGTTAAAACAGAAAAACTGACATCCATTTAGAAACCAAAAATAAATCATTAAAACCTAAAGTGGGGGCTAATTCTGTCTAGATGACAGTAAGAAGTAAGTTCTCCAAAGAGAAGAATATCTCGGGGCCCCCAAGCACACCAAGAAGACAGCTACCTGGACACCAAGAGGGAAGCACACTCCCTCACACCCTCCTGACTCTAGGAGACAAGCGAATACAACTGAGGGATTCACCATCAAGGTCACACAAATTCTTTTGTTGCAAAAGCTAACAGAACGATTACACCCCAGCTTGAATTTCAAGATTCCTTTGCTTTCCAATTCCTGTCCCCCATCAGTGGGGCCTTGAGAACACCTGGTTACATCTTGTAATGCCACAGAAGTCACCCGAAAGGGAAACTGAGGCCTGAATAACTGCATCAGTGCAGTGAAGGAGCAAGAAAGAGGGATCTTGTCTTCTGGCTTCCTGTCCAGGGTCTCTTCTGCTACATGAGGCTGCCTCAGCCACCGCAGGTGAGCTAAACCATAAAGGAGCCAGACAGCTGTGCATCTACCTCGGGAAGCCCTACCCTCCCGGGAAACTTAGAAAGAGGTGCACCCTTTGCCCAGCTCAGTAGCTTCTCCCCACATTAGCAGAGCAAGCTGAGGGAAGGTCTCATTCTCTTCCCTGCAGCCCATGGCAAAGCCCCTCCCTGCACAGCTCCAAGGGGGAGGCTGCACCAGTTCCACCCCATCGGGAGGGCTCCAAGGGACTCAGCCATGAGGTGGTGGGCTCCTCTGTGCCCATCTCCAGGGGGGCAGTCCTGTGTGACGTTGTACAGCCCCTGACCCTCTCTGGGTCTCCACTGTCACATCTGTAAAGTAAAGGTAGAACAAGAGTACAGCAGAAAGAATAAACGCACATACACACTTCTCATTTCTCAACACCTTTCTGCACCCACCACCCCACTTCATCTTCATCCTGGAGGGCCGGGGTTACCGTGGCCGGCTGAAGAAGTGTAAGCTCAGGAACACGAGGAGATTTACCTATTGGTCTCAGAGTTAGCAGAGTAGCAGGCAAGGTGGCAAATGCAATCTGCCTAGGCAACCCTGGTGCAGGGAACCTCAGAGAAGCCACCAGCCTGACTCAGAGGCAGCACTCAGTTCAAATGGAGGCAGCCCTTGGGGCCTGCCCACCCACAGGGATGGGTAAGGGCAAAAGAGAAGGAAGCGGGCTTCCCTGGTGGCGCAGTGGTTGAGGGTCTGCCTGCCAATGCAGGGGACACGGGTTCGTGCCCCGGTCCGGGAAGATCCCACATGCCGCGGAGCGGCTGGGCCTGTGAACCATGGCCGCTGAGCCTGCGCGTCCGGAGCCTGTGCTCCACAACGGGAGAGACCACAACAGTGAGAGGCCCGTGTACCGCAAAAAAAAAAAAAAAAAAAAAAAAAAGAGAGAAGGAAGCAGGAAGGCCGCCTGCTCCACAACACAGGGCCAGCCCAGAGAGCCAAGCCACAGGGGCACTGCCTCAGCCTGTGCTACCTCTCCTGAGAGACCAGTGAGTCTTACCGCTGGGGTCCGGTGAGGCCTTGCTACAGTGGAAAGGAGGCCCAATTCACAGTGAGGCTGTGGTTGCCATGCTGCACCCCTATCCAGCCGGCCTGGACCCCACTGGCACCCTCCCCTCCCACACACACTTCCCTGAAACAGCTGGACTGAGCTCGCCTGTCACCTCGTCCTGCCCAAAGCCATTCCATCCTCACCTGGCTTCCCCCAGCCCCACTGCCCCCTCCCCCTAAGTTTCCTCCACCAACTCCTCCGAAACGCCCGCAGGGTGAGCCTCAGGGCACTGATGGTGCCCCCAGTTCTCCCCCTTTGCTGTCTAGGCTCTGAACCCAGGGGCCCTCACCTAGACCTACAGCTTCAAATCCTACTACACAAGCACCTCTCAACAGTCCAGATGCCTGCCTGCCAGTCTCTCTGCACTTAGATGTCTAATAGTCGTCTCAGGCCTAAAGTGACCTAAACTGGACTCCTGATTTCCCCTTCAAGACCACTGTCCCCTGGACTTATCTCAGGAACAGGCCCCGCCATCCACTCAGCTCACTCACCCCACAGCCCATCTGTCAGGACGTCCCAGAACCCTGTCCGACGGCCACTGCCTCACACCTGGCCTAATGCAGCAGCCTCCTACAGCCACACACTGTCAGGGCAGGGCACTGGTGCTCGCTCAGGCCTCCAGTGGCTCCCTATCACCCTCAGAGGGAGGTCCAGCCCCTGCGGCCCCAGCCTCCCAGGGCCTCTCTACTCTCATGCCCACCCTACGCCCCCAACCTTTGACTCTACTCCTGCCACACAGGGATTCTTTCTGCCACTGAAACAAGCCAAGCTCCACCTGCTCTTCCCTAGATCTTGGCATCCCATCCCTCCCCGCTCCCCACCCCTCACTCCTACCCCCTCTATCTCAAATCTCCCACTCAAAGAGATCTTCCCAACCGAAGGCGGCTGTGCAGCTCGCGCGCACAACACACCCACCCACCCACCCACCCACCCCAACACCCCCATCCTAGCCCTCACAAGTTATCTTCCCTGTTTACGTGTTATCTTCCCTGTTTACGTGTCCTTTACTAACCACCCACTCCTCCCATGGAAGCCCCTGGAGGCAGGGAGGCAGTCTTATTCACAGGCTGGATCCCCAGGGCCTGGCACACAGCTGGTGCTCAATAATACTTGTTTGGTAGCTGTCTGCAGAGTTCCTGCAGTCAGAAAGGGCAGCTAATGCTCCAGGGAAAGGAGATGTTCTACTTCCTTTGGTCAAGGGAGAATGTCAGGGGAGTGATCAGAGATTTCCAGAAAAATGCTGTATCAGAATCATCTGGGGAACCTTAAAAATGCTTTGATTCTAAGATCCTGACAGGAGGTTTGGGATGGGGCCAGAGAAGAGATTGCAAATTGTCTCCCCAGGTGATCCTGATGTACTGGTAGGTCTGAGGACCTCTGACTGAACCAACATCTTTATTTCACAAATGAACAAGTCAGGGCCCTCCAAGGGGATGACTGAATCCAAAGTTTCAACACTGGTTCATCAACAGGTATCTGTGTTGGGAGCCCAAACCTCCCACCCACAAGGTTCTCTCTCTCACTGGCTCTAAGACCTTAGGGTCTGAGCAGAGGTGGGGAAGAGGTCAGTCCTTAAGATGAATGGGAACTGCAAACCTCGTCAAGGTTGCAGCTCTGCAAATCCACTTTGTTAATCTAACATTTGGCACTAAAAATGAATTCCACCTTCAAGGAATTAGGGCTAGGCTGAGTAAAGCCAGGGTACCAGGAGGATGTCCTCTTTGCTTCCATCGGAAACAGAGTGGGCTCCACCCACTGTCACTCAGCAGAGAGGGCTGGAGGACCACTTGACTTCCCTGCTTTCAAGAGGGCAGAGGATAAAGGACAGACACTCATGTTTATAAAAGGCCCATGGGCAAGATCTTGAGCTGGACACTTCTTGGACCTCTTTCTCTGGGCTCCTAGCTACTGAAGAGGTCAGAAGCCATGTCTAGGATAGGGAGGCTCAGAGTTTTGAAGATCTGCTTCTATCCCAAAGATGTGATGAATGGAGCTGAGATTTGAACCACATTACCTGGTTCCAAAGCAGATGCTCTCCGCTAAGCCAGGCAGCTCCCACCAGGCAGCCTGATGGCAGTTTCTGTGTGTGATGGGAAGGAGACCCCTTCCTGGGGACCGCTTGTTCCCAAGCACCTGGGGTTGAGGAGTGGAGAGGGATACAGGGCCAGGGCCTAAGGGACCATCCAGGATTGGCAACACGGCAACGCATAGGCACAAGAGGTCCCTTCAGCCTCAGGTTTCCTTGTTTATTAAATAGGGAGAAACCAACACCTACCTGAAGGGGCTGCTTTGGGGACTGAACAAGTCACGAGATCCCGTCACAAACGGCCGTATAAATGTTGTGACTGCCCACCTGCAAAAGGCTGTCAACCCAAGAGGCAGTCAGTCACCTCCTCAAGTGACTTAGCAATCAGGCTGCTGGGCATGGGGTGTGGCCACATGGGGTGGGGACAGAGACAACTTCCTGAGAGGTGATCAGGACATAGACACGTCAGACTCCCCCCAGCTCCCTGGGCTCTCCTCCACCGCCCCCCTCTGCCCTACTCTGCCCACCCCCCCCACCCCCGCCCCAACTTGCTAGCCCTTCCCTCCAGCTCCCTCTTCTGCCCCTATCTGGCCAGGACATTCCCCGGCGCACCAAAGTCAGAAAGTTTCAACGTGCTCCCCCTTTGCCTTGGCACTGCTCCCACTCTCCACACGCACATTCCTTGAGTGTGAAGACCACAACTGTACCGCTGAACGGTCAGCATTTAACTGCACCGGATGCACACACAGAAGGTCAGGGATATGCATGTGCTGGAGACACCAGCCACGAAGACTGGCAACTTCAAAGCCCTCTGCCCCAACTCTAGGCCCCCCAAGACCTGGCTCTGTGGTGCAATGGGTAGCACATTGGACTTTTAGGCCCCCCAGGCTGATCTGATGGTCCCCTGGGTGGTTTCCACCTGCCCTCTCCCTCTTACCTCTCAATAAATGGGAGTTAGGTAGAGACACGGTCTCTTATGAGATGGACTAGAGGAAGCAAGTCCTCCAGAGATGCACTATCCTATAAGACAGCCATAAGTCAAGTGTAGCTGTTCAAATGTAAGCTAATTAAAATGGAATAAAATTAATGTCCTGTTAGCCACATTTCAAGGGCTCAAGAGCCACATGTGGCTTGTGGCTATGGTACTGGACAGCACAGATTAGATGTAGAACACTGAACAGTGCTGCTCTGGTCTCTAGAGCCAGGTGAAAAACAGGAACTGCTGTTGAACCTGAAAGCTGACAGCCAGACCTTGGCCCCGAGATCACACCCAACCCCTGAGGGGCTGGCCAGGCCGACAACCAGTCTCCCTGTCTCAGGGCAGAAAGAGACAGCCCAATCCAGGCCAAATGTCGGTAGAGCCAACAGCCAAGGGGCAAGTGTTTGTGCCAAGTGAATCACCTTCAGAAGCCACCATTTGGCTGCTGAGGAAGAGGTCAGAAAAGAAAGTGGCCTCACAGTGCCCTGCTGGATGGCATGGTAGAGAGATGCCTCAGAACTTCACCTACAGCCTTGAACTATTCACCTACTCACCCAGCTTGGAACTTCTGGATGAGCATCAAGAAATGAGGTTCAAATACTGCAGTACAGAAATATGTGCCCGGGCAAGCTGGCTGCCCTTGCAGCTGCAAGCCCTGGCTCCTGCAGAACTTGGCCACCAAAGCACCCAGCAGCACTTTCAGACCTCATCCCTGCCCCAATCCCTGCCAACTGCTTGCTGTCAAACCCTCTGGAGCATCCCCCACTCTCCCTTCTGTGCCCCTGAATGTTCCCATCTCTGAACTGCTCCCCTGGAACATTCCTCTCCAGCTACTTTAATACTCCCTTCCCAGTCCCATCCACCACAACTCAGCCCATGTTCCACTCTGCCTTCCCATGAAGCCTCCCTGGACCCAGCTTGGCTTTCCCAGGAAATGAACCCCAGGAGCACAGTCGAACATCGTATGTGGTCTTTCCACCTGTCAACCTGGGTTGGCTGACCTACAGTATGCTGCTACAAGCAGGGCTGTCCCTGCATAAAAGCCCCCTCTAGCAGGGGGTCTAGCAGGGGGTCTTGCTTGGGCTGGAATCCAGGAGAGTCACTTATGTTCCATAACCTTGGGCACCTGAACCTCTTCTTGTCTTGCCCCCTCTCAAATCAGTTGCATCAGGTGGGGTAGCAAGGACGCACTTTGGAAAACTGCTAAGCTGCACAACCACGATGGAGCTTTACTGCTGAATAATACACAGAAACTTCATGACTATAATTTTGAGTCCATCTGTCACAATCTCAGCACTGATTCCTCCACACTACACTAAATTATAAGTTTATAGTCTTGTGGGGGAAGAAAGTAAGATAACACCATGAGGAAAATCAACCTCATGCCCGAAACCCTGACGCCTCCTGCAAAACCATGTGCACAGAAGGTATCAACGAAGGACCTGCACAGAGTCTAGGGGGCCAGCAGGGAGCCACCCCATGGGGCAGACAGGCACTCTCCATCAACAGGGGCAGGCTGAGGCAGCGCTCGACCCTGGAGTCTGTCCCACAGAGGCCTCGTCCTAACACCAGAAGACTGAACTAAAAGTGGGGCACCACTTCCTCCCTGAGGGAGGAGACCACTTGCTTCCTATCTGCCGGCAGTAGGCAGGCCGTACTTCCTCCGCACTCACAGGTCCCACGAGAAATAACTGTGGACTGAAAAATTAACTCAGACTTTAGACCCTTGACTGTCTTTTCCCCAGGCATCTACCCCAAAAGTAACGTCACTCAAGAACTGTGGAGAGGGCTTCCCTGGCGGTGCAGTGGTTGGAAGTCCACCTGCTGATGCAGGGGACACGGGTTTGTGCCCCGGTCCGGGAAGATCCCATATGCCGTGGAGCAGCTGGGCCCATGAGCCATGGCCGCTGAGCCTGCGCAGCTCCGCAAAGGGAGAGGCCACAACAATGAGAGGCCCACGTACCGCAGAAAAAAAAAAGAACTGTGGAGATTACATATGACACTAAAAACACAGGTAACAGAAGGTAAGAAAAGATAATTTGGACTTTATCAAGATTTTAAAAACTTTCGTGCATCAAAAGACACTACGAAGAGAGAGAAAAGACAACCCACAGAATGAGAGAAAATATTTGCAAATCCCATACCTGATAATGGTTTAATATCCAGCGCATATAAAAAAATCAACAACTCAACAACAGAAAGACAAGCCACCCAATTAAAAAATGGGCAGAGGACATGAGTAGATATTTCTCCAGAGAACATATACAAATGGCAAATAAGAACATAAAAAGATACTCAACAGCAATAATCATTAGGGAAATGCTAATCAAAACCACAATAGTGGACTTCCCTGGTGGCGCAGTGGTTAAGAATCTGCCTGCCAATGTAGGGGACATGGGTTCGATCCCTGGTCCGGGAAGATCCCACATGCTACGGAGCAACTAAGCCCATGCACCACAACTACTGAGCCCGCGTGCCACAACTACTGAAGCCTTCATGCCTAGAGCCCGTGCTCCACAACAAGAAAAGCCACCACAATGAGAAGCCCGTGCACCACAACGAAGAGTAGCCCCCACTCACCGCAACTAGAGAAAGCCCACACACAGCAACGAAGACCCAAAGCAGACAAAAAATAAATAAATAAAATTAAAAAAAAAAAAACACGACAGTGAGATACCAGTTCACACCTACCACGAGAGCTATAATTATTTTTCTTAAAGGAAAATCACAAGTGTTGGCAAGTATGTAGAGAAATTGGAACCCTCATACATCGCAGGTAGTAGTGGAAAATGGTACAGCTGCTCTGGCAAACAGTTTGGCAGTTTCTCAAAAAGTTAAACACAGAATTATAAGCAATTCCACTCCTTAGGTATATACCCAAAAGAACTGAAAACAGGGACTCAAACAAATACTTATACACCAAAACGTACACCAATACACCAATGACAGCATTAGTCACAACTGCCAAAAGGTGTCCATCAACAGATGACTGGATAAACAAAATGTGGTATGTACATATAATGGAATATTATTCAGCCTTAAAAAGGAATGAAACTCTGTTACATACTAGAATGGATGAACCTTGAAAACTTTTGCTAAGTGAAATAAGCCAAACACAAAAGAACAAATACTGCAAGATTCCATTTATATGAGGTATTTATATCAGGCAAATTCAGAGAGACAGAAAGTAGGTTAGAGGCTACAAGGCGCCGGGGTAAGAGAGGAATAGGGAGTTATTGCTTAATGAGTGCAGAGTTTCTGTTTAGAGTGATGAAACGTTTTAGAAATAGTGGCGACGGTTGCACAACATTGTGAATATACTTAATGCCAATGAAAAATGGTTAAATGGCAAATTTTATGTCATATAGATTTTACCATAATAAAAAAAATACCAAAAAAAAAGAACTGTGGCAAATAAGGTTACACCCATCCTTGTCAGTGGGAAGAAGGGCCAGAATCAGGACTAATTGGGATCTTAGTCAGTAGGGATTAAGGCATGTACATACGGGCAGCTTGGACTTGGGGCCTATACTCTTTTTTTTTTTTTTACTTTATTTTAAAATTTACTTATTTATTTTTGGCCACACCATGCGTCATACAGAATCTTAGTTCCCCAGCCAGGCATCAAACCTGTGCCCCCTGCAGTGGAAGCACGGATTCTTAACCACTGGACTGCTAGGAAAGTCCTGGGCCTATACTCTTTTTCCACTATTGTTTTTTGGGGATGTAATTCATAAAACCTCAAGGAGCCAGAAATTATGTAGGAAAGCTTCTCAACCTGCCCCCACCCTGCCTCTGAGAAACCAGCCCAAGTCAGTGCATAAAGAGAGCCACCACCTGTTCTCAGGGTCCCTAACCGCAGCACTCACCTGGGATACCTCCTCCTTATGTGACAAATAAAACCGCCTCCCATTTATTGGCCTTAGTGCTGCCACCTATAAATTAGCCCTCCTTCTTCCTTCTTCTCAAGGCTGTCATCAAGACCAGATAAGATAAGCCAGGCAGGCGGTATCATTAGCCATGTTAAGCCTGAAAACACTGCTGCCTTTAATAAAGAAATTAAACTGCTAGAGCTACAGAGTAAAACAGGAGCACCATGTACTCCCCATCTCTCTTTCCTTCTTTCCTTTTCTTCATAACACCATCTCCGTCTAACACTAGATATATTTTGCACGACCATCTGTGCCCCCAACTAAATGGAAGCTGCTTGGGGCACAGACTTCTGTGTGCTTTGTTCACTGTGGTACCTCCAGTGCCTGAATCACTGGTGCACAGTAGGTGCTCAGTACACCTCTGTTGAAGGAATGGATTAATAGTTCTAATAATCCATTTTGAAACAAACCAAACAATATTTCATCACCTACTGCTAATGCACTATTGACACCACTGCATGGAAATCGAAGAGTCAACTAAAAATTCTAACTTCGCTTTCTAAGCAGGAAAAGGACTATACGAGTGGAAAAATCAGGAGCTCCTAGATACGCATGCCAAGAAAGGAAAAAGCTTCCAACGGAATCAAAATTGTGGCTTCACAGTAACTCTTGTTTCTTAAAATGAATGCAAGGAAACTCCAAAGGCCAGTGAGCTCTCAATTCCAAGAGGAAAGTCATGTGATTTCCAAATGTACATTTTTCAGAAATGAGTTCACAACCATGAGCTTTCTGAAGTCAGAACTGTGAAGATTAAACCAATTAAAGTAGTAATCAGTATGCCAACAAACTGGATAACCTAGATGAAATGGAAAAATTCCTAGAAACACACAATGTAACTAAACTGACTCATGAAGAAATAAAAAATTTGAATAGACCTATAATTAGAAAGAAGACTGAATAAGTAACCAAAAACCTCCCAGCAAAGAAAAGCCCAGGGCCAGATGGCTTTACTGGTGAATTCCACCAAACACTTAAAGAGTTAACACCAAACCTTCTAAAACTCTTCGAAAAAAATGAAGAGAAGGAAATACTTCCTAAATCATTCTATAAGATCAGCACTACCCTGATAGCAAAGCCAGACAAACTACAGATCAATAACCCTTATGAATACTGTTGCAAAAATCTTTAACAAAATACTAGCAAACTGAATTTAGCAGCATATTAAAAGGTTTATACACCATGACTAAGTGGAATTTACTCATGAAATGCAAGGATGGCTCAACTTACAAAATTAATCAACATAATACAATAATAAAATGTAGGGAAAAAAACCACACGATCATCTCAATTGATTAAGAAAAAGCATTTGATGAAATCCAATTCCCCTTCTTGATAAAAACACTCAACACTAGAAACAGAAGGAAACTTCCTCAACATGATAAAGACCATATATGAAAAACCCATAGTGAACATCACACTCAATGGTGAAAGACTGAATACTCTTTCCCTCAGCTCAGGAACAAACCAAGATGCCTGCTTTCAACACTTCTATTCAATATGGTACTGAAAGTTCCAGCCGGAGCAATTAGGCAAGAAAATAAATAAAAGGCATCCAAATTGAAAGAGAAGTAAAATTATCTCTCTTCAATGATGACATGATCTTATATGCAGAAAACCCTAAAGTCCACCAAAAAACAAAACAAAAACAAAAAAACCGTGTTAGAATAAATAATAAATTCAGCAAAGTTCCAGGATACAAAATCAATGAACAAAAATCAGCAGCATTTCTATATGCTGGCAATGAACAATCCGAAAAGGAAATTAAGAAAACAATCCTATTTAAAACAACACTAAAAGAACGAAATACTTTGGATTACATTTACCAAGGAGGCTAAAGACTTGTACAATGTAAATTAAAGAGTTTTGTTGAGAGAAATTAAAGACTTAAATAAACATAAAGACATCCCATGCTCATGAATTGGAAGACTTAATATTGTTAGGATGACAATACTACCCAAAATGATCTACAGATTCAGTGCAATCCCTATCAAAATCTCAATGGTGTTCTTTGCACAAATAGAAAAATCTATCCTCAAATTCATATGGAATCTCAAGGAATCCCAAACAGCCAAAACAATCTTGAAAGAGAACTAAGTTGGAGGACTCATTCTTCCTGATTTCAAAACTTACTACAAAGCTACAGTAATCAAAACAAAGTGATACTGGCATAAGGACAGACGTACAGACCAATGGGACAGAATAGAGCGTCTAGAAACAAACCCTTGCATATATGGTTAAATGATTTTCAACAGGGATACAAAGAACATTCAATAGAGAAAGGACAGTCTTTTCAACAAATGGTACCGGGAAAGCTGGATATTCACATGCAAAAGAATATACTGGATCCTTATGTTATACCATATACAAATATTAACTTAGAACGGATCAAAGACCTAAATGTAGGAGCTAAAACTATAAAACTCTTAGAAGAAAACGCAGGAGAAAAGCTTCATGATCTTGGATTTGATGATGGTTTATTAGGTATGATACCAAAAGCAGGATCAACAACAGAAAAAGATAAACTGAACTTCATTAAAATTTAAAACTTTGTGCATCAAAGGACATTATCAGGAAAGTAAAAAGACAACCTTGGGAATGGGAGAAAATATTTGCAAATCACCCATCTGATAAGGGGTTAATATCCAGAATACGTTAAGAACTCCTACAATTCAACAACCACCACCAAAACCCAATTTAAAAATGGGCAAAGGATCGAATAGACATTTCTCCAAAGAAGATAAACAAATGGCCATAGGCACATGAGAAGATGCTCAATATCACTACTCATCAAGGAAATGCAAATCAAAACTACAACCACAATTAGGATGTGTATAACCAACAAAACATAAAAAGAAAAGTGTTGGCAAGGGTGTGGAGAAACTGAAACCCTTGTGCACTGCTGGTGGGAATGTAAAATGATGTGGCAGCTATGGAAAACATGGCGGTTCCTCAAAAAGTTAAACATAGAATTACTGTATGATCCCAAAATTCCACTTCTGGATATATACACAAAAGAACTGAAAACAGGGGCTCAAACAGATATTTGTACACCCACTACTTACAACAGCCAAAAGCTAGAAGCAACCCAAATGCCCACTAACAGATAAATGGATAAACAAAATGTGTTATATACAAACAATGGAATATTATTCAGCCTTAAAAAGGAATGAAATTCCGACATATGCTGCAACATGGCTGAACCCTGACAACATTACGCTGAATGAATAAGCCAGTCACAGAGAGGCAAGTAGTATATGATTCTCTTATATGAGATACTTAGAGTAGTCAAATTCAATGAGACAGAAAGAATGGTGGTTGCCAGGAACTGGGGAGAGAAGGGGAAGGGGAGTTATTGTTTAATGGGTACAGAGTTTCCATTTGGGATGATGAAAAGTTCTGGAAATAGTGGCTTAATTATATAACACTGTGACTATCCTTAACGTCACTGATTTGTACACTTAAAATGGTACATTTTATGTTATGTATATTCTACTACAATTTTTTAAAAAGTAAAGGAAAAAAATAGGTCCATATTTTCAGCGCATTGAGAGAATCCCTCTTAAAAGGCCAGTTTTCCTGATAGCCTGGGGCATCCTTCCCATTGTAAGGGGGCCTGAGGATGCCATTCTGTCCTTTGTATTCTGCTCTCAAACCCAATTCCATAATCTGGACCCTAAATCCAAGGAAACAGCTCGGGTTGACTAGCTGCTGTTTGAAAGGCTGAGGTCTTGAGTATCCCTAGGCCAAGCAGTCTGCAGGGATGACTGACAGAGCCGACAAATTGCCAACAAAAACAGAAGCCAATCCCGCTGGCTTTCACTTTCTATTACTTCCCCTTACACTTTCTCACAGGACACCAGACGGCCATGCAGAAAGGAAACGGGCCAAACCAACCTGCCTGATTTTTTTTAGTTGGAAAATGGAGTCCCTGTTTCCCCCCATCCATTACAGGTCTAGATATTTAATATCCTTTGTATTTTGTACAGCTGAGGACAAAGTTTTTGCCCACCCCAAAACAGCAGAACGAACAACGTCCATCCTCTGTACTCTATATACTCTCTAGGGCTCTTGCATACAGATAATCTAACAGATTATCCTGTTAGATCTCAAAATAACCCAGTGAGAATGAATGTTTTGGGGTTGTTATCCTCCACTGGAGACATGAAGAAACCGGAGCTCATGAGATGAAGCAATTAGTCCCAAATCCTACAACCCCAAGTGACAGGACCAGGATTCGCACAAAAGTAGTGAACTTCAGAGTTCTCCTTCCCCTCGATTACTTCGGAAAGAACAACGAAGTAGAAATGGAATCAGACCATTTTGTTGTCAAACAAGACCAAGGAAAAATGCTTCCAAGTTTGGCAACTAATAGGACTAAATCCCCAAAGAAGAGCCTGGAAAAGAACTAAGCGCCCGCCTCTTTCCCTTAGGTCTACCCTAACCCAGACACGGATCTTTCCTTCTGGTTTTTTGTACTCAACGATCCAGCCAGGCTCCCAGGGCAGTCTCGTACTGCCCTGCCCAAGGCGCTCTGGCACACAGCGGAGAGTCGGCCATACTCGCGGTATTTCACCAGGGATGGGAGGCCGGCTGGTCATGGGAAAACGGAAGATTCAGCGTGCTCAGACACGAACAAATCACGCCCAAACCAACGAGCATATGAAACTAAAACTGGCCCTGGAAATCCACACGGGAAACACCGGCCAGGAGCCAAAGGGCCTGCGGCGCGTCGACCACAGCCCTACCATACCAACGCACGCGCGACAGCACTAGCGCCAAGCATAGTACCGCTCTCGCAGACCCAGACTTGGGCGGTCGCCGACGCCGTACGCATGCTCCAGCAGCGCGCATGCGCGTCCCCAGCAGTTGCCTTTTCCCTGTTGTCCCCTGCCCTCTCGCCCTGATGCCGGAACCAAACGCTGGGTACCTCAGCCACGGGCCTCACTCTGCATTCCTCACCTTGCGCCCGGTTTTCTCCCGTAGGGCCTTCAGCCGTTCCTTTCGCCGCAACGCCTCTTCCTCCAACCGGCCCACACCGGCCGCAGTAGCCGCCATCTTGCCCACAGACATCCCCCCGCCCCCACTCTTCTCTTGTCCCGCAGCGCGCAGGCCCAAGGTGTTAGACGAACCCCTCACGGCCAATCCAGGGACGAGAATGGGAGAGCAGGAAGTCCTGAAAGCCAACCAATGCTGAGTTGCTACAGGAGGACCCTCCCTCTTCCTCCCCCACAGAACGTCTAACTCTTCGGGGGTCGACAAAGAAGGCGCTAAGGCTCGATTCGTCCAATGCCGATCAGGGAAAAAGCGGCAAGAGGAACCAGACCTGAGTGAAGGAGGATAGAGCGCGTCAATCGCTCTGGTTTTACCTAAGCGCCAACCATGCTGGCTGGCCACTTGGAATGCGCCGACCCATCTTTGTCCACTTCTCCTGATTCTTAAAGGCTCGAATGCCTTCACGAAGCCTTCCCTGACTCTCTACTCTGATCCCAGCCTAAGAGGTCTGCCTCTGCTTTCCTCTTACGCTATCTGTGGCTTCCTGGATGCACTTGTTCATGGGCCTCTGGGCCCTTCTCTGTCCACTCTCAGCTCAGACAAAACCTAAGCAGAGCAGGGCTTGGCTGAATGGCCATTTTCCTCTGGGTTCATGGATGATCCCCTCCCACCTCCAACCCCCCGCACGGCCCCCGCCCCCGGGGTGGCAAAGTACCCAGGGTCAGACTACCTAACCTGGAGAAGAGCAAACCCCAACTTGGGCCCAGTGGGCCCTAAGGGACCACCCTGAGCTTAGTTCCTGAGAACTAAGCTGAGAGTTGGTTTCGCCTCGGCCGATAGGTGCACTGCCTCCCAGCAGGAGCTTCCAGGGTATCCTTTCCCAAGTCAATTACCATGCCCTGACAACTGAGAGACCACTTTGACTGAAGTCAGTATCTTCTGACAGCCTATCCAGGTCCCCAGAGCCACACCTCCTCCCACCTAGGGAGAGTGACTTGTCTCTCAGCAAAGCTGTTCCCTGCTTGTGGCCTCCCTTCCCAGGCTGACAGCAGGTGGACACCCACTCCTTGCTTCCCAGTTCCCTTCAGAGATCCCCAGTGCCACAGACCCCTGTCCAACTGGCCCCCACAAACGACCCTCTTGACCTCTGTAACTTGGGCCTTTTGGTGCCCTCTCCCCTGCATCAGGTGGGGTGCCCTGCCAGGGCCTAGTACGCAGGTAGTACCCAATACACATGTAGTAAGTGTTCAGGAAATGTCAGAAGTAGGATGGATGGGGCAGAAGAAAAGGCCAGAGTGGAGGAGATGCCCAAGAAGCCAGGAGGACAGAACAGGATGGGTATGGGGACAGAGTCTGTCTCTTCTTGGCCACCCAAGGTCTAGGGGGCTCCAGGCTGGTCAGTTCCTCCAATTGATGGTAACTCTCTGGGTCCCACAAACTTTCCCCCCAGCCCCAACAAAGGGCCTCACCCCTGCCCAACACCATGGGCCCTCCTCACCTCCCAGGAGAGTAGGGGGAGGTGGGGGAAGAGGCCCAGGGGTGATGGTGGCAGTGGTTCTGGAAAGTCAGGCCTCTGTCCCTGTCCATGCTGCCCAGGTGGTCCTCATTTGGCCCATCTGGGCCCCAGTTTCTCTGCCTGTTAAACAGAAGCATGAGGTACCCTTTAGCCTTTAACCTCTTGAAGTTAAAGAAAAAAAAATGTGAATCAAGTGCTGAGCCCCGGAGTGAAGGGTGCCTCCATTTGGAGTATCTAGGAAGGCTTCCTGGAGGAGGGGATCCAGGCGAGGTGAGGAGTACCTAAATCTTCCAGGGATCTGCCCAACAGATGGAAGGAACTGCTCCCCCGGAGTTATTTCAGGCTTGTCTTGCTGTTTTCTGATCCCCCCTCCCGCCCCCCCCCCCCCCGCACTCCTGCCACACAATCCTGCTCCACTAACAACAGGATTAAAAAAGTGACACTTCGGTCTCCCCATAAGCGCTTATACCAACGCCTGGCACGTGGTAAACTCTACAAGTGGTTGTCACGGTTGTTGTCCTCGTTAGTTATTGAAGGACCCTGCCCAGCTGCACGCGGCCCGCAGCCCCTTCCCCCAATCCCGCGAGCCTGTCCCTTCCACGAATGGTGGCCTTTCCAGCCAGGCGGGCTGCGTCCCGGTTAGATCTAGACGTAGGGCAAACCTGGAATCCCTGACCCAGACCCTAGTCCGGGGGGCTCAGATTGGCCTTTCCGGAGGGCGCGGATTGCGGGGGGGGCGGGGCTGCTGGGCGCGCTGCTGGGCGCCCGCCCGGGCCGCCCTGACCTCAGGCTCCTCCTCCTGTCGGGCTCCCCGCCCTTTGCACGGTCCCGGGATAGGCGGGGCGGCGGTGGCGGCTGCAGAAGCGCAGGAAGCCGGGCGGTGGCCGACCGGGAGGAGGAGGAGCGCGACGGCGGCCAGTACTACTTCCCTCAGTAGTACCGCGCCGCTCCGCCCTGGAGTGACGCCCTCCGCCCATGGGCCTGGCCGAGGGCAACCGGCGGGCGGCGCGGAGGAGGCGGCGGCGGCGGCAGGTGGCGTGCAGCAGGGTTGGAGCCTGGTCGGGCCATGGCCGCCTCGGAGCGGCTCTACGAGTTGTGGCTACTCTACTACGCGCAGGTGAGCCCGCGCCCGCCGTGCCCACAGCTCCGCGCGCCCGGCGTCTGCTGCACCTGCGCCCGGCGCCACCTGGGCCGTGTATACGCACGCGCCGGGCGTGCTCGGGCTCCGCACGCACGTGTGCGACCCCGGCCGGCTGGTGCCTCTGGCACTTATACCTGGGGGTCGGCCCTCGCGGGCGCGCACCTTACAAGAGCCTCTTGGGTGGGGACAGTGCAGCCTCGGTTGTCCCTGAGGAGAGGGGCCTGGACCAAGACAGGGCACTTACCCCTTTTACAGATGGGGAAACTGAGGCCTGGGGGGAAAAAAAAGGCTGGCCGGGTCGAAAGGGGCGGGAGGCTTACTTTGAATTTGGGCGTGCCACTCCTGTGGGCGCAGCCCAGTTGGGTGGTCGCCTGATGGGTCTGAGTGGGCTGGGGGTCTCCAGGCATGCAAGGGGGGCGTCCCTACTTCGGTCTGACTTGAGTCAACTCCTCAGATACCCTGCGGTGAACTGCCGGTGGTGAGCTCCTCCTTGACCCCAGGTGGCCCCACCCCAACCCCGGGGGGGGGGCAGGGTGTGGATTACGGGGGAGAGGGGGTCCAGCCCAAAGCAAAGATTCGCCTTGGATGCTGGGGGTGAAAATGGGGAATGCGGGTGAGGTGGGAGGGATGTTTGAAAGGGATGGAGGGAGGCCATTTTCTCCTGAGCTCCCCGTCCTTCCTCAGAGACTACCTCAAGTGGCCTCAGAAGGTGAAGGGAGCAACTCTGACCCAGGTGTACCCCAAACTGTGTCTCGCACACATAGGCCCCCACTTTCCTTCTGTGTTCACAGCAAGGAGAGAAGCCAGGGTAAGGCTCCCTCTCCCATTCACCCAGCACCAGCCTTCCTCCCTGCACCTGCCTGGCATCATACTCCTGGCTCAGGTGTGCTTTGGGCACAATGCACTATTGTGTGCCCCTGATCTCGTCACTAGGGGGAAGTTCATGCTCGAATCAGCTGGCCCTCTGAAGAGGCTAGCTGACTGTCTCCCAGGACTGCAGGCCAGGACTTGGGCCCCAGAGATCAGGAGTCCAGGCCATAAGGGCCGTAGCTTCTTGAGCCCGCTTAGGTGGTGAGAAGTCCAGGCACCCGGCAAGAGGCAGCGCATGGAGTAGAGTCTGTCTTTGGTGTGACCGAGGGCACGCTCTTTACACCCCTGAGCCTCTGCTTCCATATCTGTAAATTTGGCACAGTCCTGGCCTCCGGTGGCCTGGACTGTGCAGAGGGATAGCCAGTATGGCTGGTCCAGGCCAGAGAAGTTTCCTGCTTCCCCGCCCCATTGGATCCCCTCACCCCAGCTTCTCTGTCTCCATCGCCAAAGGTTGGGCCTTGTGAAGGAGCAAAAGATTTGGGAGGAAACCTGCCCCTGGCCCTCATGCTTCTGATTGCCTCCGTGGTCGTGGGCAGGTTCTTGGTCTTCAGTTTCTTCAGCTGTGACCAGGCAAAGGGGGGCTTGAACGAGGTGATGAGTCTGAGGGATGTTAATCAAGCTTCTGATTGCCTCCGTGGTTGTGGGCAGGTTCTTGGTCTTCAGTTTCTTCAGCTGTGACCAGGCAAAGGGGGGCTTGAACAAGGTGATGAGTCTGAGGGATGTTAATCAAGCTTCCGATTGCCTCCGTGGTCGTGGGCAGGTTCTTGGTCTTCAGTTTCTTCAGCTGTGATCAGGCGACGGGGGGGGGCTTGAGCGAGGGGACGAGACTGAGGGTTGTGAATGGTGGGTCTTCAGGCTGGGTGGCATGCTGCTGGGGAAGGGTGTCTCGGCAGTTTCCCAGGATTGTACCTCCGACGTGGTTACCTCCTGCTGCCCCTTCTAGCTGACCTCTGCAAATGGTCAGTCCCTCACAGGTGTTTAGCATTCATCTGTGCTGAGTCCCTTCTCCTGCTCCAGCTCCTCATCTCACAGGGCGGGTGTGGGGCACAGGCTAGCTGGTTGTAGCCTTAGAAGCCTGGGCAGGCAGGGTACGGCCTGGGGCCAGGCAAACAAATCCAGGATATGAGTGTGAACCCAGGAGCCGGGAGGGGCCAGGTTTCCTGGGGAGAGGAAGCTTCAGCCAGCCTCCCAGCACTGCCTTCCTGCCGGCTTGGTCCTGCTTCTGCTCCCGGAACGTGGTCTCCACCCTCTGTACTGAGCTCCTAGGGAGTGGTGGCTGTGCTACTTTGAGCCCTGCCAGGGACCTATTGTGTGTGTACTTGGGGGAGAGGGGAAGATAAGGTAAGGGGTCGAACTGAGAGAGGGTATTGAGAGACCCCTGAAATGGCCAGCTACCCAGCCAGTAGGCTCCCCCAATACTTTCGCCCCTCCCTTCAACAGTGAGAGCTGACATCAGCTGGCAAACCTGTTTCCCCAGTTGTAGGTCTAGGCCCGCCCTGGGAGCACCCCTGTTTCTGCCCTTCCTTTCCCCTCACAGACCCCAGGTTCATGCCTGCTCACCCCCTACCTCTTGGGGCCACGAGTGGGTGAGGGGGCTGTGGGTGGCTACTGAAGGAGGAAGGAGGGTCAGAGTGCCCCCTGGACATCACTCAGTCTGAGCCCCTCAGAGCCTTAGTGGGGAAACCAAGGCAGGGTTGTACCAAGGTCATTGGACAGGTTTGGGGCAGAGCCTGGCAGAGCTCTGGCCCAGTCTCCATCCTGTGTTCCCTTACCCAGGAAAGGTGTAGTCCTGTGGGCGGGAAGACTCAGGTGGGCCTGCACCCTGGGACGGCACAGGCTGTGTCCTCTGCCTGGAGCCTTCTCCCTCCTGTCTGAGGAGGCCTTCCCCGCCTGTTCCCGCAGCCCAAGCTGGACCTCAGCCCAGGCGTGTCCCCACTTGAACCCTCATTGTGCTTGCTACTCTGCGGTTTCCCCACGCCTCACACTTAGCCGGTGCTCCTTGGGTATTAGCTGAATGTCTGGGTGACTGATCAGGGATGTCTTACCAGAGGCCTGAGTTTGGGCCTGGAGGGCTGAGCGCACAGGAGCAGGAGGGGCAAGCACACGGCAGTGGGAACTGTGAGCGGCAAGTTCGTCGGGTGGGTGGGGGCACATCCAGAGGACTCAACCCGGCAGGGCTTCCCCAGTGAGGGCTTAGGAAGTGGGGGAGAGGATAAGGGGACTGGGGCCGCACCCAGTAGGCTAGCAGTTGGGTGGCTGTTGAGGATATGCAAAATATGCAGCTGAGTGGCCCTCTTTCAGGCTGGAGCAGTAGTGCTGCTCAGTAGCCCTCCAGTGAAAGGGAGCGTTGGGGAGCATGAAAGCTGAGGGGTACTTAGGGTCCCAAAAGTCAGGACAGGGCAAACAGTCAGGGTTCAGGTGGGGAGCCTAGGCTGAACTCTCTGCTTATGCTATTGAGGACTCAGGGTTCTAGGAAGGTCAGGTCAGAGCCCGAGCTGACCTCGCTCTGCCCGCCCCTCCCTGGTCCCTCACCCCTGACTGATGAGCTCTACTGCCTCATGGAAACCTAGTCAGGCCCTCTGCTCCCTCCGAGACCTTAGCTGGGTCATATTTCTTCCTTTGCCTCAGTTTACCATCTTGAAATGGGAAAAAGGACCTCCTTGGTGCTTGACCCCCCCCCCCCCGCAACCCTCTTCCGTACCTTAAAGGGGCAACCAGAGTTTCCTCCTACCTGCCTTTATTACGGAGGCAACTGAAGACGGAGGGACTGAGGTGATGGGGAGAGTAGCACAGAGTCCAGGGTTGGGGGAGGGGCTGGTAATCCCTGGAGCTTTTATGGCAACTGGGGAGCTGATGTGGAAGTGTGGGGTCACTGTGGAAACAGGTCAGTTACCATGGGGACCCTGAAAGGAAATGCCTGTTTTCCAAAGTGATAGGACAAGGGGAAGCTTAAACCCTGAAGGGTGTTATGGAGACCAGAAGGTCCATGCCTTTCAAGACCCCATCCCCAGGTAAGGGGGAGAGACTGGCCCAGCCACCTAGGCCCTTGGACCACTAGCCTCAGTTGTCCTTGCCCCTGGCAAAGTCCCCATCTTCCTGCTTCGTTCCTTGGCCCGAGGCCCTCCAAGTCTGACCTCCAGTCGTCCTGGTGTAGCCAAAGGCCACCTTCAGCTTGACGTTGCCATCCCCCTCATGCTGAGTGGGGAGACCCCCACACGTGAAGGAGGTCATCCTGGTCAGGCCCCACCCCACCCTATCCCATTTCTGCTTGCCTGTTCCAGGAGATGGGGTGCTCCCTACCACCTAGGCAGCTCTGACTGGGAAGAGTCACCACTATGGAGCTTCAGTCTTCTCTCCCTACCCTCCTTCTAGCGCTAACCTGGGGTCCATGAAGATCCTCCCATTCCACCTGCCTGGGACAGCCAGCTGGGGAGTGGCCCATGGGACCTTGGCTCTGCCAGTGAACCAAGGTCTGCCACTCATCTGTCACTCATGGAGGTGGGTGGGGAGAAGATGAGTGTTGCCCTGGAATGCCAAGGGCTTGGGAAGGCAGAGCCCGTGAATTTGGGAGTGGAGCCCCCATTCACCTTACCACATGCTGGTGGGTGTGGTTGGAGAGCCTTTACCTGTTAAGCAAAGAGATGGTTTTAAAGAGGCAGCTGAAGCAGAGAGATTAATCGTTTGTTTTGTTTTTTTCATTTTTATTTTATATCAGAATATAGTTGATTTACAATTTGTGTTAGTTTCGGTTGTACAGCAGTGACTTAGTTATACATATATCTATTCTTTTTCAGATTCTTTTCTCATATAGATTATTACAGAGTATTGAGTAGAATTCCCTGTGCTATACAGTAGGTCCTTGTTGATTATCTGTTTGTTTTTTTTGTTTTGTTTTTTTTGCGGTACGCGGGCCTCTCACTGTTTTGGCCTCTCCCGTTGCGGAGCACAGGCTCCGGACACAGTCTCAGCAGCCATGGCTCACGGGCCCAGCCACTCCGCGGCATGTGAGATCCTCCCAGACCGGGGCACGAACCTGTGTCCCCTGCATCAGCAGGTGGACTCTCAACCACTGCACCACCAGGGAAGCCCTGATTATCTGTTTTATGTATAGTAGCATGTATATGTTAATCCCAATGTCCTAATTTATCCCTCCCCCCCCCCACCTTTCCCCTTTGGTAACCATAAGTTTTTTTTCTAAATCTGTGATGGGGTTTCTGTTTTGTAATTAAGTTCATTTGTATCAATTTTTAGATTCCACATATAAGTGATAACATGATATTTGTTGTTTTCTGACTTAGTATGATCATCTCTAGGTCCATCCATGTTGCTGCAAATGGCATTATTTCATTCTTTTTATGGCTGAGTAACATTCTAATGTGTATATGTAGCACATCTTTATGCATTCATCTGTTGATGGACATTTAGGTTGCTTCCATGTCTTGGCTATTGTAAATAGTGCTGTTCATGATACATGAACATTGGGGTGCATGTATCTTTTCAAAGTATGGTTTTCCCCGGATATATGTCCAGGAATGGGATTGCTGGACCACATGGTAGCTCTATTTTTAGTTTTTTAAGGAACCTCCATACTGTTCTCCATCGTGGGCGTACCAATTTACATTCCCACCAGCAGTGTAGGAGGGTTCCCTTTTGAGAGATTAATATTTAGTAAGCTACCGAGTGTAAGAATCAGGTCTGGACTCCAGAACCCATGCCCTCAACCACATTCAATTTGGCACCCCCGGCCTCTGAAGTACCAGACAGGGCTGCATCTTGGGGAAGGTGCTGGCTCTGATGGGGATACATTTAAGCCGAGGAAACACTGAGAGCAAAGCGCATGCAGACTTGTGGCAGTGGGGACAGTGAGTAATATCCAGTGGGGCAGCCAGTGAGTATGGCATGTGAGGCTGGAGATGAGGTGGGCACCACCCGTGGCGGGCTTCGGATGTCGGGGGGAGGCTGTGGACGTGCCCTGGGCCTGTGGTAGGGTGGCTGACTGGCTGCTCAGACAGTAGTGGTAACTGATGGGTCCTGGGGGCGCTGGGTACTGTTTAAGGAACTTTGGGGATGGGGGATTTGGGGCAAGATCTGGTCCCTGAGACACAGGGCAAGCCAGGCCTGATGTCAGGCTCGGGGTAAGGCACGCAGGTCTCAGGCAGCAGTGTCAGGAGCTCAGTGGTCCCTGTCCCTCTGAAAGACAGCCCTACCCACCCATCCATGCCTCAGCCGCCTGCCCTCAGCCCTGCCGGGTTACCTCAAAGTTCTGAGGAAGTGGCAGTTCCACGCTCACCCAGGACCTAACCAACCCGTGGGAGCTCCCCTCCTCCAGCACTGAGTGTCCTCAGGGCTGGTTGGGCATAGACTGGGGTCCCTACAGGGGTGACTCTGAGACCCCCATACCCACAGCTTTCTCCCCTGCTGCAAGGCCCTGGGAGGAGTGTGACTGCTCCTGACCTGCCTTCATGGGAGGGGCAGGGTTGGGACCCCGTCCCAGTCAGGTTGGGGTGGGGACTGGGCTGGCCCACCGATGTTCCTGTTCTGAGCTGGAAAGGGAAGGAGGAGCCAGCGAGGCAGAGCTTTGAGAGGAGTGTGGGGCTCCTGAGCAGCACAGCCACCTCCTGCCGGCTCTGGAGCCTTCGGCATGCAGCAGTGCCTCCATGCTCAAGGCCCCTGCTCTGCCCTGCCTCCCAGCCCCGGTGCCTGCAGGGACTCCCTCACCCCCCAGCACTGCAGCCTCAAGCCATGGGGCCCAGGTCAGAGCCAGGCTGAGGATTCCCCGGGAGAAGAGGTGAGACCCCCAGAGTCAAGACCGGCAGTTACCCCTACCCCTGTCTACTACTGTGCTCTAGAGACCCCTCCTGCCCCTCCAGAACCCACAAAGGCTGCTGCCTTGATTGCCTCAGACCTGAACCCAGCCCAGCCTGGACCTGCTGGAAGTTTGCGGGACTGGACACGCTGAGGGTGTGGTTCTAGGGACAGAAAGCAGGGGTGTGCAGAGTTTGAGGGGCCCATCAGGTCTGGGAGGGCCGATCCAGGTGATGGCCATGAGGAGGGTGGGAGTTTCCTGCTTAAGTACCAAAAGCCCAAGTCACAGATGGCAGTGGGGCATGGGGAGATCAGAGGCCTGCACAGGAGAATGTGAATCACAGATGTGGGAGGGCAGAGAGGCTGGAGAAGGAGTCCCTGGTTGGACTAGGGGCCCAGAATGCCTGGCTTACCAATTAAGCCTTTTATCTTTGGGTCAGGGAGGGAGGACATGGTCAAATGTGGGCTTACAGGTGCTCAGCAGAGCTGTAGTGGGCAAGAAGGACGCAGGTTTTGGGTGGGAGAGACAGTGGCTTGACTGGGGGTGGTTTGGGGCTAGAAGAAGGGAGGATGGTGTTGGGACAATTTTGAAGGTAGGGAGGGATGTGTGGGGTCATTGAGGCAGGGTCGTGGGTCATGTGGTCAGCTTGGGCTGACTGGCTCTAGCCACCATGAGTGATCCTGGCCTAGAACAGAGGTTGAGCTGCAACTGTGCTAGTGGACGAGGCATCCCCTCTGGGGCCCCCCGTTTTCCCATTTGCAGTGGGAAGGGTTCAGAAGAAATGGTCTAAGAGCCCTGGCCTGCTCTGGTGTTTTCAGGGTTGGGCATGTTGATGTCCTTGCTGGTTTGTGGAGAGGAGAGGTATAGACAGAGGTAGGTGAGCAGGGAGGCTGCCAGCGGCAGAGGGTGGAGAGGTCGCCAAAGGTAACTGACAGGCAAAAAGTCACAGCGGTGTGGGCCTGCACCTTGGTGGCCCCAGCCCCTCTCTGAATTGCCTGGGCCTTGGCTCTGTGATAAAATGTACAAGGAAGGTGTCCAACCACAGGGTGGAGGGCTGCTCTGTCTAGGTTTTTTGGGGGCCTGGCCCAGTCTGCTGGGGTCAGGCCCCTTCCCTGGAGCCCATTCAGCCCTGGCCCTGTGGTCTGGGGCCCACAAGCGGCAAAAAAAATTAGCCGTCCATGCAAAAGTAGTTGTGGAGGTCCTTGATTTGAGGCCCGTGGCACCTGGGGAGCAGTCTCAGGGTGTCGTCTGTGGTGTGTCCCTTGCCCCTACATGTTCAGTATAGTCCCTGCCCTTCCCCCCTACCCCTGGGAAAGAAAGCTGCTCTCTGGGCCATGCTGGTTAGCGTGGGTCCTCCAGATGGGGCTGGTGTGGAAGGAGGAGCTCAGATCCAGGCCACCACCCACTCCATGCCTTGGGAGGGGCTTAGAGGTTAGAACAGATTAGGGCTAGTCCAGGGCTTACCAGTGTCCCTGGAGCAAAGAGACCAGCAGGGCCAGATGGGGAGCCTGGATGCAGGAGGAGGGTGGGGCAGCGGTATGGATGAGTCCTTCAGCATCATTGCCTGGGCCTGAGGCCTTAGCCCCGGGTCAGGGAGCTGTGGGTGCCTTGAATGAAGGGCACTGTGGTAGCGCGGACCACAACCTGTCCCTGGATAGGCTTGGCCTGACTCCTGTCCTGGAGTTCTCCTGGACCTCACGCCTGTAGAACTAGTTTCTGTCCACAAGCCCCACCCAGGGCAATGTGACCCCTGCCCATCTGTGCTGCAGGCCCCACCCCCGGTGCTAGGCTGGGTCCTTCACAGCTTCTCTTGCTGGGCCCTGGGTGCCCCAGGCCCTCCCACATCCCTGCGGTCTGCCGGGAGGAAGCGGCCCCCTTCCCCCACCGTGACTTTGCGCTTCCTGCCCCAGGGGCCAGGGTGGGAGGGGACGTTTCCCGTTCACACCAAAGTTTCCCTGGCTGGTGGCGCCCAAACTCGGGCTCAGCCCGCTGTCCCTCTTACCCATGGAACCAGCTCTGGGGCCTGGGGTCCAGGTAACCAGCCAGGGTGTGGGCGGAGGTTCCCAAGGTGAGGCAGGGCATTTTGCCTGTACAGGTGGGGGGGTGTGTGTGTGTGTGTGCGTGGGTCTGCCTGGTCGATAGTGCACATGCAGCCTGGGATATACAGTCAAGGAAGGTTTTCTGGAGGTGGTGGCTGCTGAGTTGGGAGAAGGTGGCAGGCGAGAGCCCAGCTCATAGCTTTGGGTTCAGGGAGGCTGGTGAGTGGGAGACCTTTACCCATAGCACCCCTGTGGGCCACAGCCGTGCCCTAGGAAGGTATACACTTAAGTCCCTCCCCTGCCTGTGTCAGGCTTGCCTGGGTCCCCAAGGGTTCAGGAAGTGGGAGAGGAGACTGGGAGGCTGAGAAAAGCAGATGGGGGCCCTGAGAGAGTGGTCAATATGTAAGGCAGTCCTCTGATGCTGACCTTCCGCTTCCTGTCCTCCTCCCCAACCCATCCCTACCTTTCTCCACCCCCACTGCTCTGCCTCCAATCCCTGTGTACCCCCATTCACTTTCCACCTCTGTCCACATCCCCTTGTCCCTCCCCTGTCCACTGTGCCCCTTCTGCCCCCACCACTGTTCCCCTGAACTCCTCTGCCTGCAGAAGGACCTGGGCTATCTGCAGCAGTGGCTGAAGGCCTTTGTGGGTACCTTCGAGAAGAGCATCTCACTCTCCTCTCTGGAGCCACGCAGGTGAGGCTGGAGCTACATGGAGGGCGGGAGACTGAGGGATGCTCGGCGCCTAGTGACCCCGCTCCCTGCAGGCCGGAGGAGGCAGGTGCAGAGGTGCCGCTGCTCCCTCGGGATGCGCTGCACGTGCTGGCCGAGCGGCTGGACGAGGGGGACCTGGAGCAAGCCCTGCTGCTGCTCAAGCTCTTCGTCATCCTCTGCAGGTGGGTCCCTGTTGTCTTCTCCACGGTGAGAGAATGTGCAATTATGGGCCGGGGTGGGGGCTGGCTTGTCACCGGGACCTCTCCCGTCATTCACTTCCCAGGAACCCGGAGAATGTAGAGGCAGGCGGGGGCCAGGTGCTGGTGCCCCGGGTGCTGGCGTTGCTGACCTGCTTGGTGGCCAAGGTGAGGTGGCCTCTACCCTGGGGGTTGGCAGGTGGTAGCCACGGCCCAGCTAACCCCCTTTCACCCTCTCTGCATGTCTACAGCTGAAAGGACCCCCACCACTGGAGAAGGGCCATGGGTCCCAGCTGGAAAACGTAGCCCTGCATGCCCTGCTCCTCTGTGAGGGCCTCTTCGACCCCTACCAGACCTGGCGGCGCCAGCACAGTGGGTGAGAGGCAGCCCGCAGGCGGAGGACCTAGAGGAGGCCCGGGACAGGATGGGGGTGGCCGCACTGGCCAAGGTGCAGAGGTGGGAGGGGCCGGTGTGCAGGCTGCTGAGGGGGAGGATGACGCAGGAGGAGTGAAGTGCTGGCCTCACCTCGGCCCCTGCCCACCCTGTCCCCACCTGCCAGGGAAGTCATCAGCTCCAAGGAGAAGAGCAAGTACAAGTTCCCTCCGGCGGCTTTGCCCTGTGGATTCAGCACCTTCTTCCGAGGTCAGGCCCCACCCCCGGCCCGCCTGGCCCCGCCCCCAAACATGAGCCCCCTCCTTTGGTTCCCCATTGCATATGCAGGATAGGACCCACTTGTGGCTGTACTCAGGGCTGGAAGAACCATGGGAATTTGAGTGGGCTTCCAAAGGCAAGTAGGAGTTCAGGGGCAGAGAGGAGAGGAAGGGCATGTCTGCACAAAATGAGTAATTTCTTTTTGCGGGGGAGTCGATTTCCCTTCCCCCTTCTCTTCTGTCTCTTGGGACCCCCCATTGCTTGTACCCCACTCTGATCTGGACCATCTTAAAACTCCCTGGTCCAATCTCTTTGTCCCTGTAGCTCCACCCAGTCTCCTCTCTTCCACAGGACAGTGTCTACATTAGGTGTCTCCCCTTCCTGCTCCCATACTCCCGGGGAAGCTGACCCCCCAGAACATCTCTGGCCACCTATTCTCCCTGGGTACCTTCTGCTCCTGAGTGTCCCCTCTCCTCTCATTGGAAGACACTGGCCAGGATTTCAGATGGGCTCCTGGCAGGATGCTGTCTGGACAGGGGCAGGCCAGGTTTGGGAAGGTGGTGGCCTAGGAAATACCTCAGTGTTTCTGGGATGCACCAGGGAGCTGCGGGCCTGGGTTTGGAACGGGGGCAACAGCTCCAAGAGGGGAGATGCCCCTGGGAAGTCCCTGCCTCTGTTCTCCCACAGCCTGAGTACTCTTCTTAAAACACACTGGATTTTGTTTGCCCTACTGTAAATTCCTCAGTGGGGACCTGACACCCTCAGAATCCAATCGTCTCCACAGCCTTCCTTTCCAGCCCTGCTGGCTCTCTGCTCTCCGCTCTCCAGCCACGGTCCTGTCCTCTCATTCCTAGAATCCAACTATCCCACCTTTGGTCTTTGCCCATACTGTTTCCTTATCCTTTCCAGGCCAACTGCATTATCAAGGCCTCACCTTGAAAGCCCTGTCCCCTGGGAGGACCCCCACCCCATCCCACTGGTATCAAGGCAGCTCTGCATTCCCCCCTTCAACGCACACACACTCATGTGACCCAGGGCTGGTCCTTTCTGCTCTCTGGGTTTCAGTTCGTGTCCTGGCATCCTGTCCAGCTTTACTGGAGCAGGGCCAGGTGGGCCTCCCAGATATGACGCTGTGAAAGCCCCTAGAAGTCCCCAGTGGGGGTGTAGGGGGATGGTGTGTTGAGCATCTGTATGGTAGGTACGGCAGGGTCCCCAGAGCCGGTCATGGGACGCTCCAGCCATCACAGGGCAGAGGGACCAGGAGACTTGTATCTAAGAAACTAAACCCTGGGTTGCCATGGGGAAGTGCATGGGGGGTGCTCACCCTGGGGTCCTCATTTTGGGGCTTAAGGTTCCAGGGAGCTGGCTAGGCTCTCAGGGCAGGGCCATGCCCCCTACAAGCTCCCCAACGAAGGGCTGTGTCCTCAGACCTCCTAGCATAGAATCATGACATTTTAGACTCTCAGCACAGAACCCGGTCTTCTCCCTCAGATTGGGCCTCCCAGCCCTGTTCCTTGACCCAGCCCCCCACTCCCACCCCAGGGCACCCACCTCTTGTGTGGTCCCCTGGACCCACAGCCCTGCAAGCTTTGTGACATTGTCTTGCTCCCCACCCCCATCAGAGAGCCTGCAGGATGCAGATCACTTGCCGCCTGTGCTCCTGCTGCGTCTCATCCATCTCTTTGGTGCTGTCCTTGCAGGAGGGAAGGTAGGCCTGGAGGAGCCTGGGGGCCCAAGGGTGGCTGTCTCAGAGTCTCTCTGCTGGGTGAGCCCTTTGCCCATTGCCCGTCTCTGCCCACACCTGCAGGAGAACGGGCAGAAGGCTGTGAGCGCTGGCACTGTTCAGGGCCTGCTGGATGTGGTGCGGGGCTGGGGCCACGGGCCAGCCCAGGACCCCCGCCTAGTGCCGCTGGCACTGGAGGCACTGGTGGGTGCGGTACATGTCCTGCACGCCAGCCGCACACCCCCCCGGGGGCCAGAGCTCCGAGCCCTGCTTGAGGGCTACTTCCGTGTCCTTAATGCCGACTGGCCAGCCGGGCCAAGCCTGGACCCCGAAGAGGCCCTCATCACCCTACGGGTCAGCATGCTCGGTGGGTATAGCCTCTTGGGCTCTTGGGGAGGTGGCACTAGCAGGGGAAGGCCCAAGTTATGATGGAAAGGCTGGCCTGGGCAGTATGAGAAGAAGGTTTAAGGCTGACCAGAGGCGCTGCTGAGACAGGCTTGGGCAGGACTGACCCTTGACCTCTCCACAGATGCCATCCCCATGATGCTGGCATGTGAGGACCGGCCAGTGCTGCAGGCCACCTTCCTCAGCAACAATTGCTTTGAACACCTTATTCGCCTCATCCAGAACAGCAAGGTGGGCAGGGCCCAGGCTGGGGCTGGGGGCACCACGTGTGGATGCCGAGCTGCTGATGAGCAAACTTGGGCTGGTGGGATGGCTTGCACTTCAGTGGGAGGGCCTGGGGCTCAGGATGGCTCTGGACCCCACATGAAGAGGGTGTTGTAGAAGGACGGGAGCTGCCCTGGCCCCTTGTTTCCCTTTTCCCCAACCCCAAACGTAGGGGCAGGAGGAAGGCTCAGCTGTTTCGGATGCAGTGCCTATCCCTGCCCACTTATCTGCCCCCGGCTCTGTCCCTCTGGGCAGGGTATGGGTGGCTCAGCTCCCCTACCCTTCCCTAGTGCCTGGTGGGGTGCTCGGCCTGGGGCTCAGGGCGCATCCTTCCCTATGGGGCGGAGCCCTGGCAACTGCCCCAGGTCCTGCTCTAATCCCACCCTTCCCTCATCTTCTCTCTCCTCTGCCTCCTCTACCTTGTGCCTCCCCCCCACCCCCGACAGCTGTACTTGCAGGCCCGGGCGCCCCCTGAGGGGGACAGTGACCTGGCTACCTGGTTACTGACCGAGCCCGATGTCCAGAAGGTACCACCCTGGGGCTGACCAGCTCAGGCACCCGCATCCCTGGGCACCCACCCCCCGGGGCTCCCTCTTTGAGCCTTTCTGCACTATGCAGGGGGAACTATGCCAGTCCTGGTATAGCCTAGTGATGGGGCTGGGTCCCCCATGCTGTCTCACCTACCTTCCAAATCCCAGTCCTAGGAAATGGCACAGTTGTGATCTGTTCCCTGCCTTGTATTAGTCTTGGGAGCTGGGGTTTGGCTATGCCAACCGGGAAGGAACCTTCGATACTCAACCACCCCACCCCCATTGCACAGAAGGGGAAACAAGAGGCCAGATTTGGCTGTGGTCACTCACAGAGAAGGAGGTCCCCCACGTGGGGCCACTTCTTTGCTTGGATCCTCGCACCTGCCCTAAGCGGGTCACTGGGAGTTCCCTATCCCCTCATGCCCTCATGACGTGCTCCCTGCCTCGCCTTGCATGGGGGCTGTAGGAGGCTGCGGGGTGTCAGGGGCTTTGCATGGGGCATCCTCTCTCTGGTGGCTCAACACCTGGGCCCCCACCTCCAGAGCCCCGCCCTGGCTTTGTCCTCATGAAGCAGCCCTGTGTGTCTGTTGCACTTGGCTGTTTTCTGAGAACCTGCATGTCCATTCATCTACAAAGCAGGCAAGGCCAGTGAGACCCCTGCTTTTTGCAGATGAGGAAACTGAGGCCTGGAGGAGGGAAAAGATTGCCGGAGGTCCCTTAGGGAGTCAGGCAGAGCTGGGACCAAGGGCCCCATGGAGCCAAACTACAGCCTGGCACCTGCTGACAAACTCTCCGAGCCCTCCTGACTTCTCAGCCCCTCAGCAGGGCAGGGTGAAGGAGTAGCGTGCCTCTGGCTGTTGGGTGCAGCCAGGGTGGGCCTCAGCATCCCCACCTGGATCTAGGGGAAAGGGGCAGGGTAGGACTTCAAGTCTCGAAGGTTCTTCTGGTTCTAACATCCTGTGATTGATTGTCCCTAAATTCCCCAACCCCCTGTCAATCATCGTGGGTGATGGGACACTTGCCAGCCTGCCTGCACATGTGTTTAGCTTGGGTGGTGATGGGCGGAGACTGAGGCCCATAAACCCACCGGACAGTGGAGGGCAGAGGGCTGTGGCCAGAGGGTTCACTGGTGATCTGTCCCAGTATCCCAGTGAGGCCCTTCCCAGCCTTGGTTTCTTCCCTGGCTTCTCTGTCAGAGTGGGCCTTGCCAAGCTGCTTGGCAGCCTGGGCAAGGGTAGAGGGCCTGGCGGCTTCTGTTCTAGCACTGTATGGCCCAGACAGGGCTTCCACACTCCCTTGGCCCAAGCCAGCTCAGCTACTTGCCTTGGGGCATCTGTTCCTGTCCCTGCACCCCTTTTATTGCAGGGTGCCGCCAGCTGCGACGTCCTGGCACCTGCCTCTCCTGACTGTCCCTCCCCACCCCAAGGTACTGGACCAGGACACAGATGCCATTGCAGTCCACGTAGTCAGAGTGTTGACCTGCATCATGAGCGGCTCCCCCTCCGCCAAGGTGAGGATGCTGCAGTCCTGCTGTAGTAGGGGTGTGGGATGGGAGTTCAATTGATCAGCTGTCTCTAGAACAGGCCTGGCTGATGGCTGTCAGAGCAAGTGAGCTGGGGAGGTGACCATCCTGCCCTCTGGGGTGCGGCTCAGGCCCCTGGGCGAGCGTGGTCATTAGTGAGTCCTGGGAGCTGGCTATCCTGACTCAGAGCTGGAGGGCGGAAGGACGCTTGTGGCTGACCCCATCTGCAGCCTTCCGAGGTAGACCCATTCCCCTGCTAGCACTGTGACCCAGAGGCAGAGCCAGGCAAGGGGGCTCTGAAAGGTGATGCCTCCTCCAGGGTTCCTGTAGGGTGTGAGTGCGCCCTGGGGCCCACATACACACTCACTCCTTTCCCACACGTCCCTGCACAGGAGGTGTTTAAGGAGCGCATCGGCTACCCTCACCTGCAAGAGGTTCTGCAGAGTCACGGTCCCCCCACCCATCGACTGTTGCAAGAGCTGCTCAACATGGTGAGGAAAAGGGCTTGGGGGCAGGGTCCCAAGGGCAGCCAGGAGTGAGTCAGGGCTACCACGGAAGGTGAGCTCTCCACCTTAGGGGGCCATGTTGACTATGTGTGACCTGGGGCCTGACCCTGTGTGTCAGGGTCACTGGGGTGAGGATTCTGAGCTGCATGGGGCTACCAACAGAAGCTGCTACATGTTAGCAAGCCCCAGGATGATCCTAGGAATAGGCAGTTGGGGTTTAGGCCAACCTAGACTGAAAGCCAAGGGTTGTTGTTGGTAGCAATGGTTGTCTGAGCACCTCTGGCTTTCCTGAGCCTCAGACACAACCTGTGAGCTGGATGGGGTAGCACACGTTGTGTTCCCATGCTGGAGGCAAGTAAACTGAGACAGGAAGTCCCACTGTTGGTAGGGTGGCCTGTTCCATGCCAGTTGCCCGGGAACTATCATTCTCTCCACCCGCAGGCTGTGGAGGGCAACCACAGCACGTGTCCGCCACCACCAATCCGCAATGAGCAGCCGGTGCTGGTGCTAATGCGGTGGCTGCCAGCACTGCCCACAGCTGAGCTGCGGCTCTTCCTAGCACAGCGCCTCTGGTGGCTCTGTGACAGCTGCCCTGCCAGCCGTGCCACGTGTGTCCAGGCCGGTCTGGTGGGCTGCCTGTTGGAGACACTCAGCGAGGGGGCAGCCCTGGGGGCCCGCTGCCAGGAGCAGCTGCTGGCGCTGCTGCAAGCATTGGGCCACGTGTCACTAAGGCCCTTGGAGCTGCGTCGCCTGCTTCGTCCCCCAGCAGGTCTGGACTCAGGGCCGGGTGGAGCTGAGGCCGGGGCTGCCCGACACGCAGGTGCCACCATCCGCGCGCTCTCAGGCATGGCCCGGCGCCAGGGCCCGGCACGAGCCCTGTGCTACTTTGACCTCACGCCCAGCATGGCGGGTATCATGGTACCCCCTGTGCAGCGATGGCCAGGACCTGGCTTCACCTTCCATGCCTGGCTGTGTCTGCACCCCACGGCTGTAACACCCGCCCCGGGCCCCACCCGGCCGCTCCAGCGAAAGCAACTGTACAGGTGGGTGACTGCTAGGGACCAGGGCGCGGTGCCAGGGTGAGCAGGAGAACCAGCGGGCATAACTGGCTTGGCCTGCCCCCAGCTTCTTCACCAGCAGCGGCTCAGGGTTTGAAGCCTTCTTCACGGCAGCTGGGACCCTGGTGGTGGCCGTGTGCACCCGGAAGGAGTACTTGACCATGAGCTTGCCTGAAGTGTCCTTTGCCGACTCTGCCTGGGTGAGCCTCCGTCCTCGTGGCCCAGGGAGGTGGAGGGAACACCACGTCCCAACCTGTGACCTGATGTTGTGGCTTCTGTTCTAGCACTGTGTGGCCATTGTCCATGTGCCCGGGCGCCGGCCCTTCAGCCAGAACCTGGTGCATGTCTACAGAGACGGCCATCTGGTGAAGACGGCACCCCTTCGCTGCCCCTCCCTTAGTGAGGTGTGCCAGGCAGGGTTTAGGGAGGCTTGGGCAGCTGGGGGCACTTGGACAGGGTGGGGCCTGGAGCCCCGTGTTCCCCCTCCCCCACCCCACAGGCCTCAGCCTCTGGGGCCTGTGCAGCCTTGGGGGTCACCGAGGAACTGGATGCAGGTGGAACCCCAGGCTCTGCTGTGACCTGACCACTCCCCCAACCCTGGCCCCACAGCCTTTCTCCTCCTGCTGTATCGGCTCTGCTGGGCACCGCACAACGACCACCACCACGGGCCTACCTGCGCCACCTGTCCCCGCTGCCCTGGCTCACACTCACCCCTCCCTCACCCGCTCCCAGTCAGTCCCAGCCACCACAGGGCTTGGCTGGGGGTCCGGGCTGGTGGCCCCTCTGCAGGAGGGCAGCATCAGCTCCACCCTCGCAGGCACACAGGACACTCGGTGGGGCAGCCCCACATCCCTGGAGGGCGAGCTGGGGGCTGTGGCCATCTTCCATGAAGCCCTGCAGGCGGCAGCCCTGCGGGTCCTGTGCACCCTGGGTATGCAGCGCCGTCCCCGTGCCCTGCCCCAGCCCCTACCGCTTTGCCCCAGGACCCAACTGGTTGGGTCTCAACAAGTGCCCAGGCCAGAAACGAGGGGTCTGGCGGGGGGAAGGTGAGGTGTCCCTGGGAGGGGGGGGGTCTGTCCTCTTATCAGGCAGAGAAGAGGCAGGCTGTGTGTGGGGTTTGGCCAGAAGCCCAGCCAGGTCTGAAGCCCCCCTGCCCACCCCCCAGGGCCCAATGAGACAGCACCCTTCAAGCCCGAGGGTGAACTGCATGAACTTGGCACCAAGCTGCTCCTCCATTACTCACCTCAGGTACTGCGGAGGTGGGCAGTTGGCTTAATCCCGCTCCGTCCCCCTGCCTCCCACCCTCTGTCTCCCGCCACCTCCTCCACTGAGCCTTGCTGCCTGCTCACCCCCTGTCCGCAGGCCTGTAAGAACAACATCTGCCTGGACCTGTCCCCTGGTCACGGGCTGGATGGCCGCCTGACAGGCCACAGGGTGGAGACCTGGGACGTGAAGGTGTGTGCTCACGTGAGCAGTGTGTGCAGGAAGCATGAGCATGGGCACATGTGTACAGGGCGGGCTGGGGAGTGGCACTGTGCCCTGGGAGGTCTTGAGGAGACCCAGATTTCCAGGCTGGAGGGTCTGCTGGGATGGAGTGGGGCAGGAGATGGCTGGGTGCTGCCCTCTCATGGGGGCCCCCACCCGCAGGATGTGGTGAATTGCGTGGGAGGCATGGGTGCCCTGCTGCCCCTGCTGGAACGAGTGGCTACACAGCCCCAAGAAGCCGAGGCAGGTCCAGCAGAAACACATGACCTTGTGGGGCCCGAACTGACCTCTGGCCACAACGCCACCCAGGGACTGCTTCTCCCACTGGGCAGGTCCTCAGGTAAGTGTCCCTGCTGCCTGAACTGGGGGGAGGAGATCTTGGCATGGTTGGGGGACTGGACTGCTTGAGGTCTCTGTGGCCACTGGCAGGCCTTTGAGGTACATCTGTTCCCTTCCTGGTGGCGGTAGAGGAGCGAATGGAGAGGAATGCAGTGGCTGCCTTTCTGCTGATGCTGCGGAACTTCCTACAGGGCCATGCTGTGAACCAGGAGAGCCTGGTGCAGTGCCAGGGGCCTGCCATCATTGGGGCCCTCCTGCGCAAGGTGGGGCCTGCTGGGGCAGGCGGGGAGGGGACTGCCCTGTCTGACTAAGGGGACTGATTGGAGGGACCAAGAAGGGGAGCCTGATGGCATCAGTCAGGGAGGGCCTCCTGGGAGAGGTGGCATTTGAGCAGGGCCTTGAAAGGCTGGGCAGGGTTTGGCTAAGAGGGTCTGGGGGGAGTAGCAGAACAGCAGGGCACCTGCACAGCAGTCTGGGAGCTTGCACTTCAGAGACAGCAGGGAGCCACTGAAGCGTTTTGAGCAGGCAGAATGCTTGTATCCATCTGCCTGTGCAGGGCAGGGTGGAAATTGGGAGGCCTGAGAGTGGGCGGGCAGGGCCTGATATCTCACCCCAGCTCCTCTGTCCTCCCCCAGGTCCCCAGCTGGGCCATGGACATGAATGTGCTCATGTCTGCCCAGCTTCTGATGGAGCAGGTGGCAGCCGAGGGCGGTGGGCCCCTCCTCTACCTGCTCTACCAGCATTTGCTCTTCAACTTTCACCTCTGGACCCTTAGTGACTTTGCTGTGCGCCTGGGTAGGTGTGGGGACTTGGGGATGTTGGTGGAGGTTCTGAGAAGCTATAACCCTGTGGGTGATCTGAGGGGACATATCTGCCCTGAGGCGTCTGAGGGGACCATGACCCTCTCCTGGTGGGGGGTGGAGGTGGGCAGGGAGGTCTGGCAGGGGCATGGCCCCTGTCTTGGAGGATGGAAGGGACCCGGCTCAGTCAGGTAGCCTGAGCCCTCTGCCGATTCCCACTTAGGCCACATCCAGTACGTGTCTAGCATAGTCCGTGAGCATAGACAAAAGCTCCGGAAGAAGTATGGGGTCCAGTTCATCCTCGATGCTCTGCGCGCTCACTACAGGTGAGGCTGGTGGGGGCAGATGGGGTGGGGTGCTGACACTGCAGCTTCTGGCCTTGGGGGCAGGTCTGTTCAGTCCCCCAGCTCACCTGCCCACTTGCCCTGTTCTCCCCTCCATGCCCCTGTGTTCTCCTGGCCCTGGGTGCATGTTTCTGCTGGGACCTGCCCAGCCTACAGCGGGAGCACCCCCTAGCGGCTGATGACCTGCGCACAGTGCAGACTTCACTCCTGGGCCTGGCGCGGGAGTTTCTGGTGCGGAGCTCTTCCGCTGATGACCTGCAGGTGGTGCTGAACTTTCTGGCGGCTGCGGGTGATGATGGCCAGGTAAGCTGGAGGTTGGCGAGGGTGAGACTAGGGGGAGGGGTGGAGTGTGGACCACGTTCAGGGTTGGGGGGTGGCCGGCTCAGTGTGAGACTTTGTATCCCCAGGTGCTGGGTGCGCTGGACCTGCTGCTGGCACTGCTGCAGGGCTCGCCAGCACAGGAGTCTTTGGCTGTCTTCCTGCTGGAGCCAGGGAACCTTGAGGTGCTGCTGGCACTGCTGGTGCGGCCAAGGCCCATGCCCTTGCTGCCCGACCGAGTCTGCAAGGTACACTCAGCTCACTCCTGACCCTGGCATCCTAATTCACGGGGGCCCCCGCCTGAGTCCAGAGAGGTGCAGAAGGCCTTAGGCTGGTGGGTGAAGCTGCCTTTGCCGACCTCTCTTGGAGCCACACGCCTGCGTGGTGACTCACCCTCCTCCAGTAACTCTTTCCCCACGATGACGACCCCTACACAGATCCTGCGCAGACTGCAGCAGAATGAGCGCTTACCTGAGCGCAGCCGCCAGCGGCTCCGGCTGCGAGAGTGTGGCCTCCAGGGTCTCGTTGCCTGCCTGCCGGAGGGGGCTGTTTCCCCCCAGCTCTGCCAGGGCCTCTTCAAGCTGTTCCTGGGGGCAGGTACAACCTGGTTGGAGCCAAGAGGCAGGCCAAGTAGAGGGGTGATGTGGATCCAGGAACCAGGGCAGGTGGGAATAGGGAAGGTGTTGGTACCAAGGGACCAAGGCTGAGCCAGCAGAGGAGCACAGTCCCTCTCTGGGGTCAGTCCCTCAGGCCTTTTCTGGCCGTTTTCCCAGATTGCCTGAACCTCTCAGATCTGTTGGCTGTGGTGCAGCTGTCCCTGCAGGCTGACCTCAGCATCCGCCTAGACATCTGTCGTCAGGTGAGTGGGAAGTGAAAGCTTTGTTGGGGGTTGGGGGGCGGCTTCTACCCTGCGGCCTTTGCCTGTGACGAGGGGTCTCTGGAGGCCTCCCATGCAAAGGCCCCAGGAGGAGGGGCTGGGGCAGGCTGTCGGATGAGTCCCTCACTTGCTGTGCCCTGGCCCGGCAGCTCTTCCACCTCATCTACGGACAGCCAGATGTAGTGCGGCTGCTGGCCCGACAGGCCGGCTGGCAGGATGTGCTGACCCGGCTGTTTGTCCTGGAAGCCGTCACAGCTGGCAGTCCCCTGCCCTTTACCCCCGAGCCACCCACCTCCCCGGAGCCAGCCTTACACAAGCCACCCACTGAGTCACCTGAGCCTTCGGACGTCTTCCTGCCCGCGGAGGTCCCCTGCCCTGACCCTGACGCCTTTTACCAGGCTCTTTCCCCATTCTCCACACCCTTTGAGCTGGGCCCAGAACGGGCCAGTGTGAGTTCAGGCAATACTGCTGGCGGTGGCAGTGGCAGTGGGACTCTCACTCCAGCCAGCCAGCCTGGCACCCCTTCCCCGCTGGATGGGCCCCGGTCCTTCCCTATTGCCCAGGGCCGCCATAGCTCCAGTCTCTCCAATGTGCTGGAGGATGGCAGCCTGCCAGAGCCCACCATCAGTGGGGATGACACCTCTAATACAAGCAACCCTCAGGTGAGGCGGCCCACCCTCTACCACCGTGCGGCACCAAGGGAGGGCACCTCTGGGACACGGGGCAGGCAGCGTAGCTTTTCCACAGGTGTTGCCCTATTTGACATCAGGGCTACAACTGCTATTCGGGTCTGGCGCTGCCGCCTTGTAGCTTTTATCTGCAGTGTGTTCCCTGGGGGGTGGGGGGTATTCTGGAACAGGGCAAGTCATGCTGAGACAGAGTTGGGGGCACTAACCAGGCTTCAGAAGGCCCTAGAGAGCCTGTGAGGCAGGGACTTCACAGGGCCCGTGGGCAGTATTGCTGTAAGGGTCCTGCCTGTGCTTCTGGATCCGGGGATGGGCGTCTGCTTATTCCATGGCATTCTTCCAGAGAATTCTAGGACAGTCCTTGAGGCCTGTGAGGACTGTGAGGTAACCGTGTGAACTACCTCATCTCCTCTTAGGAGTCCTGGAATCCCAGGATCCTCCCTGGAACTCGGGCAGTGGCTGAGGCCCACACCATCTGTTTAGGCCTTTAGCACCAGACTGGCTCGGCTGTTGGCCAAAGGCTTGGCTTCCTGCTGTCCCTACTAGTGGGTGGGCGGACGTGCTGAACAGGGATGGTAGTGGGGCAGTGATTGCCTCCCTCCCCAGCCTGCACCCCACACACCCCCTGTGTCCGCAGCAAACCTGTGAGGAGGAGCTTTGTAACCTGCTCACCAACGTGCTGTTCTCGGTGACTTGGCGGGGAGTGGATGGCAGTGACGAGGCTGCCTGGCGGGAGCGCGGCCAGGTCTTCTCCGTGCTCACCCAGCTGGGGGCCTCGGCCACGCTTGTGCGCCCACCAGACTGCATCAAGCGCAGGTGAGGGGGTGACTCAGGAGGGGGAAGAGCATCGGGGAAACCTGGGGCCAAGAAGGCGGTCAGGTAGACACCTGAGTCCCTCGCCCCTCTCCAGCCTCCTGGAGATGATGCTGGAGTCAGCCCTGACCGACATCAAAGAGGCCCCCCTTGGGGTCCTAGCCAGCCTCACCCAGCAGGCGCTCTGGCTGCTGCGCCTGCTGCAGGACTTCCTGTGTGCCGAGGGCCACGGTAACCAGGAGCTGTGGAGTGAGAAGGTATGATAGCTCAGAGGGGCACGTGCTCAATGTTCTCGTGCACCTGAGGGCATCTGGTCTGGGAGGTGGATGAGTACACGTGTGCCGTCATGGGTTCATCAGCTCCGGTATCTGTGAGCGTAGGTTTATCTGTATGTACAAACCCTCCCTGGCCTCCAGCCCAAACCTCACCTTGCTCTTGCCCCATGGGCTGTTGGCCTCCTCTGGTGATGGCCGCCTGGAATATATGGTGTGTGGCAGCTCTTTGAAGGTGTGTGCAGCCTGCTTGATCGCCTGGGGGCCTGGCTGCACCTGGCCGATGGCACAGCAGATCTCCGAGAGATGGCACAGATTGGCCTGCGCCTCGTGCTTGGCTACATTCTGCTGGAGGACCCACAGGTGAGCACAGGGTGGGTGTGAGGGGAGGGTGTGTGGTGGGTATAGGGAACTCCGGGAGTAGCTGGTGACACCTCCACCCCTTCGGTCCACAGCTGCACGCCCAGGCCTATGTAAAGCTGCACGCACTGCTGCAGACTGCAGTGCCCATGCGCCGGGAGGAGGCTTGTTATGTGCTCTCCAAGCTGGAGGCGGCGCTGGCACGGGCGCTGAACACCCCAGCCTCAGAGACCCCCACCGGGGACGGGGAGCCCCCAGCTGCAGCCGCTGCTGCAGAGCGCTGCTCATGGCTGGTACCGCTGGTGCGCACACTGCTGAACCGTGCCTACGGGCCCCTGGGGCTGCAGTGGGGGCTGCCTTCCCTGCCTCCCACCAACGGCAGCCCCACCTTCTTCGAGGACTTCCAGGCCTTTTGTGCCACCCCCGAATGGCGTCACTTCATCGACAAGCAGGTGCCTGGAGCTGGGGGCACGGGCAGAGAAGTGCGAGCTGGGGACCCACATCGAGCACCGGTCTCCTGTCCCTGTCCCATCCTCCAGGTGCAGCCCACCATGTCGCAGTTCGAAATGGACACCTACGCTAAGAGCCACGACCTCATGTCAGGCTTCTGGAATGCCTGCTACGACATGCTCATGAGCAGTGGGCAGCGGCGCCAGCGGGAGCGGGCACGCGGTCGTCGGGCCTTCCAGGTGTGCGACCCGAGGCGGGGGGGCGGGGAGCTGCTCCACACGTGGGCCCAGAGGACGGCTGATGGGACGGAGTGGAGAAACAGGGACAGCACATGAAGCAGCCAGCGGGACTCACCCGTTCCTCCACCCTACCCACCCCCCCACTCCTCAGGAGCTGGTGCTGGAACCTGCACAGCGGCGGGCGCGCTTGGAGGGGCTGCGGTACACAGCGGCCCTGAAGCAGCAGGCAGCGCAGCACTCGACCGCCCTGCTGCACTGGGGGGCGCTGTGGCGTCAGCTCTCTAGCCCCTGTGGGGCCTGGGCCCTGAGGTGGGCGGGGTTCTGGGTGGAGTCCGGGTGGGGTGGGGCTTGGGAGGGAGGAGCCGGGAGGGTGCCTTTGGGGAGGAACCTGGGAGGAACCCAGAGGTCTATAGCCTTCTGCCCGTGACCATCACTGGGGACGTATCTGTAGGGACCCGCCCACCCCCCGCTGGAAGCTCTCCAGTGCCGAGACATACTCGCGCATGCGTCTGAAGCTGGTGCCCAACCATCACTTCAACCCTCACCTGGAAGCCAGTGCCCTACGCGACAACCTGGGTGAGAGGGTGTGCTGAGCTGGGTCCACCCAACCTCGTACGCCCTGTCTTGTCTCTGGCTGAGCACCCTTGGGCCCATTGCAGGTGAGGCCCCCCTGACACCTGCAGAGGAGGCCTCCCTGCCTCTAGCAGTGACCAAAGAGGCCAAAGTCAGCAGCCTACCCGAGGAACTGCAGGAAGACCAGCTGGGTGAGGATGAGCTGGCTGCGCTGGAGACCGCGTGAGTGGGGCTGGGAAAGAGCTGATTGATGGGGGCAACGGGTCTGCTCCAGTGTGTGCTGGCCGGTGGTGGAATTGACTCCGGAGTCTGTTTCCCCTCCCGCTGAAAGGGATGGTCCAAAATCAGGTGGGAGTATTGGGCACAGCTATAACAGGATGGATAGTTGCTCTTTCATGGCTCGGCACCCCAGAGCAGGACTGAGAAACACAGACCAGACTAGGATGGGGGCCCATGGGAGCAGGCAGGGCTGAGTGAGGGAAGCCGGGGATGGGGGTTGGTGTCCTGGCAAGACATTCAGAGGCCCAGGTTTCGGGGCGGGGACTGTGGTCAGTCTGGACCCTGGGCAGCTCCTCCTCCTCTGAGAGTCATGAGCTGTGCACCTCATGACTTGGTGGTGCTCTGAGAGCGTGGTCCTTGGGCTTGTCAGAAAGGGGACCCCAGAGTCTGGAGCCTAAAGTGGGTGCCGGCCCCCAGGTTGGAGGCCGCAGAGCTGGACGAGCAGCATGAGAAGCTGGTGCTGTCAGCTGAGTGCCAGCTGGTCACAGTGGTGGCTGTGGTCCCAGGGCTGCTGGAGGTCACCACCCAGCACGTGTATTTCTACGACGGCAGCGCTGAGCGTGTGGAAACCGAGGAGGGTGTGTTCTGATGGAACGGGACGGAGGGACGGCAGGGATGGCTGGGGTACGGTGGGGCCGGGGCAAGTGACTTCTGCACTCGCTGTCCGTCCCCACAGGCATCGGCCATGACTTCCGGCGCCCACTGGCCCAGCTCCGCGAGGTCCACCTGCGGCGTTTCAACCTGCGCCGTTCGGCGCTTGAGCTCTTCTTCATTGATCAGGCCAACTACTTCCTCAACTTCCCCTGCAAGATGGGTGGGGCCACGGCCTCATCTCCGTGCCAGGCCCCCAGGCCCCAACCCTGCCCCATCCCACCCCACACCCAGGTGCGGAACCAAGTGTACTCGTGGCTCCTGCGCCTGCGACCCCCCACCCAAGGCTACCTGAGCAGCCGCTCCCCCCAGGAGATGCTGCGCGCCTCAGGCCTTACCCAGGTGAGAGCCCTGGAGTGTGAGGATCGGGTGAGGTCAGGGCCCGGCGGTTGGGAAGAGGGCTGGCAGCCCAGCTGGCTCACCTCTTGCCCCTGCCCCCCAGAAATGGGTACAGCGTGAGATCTCCAACTTCGAGTACCTGATGCAACTCAACACCATTGCGGGGCGGACCTACAATGACTTGTCTCAGTACCCTGTGGTGAGGGCCTGCTCCCCACCTCCCCCACTCCTCTGGTCTGCCAGCCCTGGTTCACCCAAGTGTGGGTACTGATGCTTGGTCAGGACCGAGCCCTGAGCTTGGTCCTGGGTGGGTGCTGTCTGAGGCCTGGCCTCTGTTCTCCCCGAAGGGAATCCTGTCCCAGACAGTCCCTCCTGCTCCCCTGCAGCCCCTCCACGTGGTGCATCCCCACCTGTGGGCTCCGCCCGTCTTCTTGAGGGTGAGGGTGAGGGCAGGGCAGGTAGGCCATCAGGACCCTCATGCAGCTCCTGCCCGGGTGGGCGGCCAGTTCCCCTGGGTCCTACAGGACTATGTGTCCCCAACGTTGGACCTCAGCAACCCAGTCGTCTTCCGGGACCTGTCCAAGCCCATCGGTGTGGTGAATCCCAAGCATGCCCAGCTTGTGAGAGAGAAGTGAGTGCCTGAGTGAGGCTGGGCTCGGGGGTTGGGATGGACAAGAGGAGGGCTTCTGCTGACTCCCCCCAACTGTTGCTCTAGGTATGAGAGCTTCGAGGACCCAGCGGGCACCATTGACAGATTCCACTATGGCACCCACTATTCCAACGCAGCAGGTGTGATGCACTACCTCATCCGCGTGGAACCCTTCACCTCCCTGCACGTCCAGCTGCAGAGTGGCCGGTGCGGAGGGGCAGGCAGATGGTGCAGGGCAGGGCAGGGTGGATGAAGGGAAGAGGCGGGTCTTCCAGGCACCCTGGACCCTCTGGCTCCCGGCTTTCCTGCGGCCACACCTTCTCCCCCACTGTCTCCCTTCTCTCCACCTCACTTTGGCCCGTGCCCCTCCCTAGCTTTGACTGCTCTGACCGGCAGTTCCACTCGGTGGCAGCAGCCTGGCAGGCCCGCCTGGAGAGCCCAGCCGATGTGAAGGAGCTCATCCCAGAGTTCTTCTACTTCCCTGATTTCCTGGAGAACCAGAACGGTAGGAGCTGGCGTCGGGGCAGGAGGTGTGGGGATGGAGAGCTCGGGTTGGGGGCGGTGGCCAGGGAGCAGGTGAAGGTGGCGTAGAGAGACAGCTGACCCAGTCTTCTGTGCCAGGCTTTGACCTGGGCTGCCTGCAGCTGACCAACGAGAAGGTAGGCGACGTGGTGCTGCCCCCGTGGGCCAGCTCTCCTGAGGACTTCATCCAGCAGCACCGCCGGGCTCTGGTGAGATGAGCACACGCAGACAGGCGGGCAGCCGGGGTTGGTGGGGGAGTCAGCCGTTCCTGGACTGACTGCCTCCTCCCCGCCCCCAGGAGTCAGAATATGTGTCCGCCCACCTCCACGAGTGGATCGACCTCATCTTTGGCTACAAGCAGCGGGGGCCAGCTGCAGAGGAGGCCCTCAACGTCTTCTATTACTGCACCTATGAGGGTGAGCAGTGTCCTTGACTCAAGTGGGAGCCGGGGCACAGAGGAGGGGTGAATGCGGTGGGCACAGAGGGAGTCCTGACTGCCCTGCCCTTCCTGTCTGATGCTCAGGGGCCGTGGACCTGGACCAAGTGGCAGATGAGCGGGAACGGAAGGCTCTGGAGGGCATTATCAGCAACTTCGGGCAGACACCCTGTCAACTGCTGAAGGTAAGGCCAGCTTGGAAGACAGTGGTCAGGGATGCCCTGGCCACGGTGCTGATCGGCCACTTGCCCACAGGAGCCACATCCAGCTCGGCTTTCAGCTGAGGAAGCAGCCCAACGCCTTGCACGTCTGGATACTAACTCACCTAGCATGTTCCAGCACCTGGACCAGCTCAAGGCCTTCTTCGCAGAGGTGAGAGGAGGCAGGGTCTCGACTTCTTACTTTGTGAAATTCGTTGAATCCCACTGTCCTTACCAGCCTCTTGGGGCAGATGGAAAACCTAAATCAAGGTGACTGATGCTAAGACATCTTAGAAAAAGAGGTAAACATCAGAGGAGATGGGAGTGCGGGTGGGATGCCTTCTTCGTGAGGAAGAGTCAGGACAAGGTGTTGACTCACCTGACCATCCTTAGGGTGACCAGAAGGAGGGAGTCCGGCCTTAGATACTCTACCTCACCTTCCTGTCTGCATCCCAGAATGCCCCCAAGTCTGACGTGTTTAGGCTCTTCTCTCCTCCTGCTAGCAGGCTCAGAGCCGTGGAGTAATGGGTTGGGATGACCACAGCTGAAACCAAGCTTGACACCCTGGAAGGATCTTCCTTGTCCATCTGGTTTCTCACTCACTTTCTGAGACGCCCTGAAGGCACACTGGTCTCTGATGCCTATTCCTCTGAGAGACCTCTGTCTGTATGATGCCTAGCCTGTGACCCCTGGGGGCTGAGGGCCAGGGACTGAGTCGTGTTCCAGGGAGCCAGTAGTGTAGTGAGAGCCCTAGCTGGCTGCTCAGGCACAGCTAGCCTTGCTCCGCTCCCTGCAGGTCATCAGTGATGGCGTGCCCCTAGTGCTGGCCCTGGTTCCCCACCGGCAGCCCCATTCCTTCATTACCCAGGGCTCTGCAGACCTTTTGGTAAGTGTACTGGGCCGGGCCCCATCTCAGCTCCAACCCCTTTCTGACTCTGCCCCAAACCCACCTCTGTCCTCTCTTGCCCGCAGGTGACTGTGAGTGCCAATGGGCTACTGGGCACCCACAGCTGGTTGCCCTATGACCGTAATATAAGCAATTACTTCAGCTTCAGCAAAGACCCCACCGTGGGCAACCCCAAGTAAGACAGAGGGCTGTGGGCAGGGGTGGGCTCTAAATACCCTGCACCCCAAGTCATCTCCCCACCCAAACAGAATGCAGGCCAGCTGCAGGCTCTGGCCAAGATTTCTGAGGGCCTGGGTTCTCCTTTGTGGCCTGACCTCACCTGTGGTCCTCCTCACTGGGTCAGGATGCAGCGACTGCTGAGTGGCCCTTGGGTGCCAGGTGGTGGTGTGAGTGGGCAGGCCCTGGCAGCAGCCCCAGACGGAAAGCTGGTGTTCAGTGGCGGCCATTGGGATGGCAGCCTGCGGGTGACGTCACTACCCCGGGGCAAGCTGTTGAAGCAGCTCAGCTGCCACCTCGGTATGTGCAGTCTTGGACTCGGGGTGTGCAGGTGGGAGTAGGGTTCCAAGGCTGGCCAGGGAGGGGGTAACCACTTTTGTTCTGCTGGTACCCTCCCCTCCCCTCTCCATTCAGATGTAGTAACCTGCCTTTCACTGGACACCTGTGGCATCTACCTCATCTCAGGCTCCCGGGACACCACATGCATGGTGTGGCGGCTCCTGCAGCAGGTATGCTGGGTGGCAGCCCTCCGGGGCCCCCATAGTCCAGATCTGCAGTCCGTCTGCCCCTCAGTGGGCCTCTCCAGTCCTACCCTGTTCTCTTCTCCTTCCCTCTGCTACCATGAGCAAGTCTGGGGCTCCACAGCCCTCCAGCTCTCCAGCTTTGGACAAGACCTTCAGTTTTCTGAGCTTTAGCCTTCTCACTCACTCAGGGGCCAAGGTAGTGGGAGGCCCCAGTCCTGAGCCAGCTCTGGTGTTCCCCACAGGGTGGTCTCTCGGTGGGGCTGGCATCAAAGCCTGTGCAGGTCCTATACGGGCATGAGGCTGCAGTGAGCTGTGTGGCCATCAGCACTGAACTTGACATGGCGGTGTCTGGATCCGAGGTGTGTGTATGCCTGTGTCCAGGGGAGGCTGTTTGCTGGGCACTGCCCCTGGAGCTCACACACCCCTGCCTAGCACCCTAAGCTGCCTTCCTGCAGGATGGAACTGTGATCATCCACACTGTACGCCGTGGCCAGTTTGTGGCCGCACTAAGGCACCCAGAAGCCACGTTGCCTGGACCTGTGTCCCACCTGGCGCTGGGGTCTGAGGGCCAGATCCTGGTGCAGAGCTCAGCGCGGGAGCGGCCGGGGGCCCAGGTACGGGAAAGGGGCGCCCAGCCAAGATAGGGGTGGTTGGGATTCTGTCCTTGCTGACACCTCCTGCTTCCTCCAGGTCACCTACTCCTTGCACCTGTACTCGGTGAACGGGAGGTTGCGGGCTTCACTGCCCTTGGTAGAGCAGCCCACAGCCCTCGCGGTGACGGAGGACTTTGTTCTGCTGGGCACAGCCCAGTGTGCCCTGCACATCCTCCATTTGAACAAGTGAGCCCCACTGTTTATGGGTTTGTGATACTTCAGGGTGGTGGTCATTGGCCGAGGACACTAGGAGGTGCCCCCGTGGACCCACATCCCCTTTACATGTCTGTGGACACATTCTTCAAGGCCTGTCACCTGTCCTCCCATCCCCCAATGGGGAGCTCTTGCCCTGGGCCTCCTTTAGCCACACACTTGTGGGAGGTCCCTTTCTGTGTCAGGATTTTAATCGAGTCATCCTTCAAATGAGGACCGGGAGGTAGATGGGAGAATGGAGAGACATCTATCTGCTGGATCAAAGCTTCCTTGTAGTTGCGAGTTCGTATATATATATCCCCCCTCCCTCCCTCCCTCCAGACTGCTGCCGGCCGCGCCTCCCCTGCCCATGAAGGTGCCCATCCGCAGTGTGGCTGTGACCAAGGAGCGCAGCCACGTGCTCGTGGGCTTGGAAGACGGCAAGCTTATCGTGGTGGGCGCAGGGCAGCCCTCTGAGGTGAGGATGAGGGCCGGGAGGGCCTCGAACGGGATGGGGAAGCGACGGTCCTGGCTGACCCCAGCCTGCTCCTGCTCCTACCAGGTGCGCAGCAGCCAGTTAGCGCGGAAGCTGTGGCGATCCTCCCGGCGCATCTCCCAGGTGTCCTCTGGGGAGACAGAGTACAACCCTGGAGAGGCGCGCTGACAGCCTGCCCTGCCCCGCCGCGCAGCTCCGCCCCCAGCGGGCTTCGCCCTGGGAGGGCCCCGCCCAGGAGTCCAAGCAGAGGGTGACATCCAGCCCACACTCTGGCAGGGGGTGGGCGGGGCCCCACCTCTGCCCAGCTCAGGGATTGGTGGGCGATATCACTCCTGGAAGTCCCGCCCCTCGCCGGCAGAGGGGCCTCCCGGAGGAGTCCCAGCGCTGGCCTCAGCAGCCGCACAGCACTTTTTGCACAGCCTGGGGTGGGGAGCCCAGGTTCCCAAGCCCCGTCCCGGCAGAGTACAGGGGCCGGGCCGTGGCCTTAATCCTAAGGGCGGCCCCCCGCTCTCGCATCTCCGCAATAAACCTGGACTAGTTTTGTAGCTGTTCCGCCTCCAAGCATATGTGCACGCGCGGCGTCTCAACCCGCCCTGGCCACAGCCCCGGCCTAGCGTCCTCCTGGTCCATGAGCACCTGCGGCGACCCGTCCCCTCCCCAACCACACCGCCCTAGTCCCTAGGGGCCCCAGCTGCAGTTTCTCCGGCAGCTGCACGCTCAGTCCCCCTCCGGGCTCACCTCCAGGCCTGTGTGCGTTCCGGGGCCGGGCGGGGCAAGACCGTGGGCGGCCCCGCCCACTCGGTGTCCAGTCCTCCTCCTGTCTGCGCCGCAGCTTTAGTCTCGGGCGGGTAAGAACCTGGTATCCCCAGGGACTCCACTCTGTCTTACCGGCCGGCCCAAGGCCCGGAGGCCCCGTCCCGCCCGGCTGAGCAGATCCTGGGACCCACGGAGGGTCGGCCCCCACAGGTCAGGAGCGGGTTGGGGACACGGCTTCGGGTCTTTCTGGACGGAGGGAGCCAAGGCTGCCTCTCTGCTCCCCATTTCCAGACCCGAAATCCTGTGCGGTTGGATTGCCTGTGGGAAGTCGGGGTAGTGTGTGCGTGTGTGCATATTCTGTGGGCCTCGAGATGGGTGTGTGTGGGAGTTGGTAGAGGCTCCAGTCCCACAGCTCGGGGTGGGTCGGGCACAAGGCTTGGCTGTCTCTGCGACCGTTAGTCACAAGCTCACCCGCCAACCCGGATCCAGAAAGGGCCCCTTATGTGGTAAGTGACACAAATGTACATACACATCCTTCAGGTGGCAAGGGTCACCACAGCCTCAGTGCCAGGCCCACTTGCCGACTGTGTGCTTTACCATACACATGGGCCTCTGGCCTTGTGGAGGGAAGTGAGTTTGGAGTGCCTGGGTTGGACCAGGTCGGATGTGGATGTGGGGGGAAGTGAGTTTGGAGAGCCTGGGTTGGACCAGGTCGGATGTGGATGTGGGGGAATTGGAGGACCTTCCCCCAGGTCTCATCTCTATCCCTTTTCCAGGCAAAGTCCCCTCCTCTGCCCAGACCAGGGTCTCTTCCCCAGGCCTCAGGAGGTGGGTCTCAGCAGGATCAGCCTTGTAAGTACAGATGGGTCCTGGATTGAGTGTTCTTCAGGTTTCTGGCCTCCAGGCCCTCTCCAAATTCCCAGATGAGAAAGGACCAGGGGGAGCCTCTGGGCCCACATGCCATCTGCCCTTGCTGAACCCACCAAGGAACCCTCCTGTCCAGCCCCTGAGCAGGAGGTGAGGGCTGGACACTGACCCTAGAGGCAGGAGTGGGAGCTTAGTCACTCCGGGGACTATGCTGTTGCTGACAACTCTGGAAAGCCTCCTACCAGCTAGTAAGTCTCTACCTGGCTCTGGCTTAGATGGGGATGGGAGTCTCCCTGTGCTATCCCTGGACTCAGACCAGGGGTTTGCCATGGTCTTTGAGACAGGGTGGTTTCCAGTGTGCCCTTTCCCATCCAGAGCTGCAATATGGTCTCCTCCAGCTTTGGCCAGCTGGGGCCAGCAATATCACTTCCACCCCATTTGACACTGGAGGAAACTGGTCCAGATTGGTGACTGGGGAGATTGGGGGGTAGGTACCCAGTCCTGGAATGAATCAGGATGAAGTGAGCCAGGAAAGCGGGACAGACTACCCCAAGGGACTCCTGACTTCAGGCTTGAGGGATTTCCCCCATGTCCCTATACACAGCCCCTTCTGGACTCAGAAAAGTCTCCCAGCTCCTTTTTCTGAGTGCTGCCCATGACATTCCAACCCCTTCTCTAAGATGCAGCCACTGGGAGCACTGCTAGCTGGCAGAACCATGCTTCACAACTCCAGCCACAGGGAAGGCACGGTGCATGTGGGTTAAGTACTTCTTGATCCAGATTTTGGGCACTGAGAGGGCAGGATGAGAGGTGTCCATGGGCCCCTGGCCTTGCAGGCCATACACAAGTCCAGTCACAGGCTTTGGAGTCCCTGTTTCTTGTGCCCTGCCTGCACTGGATTGTGGGGACAACTGGCCTGCAGGCAGAAGTTAGCAGCAGCATTTACTTGCCTTTCGGATCAGTTTTATTTTGCAAAAATCTACAAGGTCTCTTCTGCAAAGAGGCTCCCACAGGGACCAAAATGAATCAGTGTGCTCTCACAGTCCAGAGTTGGTGGGGGAGACAGGACACAGCTTAGTGCCATAGTAGGCAGAGGAGATGCACCAGGAGCCAGAAAAGGGAGCCTGGGAGAGATCAGGAAAGACTTCCCAGAGTAGATTTCCTGCCAGTTTGTCAGATGGCAAAGGTAGACTAGCAAGAGCAGACGTCTGGAAGCCCGGAGAAGGTACATCTGGGAAGGGCTAGGTGTCCAAGCGTGGCGAGCCAAGGGGAGGCTGTGGGAGATGAGGGTGGGGAACGAACCAGTCAGCTTTTGACGCCACGGTATGAACTTTCGACTCTACACAGTAGGGACTATGATTTCCAGTCTTTCTAGCAGCAAAGTCTACGTCTGCTGCCTCCTTGCCCCTGACCTTGTCTGTCCTTTCCTCCACAGATAAGTCCCAGAGGGAGCAGGACAGGGACAGGGAAGGGGTGTGGGCAGGGGCAGGGGGAGCCCTGGCCCCCGGTACCTCCTGCTCATTCCCCCCTGAGCCTCCAGGGGCCTCAGGCAGCAATATCCCTGTCTACTGTGCCCTCCTGGCCTCTGTGGCCCTCAGTCTGCTTGCCTACGTGGCCTTCAAGTGGTAGGTGGTCTGGGCATCGCCCTCTGGTAACCTCCCTCCCCATCTGGGCTCCCAACCAGCTCCCTGTCTGTCTCAGTGAAGGCTGGAGCAGGTTGGCAGGTTCCCCCTGCTCCCCGCAGCTGGTGCTCACATAAACAAAGACAGCAGTTGGCCAAAGCTCGGACTGCAGAGCTGGGGGCCTTCAACAGGGACCAGATGCTTGGGGAGAGCAGTGTCTTCTGGGACTCTCCTAGCAGCCTGGAGCCCTGTGTCCCCAGCCAGGGTGAGCCCCTTTCCCCAAACTGTAGTCCTTCACACCTACCTAGCTCTGCCCCACCACAAAGCCTGCCTAACCCTCATGTGTCCCTCATGTCTCCCATCCCAGGGCTACATCCTGAACTTGGCTGCCGGCTTTACCTCCATCTCCCTTGGCAGCAGCAGGAGGAAGTGGAACAGCTCCTGGAGGCGTCGGGTGAACCTGACAAAGGCTGGCGGGGCCTGGCGGGCCACCTGGGCTACCAGGCTGAGGCAGTGGAGACCATGGCTCAGAGCCAGGTGCCAGCCTACACCCTGCTGAGGTACTGGGCTATCCAAGAAGGCAGTGGTGCCACCCTCAGGGTGCTAGCAGATGCGCTGGCTGTCCTGGGCTGTGAAGATGTGGTCTGGGCCCTGGGCCCACTGGCTGAGGACTGCTCCGTGGTGTGACGCTCCACAGCCTGGCCTCTCAGGGAACCTGCTCTGGTGCTCCCACCACCCCCAGCTCATACACCTTCCCTTTCACGGGCTTCCTGGCATTGGTGACCTCGGCCTGCTGTTCTGGGGGGACACGGAAGATCCAGGCACCACTCACCTCCCCTCGCCCTACATTCCTCCAGGACAGGGACCAGGATATTGGGGGGAGGGGTTGATAGTGAGGAGCAGTCCTGCTCTCCTGATCCCCACTCCACCCCCTCTTACTTAGCCTCAACTGTTTTTTCTACTTTCGTATCCCATATTAAAGGCAACTTTGGACTACTGGCCTGGCTCTGTCTGGTTCCGTGGGCCTGTGAGACAGTTGGATAGCTATGTGGCAGAGGCCCAGAAAAAGGATGGGATCCCTAGAAGGTGGGAAAAGCCCCTGAGTTGGCAGGCAGTGTGTTCCCGCAGATGTGTGAGCTCTGCGGGCAGAGTGTATGTAGTTCACATCCTGCATCTGCCATTCACTGGCTGAATTGTGTTAGGAAGCATTTTACCTTTTTGAACTTCAGCTTCCTTAGCTGGAGAACAATAAATAGACTGGCACATTCAGAAGCCTCCCACCAAGACTCACAGGCCTTGGGTTTGAGACCATTTTCCTGACTTGTGCTGTGACTAGCCTCAAGGGCTGGAAGCCTGCCCCACCCCTAGGCAGAAAGCAAGAGGCAGTTCCGAGGCAAAGTGAACTGCCTCTGAACTGGTCCTGGGAAGCTAGTTACCAAGGGCCTCAGGTCATCTCCAGGTGAGGAAAAGGAAGAAAGTGTTCTTTCAAGACCCATACTCCAGACTCGAAAAGGGAGGTCCAAACATGCTTCCACACAAGCCAAGCACAGGTAGGTCATCCCACCTACCTGAGGGGCTGCTGAGGACAGGGCAGCTGCAGCCAGACCACCTGCACCCCTCACATATGCCCACCCTGAATGGAGGAGCAGGCAGGTCAGTTACTGTGCCTTTGGAGGGAGGTGCTAAAGCAGACAGGCCCCACCTAGGAAGAAACAATGGCTGCCATCCTGGTGTCCATCAGGATCAGGGCACTTAAGAAGCACAGTCACCTAAACTCAGGAGACTTGGGTCCAGTCATGATCCAGAGGCCCGGGCTAGAGCCTGTCCCCTAGCTGAGATGTGACCTGCATTAGCTGTTCTGTGAGTACCAAACTCATCAGACTGCTGCTATTCCTATGCCTCAGAGTTTACCAGGGCTGCTTAACCCTGTAAATCTTATACTTAAAATCAGGGCAGGTTTGGAGCCACCATCATCCGGAGATGAAAGGAGGAAAAGCTTTGGTGTTTGGTCAGCCATAAACAGGCCAAAGCACTGGAGACATCACACCTACTTTGGCAGGGAGGTGGCCAGAGGGCTATCAAGGGTTAGATCAGCAATGAGGGTGAAATCCTGCATTGAGAGGAATGAACAGGTCCTGGATTAGCCCGTAACTCTCTTCACCACTGAGGGGATTTGAGCCTAAAGGTTTCAAGGGGTGTGTGTTTCAAGATCTTCCCCTCCCAAACTCCAGAGGAGGTAAAATAACTGAGAATTCCTCTGCAAAGAGGTCCTTTCTGAAACTTGACAGCTCTCTGGTCACCACCCTTTAATGAAAGGCTACCTAGATTTCCTTGGAAAATCTGAAACCTGGACCCTCAGGTAAAACTATGAGTTTGACTTGGTTGCCAGCAGCAGTGCATGTGGCTGCACCTCTGCATGGGAGACCTACCCAAAAGAGAAACACTTTCTTTTAATGTGCTCAAGCACATTAGTTGAAACATTTTCTTTACTGTTAAGGGTGGGGGGGGGGGGGCGGGGGACTTCCCCGGTGGCGCAGTGGTTAAGAATCCGCCTGCCAATGCAGGGGACACAGGTTCGAGCCCTGGTCCGGGAAGATCCCACATGCCGCAGAGCAACTAAGCCCGTGCGCCACTACTCCTGAGCCTGTGCTCTAGAGCCTGCGAGCCACAACTACTGAGCCTGAATGCCTAGAGCCTGTGCTCTGCAACAAGAGAAGCCACCATAGTGAGAAGCCCACTCACTGTAACAAAGTAGTCCCTGCTCGCCACTAGAGAAAGCCCGTGCGCAGCAACAAAGACCCAACACAGCCTAAAAATAAAAATATGTGCTATCAACATTTCAAATGTTTAAAAATAAATAAAATAAAATGTTAAGGGGGTTAAATTAGGGTCCCTCCATTTGATATAATAATGTGCTTGAGTTAAACAGTTTAAGGCTGCAGTACCATGGGAAAATACTTTGGCTACATTGTTAAATAGCATGTCTAATGATATGTCTTTAAAATAGGTGTTTTTCTCCTCTTTTCACAATTTCTTAGTACAAGGATATGAGATGAGTTACTGAGCCTCTCTGAACCTTAGTCTCCTTATCCGAACAGTGCCAATTCCTGTGCCTCCAGGTTGTGAGGATCAAAGGAGCACAACTTGAGCTCTAAGTGCCCAGCAGGCAGTGACTGTTCCAACTGCTGCCCACCCCATCCAATATCTGGCGGGTCACAGCCTCTTCCCCAAGGGCATTGCTGCAATGAGCAAAATCACCCCGGTGAGGAAGAAATGGTACCAGTCTCTGCAAAGATGGGCTGGGCCCCAGGCTGGCCTGAAACCTTTGGCCCTTCTCACTGCCCAGACAACTGGTCCATCAAGGATGGGGTGTGTCTCCACTGAGCTGTGTCCTCCAGAAGATGTCTGTTCTCATTACTTGAGCACTGTACCCCTTTATCGGGGTACTCCCTCTAGGATCCAAGCCCAGTGTCAGAAGGCATGGTGGGGAGTCAGGGAACCCAAACATCAAATGAGCATTCCTGTGGGCTCTGGGAACTCAAGTCTCTGGAGGGAAGAGGTTCATTCCCTTTCACCAGCCAAAAGGTACAAAGGGGAAGACAAGTGCCTTTCTCTTGACTGGCTTATTACCCAAAGTAAAGAAGCCCAGCGCCAGAGAGGTCGCAGGTCCACTTCCTTTGCTCAGGAATGCGTGTGTAAGATGCCTACCTCAGTCACAGTGGGACCTGTGGGGAAGACCTGGGATAAACTCCAATCTCAAGAATTAATTTTGGACTTCACACACCTATGGCCACCACCTCTTTTCTCTCTCAGTGCCAACACTATATACAAACATGCTTGACTAGCTTTTAGGGAACACACCTGCCAAGTTCTTTAACTGATTTTATTTTTTACATAAAAAGTTCAGTAAAAATTGGATAAAGTAAAGTGATTTTAAGCAGTAAATCAATCTTATCAACATAGCACAAGGCTGGCCGAAACCGCAAGGCAGCCTGCTCTGGAATATTTACATGATAACAAATTAAACCTTGCAGGAGAACTTAAACCATCCTTACAAAGTCTTCTGTGATCCTAGCACGCAGAGGCTTAAAAGCAAAACAAAAACCAAAAACCAGGAAAAAACAAATTATTTTCAATATATTCACATATACATTAAAATATAATACAGATCGTCAGGGTAAGGGGTTGTGGGTGGGGATGCGCATGAGTCTGTGCGCTGACAGCACCGCCAAGGAGGAGACCCAGGCTTGAGAGTGGGCTCAGGCCTGGCCAGGGTCTCAGAAGGGAAGGTCTCAAGGGCCTAAACCCTTGCCTCAGATGGCCTCTACCAACAGCTCACAACCAGGGACCGCTTATTGTAGATGGAGCTCATTTTTGTGGCTTTCAGTTGAAATCTGCAGGTTTGAATTCCCCAGGGTGATGTGTCATCAGTAGCACAGCCCTGACAGTGGGGTGGGGAGAGAGGGCCCACGGGATTTCTTCTCCCCAGAGTCTCTCCTACCAGCTTGCCCGTCCTCCCACCCTGGCCCTGCAGCTCACTCTAATTCAGTGTCCTCTTTGGGTTTGTAAACAGCCCCAAACTTCTGCATGTACTTCTTAATGTACTCCTTGGTTTTGTGTTTCACATTCTCATTGCACTCCAGGTCCTCGGGGTTCTTACAGTACTTCAGCTCCTTATTCATAACGCCGTGAGTCAGCTGTCCAGGACACAGGAAGAGAGATCACAGCCACCAATCAGAGTGGAAATGATTTGAGGGGGGAAGGCCAGTCTGCTGCCTCGGGCCCCTTCTCACAAAGACTGGGAGGTGAACTGGAGGGGGAGGTTGGGACAGGCTGGTGCTGGGATCACCAGAAAGGGGAAGCTCAGCTCTCAGAGAACCGCTACCATCAAGTAGGGTACCCTCTCTTCCCAAACCTTCCCCCTCTGTTCCTGGGTCTCCAGCCTGGGCATGTGTCAAGGAAAACTCACTTTTTATGATGAAAGGGGCCTTCTAGGACGGTATAGTTTTCCCAGAACATTGTCAGACCACAAGCAGGGGGGAATACCTTGCGAGCTAGGTGTTTGAAATCTTCAGTTGTGGTAATTCTTCCCACTTTGCAGTCAGGTTTCCGGTAAGGGTTCAGGCACTGGACGATGAACTGGGACATCTACAGGTATGGGGAGAAGAGCACACTGCTCAATAGTCCAGAGAAGGCAAGAAAGTTGTACTGAGGAAATACTTAGAATAGGCAGTAAGCCGAGCCAGCCAATCCTTCCCTTTCCCTCACTCACACTAGCTGTTGTGGACAGAAGAATGCCAGTATGCCAGTGGGGTGTAAGAGAAAAGAATCCTGGATCAGCCTCAAGAGGGAAAGGGCTCCCTTGGATGGACTTAGCAAGCCTCACTTGCAGATGGAGGGACAGAGCAGCAGGACTCCACGCTGAATCTCATGGCAGCCCCAGATTTCAGCTAACAAATCTCATGTTCTTGGCATAAAGAGACTGTAGCTAAATTCTCTGGCCCCTGGAGGCAGGGCAGAGAGGGCCTTTCTGTGCTACCAGGAGGCTCAGTGACTCCAGGAAATGCAGGCATTTTGTTACTGAAGGCTACTTAGATTCTGTAAGTGTTGCACTTCATTTGATTCATACTACATCAATGTGAAGCAGAGGGACACATGATATGGCAGCTGGTTGGAGAACATCTGGGGTAAGACCCTTTTCAATACACAAATTCCCATGTCCTCCTGAGCTATCTCTGTAGTGTCTGTCTTACCCAGTGGCTCTCAAAAGAGATCCAGGCACAGGATTTCTGGAAGTATTTGTGGCGCTAAGCCACAAAGTTGACCCCAGGGGAAAAAGGGAGCGAGGAGGTGAGTGATAGCCACTCACCAGGGAGCACCATGAACAGGGTCTACCCATCCCTGAAAGTCAGTGAGTCTTCAGACATTCAAAGAACAAGGCTACATCACAAGGTAGGCACTAAATAAACAGCTGCTAGTTGGCTGGGCTGAAATGCCAATAATCACAAAGGGACAGTGAGAAACTTAAGTTTTAACTCTAGAGAAGGCTTTTACTCAAAATTTTTCTGTGGTCTCCTGTTTCCATACTCTCTCCCCTCAATCCACTTCCCCGAATAAAATAGGGGATTTCATTATTCCCAGCTTAAAATCCTGCAATACTCCCTGCAACTCACAGTACCAAGCAGCACAATACTGTGCAGCCTCATCTTCCAACACCCCTCACATACCGGGTGCTACAGCCCACAGATTCCCTGAAAGGGATGACGCCTTCTTCTGCCTCTGTACACTCTACTGCCTGAATTACAACCCTCCTGATCTATCTGGCTAATTCCTACCCCTGACTCAAGTGCCTTTCCTGACACCCAGAACAGAGACCTCCAGGCCCTATCATGGCACATTCCTCACACAGCTGCCATTACTTTTTTTTTTTTTTTTAATGCCATTACTTATTTACAGGTCTACCTCCTCCAACAGACTATGAGCCCCCTCGGTGAACAAAGACTGGAGTTTAGAATCTGGATGCCCTGAGGCAGAAAAGGTTAGTGTCCCGAGAGCTGTACTGCACTTCCAGCAGCATAAAGACGAGCTGCTTTCTCCCAATCACTTGAGGATTAGGCAGCCACTAAATGAGATATCACAGAAAAAGAAACGGACTTTGAGCCAGAGGCCCGAGTTCAAGTCTTCTGTCCAGAGCTTGCCTTCTCTAAACCTCAAGAGCTCCTCCACCAGCATAAGAGGAATTACAATTCCAGTCTTGCCTACCTCACGCGATGTTGTGGGGATAAAATGATATAATGGATATGAAAGTGCTTATTATCCCACTGTAAAGGACCATACCAATATGTCATCACATAACAACTACACAGTCCAATCACAGAAGCAAAGGAACACCCAAAGGCAGGGCCACCTAGTACTACAAACAGCTGTGCACACTTAGGATGAGAAAGAAAGGGTCTCAGTTTAAGCCTTCAGAATGTAGTGTCCACATCCCACCAAACCTTACCTCTTTTCTGAATACTTCTTTGCTTTTCTTAGCCAGCTCACTGGAGGTGTCTGCTTCTGCTGTCTTAGGCTTTTTAGAGGTCTAGAAATGGAAAACACCACAGTGTGGGAATGAGAGGTCAGGTCAGTGATGCCCTGCTCTTCGAGAACCTCCCTTCTTTCCCGCAATTGGGATGCCTCACTCTTGGTATTAGAATCTTAAAGGGACATGGCCTGGAGTCAACTTAGCTGCTGTTACCACTCTCACTTCATGTTTAAATCTTGTCATCTGGCACTGGCCTCGCTCCTATAAACCAAGTTCTAATTCTCTACCCTAAGTGAAAGCTACATCCTTGATGTAGTTAAACATTTGTTTCAGGGTCACCTTCTCTGCAGAGAAATGTGCTGTGTGATTTGGACCACTCAGGTCCCTGTTCTGAGCTGCAGTATCCCACACTGTCAAGAGAGGCCCAGACTCAACGGGCTCCACCTCTCCTGTCTCTGACATTCTAGGACTCCTGGACAAAGGCAAAATGATTTAGCCACACAACCATGGTCCAAATACCATGTTCCTCATCCAAGTCCCCTAGACTGTAGGAGACAGTCTCAGCATGCAAGAGAGGCTCCTTAAAGGTTGGTATCCTCGGTTCAGGAATGGAAAGACTAAAGAGGTATCAAGGTGTTGCGGGGGAGGAGATGAGGGTCATGCAAGTCAGTGAACAGATGAGTAGATCCTAAGACAGAAGATACTCTGTCCCAAGATGCTAAGATGATGACAAACCTAGGAATGCTCCCTTCCAGCACTGCAAGGGGGAGGCTGCCAGTCCCCCTGCCCCACGCCCCCTGCCTGATTAGGCACTGCTGAGAGGTGAGAGGTCAGCAGCCCTGGCATTCAGAGCACCTGGCATGCAAGGCCACCTCCCCATACCTTTGCTCACCACCAGTCATCAAGCCCCTTCCTAGTAAATGTACTTCTCCATGGAAAAGATTATGAGCATTCCCCTTTGAATGCAACTCACTTCAGATGGATGTAGAAGCAGTTGGCATTACAGGTACTTCATTTTTTTGCTAGCTGCTTAGAGCACAAAATTTTTTCAACCTACCCCCACTTCTGATTCCTCTCTTTCCAGAAACAGTATGAAGGTGCTCGTGATGAAGGGACTGTTCAACTCCCTCTGCTCTGGACTGGCTCCAGAGAAAGGTGGCACTCCCCTGGCTTCTGGGCTTCTATACCTCAGCTTTCCCTGACTTGTTATAAAAGCTTTGCATATTTTCTACTTTTCTACTTTCTTTCTGTGGCTGTGGCAGCAGGAAAGGGAGGGCAGGGTAGAAAGAACATACAGATTCTACCTCTGGTTTTAGGAAACAAAATGCAAATAACTGTTTTCAAATGTTTTGCTTTGAGATTTTGTGGTTATTTTTTCTAGCAGTAGAGAGTGTAGCTGTGCTTCACAATAAGACCTCATGTAGCATGGGATCAAGAATTGCCTGAATAAGCCAAGGTAATTTCAACACACCCTCAGCTGCTGTCTTGTGGATCTCAGAAATGAGTAGCAGCAGCAATGAGTACAGAAAGCCCCTTAAGGTATAACAATGATCTCAAGGCTCTGGCTCCTATAGAGGAGGCCAGGCTCTCAGTGAGGGCACTGTGTAAACAGGAATGTTCTGCTTCCCTCTGAACGGGGTATGTGTTCAGAAAGCTAAATAATTCCAGTGCATTTCTAATTTAATCTCTGACTTGGTGAGGTTGTAGGGCTTTAAAAACACACAATCCCCTGAGCTCTCTCTAGGAGCTTTCCTGGTCCAGAAGAAGTTGAGGTATCAGAAACACTACACATGATTCAACCTAAATTCTGCAACACACGAACCTGGTACACACCAATTAAAAGGTTAAGAAAGAAAGATCCTTGAAAATAATAAAAACTCAGTATATTGTTTTGAAGTTGCCGCCACCTTTGCTAACAAAAAGAGCAAAATAATTTCAGTTTGGTTCTAGATCAGGCACTATATACCACACCTTAGTTTGTCAAATGAGGCATGGGAGAGGGGGTGCAGGAAGTGAGAGGACAGGAACAAATCATCTCTACGACACTTTCAAGAAACTGGCAGGCCATTCCTTGCCTCTTCCATATCCACTTGTTTGCTCAGCCCCAAATGATGCCTCTCAGATGCCTTTGCGTGCATCTTCAACATCTCCATTCTTAGTTCCTCACTTTGCCTAAACTATTAAAATACTCTTCAATCTGATCTCCAATGCTACCAATCTCACCTTTTCAAACGGGCCTGTTTCACTCAAGGAACACATATTTGATTGCCTGTCTTGCTGCTTTAAAAGCATCCACTGGCTTTTAAGCATACAATAATCACATTGGTAGGACACCAAGATCTTAGACAATTTAAATCTGACCTACTTTTCCATATTTTTATCTTGCTCACTACCTACCCCATATGTATCTAAATTCTCACCATAACCAAATTATTTTTATTGTTCCCTATATGGGCTCTGTCTTGTACTGACTTTATACCTTTGCAAAAACGGCTTTATTTGCCCAGAATCCTCTTTTCTGCTCACCTTAGCTATAGGTAAAATCATGTTTTCTGTGACATATCACTAGTGCATTTTCTTAGACCATTAATCTCTGTGCTCCCATAGCATTCTGTACATACTTCTACTACAGCAATTATCCCGTTGTGTTCTTGGTTTATAGATGTGGTTATTTCCTTAGATTTAACTTCATGAAGATTAGTACTCAGATTTATTTCTCTTTCTATCTGTAATACCTTACACAAGGCCTGTGAATTACTGAAAATTTACAATGTTACAGTCTTCATCTCCAAGGGCTTTAAAATCTAAATGAAGGCCCTAAAGATGGGAAAAAAAAAAATTGGAGCAGAAGGAATAAACACATAACCCACAGGCATCCTTCTCCTGTCTGAGATGCTAGCTAGGTGAATACAGTAGTAAACTGGTTAGGAAGGTTAGATCCAAATAAGTCCCTGGCTATCCACGTCACACTAGGTCCTAATGATAGAGACAACGGTCTAGAAAGAAATCCAAAGACTGACACCTCAAGCCTTTGACTTGTGCATCATGGCAAGGTTGGTTGGAATATCAAAACTCATTTGTTCCTTCATAAACTATCAAAGGGTTAATAACAAAACAGATGACTTCATTTATATTTTCTCATTAGAAATACAAGAAAAGGTAAAGCTGACAAGTCAGAGACAAAAGCCTAAGAAGCTAAGATAGAGAGTGAATGAACATCCAGATAGTTTTTTACTGGAAGCACATGACAGTTATGGGTTTTTTTCCCCTTAGGTACCTGTCTCTATAAAAACTCTCCCACAGAAACTTCATACACTGCCAGTAGAAATGTACAATGATATAGCAACTTTAGAAAACAGTTTGACAGTTTCTTAAAAAGTTAGACAGAGACAGTCTAACTTTGATCCAGCAATTCCACTCCTAGGTATCTACCCAAGAGAACTGAAAATGTATGTCCAAAGATTTGTTCACAATTGTTCATATACCATTATTCACAACAGCCAAAGAGTGGAAACAACTCAAATGTCCATCAACTGGTAAATGGATAAATAAAATGTGGCACATCTAATACAATGGGATATTATTCAATGCTAAAAAGAAACGAGCTACCAAGCCATGAAAAGGCATGCCAGAACCTTAAATGTATATTGCTAGGTGAATGAAGCAACTCTGAAAATGCTACATGTCCAAATATGTGACATTCTATAAAAGGCAAAACTGGAGAAAGTAAAAAGATCAGAGATTGTCAGGGATAGGGATGGGGATGGGGGGAGGCGGGGAGAGAGGATGAGATGAATAGGGGGAGCACAGAGATTTTCAATGCAGTGAAACTATTCTGTAGATGATAATGGTGGATACATGCCATTATACATTTGTCAAAACCCACAGAATGTACAATACCAAGAACACTAATGTGAACTACAGACTTTGAGTGATAATAATGTAGATTCACTGATTGCAATAAATGTATCATACTCCGGCAGGCTGTTGATAGTGGAGGACGCTATGCATGTGTGATGACAGGGGGTGTATGGAAACTCTGTACTTTCTGCTCAAATTTAAAGGGAACCTAAAACTGTCTGAAAATAAAATATATTAAGAAAAAGAGGTATATAAGGACCTTTTCAGACAAACAAAAATGAGACAGCTCATCACAATTAGACCTGAAATACTCAAAGTATTAAAGGAAATTCTTCAGACTGGGAATTCCCTGGTGGTCCAGCGGTTAAGAATCCGCCTTCCACTGAAGGAGACACAGGTTCGATCCCTGGTCAGGGAACTAAGATCCCACATGCCACGGGGCAACTAAGCCCGCAAACCGCAACTACTGAGCCCACGTGCCATAACTAGAGAGAAGCCCGTGCACTGCAACGAAGAGCTCGCACGCCTTAACAGGAAGATTCCTACATGCCGCAACTAAGACCTGACGCAGCCAAATAAATTTTTTAAATAGTGGATAGAATTTATAAAAAAAAAAAAGGGGGGCTTCCCTGGTGGCGCAGTGGTTGAGAGTCCGCCTGCCGATGCAGGGGACGCGGGTTTGAGCCCTGGACTGGGAAGATCCCACATGCCACGGAGCTGCTGGGCCCGTGAGCCATGGCCGCTGAGCCTGCGCGTCCGGAGCCTGTGCTCCGCAATGGGAGGGGCCGCAGCAGTGAGAGGCCCGCGCACCGCAAAAAAAAAAAAACAAACAAACAAACAAAAAAAACAAAACAAAACAAAAAAGGAAATTGTTCAGACTAAAGGAATGCTAAATATAATGCTGAAGAAAGAAAAACATTTCCCCCAAAGTGAATAAAATATAAAAGGAGGTATGGATTTGTTTCCACTTTCCTTCTCATTCCCATTCCTTCCTTCCCTCTTCCACCTCTTTCCACTGACTTAACTAGTTAAGTGTCTCTTATTTTCAAAATTAAATACTATTCAAATCTTAGAGCATAGATATATTGTCTTTGATTTCATTCAAGACACCACATCCTTGGAGACAGTGAGTCCTGTTCCAAGTGGAAAAGGATAAAAATTTTTAATTCAAGCATTGAGAGTCACACTGATTCACATGACCTCTAATCCCGATTACTCTCTTGTTAGAAGGAGAGACGAGGAATAAGCTCTCTTTCGCTTTACTCTAGAATAGTATTTCCAGAGTAAAATATCTCAGTTGCAAATCTTAAAAAAAGGGGGGGCCCAGTTACACTTTTTTGGTGAGGTGTTTTTTTTTTTTTTTTTTTTTGCGGTATGCGGGCCTCTCACTGCTGTGGCCTCTCCTGTTGTGGAACACAGGCTCCGGACGTGCAGGCTCAGCGGCCATGGCTCACGGGCCCAGCCGTTCCGCAGCATATGGGATCTTCCCAGACCGGGGCACGAACCCGTGTCCCCTGCATTGGCAGGCGAACTCTCAACCACTGCGCCACCAGGGAAGCCCCTTTGGTGAGGTTTTAATGCAACCAGTTTAACTTCTTTCCAGACCCACCAATCCCAAAATGGCAAGACATTAAAGCAAACGAAGAAAGACTGCCGTTAAACAGAAAAAACACACTTAAAAGAAACATAACATTAAGAAGAATGCTGTAATCTACAGGGAAAGAGCTAAGATATATTAAAGGAAGTTATAATGGAATAAGAATACTATGATTCTATTTGTATGTTTAGAATGAAAAGAAAGAAAAACACCTGTGTGTGTTTTCCATAAAGGTCTGGAAGAACATACAACAAAGCAAGGTTTTGCAACTTTGGCACTACTGACATTTGGGCCAGTTCTTTGTTGTGGGGGATTATCCTGTGCACTCTAAGATGTTTAGTGGCTTCTCTGGCCTCTGTACACACTAGAAGCTAGTAGAATCTCCACAGCTGTAACAACCAAAAATGTCTCCAAATATTATCAAAAGTCTCCCGAGGAGCAAAACTGCTCTTGGTTGAGAACCTGTGCACTAAAAAGTTAACAGTATTTATCTCCGGAGAGGGAAGTATGATGAAAGGAGAGCAACTAAATAGAAATTAAGAGCTTTTATTTTTTGTTCTAAATACTGTACTTCTGTATTGTTTGGACGTCCTACCACCCCCAAGCATTTTTTTATATGCATAATTCTCCAGAACAATAAGAAAAATAGAATTCCAAGATAACATGGCTACTGACTCTACAAAATGAGAAGACAAAGAATCCCAAATGATCAGGAAACATATCTGTAAGCCACACTCACCTTCATGGGATTTTCATCATATGTTGGGGTTCCCAGGTCCATCTCAGCTTCATGCTCAAGGCTGGCATCATCTCCTGGGCTTTCCCAAGTAGGAGGATCCCACTGAGTCTGCCTAGAAGAAGGTAAGAACAGCCATGCTGTCATGGCCAGAAAACAGAGAACTCTGGCATAGGTATCTCTGCTCATATATACATAACATACAACATGCAATGAAACAGAACAAGTCAGCTCCATAAGACAGAGACATTCTTCCCAGCAGCAATGATTCTATCCCATAGACATACATTGTTTTTAGCCCACTGTACTTCTGTAGCCAACGCTGTGGCAACATTTGCTGGGTATCAAAGACAACAGTAAAACCAAACATCTTTGTCTCTCACCTGACTATTAATGTCCTGAAAACAGGATTCAGCAAAGTCTAAGGAAAGTACATGGAGTAGGTGCCTGCCTATGCCACCCCTATGCAGGTGATCAATCATGATTGTACCTAGCATGTACCTGGAGCAAAGTAAAATAAATCACAACACCCTCCTCACAATCCTTGATCATGTGAGAAAACCGTTCCTTGCCTTAGGAGTCTTCTTGTTTGTAGTTTTGCTCCTCTGGCTTGATGACTTACAGCATGGAAAAGATGTACAGGTTAAAAACTTGTGCCCTCTGCTAAAAATATTTTCAGCTGGCTACAAAAAAAGAGTTCAACCACATTAACTCTTTGCATGCTTCTTTTTTTTGGCCACGCCGCATAGCTCTTGGGGATCTTAGCTCCCGACCAGGGAATTCCCTCATTGCATGTTTATGGCTGTTTTGAAAGTTAGCAGGCAAAGATGGTTTTGTTTTTGTTTTGTTTTTAAAGCTAGATCTGTGAAGTAACATGTGGAAGTAAGGAAATTCTATTCAGGAGTCAGAAGTCAGCTGTCACAGGAAATGCTCTAAGGGGAATCACTTAAAACGTCAAAAGCCTCCAAGAAGCTAGCGACATATCTGACAGGTCTATCCTGCCATTACAGTCTTGTGCTTTCCTACCACAGCAATCTTTAGTTAGCAACATTAAAGGCATTTGATGTAAATCAGTTTTGCAGATGATTATGAAAGTAGGTTTATCTCTGACCGACAGAACTAATTATAAAATGGGCTCAAGATTTCTATTGTAATCAAAGAAGCACAAGCAGCTGTGGGTTTTATTATGGGAATTAAACAGGAGGTATTATGCTCTTAGGTGCTAGCTAAGGAAAACCTTGAAAAAAAGATGGAAAAATTACACACATAAATAAGAAATATAATTTTTTTTTTTGAAAAGTGATAGTCCATTATAAAGCTTGCTTTGGTATTGAAAAAACAAAGTTCTGGTAAAATTTGCAGACACTGGTTTTTAAAGTCACAACTTCCAGTCAGCAGCATAACAAGGGCTTGTTTCTTTGGGTTTTTTTTGGCTGCATTGGGTCTTCATTGGTGCGCGCGGCCTTTCTCTAGTTGCGGCAAGCGGGCTTCTCATTGCGGTGGCTTCTCTTGTTGTGGAGCACAGGTTCTAGGCATGCGGGATTCAGTAGTTGCAGCACGTGGGCTCAGTAGTTGCGGCACACGGGACCTAGAGCATGCAGGCCTCAGTAGTTGTGGCGTGTGGGCTCATTAGTTGTGGCGTGCGGGCTCTAGAGTGCAGGCTCAGTAGTTGTGGCACACAGGCTTAGCTGCTCCACGGCATGTGGGATCTTCCCGGACCAGGGATCAAACCCGTATCCCCTGCACTGGCAGGGGGATTCTTAACCACTGTGCCACCAGGGAAGTCCCAAGGGCTTGTTTTATAAAGGTATTTTTATGGGAATAATGAAGACCTTTCTAAGTAGAATACATAAAGGGAAAATATTTGACTGCATGAAATTTTTAACTTCTTCACGTCACAAGACATTACAAACAAAAACATTTGCAATATTCTTTTTTTTTTGGCGATACGCGGGCCTCTCACTGTTGTGGCCTCTCCCGTTGCGGAGCACAGGCTCCGGATGCGCAGGCTCAGCGGCCATGGCTCATGGGCCCAGCCGCTCCGCGGCATGTGGGATCCTCCCAGACCAGGGCACAAACCCACGTCCCCTGCATCGGCAGGCGGACTCTCAACCACTGCACCACCAGGGAAGCCCTGTAATATTCTTGATAAACAGATTAACAATGCTGACAGAAAATGGGTAGATGCCCCAAACAAGCAATTCACAAAAGATACAAATAGCCAATAATCTAATGAAGACGTTCCATCTCAAAAATAATTGAAAATAAAAATAAGATTTCTCATCTACTATTTTACATGAGTTAAAGAACCTACATGAAGAAAAAGGCACTTTTGTGTACCTTTTGTGGGAGTCTAAATTGGTATGATTTTTTTTTAATGGTAAGCTGACAATACTTATCAACTTAAAATGTGTATCTCTTTTGATCAAATATTTTGCCTCTAAGAATCTGCCTGAAGAAGGCAGTAAGATTAGTGTTAGTGTCTGTAAGGATGTCCAGGTTTAGAGTTATATATAAAATAGTGAAAATCCATCAATCAGGGTGGGTTAAACAAAATTTGGTATAGCCATACAGAAGAGCAGGGGTTAGGCAAACTTCTTCTATAAAGGATCAGAGAGTAAATCCCCTTGACCTTGTGGACCAAATGATCTCTGTCACAACTAGTCTACTGTCATTGGAGTATGAAAGTAGCCATCAACAATTCCTAAATAAATGGGTGTGGCTGTGTTCCAAAAAAACTTTATTTGCCAAAACAAGTAGCCCATTGACATAGTTTGCTGAGCCCTGCAACAAATAAGCAAGTATTAAAAATAATGTAGTTTTTCATTAATTGGTACAGAAAGTTCTATAAATACATTGGTAAACAAAGCAGATGACAAAACATGCACCCCAATAACTCACATTATATACCAATGAATACATACATACACACACAGAAAACACATATATTCACATAAAGCTATCTGCCTAAAATATATGTTTAATTCTAAGAAAAAGATAAATCAGGTTTTTTTATATAAATTGCAGGAGTCATCAAACTATGGCTCATGAACCAAATAAAGTTTTACTGGAACAGAGACATACCCATTCATTTACGTATTGTCTATGGCTGCTTACACAACAATAGAAGAACTGAACAGTTGTGACAAAGAATGTTTGGCAAGCAAAGCCTAAAATATTTATTATCTGGCCTTTTACAGAAAAGGTTTGCCCACGACCCCTGATTATCTACAATGTTAGATGAAGTCATTACCATTTTCTAAAAAATTCCTTAGTTTGGGACTTCCCTGGTGGCACAGTGGTTGGGACTCCATGCTCCCAACGCAGGGGGCCCCAGTTCAATCCCTAGTTAGGGAACCAGATCCCACATGCTGCAACTAAGAGTTCACATGCCTCAACTAAGGAGCCCGCCTGCTGCAACTAAGACCTGGCACAACCAAATAAATAAATAAAATAAATTCCTTAGTTTTCTCCAAGAGTCTTGCAGATTAAAAACACCAGAACATACCTAAAAAGGACCAAAGTCTAAAGTATGTCATAACATTTATGATGGGATTCTGGAAAACCAGCAGCCCTCAGGCACAGTTAACAGCTAATAGCAAGTCTATAACCATAAAACTCCCCTTACAGTGGCAGCTTCTTTGACCAACTGAAAGCTGATTTGGGAATGCTCAGACAGCTCTTCTTACCTTGTGATCACATGGTAGTAGTAAATCTTCCCTTCTGGGTCTCGGGCTGTCTTCCAGTTGGGAGGTAAGACAATGGTTTTTGGTTTGGGAGGAGATGGGGGTGGTAAATCCAAGAGATTATTTGTCACAACCATTTCAGGCTAAAAAGACACACAAGTTCTTGATCAGTGACATTTCTTTTAATCTGGCTGAGAAGGACAAAAATAGTCTAGTTAAGCAGTATGTAAAAACATACATCTTCCTCTTCTTTTAAAAAAAGATTAAAAGTAAAGGTACAATCTGGGAAATGATCAGAGACAGTGTATATGAAGAGCTTTAGGGATCTATCAGAAAATTCACAGCAGGCTTCGAGTTCACCATCCAATACACCATATTTAAAAATATTCAGCAGCTCATTATGTAGAACAATATTTTTCAACCTTAAAAAAACCAATGCTAAATGGCATATAACCAACTCCAAGATACCAATTAGCTGAATGGGCTTTAGATAGAAGCAAATATGATAAAATGTTAACATTTATCCATTATATATTTTTTGTATGTTTGAAACCTCATATTTATATTTTAAAAATATAGAAATGGGTGAAAAGCTTGTTTTTCAGTTTAATTGAAAAAAATTTTCTAAATAAATAGCTTTTAAAAATTTAATGCCACATTTTGAAAAACATAAAAACTTCATAATCACTGTTATAAACTGAATTGTGCTTCCCCCAAATTCATATGAAGCCCTAACCCCCAATGCGATTGTATTTGAAGACAGCACCTTTAAATAGGTAATTAAGGTTAAATGAGGTCTCGAGAGTGCGGCCCTAATGCAACAGGACTGGTGTTCTTATAAGAAGTGGAAGAGGCATCAGGGAATGTGCGCAGAGAAAAGACCAGGTGAGGGCACAGTGAGAAAGCAGCCATCTGCAAAACAGGAGCAGCCTCAGGAGACAGCAAACCTGCTGACACCTTGATTTTAGACCTGCAGGCTCCGAGACTATGAGAAAATAAATTTCTGTTAGTTAAGCTACGTAGTCTGTGGTATTTTGTTAAAGTAGCTCTAGTAAACTGATAATATAATCATGATAAGGATATATACTCTTAATTGTTCATTCTATGTAATCCAGTTAATAAAGAAAAAAATTTCCAACTTTACCTTTGCTTGAGCAGTTAAAGAGGAACCTAAGATCCCAGGCTCAGATAAAACATGGCCACTTTTAAGCAAACCTAAGTCTCCGAGCATTGCTGCTTTGTGCATACCCCCCCAAGCCTTACTTCACAGAGCTGCTTTTTGTTGGCCCCACTTAAGTTCCACTTCCTCCATTCCTGTAGTCCTCTATCTAGCCTATAAGGTGATCTCTTTCCCCTAAGCTTTCGTGTCACTTAAGAATATTCCAAATTATTCAATATCTACTAGATTACCAATCCTTCTCCAATTTGGGAATAATTTTTTCCCCTCCTCAAATTCTACCTGCATATTTCATGACACTAAACGCTGACTACTTTTAGTATTATTCATTGTGATCCTCATCTCTCTTACTGGAATGTCAGCTTTTAAGCACAGGAATGGAATTTTACGTTTGTTTTCAAAATGCCTAGAAGGACCCAATTCACGGCAAGCCCTCAAATACCTGCCATACACACTGTCTTATTTCTAAGTGTTTCACATGTAGTCTTTTTACTCCATCTCCACCGACTGCCCTACTTATCGAAAGCCACCAGAATGCAACAAGAGCCTTCTCTGGAAATGTCAGTATTCTAACCTGCTAATTTGTTCATGTTTAGTTTCTCAACTGCTTCTAGTGCCAGCTCCTATTTCCCATTTCATCTAAAAACAGCATTTCATCAAGATTTCATCATATCCTTCTACACAGGTGGCAGAATACCAAAAGCTTCTTTCAATATATATTGTACAACATGTAAAGTGAACTATATCATTCAATTTTATATCTCTAGCCCTCAGTACAGTATCATAGTCTAGTTCTCCATAAATAATGATGGAGCTAGTCTAGAAAACTATTACTTCAGAAATTCATAGCAAAGTGTAAGAATACAAGATCAGTCAGTTTAAATTACAAATAAAAAGGATCCTAAGGGCAAAGTACATATAAATTAACATAGTTGTAAGTTCCACAGAATTTTTTTTAATTGACAGCACTGTCGTGTAGTGCTCCCTCAGGGTCCACAGGCACTTGAGTGAAATTGGAGACTACAGAAATTTTTATAAAAAACAAACAAACAAAAAAGGAGTAAAAAACCCCCTAACTAAACCAAACAAACAGTAATCTTTCTAAAGATAAGGTAGGTAGCCAAGGAGAGTTTTAGCAACCAAAATATTTCTTACTGGCTGTAAGGGCTGAGGCTGCCCTGGTGCAACTATTGTAGTCACGGCTGTGGCTGGCTGTACCACCACTCCTTGTGGGTGAGCTGTGAAAATCTGTTGTCCCTGGATGTACTGAAGACTTGGCTGGGCATAACTCTAAAAGATAAAATGAAGAAATTCACAATTTATAGTTTTCTAGTTCTTAATAAGCAGTATCTGACTTCCAAGTTGACAAATCTTATTGGAAGATATACCCATTAATATTTTTTTAACTTTAAATGTGAATATTTTACTACAAATGTGTAAAACAATCTTTTACTTCAAACTCTTTTTTTCTTTTTTGAATAATTCCCTAGTCATTTACTTACTTTGATTTTACTTTATCATAAAAAGTTAGAAAACTTTTTTGAGGCGGAGGCGGGGATGGGGGTGGGGTGGAGTACTCATGAAACCTGTCTAATTGTTTGGCTTCAATGAGACTTGAATAACAACTGAAGTGCTACTCCTAGGATACCTGAGAAAGAGCTCCACACAATGCTCTTTACAGAGAGCGTTTTAACTACCAACTCCTAATAACTAACAGCTTGTTTTGTTTTGTTTTGTTTCTTTGCAGTATGCAGGCCTCTCACTGCTGTGGCCTCTCTCGTTGCAGAGCACAGGCTCCGGATGCGCAGGCTCAGCGGCCATGGCTCACGGGCTCAGCCGCTCCGCGGCATGTGGGATCCGCCCGGACCAAGGCACGAACCCGTGTCCCCTGCATCGGCAGGTGGACTCCCAACCACTGCGCCACCAGGGAAGCCCTAACAGCTTGTTCTGATTGGAAAAGGTCAAAAGGAGTGATCCACAGTAGAGGAAGCTGAAGGTGATCAAATTTTAAACTAGTTTTCTAGCTTTTTGTAGGCTTCTATAAGAAAGACAGCGGAATTCAATATATCTAAAATCCTTATGACACACTGATTTATATATAGTGCTTTATCAAGCAGAAAAGCCCTTTTGCATATATTATCTCACTCAATCCTGACCACCATCAGAGGTGGGTGTATCTCCCACACCTGGAGTTATATAACAAATAAGTACCATGGCTAGCTAGGACTCAAACATACTCTGAAATTACGATAGAAAAACTGTTTAAAGAAGTGGCAAGAAGCCCTGAAAACAACCTTGTTTTGTTAAAAGGTGATGACTACCAAGGAGCTGAACAGATACGTATTTAAGGACAGATTTTGACCCTATAAACTGAGATTCTATCAGGTAAAATGATTCAGAAGTATTAATTGATAAGTACTCAAAATACAAAATATAATCAAAATATAATTATTCCAAATGATACCAGTAAAGACCCAAGGAGTCTGAATAGGTAAATGTAGCTGCCCAGCAGATTTCTGGATGAATAATTACTGAGAAGACACACAGAAAGAGGAAGAATACAATACTTGATTCAGTATTGCAAACAGCTTAATCTACACATTATCATAAACCAGATTCAATGCTAACTGTCAAAGCAGAATTGTCAGAATAGTATCACAAAGCTGAGAGAAAAATGTATACCTCAGAAATATTTTCATCTCTAGGTATTTGGATACAAGATGGGAAATATGTGCAACATCAAAAATTTTGTAGAAATTTATCTCCTCACCTAACTCCTGCCCCAAAGCCTGAAATCTGATTAAATCCAAAACACTTTTCAATACTGACATATACAGACAATACTGAATCAGAAGTCAGTACCAAAGAAGTATTAGCAACAAAGATGACCAAATACTGCTTAAAAAATTAAAAAGCATACTCTAAAGGTAAAATATAAATAATTCTTAAAGTTCTCCTTTAACTCTGATAAAATAAACCATAAAACAAAACATATCTAACTGGGCTCTATTCTATGATCACCAATCTATCTGGAAAGTTAAGTTTCCAAGAAAGTTTCTAAGGGCCGACACCCAGAAGGAAGCATCCTCAAGAGGCAAGTTACTGTGCATGTAGGAGGTTAACACGTATGTGCTGGTAACCCTGATTCTGAGTAGAAACAGTTTCTGGGAGGCTGAGGAGGACAGATGGATAAACTGGAATTTTCCCAACCCACTAAGCCAAACACCAGATACTGTAACGAATCCCAAATTTAATTTCTTCCTGACCCACTCTCCTAATCTAATCTATCGGCAAATTCCGTTGGCTCTGCATTTTTTATATATGTATGTACATGTGCACGTCTATCTGTACGTATGAGTTTATATATATGTGTGTGTATGTATATATATATATATATATATATATATATATATATATACATAAAAATAAAATCTGATCATTTCTTACATCTCTCCTTCTACTATTCCAGTATAAGTGGCCATATTCTCTTGCCTAGATTACTCAACAGTCTTTTAACTGATCTCCCTACTTCTGCCCTTGACTCCCACAATCTCTTCACCCAGAGCAACCAGAGCGAGTCTCTTAAAATACGTCAAATCACGCCAGTCCGCTGTAACTGCTCCAGTGGATTTTCACATTATTCAGACTAACAGCCCAAATCCTCACAAAGCCCTGACCGTCTTGTTCCTCCCCAAGGCCTTGACCTCATTTCCTACTACAGGTGTACCTCAGAGATATTGTGGGTTCAGTTTCAGAACATGCAATAAAGTGAATATTGCAATAAAAAGTGAATCACATGAATATTTTGGTTTCCCAGCACATATAAAAGTCATGCTTCACTATAGTGGACTCTATTAAGTGTACAGTAACATTAGGTCTAAAAAACAATGTACATACCTTAATTTAAAAATGCTTTACTGCTTAAAAATGCTGACCATCCTCTGAGCCTTCAGAGAGTCATGTCTGTCTGCTGGTGGAGGGTCTGGCCTCGATGTTGATGGCTGCTGACTGGGTGGCTGTGGCAATTTCTTAAAATAAGACAATGAAGCTTTTGCCACACTGACTGACTCTTCCTTTCACCATTTCTCTAGAGTACGTGATGCTATTTGATAGCATTTTACCCACAGTAGAACTGCTTTCAAAATTGGAGTCAATCTTCTTAAACTTGCCTCTGCTTTATCAACTAAATATATGTAATATTCTAAATCCTCTGATATCATTTCAACAATCTTCACAGCCTCTTTACCAGGAGTAGATTCCATCTCAAGAAACTACTTTCTTTTTTGCTCATCCATAAGAAGTAACTCCTCATCCATTCAAGTTTTATCATGAGACTGTAGCAGTTCAGTCACATCTTCAGGCTCTGCTTCTAATTTTAGTTCACTTGCTATTTCTACGACATCTGCAATTACTTCCACCACTGAAGTCTTCAACCCCTCCAAGTTATCAATTAGAGTTGGAATCAACTATATCTTCTGGATAACTTGCTGCAGTTTCTACATGAGCACTTTCTGCTTCACCTTGCACTTTAATGTTGCAGAGATGGCTTCTTTCCTCCAACCTCATGAACCAACCTCTGCTAAGCTTCAAACTTTTCTTCTGCAGCTTTCTCCCCCATCTCAGCCTTCACAGAACTGAAGAGAGTTAGGGACCTGGTTCTGGATTAGGCTTTGGCTTAAGGGAATGTTGTGGCTGGTATGATCTTCTATCCAGACCACTAAAACTTTCTTCATATATATCAGCAATAAGGCTGATAAGACTATTTTGCTTTCTTATCAATTTCCTTCAAGAACTTTTCCTTTGCATTCATAATTTGGCTAACTGGCACAAGAGGCCTAGCTTTTGGCCTATCTCAGCTTTCAACTTGCTTTCCTCACTAAACGTCATCATTTCTAGGTTTTGATTTAAAGTGAGAGATGTATGACCCTTCCTTTCACTTGATATTTAAAGGCCATCGTAGGGTTATTAATTGGCTTAATTTTAATATTATTTTGTCTCAGGGAGTAGGGAGGCCCAAGGAGAGGGAGAGAGATCGGAAAATGGCCAGTCGGTGGAGCAGGCAGAACACAACACTTACCGATTAAGCTCGCTGGCTTATATGGGCTCAGTTCATGACACCCCAAAACAATTACAATTGTAATGTCAAAGATCACTGATCACAGCTCACCATAACAAATATAATAATAATGAAAAAGTCTGAAATAGTGCAAAAATTATCAATTTGTGACACAGAGACATGAAGTAAGCAAATGCTATTGGAAAAATGGCACCAACAGACTTAATTTGACACAGAGTTGCCACAAACCTTCAATGTGTAAAAAATGCAGTATCTGCAAAGCACAATGAGGTGTGCCTGTACTGTCACCTTAACTCATTTGGAAAAGGAAGGGCTTCACAATTATATCACACATTTTGAATGACAAACATTTCATATCCTGATTTTGAAAAAAAAAATTTAAAAGCTAGATCAAGATACTAGTTTTGAGAACAACTGTCAACAGGATGAAACATGTTATCTTCAGAGTGATCAAGAGGTTAAACACCCAGATCTACAATAGAAAAATGCTAATATTTTGGAGGGTAAAATTTCTTTGGCCTTCAGTGAAACTAGGTTCATGAAGAATTTATCTGACAAGATCACAGTTGTGTAAGGCTTATCATGGAGACACTCTAAAGGATTCAATTAATGTGTAGTAAAGCTGTGGTTTCTTTAGCATGAAAAGTCTGGCTACAAATGTTGGTTGTGAGATAACTTCTAAACTGAAATGGCATTACCCAGCTTGATCATTCCCTGTATTTACTAGATATGGCTCCAGACAAATTTTATCTGTTTCTAAAGTGCAAAGATATATTTAAAGGATAACAATTTATCAACAGGAAAGAATGTTACACATACTGAAAATAATTCCCAAAGGAAATGCAATGCCAAAAACATCTTAACAACATCACTGCAAAAAAAAAAAAAAAAAAAAAAAAAAAAAAACCCACAAAAAGCAAAACCTAAACAAACAAAAACACCCAAAATTGCAACATTCATTTGCAGATATAGTGTGTGAAACTCAAACTGTCAAAAAGTAAAGGGAAAATAAACATTTTCTAGGGTTCTGTAGTACCTACCCAAACTAGCTGACAATCATACGCCAAAGCCAAAACAATTAACAGCAATAAAAAGGGGAAACTGGTTTGCAGTCCCACTGAAATAATACAAAAGATGTACACATTTGTGAGATATATCCAAATAGCATGTGCCCGCAAAATTTATCCATTTACTGGAAGAAAGTCTGTTGGAGATTGGCTCTACCTACAAGGGACCTGAAATTATACAAAACATAAATCCAATCTAGAAATATCTTTAAAATGGGACTTCTAATGGGAATTTTAAGAGAGGGTCCTATATGTTATAGAGCGGAAAACATAATTGTTCTGCTCCCACTTCTAAAGGGAAAAAAACAGCTATTACTTTATATCTGAGTCACTTCACTTATGTGAACAATTTAAAGTCTAAGCACTCAAATTTTTTGAGATGTAATTTAGTGTAACTTTTTAAGAATAGGTCACTCTAATGTCACAAGACCACTATAAAGCACATGGCCTCAGTTAAAACGGAGCTTGTATGTCTAATAAGCAGCTGTGGCAAAAAATTAAAGCCACCTTCTGATAACACAACTGCTCCAAATTTCAAAGATACTGCATATGTACACATACTCACAAATTTTTATTATACCATATCACATACTACTTCATTGTCAAGGTTATTATACCTCAGCTCATGTTGGTATGGTTGATATTTGATTTGAACAACACAGGCCTCAACATAGACCAGATAGATGACCTTGATCAGCTGTAATTCACAGCCCACTAATGTCAATACTCTCAGTATTAAGGTAACTAAGTAAGAACTATAATTAAACCTTCAAGGTATATGGTGCTTTAAATTTATCATTACTAATATCCATTATCTCATACAAACCTCAACCACTCTGAGGCATTCTGCTCATTTAATAAATGAGAAAACTAAAACTGAAGAATCTAAGTGCCTGTCTCCAGGACACACAGTAAGTGACAGACTAGGACTTAAAATACACACGCTAACAACATGGTCTATGCTTCTCATTACCCAGAGTCGAACATCATCTCTGATCAACTAATCTCATAAAGAGAAGGATAGTCTAAACCATCTTAGTCCATTTATCAACTACTCTAGCACACGAAAAGCAGATTAGGGAGTCAATAAATGACTCCTTGGTAGGAACAGACTGAAAACTGGAAATAAAATTGTAATACTTGGGCTTCCCTGGTGGCTCAGTGGTTGAGAGTCCGCCTGCCGATGCAGGGGACATGGGTTCGTGCCCCGGTCCTGGAGGATCCCACATGCCACAGAGCGGCTGGGCCGGTGAGCCATGGGCGCTGAGCCTGCGCATCCGGAGCCTGTGCTCCGCAACGGAAGAGGCCACAACAGTGAGAGGCCCGTGTACCGCAAAAAAAAAAAAAAAAAAAAAAAATTGTAATACTTGAGTCTTAAGGCTATGACTAAACCCTAGAGAAATCTTTTGCTCAATGGGATGGAAAAATAAATTCTATTTTAGAAGAACAACCATAAGATCACTGAGCTCTCTACTAAAGAGTCTTTAATTCTGTAGGAGGCAGAATTATGCATAACAAACACCACCACCAACAACAATAAAAAGCTAAGAAAATTGATAGCCAATAACCAATAATGCCCATTTTCTTACCTGCTGTATTTAGCCCTATAACATTAATTTTAAGCCAAAAATGAAAGGAAAAACACACACACAAAAAAACTAAGTATAAGAATGTTCAGTGCAGTATTATTTATAATTATGAAAAAGAACTTTCAATTTAAACAACTACCCCAGGAAAATGGATAAACAGCGACCTTATAAGCAAATGTGGTATTATACAGACGTTAAAATGTGTATGTGGGGCTTCCCTGGTGGCGCAGTGGTTGAGAGTCCACCTGCCGATGCAGGGGACACGGGTTCGTGCCCTGGTCCGGGAAGATCCCACATGCCGCGGAGCGGCTAGGCCCGTGAGCCATGGCCACTGAGCCTGCGTGTCCGGAGCCTGTGCTCCGCAACGGGGGAGGCCACGACAGTGAGAGGCCCACGCACCGCCAAAAAAAAAAAAAAAAAGTGTATGTATGCATATATATATATATATATATATATATATATATATACACACACACACACACACACACATATAAAAATACAGAGTAATTTGGAGAAATGGTTAAGAATCATGTTACACAGAAAAACATGGGACAAAAAAACTTCCAAGTCTTCAAAATTACAAATTCATAAAATATATAAACATGTAAAGAGATCATAAAAAATGAAGGGAGGGGCTTCCCTGGTGGCACAGTGGTTGGGAATCTGCCTGCCAATGCAGGGGACATGGGTTCGAGCCCTGGTCTGGGAAGATCCCACATGCCGCGAAGCAACTAGGCCCGTGAGCCACAACTACTGAGCCTGCGCGTCTGGAGCTTGTGCTCCACAAGAAGAGAGGCCACGACAGTGAGAGGCCCACGCACCGCGATGAAGAGTGGCCCCCGCTCACCGCAACTAGAGAAAGCCCACGCACAGAAATGAAGACCCAACACAGCCAAAAATAAATAAATAAATAAAATTTTTTTAAAAAAATGAAGGCACTTAAAACAGTTAACATTTTCAGAATTAAAGCAGGATACTTTGTCACGGCCTTTTGGACAAAATTTTGATACAGCTTCATAACAAAAATACAAACAGAAGTAAAAATCACTTCTGTTACCTCAATACTAAGTAATGTGTACAGGAAACATCTTTGGGAGTCTCTGCCATCCACAATAATTCACCTTTAAGGGGTGACAAGGAATGATGGGAGAGACATAGGAATGTGGTGAAGACGATGCCTTAAAGAGTCTTTTTTTTTTTTTTAATGTATTGGTTTTATAAAAAAGAAAAGAAATTTGATTTAAAACCACAAAAATACACTTCAAAAGTTATTCTCTCTCTCTCTCTCGCTGATCACTTGCTTTTGGGGAAGCCAGCTGGCATGTTGTAAGCAGCGCTATTGAGAGTGGTAAGGAACCAAGGACAGCTAACAACCATGTGAGTGAGCTTGAAAGTAAACCTTCCATCCCCTGTCTAGTCTTCAGATGACTGCAACCCTGCTTAATAGTTTGACTGTAATTTCATGACTCTGAGCCAGAACCACCCAGCCAAACTGCTTCTGAATTCCTGACCCACAGAAACTATGAGATAATAATTACTTACTGTTTTAAACTGCTAAGTGATTTGTGACACAATAGATAACTAGTATATATAAAATTAGCCAATATGTAAAAGTGATCAATGGCAGGACTTCCCCCTCACATCAGATTTGACATCCCATAAACAGACAGTAAAACAGACAAAAGTATTTCCAAAATTAGTTACCTGTACAATTGGTGGAGTTGTCTGTGAGTAGGGTGATGTCACACCATAAACAGTTGGACAAGCCTGTCCTTGATAATATATGGTTGCTTGAGACTGTGCAGGAGAGTACTGCTGCTGTACACTCACGGACTGTTGGTTTGAATCCCAAACACCGTAATTCTGTCCCTGGACTGGGCCTGGGGCTGGCACTGGCAAGACGGTGACACTAGAGTCTTGGTGTACCACACCATCACTTTGGGCCACATACTGTGAACTGGAAACTTCCACAGGGGCTGCCACATGTGGCACCACTGGCACAGGTGGAGGGGCAGCAAGGGGTTCTGTAGAATGTCCCACCAAGGGCTGAGAATGATCATAAGGAGCAGGAGAACACACAGGATCCATGCTGGGTGTGGGGAGGAGCACCTTTCCAGCATTAGGATTGCTGGGATCCACATAGGCCTGCATGGGGTAACCTGGTGGGTAGCCAGCAAAGGGGTGATGAGGGGCACTGTAGCCAAGAGAGTCATAGGGCAGTGGAGACGTCATTCCCAGGTTCTGCATCTGCTGCTGTTGTTTTTGAGCCTCCCGCTGAGCTACCTCCTGCTCAAACAACTTTCGACGCTCTTCTGTAGAAAGTTTATTGCGATCTTTAATTCGTACTTTCTTTTTAGAAGTTGGTGTATCATATCTAGAAAGAAAACAATAAGAGCACCACAAAAAGTTTTTCCCTAAATCAGAGACATAACCAAAGCACTAATAAATGTTATGCCACTCGATACTAAACCATTAACCACACCAACTCCAATTTGGCACAGGCTGAAAATCATACTCAAAATTACTTAAGGAGTTTTGCAGATAGGAGAGAACCTCAAGGAAATAGACACTTAGATGGAAATAATAACTTTATCCTTATCCTCAGCTTCTAGAACTTCAAACTAAAGATACATGTAGTATCCTAAATAGATTCTTCTTTATAGTTAAGTTCTGTAGTTCTGTAACTACAAATTCTGAAATTAAAACAAAAACCCAAATACACTAATAAAAGCTACAGAATTTGATGTATGTCTGACCACACCCATTAATATCAACACAGGTTAGTTAAGTGAAAGACAAGCATGTACACATAAAAGTATGGGGGGTTATATTCACATACTCTTCTTTGTGCAGTACCAAGTATAATATCATATTGCTAAACCTAATATCCTGTGATAGTTTTGACAAGTATCCCCAGTAAGCCCCCAAGAAACCATCAGCTCTAACATTCACAAGAGAACTGAGAACTTAAAAGATTCTTTTGTGAAGTTCTATGGACTGAATCGAACTTTTGATAAAGGCTCTTGGCAAAAATGAAAAATGACAACTAATTTCAAGACGTTTCATTGCAAAGAAACATCTAATAATAGATTCATGGATAAGGGTACAGCATTTATCCAAACAACAAAAAATATATGGTCTAAAAACCTCTTAGCTGAAAACTTCCTTTAAAGTGTTAGTGGGGTGGTAGTACCCTTAGCTGCCTGGCAGAAACAAATGCAAACAGTCTATAGAAGAGAGCACCTTAAATCCAGGCCTCAATGAATTCCTACAGATTAAGTTCTAAGGAACAGGAGTTCATTAGACAATAAAATTAATCTTGCCATTTGTAACAACATGGATGGACCTATAGGGTATTATGCTGAGAAAAATAAGTAAGACAAAGAAAGATAAATACTGTACGATTTCACTTGTATGTGGTATCTAAAAAACAAAACAAATGAACAAATAAAACAAACAGAGTTACAGATACAGAGAACAAACAGCTGGTTGCCAGAGGGGAGAGGGGAAGAAAGAAACAGGTAAGGGAGATTAAGAGGTACAAAAATTCAGTTGCAAAATAAATGAATCACACGGTATGAAATGTACAGTGTGGGGAATATAGTAAAAAACTATGTAATATCTTTGTAAGGTGACATACTGTAATTCGACTTACTGTGGTGATCATTTTGGTATAGAAATATCAAATTACTATGCTGTGTAACAGGAACTAACAATGCTGTAGGTCGATTATACTTCAAAAACACTCACAGAAACAAACTCATAAAAGATAAACATGTACTAGGAATATAATGTACCACATGATACATATATAATGAACACTGCTGTATGTTCTATATGAAAGTTAAGAGAGTAAATCCTAAGAGTTCTCATCACAAGGAAAGGTATTTTCCCCTATTTCTATAATTTTGTATCTACATGAGATGATGGATGTTCACTAAACTTATTGTGATGATCATTTCATGATGTATGTAAGTCAAATCATATGCTTAACATCTTAAACTTATACTGTGCTGTATGTCAATTATATCTCACCGAAAGCAAAAAAAAAGGTATATAATTATAAAATTATAAAATACACACACACACAAGTGAGAGGAAGAGACATATAAAGACGGCTGATGCTGGAATTATCACACACAAAATATTAGAGATGTTTAATATGTTTAATATGATAAAAGAGGCTATTAAAAATATGCCTAAGGAACAGGACCATAAAATACTATCAGGCAGATTTGAATAAGAACCCCATGAAGCATCTAAAAAGGAAAAAGAATGAAAATTAAAACTCAATTATCATTTGAAATTGCACATACGTGGCAAAATTCTACTTAAATATCCAAGAGAAACTTTTGCACATGTACACCAAAATAAGATAACAGCACTATACATAATAGAAAAAGTTTTATAACAAAACATTATACAGTAATAAAAATAAACTGATACTATTATGAATAAATCTTAGTAAATAAATATCAAGTCAAAACAAAGTACTATCAAATTAAATGCAAAATAATAGCCTTTTCATACAGTTAAAACTAACATATTTTTAAGAAATATATATTAGATGACATAAAACTATATTTAAAAAAAGGCAGGCCAGGGTACAATGAACAACAGAATCCAACAGATACTACTTGCTATCACAAGTAGTAAAGACAGGGGACGGTGCAGAAATAAGTGACATAGCAAGATTTATATAATTGTTAAGATCCTGACTTTTGTGCTGGGACCTCCAGGGCTCATTACATTATAGTAAATGTATGGAGAAAAGGTCCAGGGATAGAAATAAGTGTCATGAACCAAGAAATAACCTAATATTCAATTCAATTCAGTGCCCATAAGAGCCATGGTATGGTTAAGCAAGAGACTAGATCTGAAGAGAATTAGTAACTTGGAAGATGATCTTCAAATTTAAAAAGTTCGATGAATTTCAACCAGGTTGAAAAAAAAAAAAGAAATCCTCATATAAACACAGGGAAACGATAATGCGGAACACCAAATACAAAGAGAACTTCTTAAAAGCAGGCCAAGAGAAAAGCCAGGTTACTTAACAAAGAATAGCAACCAACAAGTTTCGTAAAATCAATAAGGAAAGTCAGAAGAATGAAGAATAACAGCTTCAAAGTATTCAGAAAAACTGTCAACCCAAAAGAACTTCCTTTCAAAAATGAGAATAAATGTTCACATAAAGACTTGTTCATTCACAAGAGTCATCTGGAAACAATCCAAACACCTATCAACTAATGAATTTATAAACAAACTATAGTATATCTATACAATGGACTACTACTAAGCACTAAAAGAGAACTGAGATGCATAATAACATGGATGAATATCTCAAATATAATATGCTAAGTGAAAGAAGACAGAATATATTTTAATATGATACCATATATAATGACATTGTGGAAAAGACAAAACCAAGTCAGAAAGGAGATCAGTGGTGGCCAGGGACTAGGAGTAGAAGAAGGGGACGCACTACAAAGGGGTAAGAGATAATTTTATGAGGTGATGAAATGTTCTATTGGGTTGGCCCAAAAGTTCGTTTGGATTTTTCCGTAAGATGTTATGGAAAAACCCGAATGAACTTTTTGGCCAATCCAATATATAACCTCTGTGGTTGTAGTTACAGAACTGTATGCATCTGACAAAACTCAATGAACACTACACTTAAAATCATGAATTTTACTGTAAGCAATTTATACTTGCTGGTTAAATAAAGCTGATTTTTAAAATTGAGGGTGAGCAATGCAAACAAAACATGAAAAACACTTTTTAGACAAAAACTGAAATATTATGAAGAGAAACTCACTAAAAGAAACCATTTAGGGACTTCCCTGGTGGCGCAGCGGTTAAGAATCTGCCTGCCAATGCAGGGGACATGGGTTCGATCCCTGGTCTGGGAAGATCCCACATGCCAGGGAGCAACTAAGCCCGAGCACCACAACTACTGAGCCTGAGCTCTAGAGCCTGCGAGCCACAACTACTGAAGCCCACGCACCTAGAGCAGGTGCTCCGCAACAAGAGAAGCCACCTCAATGAGAAGCCCACGCACCGCAACGAAGAGGAGCCCCCTCTTGCCGCAACTAGAGAAAGCCTGCACGCAGCAACAAAGACCCAACGCAGCCAAAAATAAATAAATAAACAATAATTTAAAAAAAGAAACCATTTAAAGGGGTCTGAGATAAGAAAGAAGAGAAACTAGTAAATGTAAACAAACTAAAAACATCAGTTGGTCTACATAAAAAAATTAACAATAACTGATGGGAGGAGAGAGGAGGAATTATAATACTGGACAATAATACCATGTAAATTGGGAAGGCTAAATGGTCAGAGTAAGTACTTATGTTGTTCAGGATACTGATTAGCTTCAAATTTTATTAAATTGGAACAACCAGTTAAAGAATTAAAGAGTTGCCATAAAAGATTAAAAAAGACAAAAACAAAACCACCCAATCAGCTATAAGCTATTTATTAGACACAGAAAAGTTGAAAGTAAAAGGAAGGAAGAGGCTTCCTGGGACAGGACTTGCCCCCTATCCTCTGCTTTAGCTCCTCTCTGAAGTACCTAGACAACAGTATTTGATGCACATTTCCTGAGTTGTTTTACAGATGTGAAAACCCCCACCAAATGGAAGATATTAACTACTTAAAGACCAGGAGCACATAGCCCCAGGCCTTCTTAAGCCTAAGGACTGATAATATTAACCCCTGTTACCTTACCCTCACCTGGCTTTTAAAAATGCTTTGTGGAAACCCTTCAGGGAGCTTGGGGTTTTTTTTAGAGCATGAGCCACCCATCTTCTTGCATGGCCCTGTGATAAACCTTTCCCTGCTCCAAAAAATAAAAAATAAAATAAAATAAAAGGAAGAAAGATATACCAGTTAAATCCTACTAAAAGGAAGATAAGCATATTTCTATGAATATCAAACAAAAGAGACTATAAAGCAAGCTTCAATAAAATTCTAAGAACTGTTATCATACAGATCAATTAATGACAAATTGAAAATTTAACAAAAAGAAATTTAAACACATTGTATATCCTAATAGTATTTAGAACTAGATTATGAAGCTGCATTAACAAGAGTAGTTCAAGCAGTCTTACAGTTCTTAAACACTTCTATCAGAAGAGAAAAATTAATGAGCTAAGAATCCCAATTGTTCCAGTTAAGAAATTAAAAAAACAATATAACAAGCCTAAAAAAGTGGAAGGAAACAAAATATGAGTAGAAATCAATTACCAAGATAAAAAATGCTATCATTCTGTGATTTGCATTGGAGGTATTGCTAGCAAAGTAACATGAACAAGGCATAAGAATTAGAAAGGAAAACCAAAACAAATTCATATGATATGGACTGTTGACAATGACAAAAAAAGGAGACAGTGGGGCAAAATAAAAATCCTATACTCTTGAAATTAATACAAGTTTTGTAATGGTTAACAAAAATAGGATCAATATACAAAGGTGAATTGCATATCAAAACACCAAAACCAAACTGAATATGTAACAGAAGTTAGGGTTCTCAGAAATAAATACACCAAAAGATAAACAAGTTTTTCTGGAGAAAACTATTAACAAAGACATTAATGAAAAACTTTATCTTCATTAAAAATATTAAAGAAGACCTAACTAGATAGAGAATATTCAACTACTCAAAGCAGATTCTAAGGAAGAATAAATCTGAGAAAAGACAGGGCATCCCAGAAGATCAAGTAGGGATTTGCCCTACTTGCTATCAAGACTTAAATATAAGATAGTCATGAGGAGCCCAGAAACAGATCCTCCCATATGTGAAAACCTGTTGGAAAGAGGCAGCACTGCAGATCAGTGCAGAAAGGAGGAGCGTTCAAGTAGTAAATGATGCTGGGACAACTGGGTGTTCACCTAGAAAGAAATGAAACCAGATTCCTACCTTAAAATATATACAAAAATTAATTCCCAATGGATTAAGGACTTAAATCTTGCTAAAACAAAATGTATATACACACACACACACACAAAGTCATCTCAAGAGTTGGGAAGAATTTCTTAAAACACTGTAAACACTAACCATAAAGGAAACAGACAATATATACGATATATTCAATTACACCATAATTAATAAATTCTGTGTATTGAAAGATACAGAAAGAGTCAAAATACAAGTCATAAACTGGGAAAAATACTTGCAAAATTATATTTAGAATATAAAAAAAGAACACCTAGAGCTTAAAAAGACAAAATTTAATAAATGAACACCACATATAAAAAGACACTTCACAGAAGAGTAAATAGGAATGGTCAATAAACATATGGCAAAATGTTCAATCTATTTAGTAATGAGAGAAATGTAAATTAAAATCATGATGAATTACTATTACATACCCAGAGAACCCAAAATTAAAAATTCTGACAACTGCATTACATGACTGCTATATCTCAATTTTTTTTTTAAGTATATTTAATTTAAAAAGAACTTCTCGGGAACAAATGTTTTCTAGTGCCCAGCAGGTGATTATGTGGCCTGTTTTTCTACCAGCATCACAAGACAGCCTCTGACACAGGGATCAAACAACATTTTGAACTGGTATGGTGTAAGATTCACTAGAAAACATAGGGTTATCTCCCATCAACCCCCATTCCCCTTTAAAGAACAAATCTCTGGCTCCTCAAATAGCATTTAAACGTTATGAAGTAGAAGCCATTCGAGTACCAAAAATCTATTCGTCTTCACAGCTATTACTACTGTCAAAAGAGACTCTCAATAGTTATGAGTAGAGTTTCCTTTTATACTCACTCACAAGAGAATACATTTATTACAAAAGCACTTGTTGCCCCCAAATCAGAAGTGTATCACTTGGGTACTTTTTGACTTGCTCAGAAAAGAGAGTAACTCACATAGGCCACTTACCTGTCATCTGGCCTTTTTGTTCCCCGCTCATAGGCGGAAGAAGGTGGTGAGAGGGAGCCCCTTCGTTTCCTTTTCTCTTTATTTTGAGTTTGTTTGTCTGGGTCTCTCTCTCTTGACCTGTTAGGAGTCTTTGGGGCAACTGTTTGATCTCTGAAGCCAACAGCATCCCTTCCTCGTTCGGTTACTAGGGGAAAAGGTTTTTAAAAAAATTTACTTGGTAGACTTTTCTCCATCATGATAGTATACCAACTGTATAATAAAATTTCTATCCAACAAACAGATCTATGGACTCCTCCTTCATATACCCAGTCCCAAATTTGGACGAGACATAAGGTCTTATATGCTTGTGTGCTCTACTTCCTAAAAGTCTCTTCCATGACTGCCCTTTTCTACCTTTTCCCACCAAAGTCTCAGTCCAAGCTTTCATCATTTCTAACTAGTTCTGTGGAACACATGCATGCAAAATGTTTCTGATACCTTTAGTAAGGCAGTCTGCTTGTCAGTTCAAAATGTAAAAGCCTTCCCCTGCCCTTATAACTCTACATATTTACAACTGGTAGAAAAACAGCCTGGCATGCTAAACATAAAAACCTCAATAGAAAAATCTCTTTAATTAAAAAAAAAATTAGACAACTTTTTATGAACTACAATTTCAAAAGAAAAATATTTCAAACACAGGTGAAACAGGTGGTAACTCAGTAAGTTATCAAAACCAGAGAGCTACATCTTCAAAAAAAGAACGCCAGCTTCCTATTCAAAGATGGAAGCTGGGGGCTTCCCTGATGGCACAGTGGTTAAGAATCCACCTGCCAATGCAGGGGACACGGGTTTGAGCCCTGGTCTGGGAGGATCCCCCATGCCGCAGAGCAACTAAGCCCGTGCACCACAACTACTGAGCCTGCGCTCTAGAACTCGCAAGCCACAACTACTGAAGCCTGTGTACCTAGAGCCCGTGCTCCGCAACAAGAGAAGCCACCACAGTGAGAAGCCCGCACACCGCAACGAAGAGTAGCCCCTGCTCACCACAACTAGAGAAAGCCCGTGCACAGCTACAAAGACCCAACGCAGCCAAAAATAAAATAAATTAAAAAAAAAAAAAAGATGGAAGCTAACCTTCTTCACTCAGTCTCTTTACCTAGAATGGTTCTCACCCAATTCCATTGCCACTGCTCCCAAAGCTGCCCTAAGTACTACTTTTCACTGATCACACCACCTAGTCTTTCATTTTCCTAAGTAGTCTAGATCCCACCAATGAACATTTCAATATAAACTGACTAGTATTATATGCTGTTGCTTTGTGTATGTTAGTACTGTTACCTACTAATCATATTGCTCTCTTCATAAGGAGAGAATTTCTTATAAAATATCTCTCATAGCGCAAAGCGGATTCTTGATAAACATTGTTTTTTCTTTTCTCATCTCAGAAAAATGTGCTATCAGTTGTTTTTTCCCCCAGCAGTAGGATCAGGTTTACATATACCATTCTCACAGTTCTTTTAGCTGGCCAAAAACTCCATTTATTTACAAAAAAGTTACTAATCTACAGCCATGTATGAGTATTTGTCAGTGAGAAGCTAACAGAACTAACTCATCTAATACCACATGCTGGCAGAAAATACCATACAATTAAAACAACTGTTCAGCTCAGAAGGTATTAGCACAACATCTTTTTGTGAAGTATTATTATCTAGTTTCATCTGGATCTGCCCATGACTCTCTATTTCCTCCTTCAAACCCAGGTTCCTTACCCTGGTGTTAATTTCCTTAAAATGTGGCTATTTCTTCACTATATATTGGTAAAACAAGAAAAGGAATCATACCAACAGCATATTCTGACTCTGCATCTTAGAATATGTGAGGCAGAGAAATCATCTTATATATTCAGGCTGATTTTCTCATATTTTAAAACGTGGATAAAGCTAGACTGCATATTTCCCAAAGTATTTCACAATCCTTATGAATTTTAAAAGTTCTAAGATTTTTAATCGCTTGACATTGAGTAGTAACATAGCAAGTCAGGTTTGCATTACAAGCATTTCTCTAATCTAAAAGCCTGATACTGAGATGGAGGCGGGGTTCCCCACATGTGAGGATGAGACTGAAGTTGGCACACAAAAGGCTGCTCCCTGAAAAGATTATAATTGTCCACTACAGACCATGTCCTGCTTCTCTCAGAGGGCCATACCAGACTAGATATTTACAAAACAATGGTGGCAGGGTGGGGTGGGAGGACCTTCATAGGTATTGAAACTTCACCTGTCTTGCTAATGTTTTCAACTCAGTGGGCCCAGAGAAGCCAGCCTCTGATGATCAACTCTATAGTGGTGCTGCTGATACTGCCAACCAGTACTACTCAATCCAGCTTTCTTTCTTATGGGAAGAAATCTTTGCAGCCCTAAGTAGGATGTCTGGCTATGAAGAGACTAAACCAGTAGAACTAAAAATATCCAAAAGATACAAAAGTGATGTAAAGGATACTTTACAGGGCTTTAACCAATAAGATTATTTAACCAATAAGATTTAAGATTACAAAATGTTCTTCATGCCAAAAATAAAGAAAAAGACCAAAAACATGATCACACTGGCTCCTTTACTCTATTTATACTGGGTCACTGCTGGAGGGGCACAAGAGACTAACAAGAGCCACCATAATTTATACCATTGCTTTAATCTCTAAAGTATGTTGGAAACACAGCTAAGCGGTAAAGCCCAGAAACCATACTGCAATGGTCTCCCTATTATCTGTTCTGTAATAATGATTCTTAACCTTGTGAGGGGTCACTGATTCCTTGAGAATCTGATGAAAGTTTTGAATTTTCCCCAGTAAAATGAACGTATACCAAGGACTTTGCATATAAACATCTACAGGTAAAAACTTACACACACCTAAGGAGTATAGGTTTAAGAATGTCTGCTCTAGGGCTTCCCTGGTGGCGCAGTGGTTGAGAGTCCACCTGCCGATGCAGGGGACACGGGTTCATGCCCTGGTCCGGGAAGATCCCACATGCTGCGGAGCGGCTAGGCCCGTGAGCCACGGCTGCTGAGCCTGAGCGTCCGGAGCCTGTGCTCCGCAACGGGAGAGGCCACAACAGTGAGAGGCCCGCGTACGGCCAAAAAAAAGAATGTCTGCTCTAGAGGAAGAAATGAATGGAAGAAAAGCTACTAGAAGGCCATGACTTCAAGGAAAGAAACAACACAGGGAGTATAAAGGGACATCTCCTTTGACAAAAAATCACTAAGAATAAAAATGCACAGATCCACCTCCTAGAGCAATGAAAATAAAAATAAAAATTAACAAATGGGACCTAATTCAACTTAAAAGCTTTTGCACAGCAAAGGAAACTACAAAGAAGATGAAAAGACAACCCTCAGAATGGGAGAAAATATTTGCAAACAAAGTGATAGATAAGGGATTAATCTCCAAAATATACAAACAGCTTGTGCAGCTCAGTATCAAAAAAACAAACAACCCAAACAAAACATGGGTGGAAAATCTAAATAGACATTTCTCCAAAGAAGACATACAGATGGCCAAAAGGCACATGAAAAGATACTCAACATCACTAATTATGAGAAAAATGCAAATCAAACTACAATGAGGTATCACCTTACACTGGTCAGAATGGCCATCATCAAAAAATCTACAAACAATAAACGCTACAGAGGGTGTGGAGAAAAGGGAACCCTGCTACACTGCTGGTGGAACTGTAAACTGGTATAGCCCCTATGGAGAACAGTACTATGGAGGTTCCTTAAAAAACTAAAAATAGAGCTACCATATGATCCAGCAATCCCACTCATGGGCATATATCCAGAGACAACTGTGATTTGAAAAGATACATGCACCCCAATGTTCACTGCAGTACTATTTACAAGAGCCAGGACAGGGAAGCAACCTAAATGTCCATCAACAGGGGAATGGATAAAGAAGATATGGTACATATATACAGTGGAATATTAGCCATAAAAAAGAATGAAATGATGCCATTTGCAGTAACATGATAGACCTAGAGATTGTCATACTGAGTGAAGTCAGACAGAGAAAGACAAGTATCATATGTATCACTTATGTGTGGAATCTAAAAAAAATGGTACAAATGAACTTATTTACAAAACAGAGAGTCACATATGTAGAAAATAAACTTATGGTTACCAGAGGGGAAGGAAGGGAAGGATAAATTGAGAAATTGGGATTGACATATACACACTACTATACATAAAACAGATAACTAATAAGGGCCTACTGTATAGCACAGGGAACTCTACTCAATACACTGTAATGGCCTATATGTGAAAAGAATCTAAAAAAGAGTGGATATATGTATATGTATAACTGATTCACTTTGCAGTACACCTGAAACTAACACAACATTGTAAGTCAACTGTACTCCAAGAAAATTGTTTTAAAAACACGTTTTCAAACTTATACCAAAAATATTTCATTTACCTAATGACATATTATCTGGTTCCAAAAACACAATAAACTTCTTATCAGTTACATCTGCATATTTCTAAAAGAATATTCGTAAAGTCATATGCACAAAGTATCTCTGAATACCTACTTGTGCTCTCCTTTTCAGTTTGACTTTTCTTTGGAATTCGATATACCTCCTGCAAAAAATAAACCAAAAGAAAAGTTATCAGTGTGGAATGGAAGTGGTGATTGCTTTGAAGCTGAATGATTTCACATGGCAATAAAGAAATGGGGAGGAACAATCTGGTATTTAATTATTCTCCAAAATTTTACCTATGTTTGGCTTTAAATAAAAATAGATCCTGGTCCCTTAAAAAACAAGTAAAAACATATAGCACAAATACATATTTATTTCTAAACGTCTACCAGGCTTGTATGACCTCATTAGCCAAGTAGCAGACTAAATAACTAAGACATTTTATTTCTGGCAGGAATACACCTCCTGATAATCTTAATTTCTATATGCCTTCTGAACATAAAATGAAGTCATATATAGTTCATTTACTGAGAGTATGCATATGAACAAGTCAAACATCTCACTTGCCATCCCTACTTAAGGGAAGAAAAGGTTAGTAATACCTCAGCTATATAAACACACTTCAGAAAAATTACATGTGTAAACACAATTCCTGCTATTCAGCGTATTTTTCTATAAATACAAAATCAACTTGGCTAATGGCCAAATCTACTTTTATACTGCTGTTATTTTAAAAAAGGAAAGTTTTGGATCATTGTTGCTCTTCAAATATTATCTAATACTTTATCAAAATTGTTCTTGAGAAATATAAACTACGTTTTTAAGCCTTGAGGTACCTTTTCTTGCTGTATGAATCTAAAGCCTAGCAACAATTCTGTTCCCTGACAATCTCTCACTGTTCTAAGTCCATCAAGTAGCTCTTGGGCACATACTTCCTTATCCAGTCACCTTGTTAAGTGGGCAAATGGCAAACCCACACATTCTCAATGGTACATCATATAAAACCCTTCCTTCAGAGTAATCTCATAATACTGACCACACCTATATGACCTGGTAATCCCATTTTTTAGGAAATGTACTCCAAGAAAAATCTTTCCACACGATTTTTGGTTCTAGCAGCATTTGTGGAAAACGAAATAACCCACATGTCACACAACTGAGGAAAGTTCAAGATGTAATATTCAGCTGCCAGTAAAGATGCCAATGTGGACTTTACAGACGCAGGGCAATCTGTATGAATGCATTATCTTATTTGAATTTCAGAACAACCCTATGAGGTTGCTATCTCCATTTTACAAATGGGAAAACTTACTTAAAAAGTTTAGCAACCTGCCCAAGGTTATGATGCCTTTTATCATCTGTACCAGATGACACAGTGGCATTATTCTGGGAAGGAGTACCATTTTGGGGATTTATCTACAAATGTAGGTAACATCCACTATCCCCCTAGCCTTTTCTAAGTAGAACTTCCACTACAGCTGGGATTCTCAATTCTGGCTGCAGAATTAAACCACTCCAGGCAACTTTTATAGATACACTATCCAAAACAAATTGAATCTAAAATTCTGGGAATGGGTCCCAGGCACCTGTATTTTTTAGAAGTTCCCCAGATGATTCTGATGTCCAGAGAAAGTGGACATCACTGAATTACGGGCTTCTCTTAACAGCCCTCACTCATTCCTTCCTCACAAGGGAGAATTTGAGAGAAAGAACTATGTATGTCTGTCCTCAGTTCAGAGCCATCTGGGCTCTTTCTCCTCTTGGGCTGCTTCTGCCTGTAGAGAGGATACATTCTAATCTATTCCTCTGAGGGATGCCTGGAGTTGTCTAATTCAATGTCTACCTGTGGGTATGAATCAGGGATAAAGAGAGGAAGGACTTAACACTTTTAGCTCTGACTTCTCTATCCACCTCTTGGAGGGGTTAACAAACTCAGGGAAAAAGAACGCCACTTATCAGCACCTACCCACATTATAGGGAAAAACAGGTATTCTGCTAATTTTAAAAGTTTGAAAATGACTGTTGCATTAGGTACTCTGTAAACCTAGGCACTCCAAAAGAGTTCATTCATGAAGGGTGCTCAGAACAGATATATCGAGGATGATATCTGAGTCAACTAAGAATTACACAATTTTAACTTAGTTTCTTTTGCAGAAGGTCTCAGCATTACAGGTATTCATTACAAACATTTATAGCAATTTATTACAGACCTCAAGTTTGGGGCCCATTCTATGGTGGCGGTTAATATACCGAGGAAATGCTTCTCAAAGATACATTCTTAATTCCATTCAAAAGTTTAGAGCAACTGCTAACTAGAAAATGTATTCTGATCACTGAGTTGTACACATGAAACTAATATTGTATGTCAAACATACTTCAATTTTAAAAAAAGGATTCAGGGACTTCCCTGGTGGTCCAATGGGTAAGACTCTGAGTTCCCAATGCAGGGGGCCCGGGTTCAATCCCTGGTTGGGGAACTAGAGCCTGCATGCATGCCACAACTAAGAAGTTCGCACACCGCAAGGAAGATCCAGTGCAGCCAAAATAAATAAATAAAAATTTTAAGTATTCTGATGTTCACAAAATGGCTGATTACTACTGATTAGTGACCAAGAGCTACTGACTATTAGAGTATGCCTAACACTATGGGGAAGTTCTATCAACATGCACCTAAGCACTTGGAATTACTAACTTCCTCCTCTTCATATTGTCAAAGCTGTATACAAAATTTAAGCTGGAAACTAAGATTATCTACTTTGAGGCCCTGAAATGCAACAGAATCTTTCCAAAGTCCCACAACAACAAAAAGTAAGAAGGAAGCAGCCCTATAAAGATTACTGTAACATTTCTTAGGATCATTCTGTCTTGTGAATAAACAGCAATAGTGTTAGCCTACATGATATGAAAATCTGTTTGGAATAATGTCACACCCGCATGGCACAGAATCCATTGCTGAAACTGCTATCTGAGTTGCCTTCATTCACACTAATCCTTTATCTAAATGGGAGATTAAAAAAATTAAATTAGAGGATAAGAGTCAGAAGTCCTACATCTCCTAACAGGTAGCCAGAAAGCAGGGAGAGAGAAAACTGAGGGTAAGAAAGTATTAAAAAGAAAAAAAAAAAGAAAATTTTTTAGAACTGACATATTAAGTCACCAGATAGAGAGGGCTCAGAGCACCTCCCACAACAAAGGAGTCGAAATAGTATCAAAATAGCAACACTGTAAGCTGGAAAATGATACAATGACATCTTGAACATTTTGAAGGAAAATCTATTTCCAAATGGTAATTATATGATTTGCCAAACAAGAATAGAATAAAGGTATTTTTCAGAGTTATAAGGTCTCAAAATTTTGTCTACCAGAAGAGAATGTTAAAGACACTCCAATGTGGAGGGCCTAAAATTCAAGATTCTAGATTGTGTGAAATACATCTCATAAATTGTCTACAGTGTACATTGCACCATACTAGGTACAATAATTTATAAGACCTAACAATAATTCCTGACAGAGTGATGGAAAATCTTTCGAAAGTTACTGTAAATGAATTACCCAGCATTTAGATGATATAGGCATAGATTAATAAATATATGTACATAAATTCAACAATGGGGCATTCAAAATAGATCAAGTGTCCAAGCTCTACTTCTGTGCAAATAACTAGGCGGTGGTGGCTATTTAAAATAACACCTGCAAAAGATCTGAAGATGTCATTCTAACCTGTCAGAATTTCAAAAAAAGTTGTCTTCCAACAATACTGTCCCTAACTGAAAAGTTTAGTTATCTAGAAAGTGTTTTTAAAGCAACTGTTATAATTAGCAATATAAATTTTTTACAAAAGGGGTACATGTTTTGACTATGGGTTACTTGAAAAATGATGAAGATATTAACAGAAATGTACACCAAAGACGAAGAATTAGCTTATAAAACAAGATTATGAGCTGGAGTCTGAAGGGCAAGTGGAGGAGAGAGCCAAGAGAAGCCTGAAGGGACTTCCCTGGTGGTGCAGTGGTTAAGAGTCCGCCTGCCAATTCAGGGGACACAAGTTCAAGCCCTGGTCCGGGAAGACCCCACATGACACAGAGCAACTAAGCCCGTGTGCCACAACTACTGAGCCTGCGCTCTAGAGCCCACAAGCCACATGTACTGAACCCACGTGTCACAACTAGTGAAGCCCGTGCACCTAGAGCCCGTGCTCTGCAACAAAAGAAGCCACCACAATGGGAAGGCCGCGCACTGTAACAAAGAGTAGCCCCTGCTCACCACAAGTAGACAAAGCCCATGCACAGCAACGAAGACCCAATGCAGCCAAAAATAAATAAGTAAACAAATTTATTTTTTAAAAAAAGGAGAGAGAAAGCCGAAAATATAGACCTAAAATTCAGGAAATAGGCTAAAGCAAGAGATCCACAATCTGGGAAAACCTTAAGAAAACAATCGATATATAGTGTTACTGTCAGAGATTGCCAAGAGAGAAGGTACATAGAGAAAAACAGACTGACTTGAAGGAAAATGAAATTAAAAGGTGGAAAGTCTTTATACCTGATTCATACTGTAAGTTTTCCATTTCTTAATAAACACCTGCCAGCAATCTCACTTCTGGGTATGTATCCAAACAAAATGAAAAGCAGATCTCAAAGAGATGCCTGACTCCCATGTTCACTGCAGCATTATTCACAATAGCCAAAATACAGAAACAACCTAAGTGTCCATCAAGAGATGAATGGATAGAGAAGCTATGGTATATGTATACAATGGATATCATTCAATCAGGAGAAAGAAGGGCACCTTGCCACTTGTGACATGGATAGACCCTGAGGGTATTATGCTAAATGAAATAAGACAGAGAAAGACAAACACTGTACAATATCACTTATTATATGTAATCCAAAATAGCTGAACTCATAGAAACAGAAACTAAAACAGGGGTGAAGGGAGGTAGAGTTAGAAACTTGGTCAGAGTTACAAACTTCCAATTATAAGATGAGTAAGTTCCGGGGATCTAATGTACAGCATAGTGATACAGTTAATAATACTGTACTATATACTTGAAAGTTGCCAAGAGAATAGATCTTTAATATTCTCCCCGAAAAAAAGAAATGGTAATAATGCAGGTGTTAGCTAACACTATGGTGGTAACCAGTTTGCAATATATATGTGTATCAAATCAACAGGTGTACACGTTAACCTTACACAATGTTAAATGTCAGTTATATCACAATAAAGCTGGGGAGAAAAGAAAGGAATGTAGATACTAAAACAAAGGACCATTTTAACTCGAGAAATATTATATAGCTATGAGTTCGATGTTTTTGTCTTTATTGTATGTGAATCATGATTCCCCAAAAGCAGTTAGATTATATTTAAAGTACAGTAAATAGATTCTGAGTAAACGGATTCTCTTATGGAAAAAAAAAGTTTACTTTTAATTATACAGTTTTTATACTACCCATTTTTAGTTATAAAAACAAACAACACTTGAAAAAGTTACCTACTGCTAATAGGTCACACTAAATCGGTCTAAACTGGGATGTTTTCTTCCAACAGTCTCAAAAAGTACTCATTGGAAGTTTGTTAGCAAAGTACTCAGCACATTTTTAACACATCTCAAATGATACAGAATAGACTCAAATAGAATAGACTCAAACAGAATAGACTGTAGAAAAAAACAGGATTAAAACAAAATTACAAAACAATACTTTTTCTGGAAAGTGTAAAAATTTAACACTGATGTAGACTGTTCTTTAGCTAAACAAGACTTTGAGAACAAAATAATTTACAATGAGAGTATAATTTTTTACCTTTTATTATATACAGATCAGATTATATATTCTGTAATAACAGATTTACTTTTTACAACTAAGACTATTTTTCCTTGTTATTAGCAAGTACAGATAAAATTGTGTAGTGTATGTGTCAAACAAATCTTTATTCCTAAATGACAGCAAGACTAAGAACAAAAAAGAGAAAGAGACTCTGAGCAAGGTGCCATTTTTACAGCTGGAAGAGGAGATAAAAAGCAGGAAGGGACAGAAAGAAAATGTGAAAGCAAAGTTATGCGATATGGAGGCTAGAAGTTAAAGTGCCAACTCCAGGTAAAAGGAATTCTAGGAGAGAAGGAACTTTTTTGAGAAATAATGAAGAGTTTTCCAGAATTAAAGAAACATAAAATACCTTTCATTAAAAAGGCAAAGAGCATCAAATAAGAAACAAAGACTATGACCTAGCAATTCTGCATCTATGTTTATCCATCCGTCCCCCGCCCAATTTCATATTGGCTCATACAACAATATGTAGAAAATGATATCCATACAATGGAGTATTATTCAGCTATAAAGTGTAATTAACTACTGATACATACTACAACATGGATAAAGCCTGAAAACACTACGCTAAGTAAAAGCAGCCAGACACAAAAAGCCACAGATTTCATGATTCCATTTATCCTCATTATTCAGAGATCCTGTATCTGCAAATTCACCAACTCACTAACATTAATTTGTAATCCCAAAATCAATATATGAGACAAAACTTCACCAACTCTCCCCCCCAAAAGATGAGTCAATTGTTGATATTTTTTGGTACACTTTTTCCAAATAATTAACTGATAACATGATGCAACATTCTTTTCCCAGGAGTATCTCAGAATCTTTTCATTACTTTTTCTGAAAATGCTTCTAGTACACTAGTGGTCTTATATATTTCCTTTCCAACTTCTTCAATATTATTTTTACTGACTTTATGAAATCAGTGCATTTTTACTTCACAATAGGTCTGCCAACTTTTATAACAGTGAGACTGGCTGAAAAAGAAAACCCACTGGACAATGATACATGCTGATGTTAACTGAGAAGGGACCTTTGAATAAGAATTTTTTTAAGTGTTCAGTTCACTAATGTTTTTTGTCATAATTTTTGTTTCTCTAAGCAATTTTGAAACTGAAGATACTGAGAATACTATATACGTGTGTATATGTATATATGAATGTTTATGTATTTAGTTACATGTGAGAGATAAGCTTCTCCAAGATAACTGAATGTATTAGAAGATTTTTTAAAACCCTACTTTAAACCCCATTTAAAAAAAAATCCTTCTTCCCAGGATTTTCAGGTATTTGTGAAGTTTCAGGGTTAGAAGCAAAGAAACCAAATATTTACGTGAATTTACTGAACACTGAAAATCTAGAAAAAGAGGTAAGAACTTAGAGAAATAAAATGATAATAAATAAATAAACTTGGGTGTTTAAATTCCATCTTAGTTCCCTGTCAGTCCAGTGGTTAAGACTTGGCACTTTCACTGCCATGCCCTGGGTTCAATCCCTGGTGGGGGAACTAAGATCTCGCAAGCTGTACGGTGCAGCCAAAAAATGACAACAGAAAAAACTAAGCTCATCTGGTTCCCATTGAAACCGTATGGCTTACAGACAAATCATCTTGGAAAATACATGGTTAAATCAATTCTGTTAGTCATTTAGGCTAAGGATATTAAAACACTTATATCTGGGTAATATCAGACTGTAAAGAAACCTGATTCACAATTCCACACACCAGTGCAGGGGTCAGCAAACTACGCCCTGAAGTCTGACCTGCAGCCTGGTTCTTTAAGTGCCCTTTCAACCCCAGCTAAGAATGGTTTTTTACATTTTTAAAGTGAGGGAGAAAAGGGGAGGGAAGAGGAAAAAGGAAGGGGAAGAAAAGGGCAGAAAGAAGGGAAGAAGAAGAAGGGTGGAAGAGACTGAGGCCTCACAGTCACATTTTAAATTTAAGTATTTTAATATTTACTATCTGACCTTTTACAGAAAAAAACTGCCAACCCTTGATCTAGAGAAATAAAAGCACATCTTTGGGTAATATATGACTGTCTTGGAACCTGATTCATAATTCTATATACTAGCATAAAGATTTTAAAGATCCATTTTCTTGATTAACAACAACAAAATTTTAAAAATGAACATACAACATATAACTTCAATGTCTATGGCCCTATACCACTCTAAGGTTAAAAAGAAAAAAAAGAAAAAGAAAGAAAGAAAGAAATTACTGGGCAAATACTGATAAGTAAATACCCTAGGCTCCTTTTCCCTCAGCATAATTCTGTGAAATGCTTTCAGTGGTAATGGTTCTATAATCCAGATTTAGCTTCCTTTAATAGAAGGAAGAACTGTACCTCGATCATCATACCCCTGTAAAGTGTTAAGAGTCTATGATTTTATCTCATAAATTGTATTACAAAAAGTGGGAGTAGGGGTATCTCCATTAGGTCACAGAGGTCCTGAGATTTGACTGGAAAAATAACTTAGAAGATAATACACATGTCTGGAAGTTTTATAAAATCACACACATGAGAGGGGTGGAGGAAGGGAGAGTAAGGGGAAGAGGGAGTAGAATAATTTTATTTATTCTTTTAAACCCTTGAATAAACACTCTAACTTCAGACAGCTGGGCTCCCAACAAACAAAAGATAATAAGATCCAATTTCAGTTTTCAGCCACTCAGAAAAATGGGCAAAGGATATGGACATAGTTCTTACAATAGGAAATATAAACGTAAATATATTTAATACTTCATGTATAAGAGAAATGCAAATTAAAACTATAATAATATTCCATTTTTGCCTATCCGTCTGACCAACATAAAGTTAGACAACACCTGTGTTGGCCAGGGTGTAGTGAAACAGGCACTCTTACACATAAACATTGCTGATGAGAGTTAAACTGGTACAACTATGAAGAGAGATTTGGCAGTACCTATCAAAATTACAAATAACACAGACTATGACTCAGATACACAACTTTTAGTAATTTATCCAACATGTATATCCCACATATGTGAATATGTTCAAAAAGTTACTTGCTGCTAAGCTAATGAAAGGAATCAACCTAAATGGCCGAAATAGAAGACTGATTAATGTATGATTATGATAAACTGATTATGGTATATTTATACAATAAAATACTATGCAGTTATGAAAAATAAATTCTTCATAAACTGGTATGAAATAATCTTTACAATATATTAAGTAAAAAGGAGCTAAACAGTGGTGCCAGCTTTGTAAAAAAGGCAAAATATATACATATAGTATGCACAAATTATCTCTAGAACGCTCACAACAAACTAGTTGTATTGGTTGCCTCCAGGGAACAGGACACAGGACAGGGTTAGGAGTGAAATGTTGCCTTTTGAATTTTGTCGTGTGCAGGAATGGTCTATTTTAAAAAATAAAAGAAAAGGTAACATGCCTCAGAAGCAGCCCTAGACACAGTACCAAAAGACTTCTGTGCATTGTGATTGCATTCAAGGTACAGAATGAGGGGCTGTAAAGTCTCAGGCAAAGGCCTAAGGAACATGGGGATTCCCAAGGCAACTTCTAAATGCTGCTATTTAGCAAGTACCATACCTTAAAAAGCTTTCCTAGTTCACTGACATTGTTTAATTTTTATTTTTAAAGGAAGGCATCCAGGGCACTGGTAATATTCCATTTCTCTCTCTTTTTTAAAAATAAATGTATTTATTTATTTTTGGCCGCACTGGGTCTTCGTTGCTGTGCCCAGGCTTTCTCTAGTTGCAGGAAGTGGGGGCTACTTTTCGTCATGGTGTGTGGGCTTCTCATTGCGGTGGCTTCCCTTGTTGTGGAGCACAGGCTCCAGGCGTGTGGGCTTCAGAAGTTGTGGCACGTGGGCTCAGTAGTTGTGGCTTGAGGGCTCCAGAGTGCAGGCTCAGTAGTTGTGGCGCACGGGCTTCGTTGTTCTGCAGCAAGTGGGATCTTCCCAGACCAGGGCTCGAACCCGTCTCCCCTGCATTTGTGGGTAGATTCTTAACCACTGAGCTACCAGGGGAGTCTCTGCCGTTCAGTTTAAACTTGTTCCCCGAACTTCCTCCTTCTCTAGCCTTACCCACCTTGACTCTAATTCAAAAAATCTACCTTAACAACACTCAGTTTTATTCAACACGCATCTAAAATGTGCCGGGCTTCCACTAGTACTGAAGCACAAGGTGAACACCTGACACATGAGCCTGCTTTCAAGGCCTCCCCAGCCCAGTAGTAAAACATGTGTGTAGAAAAATTAAAGTTTTATGCTGGTAAGTAATCACTGAAGAATAATCAAGGTCATGATGATTAAATGTTTCTCAAATTTCAGATTTCTGTTTTCTAGGCAAGTTAATTCCAAATCTAAGATTTTCTTTTACACTTTCAAATTTACCTCCTCTATAATTTTTCTAATTAAAACTTAAAAATCACCACAGCCCTCCAAGAGACTTCACTGAAGTTATATGTTGCACTAGTCAATACAACACTGCAGCTAAGACCATCCAGCAAACACTTTTTGGAGCACAATTTGTTCTTTTCCCAACCCACATATATATACACCCCTATTTGAGAAACTGCTCATATTTGTGGACCCTTGCCCCAGAAAACCCCACAGTTTTATATATGATTTCAAGCATTCTGAAAATCCCTTGAAATTCAATCATGGATCACAGGTTGATCTCTGCAGCATTAAGGAAAAAAAGATACTTGAACAAAACACTAAAATGATAATTTCTATGATTTAAGAATGAATTTGAACTTATTACAGTTATTAAAACAGAAACAGATTGAGAGAAGTCTGAAAAGTATTCAGCAAAGATACATAATTGCATGAACTGTCTAGCAAGGACGTAGCAATCACTATTTGCTGGATCAGAAAAAGGAATGGAAAGAACATAGGATTTAAATCAGAAGATAATTTTCAGCTATGTCATTTAAAGTTAAGTTACAAACTCATGGGCCTGTTTGTTTCCCTTTTACAGCTGATACAAACACCACCACTTACTCTGCAGGGTTGTAAAGATTACATGACACTCATTCAAGTATTTTCTGACCACCTATCAAATAAAATATACACATTATGGATTCAAGAAGAATCAGGACTTCCCTGGTGGTTCAGTGGTTAAGACTCCGTGCTTACACTGCAAGGGGCATGGGTTCGGTCCCTGGTCAGCGAAGACGCCACATGCCATGGTGTGCGGCCAAAAAATTAAAATATAAATTAAAAAAAAAATAGCAGCAGTGTGGTACCATGGAAAAAGAAGGACCTTCTTCACTTCATCATTCAAATATTTATGAAGTGCCAAACTACATAGTACGCTCTCACTGTGCCCTGGGGAGACTCAAGTGACCAAGACAGACACAGTCTCTGCCTCTGCACAATGTACAATTATGAAATGTTATCTGCTATGATTGGAAAGGATGTTATGGGAGCATATAGAAAAGGCAGAATACTCTGTCTTGGAGGAACAGGAATGGTTTTCAGGGGAAAGGATGAAACTTAAATGAGAAGAGACATCTAAACAAAAGAAAGTCTTCTCAGAAACAAGTCAATGAGAGAGAGAGAGAGAGAGAGAGAGAGAGAGAGAGAGAGAGAGAGAGAGAGAGAGAGAGAGAGAGAGAGAGAGAGAGAGTGTGTGTGTGTGTGTGTGTGTGTGTGTGTGTGTGTGTGTGTGTGTGTGAACATTAGTAGCATTGTCCCACTGGTAGGCCAGAAACTCTTGAGGTGAAAATGCATACATAAATAAGGACCAGATTATGCCATGGTATGCAAGCCTTGTTAAGAGAAATGGATTTAACTAAACAATGTAATGAGGAACCATTTAAAAGTTTTAAATAGGACTTTGACATGAACAGATGTATATTTCCAAAAAGATCACTCTGGATACTGAATGTAGCACACACTGTAGGGGTCACAGAGTAGTCATTCACTATTATTAAGTGGTAACTTATTACAACCATTACTAAAAAGATACCATGATGAAAGTAACTCTTACTACCAACGATTAAGGAATGGTCTCTGCCCTTGAAGATCTCATGGTCCTGTGAGGAGAAACAAGCATCTAAGCAAGTAATTTTAATAACCTGTTAAGACTGCTACCACTGTATAGAAATACAGAAAAAGGAATGATGGATTAGAAAATCACCATTTGTTAACAATCATAGTTGTACAAGATTCAGGCAAATTCACTGGATGGCTGAATTTCACAAAAAAGAGTATTTATTATCTCCAAAGGTGCTCCTATATTATACTCTTTAATTATAAAGGGGAAAATAGTAACTTTACATTGGAGAAACCTGGCAGACACCAACTTAACCAAGTGACTGAAGTTGACAATGCCAGTAATGGGATAAACGAACATTCCAAACAGAACTTCAGACAAACCCAAATTGAGGAATATTCTAAAAAATTTAAAAATATTCAAAAATGTGACGTTTATAAAAGCCAAAGACTGAGGAACTAACTATTCCAGATTAAAGGATACTAAAGAGATACAACTCAATTTAACGCTTGATCTCAGGTTAGATTCTGGATCAGAAATTTTCTTTTTTCTATAGAGGACATTATGGGCACAACTGGCAAAATCTGAATGAGGTCTGTTTAACAGATTAATAGTATTGTGTCACTGTAATTTGCTGATTTTGATAAGTACACTGAAGTCATAAAGAAGAATGTCCTTGTTTTTAGGAAATACACACTAAAAATATCTAGGCGCAGTGGGCATGATATCTGTGACTTATTCTTTAAAAGTTAAAAAGAAATTAAGAGAAAATGTTAAGGTAAATTTGGTAAAATGTTAACACTGGGGAATCTGGATGAAGGGTTTAGAGGAATTTTTACTGTTTTTAACATACATCTGTCACTGGATGTGTATTACGTGAAGAATACATAAGAACAGTATTCTTGCAGTTTTCCTGTTAAGTCTGAAATTACATCAAAATCAAAAGTTAAGAACATTAAGAAGGAAAATTTATATATTTTCATTATGGTTATATATAAAACTAGATTATACCAACTTATCTGTACTCTACAAGTCTCTTAAGTTTCCGACTAACTTGCTCATGGTCCTGAGGGAAGAATGACATTCCTTACAGGTGCCTTCTAGCCCAGTAATTCTATAATGTATATACTCTCCCACTTCTCAGATAGTCCAATATCCAAATCACTTAAAGTAACTTTTCCTAAACAGAGTCAAGACTTCTTTTTTTTTTTTAAAAGTAACTTCATGGGGTATGGAAACATGGTCATCATGTCTCTAGGGAAACAGAATTAAGAGCTCACCCAGGGCTTCCCTGGTGGCGCAGTGGTTGGGAGTCCGCCTGCCGATGCGGGGGACACGGGTTCGTGCCCCGGTCCGGGAGGATCCCACATGCTGCGGAGCGGCTAGGCCCGTGAGCCATGGCCGCTGAGCCTGCGCGTCTGGAGCCTGTGCTCCGCAACGGGAGAGGCCACAACAGTGAGAGGCCCGCGTACCGCAAAAAACAAAACAAAACAAAAAAGAGCTCACCCAAAAGAATAAAGTGTCAAAATGACTTCATTCAAAATCAGAATGTTTAGAGCAGCCAGATTCTGTACTTTATCATTTAGATTAGGTGTTGGCAAACTTTTTCTGTAAAGGACAAAGCAATAAATATTTTAGGCTTTGTTGGCCATCCAGTCTGATGCAACTACTCAACTCTACCAGTGCAGTGCAAAAGCAGCCACAGACGTATGTAAATGAACGAACTTGGCTGGGCTCCCCCCAAAACTTCATTTACGAAAAAAGGCAGCAGGGCAGATTAGGCCACCCCATAATTTAGATGAAAGTATTATCTGATAATAAAGAAACCAGGCTACTAATAAGTTTTAGACCATGTTTGCCTTTTATCAAATGAGATTCTTATTACAAAAATTCAATGTAGTGGTACCTAAAATAGTGCTCTTTGGGGGCAATTCTGTATTTTAAACAAAAGGGTGAGTAATACTGATCCTTTTGGATACAGAATAATGTCTACTAAGGATTTTGAAATTTATTACAGAAATTCAGGGCACATCATTTCATGTTGAAATGTTGCATAGCAGATTTCACATATTAGTTAGGAACCGAAATTCCAAGCAGTGACTCAAAACTTGTTTTATTTTTTTTTGACCACGCAGCTTTTGGGATCTTAGTGCCCGACCAGGGATTGAACCCAGGTCCCCAGCAGTGGAAGCATGGAGTCCTAACCACTGGACCGCCAGGGAGTTTCCCCAGACTCAAAACTTTTCAGTTGGGTAACTCTCTGAATTATTTAAAACTTCTGTAGAGTTCAATGCTTAACTTTCTAGGAAAATAATATGTTTAATTAAAGATAATGTCTTGAGATAAAGATGAAAAAGATAATAAGGATGGTTCTTAAGAAAAGTCCAACTTATCACATGTACAAAATGTCCCTAAATCATCTAATCCAGATGTAACTATAACTACTCAGACTTCACTATAAGGAGACACACATCCTGTAACCTAAGTGTTTATAAGAGAGGCTCTGGAATCACTAGCCATCACAATCTCTCAGCTGTTTAACTGCAACTGAAACTGCCAAATTCATGGGAACCTTACCTCTTCTTCTCATGATCCAAATGAAGATTTTCCAGTCAAGTTTATAATTAATCATCACTTATAACCAGCTGTTTTGCCCTGTGAAGTGTTGGGTATATTTTCAGCATGAGGGGTGATGTACAGTAATTCCTTTTACAAACAGAAATATATGCACATGTCCCTGCTGAAAATGTAGCCCAGTTAATTTGCATGTGAAAATGAATACACGCTCATGTGTAGCAATGTGCTAAGTGATGTTTCTTGTTGAGGTCTACTTTAGGAGTCAAAAATGTGTAAGCCTTGTGGAGCCAAGGCAGTGGTCCTGTGTATAGAGGTATAGAAAAAGTAGCTCACTTAATCCTTTCTCGCCAGGAGTCGGGATTTTCCCAGAACGACATCCATTGTCGGCAATGGACGCACCAAAATAACGCCGGTGCCAGTGAGTTAACCACCTCTGTCCTCTTTTCACCTATTATATTTTTCATGCATCATCCAACTTCCCAACCATCTTCCTGTTTTCTTCACAGAATGCACGCTAGGTTCTTGTTTTTCTTCAGCACGAAGTTGAAAATGGAGTTGAGAAAAGGAGACACATGGTCAGCTGGTGATGTTAACAAGCTCCTTGCTGCCCTGAGAAGCTAGATGGAAATGGTTCAAGTTACAAGGGGGATCATCATCAGATCTGGGAGGACAAAGAGTAATTCATGAAGCTTCATTCCCTTCCCTCCCACCCTCTTTCATTTACTGATGATCCCTATAGTCTGCCTTCACAGCAAAATCAAGATTAAGAAATCTGAAGCAACCTCTTTCAGTTCTTCACTCCATCCAGTATGTAGAAAGGACAAGTGGAACACATGTCCAGCAATGTTACAGTGGCCCAGGAAGGTCAGGGAAGCTTGGAGTGGCTAACATAACCACAATCTTAGATCAATGCTTTTTAGTATAATCTTGAAATTAACATCAGCAACTAACACATGCTTGGCAACAGGTGCTTAATAAAAGTTGGTTGAATAACACATTTTCTTTTCTGCCAACATCTACTTGAACACACAGGTGGAAGTCAGACAGAAGTAGTTAACTCTTTCAATGCCGGGAATAGGATGGATATATAGTAATCACATCAAGTCACGGTGTTTCTCTAAAACATGTTCAAATTATGGGTTCCCTAGCTGAAGTATATTTTTTAAGGACAACTATAACCGGTTTTGAAATTAGAACCACGGTGAATGTTAATTAGAATGATAGATGAATTAAGAACCCCAGCACCAATGCATAACAAAACATCACAGTTCAGGCAAGCAAAAACATTTCTCAGTAATGCAATTCTAGATGGGTAATGATTCCAGAGCAAACTATAAAGTTTGAGGAAGGAGGATTTTATTTAATAACTTCCTTGATGCTAAGAATTGGGATAAATCCAAAGTATGAACGTTAAGAAGAATATATCTTAGGTACAAATAAAATTTTAAACCTCAAGTCAAGAGGATCATCAGTCTATATAGTACTGTGCAACCACTTCGATCTTTCAGATAGGAGTGAAGAGGACAAGCAAGGGAAGAAATAATTGTGTAGGACTCAAAAACATTTATGTCTGGAGTGTGCGTTTAAAGTACCAGTTATATCTAATTGAGTTAAGGATATTCCAGAGAATAATTTATATCATTACAATTATAATTAAAAAAACTACCATACAGAGAAACAAAAACATTTACTTATTCCAGATTTCAAGAAGAGACAGGTTTTTAAGAAATTAAGATGATTATGTCTTTTTTTTTTTTTTTTTTAAATTACGTCAACCAGAGCCTTCTCAGGCAAAAGTGAACTACTAGGTCTACAACCCCCCCCTCTATAAAACTATGTCTGTAAGGCCTTTTCTACCTTCACCTGAGTGCCTGTCTCCATTTCCACCTTCCTTACTGAGCCAATCATAGTACAGGCTCTACTAGCAGTCTCCAAACACAAGAGGGACTTCGTCCAGGGACTCCTGTGCCCTCACAAAGCAGGCCTTAAATAAAGGTTCACACAAATGACTGTCCCAGCAGCTCTTTCAATTAATTGCAACTCCAGTTCCTGCATTCACATGTTGTGTCATAAACAGATTTACTCTGAATCTTTCCTTTTGTATTTATAAAAAGGTCAGATTTCAAATAATAAGGCTGAGTTTATGCTGAACTGTAGGTGATCAAAGAGTAGCATGAGTAAGAGCTCAAATGGGTAAATGAGAGCTGAAACCACACCATACTTAAAGAAGGGTCTCAACACAGTAAATTACAAATGCAAAAATAAGCACAGTGCACAACCAACCAACTACACTCATTCTGCTCAGTATAAGGATAGTTCCCTATGGGTCAAATGGTAGGATATAATGGGTGAGCTTTGTAGTCATAATTGGGAACAGAGAAGACTCAGGTGTCCATTTTGCTGCAAATCTGTATTCTTGGTTTATCTGGTTGCTTCACCTCTGGCGCAAGAAAGGAGGAACAGAAAAACAGAGGCTAGGTAGTAACCTGTTCCCACAGGGTCCTCAAGACCTGGATCCCAGGATCCCACTTACAATCAGAATTTGCCACATCTCTCCTAGGCTCATCCTGTTATTCACTTCTGTGTTTATCCAAGACCCAGACTGGGTTCTCTGCAAAGAAAACCCTGCACATCATGCTACATACTTTAACAAGTGATTATGCAAGTATTAGATGTAAGGGTTCCAGAACTCTATATTTTTCCTCTCGATAACATCTTCTGGCCAGAAAAATAGGCATTTAAAAGTAGGCCTATTTCAGAAACAATAATAAAACTGAGTATGAACTAGCTCCATATAATGTTGTTTTACTGGAACGGATATTTATGTTCAATAGTTTGTTTTGGGTTTTTTTTTGTCATGAGACATTCCACCAAGCTAACAAGCATGATTCTATAGCTTTATATGTTCAATCATTTTTGATGAGAAGTTGCAAAATTACCTTGGCTTCCAATTAATTTTATTTTTAATTAATTTCTAGTTAATCCAATAAATTAATTTCCAATTATTTTAAACATTCATTTTTTTCTTACATAGACTCAAATGTAGAATTCATATTTGTTACTAAAAGGATTTTTGTTTTTAATGTAAAGACCACCTGAATGACTGAATTTACTGTTGTGATATACTTTTGTAAACAAGGAAAAGGGGGATGTTTGTATATTAGTTTGGCTGGTATCTCTGGCCAAGGTTTAAAAGACATTATTTATTTATAAAGACATTTATAATTAGCTGACAGAGAGATAGTATTCCATTTTTCAAAAATACATACAGCTAGAAAAGTAGGTAATTCGACTGAAGGTTTACAGAACTCTAAACCTGGGTAATTCAGGTTAAAATGAACAGAAATGTTTTCTTACCTTTAGGTCTTTCCAACTGTCCAGGAGCTTGGTGGCCAAATCACTTATATCTACTGTTTTATCTGGCTGTTCCTGGCTCCTCTCACTCTCCACATCAGATACACCCTCCTCTTCATCTTGGGATGGTGTTTCCTCAGCAATAGGTTCGTCTAGTTTTGTGCCATTGCTCTCTTTAGGCTCTATTTCAGTGTCAGCCTCTGGTTCAGATGTGGGTAGCTTAATGGCCTCCACAGCAATTTCACTATCAACTTTAGATTCAGGCAGCTGTTGTGTGAGTAGCTGTTGTGACTGTAACTCTTCCTCTTCTTCTATAGGGACGTTTTCTAACTGGTCAAGGTCCTCTTTGCCATCCTTGCCTTCTAGCTCACTGGTGGCATCAGAGATTGCACTGTCCATGCTATTTTCACTTATAATTTTAAGTCTGCGAAACATTAGCTTCTTGGGGGTGTCTGTATCAGCTTCTATGCTCAGCTTGGTGGAAGGATCAGGTGTGTTGAGCGGTGTGTGAGCACGTGATGTATTCTCGCTAGAATACCCATCTCCTTCACTCAGCTGAGGGACAGCAGTCTTGGTTTGAGACCAACGTTGAATAATAGGAAGTACTTTGCTTTCCTCCAACATATTTTTAGTAGGAATGGGTAAATGTTCCAAAGTCTTTATAATCTGATTAAACATAATTTAAAAAAAACAAACATCACTTTGTACAGCTGACTTTTCAAGCCTCTCCATGGGACTCAGATCAATTCTGTAGAAACAGTGTTTTTTTTTTACTGTCTTATTAAATTAAGACCTAAATCTTGTAACCACAGATGGATTTAAATGTCATAATATTACTTTCCTCTAGTATGGAAGGAAAAGTGTTTGATTTTTTATTTTTTTATTTTTTTGGCTGCACCACGAGGCATATGGGATCTTAGTTCCCCAACCAGGGATCAAATCCGTGCCCCCTGCAGTGGAAGCTCAGAGTCTCAACCACTGGACCGCCAGCTAAGTCCCAGAAAAGTGTTTTAATAAGCCTGACGAGCAAGAATAAAATGTGGAGCAGGTGACTGCTCACACATCAAATAAGACTAATTTAATTAATATTCTCTACCAGTAGTTCTCAAACCCAGGTAGATTTTTTAAAAATATAAACACTACTGGACCTCATCCTGGGTACGTTTTTCTAAAAAGTTTCCCAAGTGACTGTGATAAAGGCCTGGGAACTAAGCAACAATATATATTTAAATGTCTTGCATACAAACAAAAAATGCAGATATTACTTAACCTCCTTAGCCTTTGACAAACAGCTGTCTAGCAAAGAGAGACACTCTCTTCATTCTGAGATAACCACCCCCACCCCACACTCTGAAATCCAATAATTTCTTCCAAAGTACTCCCCCAGTGTAGTTCTACAGAAACTCCAAGGCTTCCCCAACTCCTACTTATTGCTGAATCTCCTGGGAGAAGGATGGAGGCAAGACAATCACTCATTTGCCCACTCATGTTTTTGTTTTTAAAAGTATATTATTAAATGACCTGGGGATTATATTAGCACTTATGATTAAAAAGAACTACATTTAAACCAAGTTAGAAAATACTGTGTATTTCACGGGACGGTATAAATATAACAATTCCACTAACGACATTGTCAATGAACATCTATTTAGATCTTTTAAAACAATTTACTCCTCAAAATGTTCTTACTCTTGTCATCCAGAATTCAGCTCTTCATAATTTTTTAGAACCCCAGAATTTAAGTTCCATATGGTTTCCTATCTTTTTAAAATTATGGTTTTAGCAACACACTGGATCTTTCACTTAACTATGATACTAGTATATCTTGCTCTTGCAGTTCCCAACTATGTAGTACTAAGCTTTAAAAGATACCATAGGGAAAACCACTGGGCAAACTCACTTCCAGCAAGGTGTATGTAAAGTTACAGTTATAGGAATGATATTGGGATGATAAAATGATGTAATTATTTAATGTGAGTGGTAAATATAGTGCTAAATTCATTATCACTGATATTATCACAATACCCTCAACCTAAATAATAAATACAGTAGTTTTAAGAAACAAGCAGGTCAGCTGAATGTGAACTGACCTCTTCCTGAAGCTTCTGGTTACTTTCCCGGCCATCACCTAGTTCTGCCATCCAGATCCACAACAAAGACAGCCCATGACGTTCCAGAAAGGACTTCAGGCAAGACTGTGAATGTGTGTTCTTCCATGGGGGAAGCGAAGCAGGATGCAGCGTATTGGGGGGTGGGAGGAGGGAGACACATAATACCACAGAGAGCGTTAAAGAGGGCCCACAGAGAGGACTAGAGTTCATTTATATTCACAAAGAAACCTAGAAATTCTATTTTGATTAATCTACTAGAACTGTGCAATTAACAAATGCTTTAAAGTGAGAGATTATAATCTTTTTTGATACTTAAAATGTCAACCTGGACTTTACTAAAGTTCAAATTTTGAAGGACTAAGAAAAAAATTATATTCACAATTTTTACTGAAAAAGCTATAACTATAAAAAATTTTTAAATCTTTTATTATCTAACTTCTTGTGGAATATTTAATAAACTGGAGTAAATATGATTACTGTTAAAATTCCTTGCTTTGAGATCCTATGGTAAAAATGGCCTTGCCATGCTAATAATCAAGCGGCGGTGGGGAGAGACCCTCTATCAAGTGTCATGAATTGTTACACACACAAAAAAAATTCCACCATGTTCTTTGACTAGAGAGAAAACACACAATATCTACTAATAGATTAAATGATGCTGAACTCTTAAGACATTTTTAAGAGTACAAGTTGTCAAAGTCATATAGAACTAACATGTCCATTTTAAAAATGAGTAACTCTTCTCATATCAGAATTATTCCTTTTCCCTTCATCATTCTGGATTGTAGTTTAAATGTCCCACCTCAAATTCAGAAATAAAAAATAAATTAATATCACAGTGTTCACCTGTATGAGCTTGAGACAGGTAAGCTTCTGTTCCAAAGTTTCAATTCTAACCATTAGCCGGGATAAGCTGAGCACCTGGTTTTTATCAGAGAGACCCTCACCATTCTCCATCAGGGCTTCTAGCTCTCCATCCACCTGCCACAGCAAGGAAAAATATCTGGTTATAGACAACAACAACAACAACAACAAAACCCCCACTAATCTAAGAATCAAACAATCTGAAAAGATGCTCGACCTCACCAGTAATAAGGAAAACTAAGACCACAGTAAGAAACCATATTACACTCACTATAAGAAGTCTGATAAAATCAAGTCTAGGCAAAGATGTGGGTCAAAACAAACATTTGTACACTGCTAATGAAAATATAAATTGGTATGATCAATTTGAAAAGCATTTCATTCAATCATCAAATATTTACCAAGCACTTATACATCTAGTATAGTTCTAGGTGCTGAAGACATTGCAATGAAGCAAAACAAAAAAATATGCCTTTATGGGAGGAAGAAAAATTATATTAGGTGAGAAGTATGTAAGGAAAAAAAAAAGTATGTCAGAAAAAATAAAGCATTGAAATAAAGCTTGAAAAATAAATATTTGTATCCCCTATGCCTAGCTGCTGTACACCTAAGAATAAACCCTAGAGAAACTTCTGCACATGTGTACTCTAAGAATCAGAACAATGATCATTGAACAGCCATTCATAAGAGCAAAAAACTACCAACAATCCAAATGCCTGTGGCCAGGCTGGATAAACCGGCATGTTCACATAATGGCATATACCACAATGAAAGGAATCAAGTGCAGCCAAATGCAACAAAAATTATCAATCTTAGCAAACATAATGCTATGTAAAAAAATAGTTACAGATATTGCATGCTGTATGAATCCGTTTCTCTGCACCTCAAAAACAAATTTTTTACAGATACATATCTGAAAAGTCTATTTTAAAATGGCAAAGGGGACTTCCCTGATGACACTGTGGTTAAGAATCCACGTGCCAATGCAGGGGACACAGGTTCGATCCCTGATCCGGGAAGATCCCACATGCCGCAGAGCAACTAAGCCCGTGGCCACAACTACTGAGCCTGCGCTCCAGAGCCCAAGAGCCACAACTACTGAGCCCACATGCCACAACTACTGAAGTCTGCACACCTCGAGCCCGTGCTCCGCAACAAGAGAAGCCACCACAATGAGAAGCCCACATACCACAATGAAGATTAGACCCCGCTCACCGCAACTAGAGAAAGCCCACGCGCAGCAACGAAGACCGAACGCAGCCATAAATAAATAAAAAAATAAATGATTTTTTGTTTGTTTGTTTTTAAAAAAGGGCAAGGGAGGTAAGACACAAAATTCAAAATGGTGGTATCCTCCAGGAGCTATAAGCAGAGAGAAGGAAGCAGAGAATGCTCACAAGCACATATAAAGTATAATTATAGGCTTTATAATTTAACATAAATTCTTTGTTCCAAAGATATTAAATAATAGAGAACAACAGCAACAAAAATCAAGGTTCCAAAGGTTGTTTTCTAGCTGTGTTGCAGCAGTTATAAAAGATATAAAGACACCCTCACAGGGCTTCCCTGGTGGCACAGTGGTTGAGAGTCCGCCTGCTGATGCAGGGGACACGGGTTCGTGCCCTGGTCCAGGAAGATACCACATGCCGCAGAGCGGCTGGGCCCGTGAGCCATGGCCGCTGAGCCTGCTCGTCCAGAGCCTGTGCTCCGCAACGGGAGAGGCCACAACAGTGAGAGGCCCGCGTACCGCAAAAAAAAAAAAAAGAAAAGACACCCTCACAGAACTTACTATCGGGGAGATAAAATTAACTCATATGAAAACGAACAATGATATAAATGTTAATGTTAAGAAACCTAAGAGGTCTAAGATGAAGGGAGTGCTTAAAATGAGAGTCACCAGAGGGCTTCCCTGGTGGCGCAGTGGCTGAGAGTCCGCCTGCCAATGCAGGGGACACGAGTTCGTGTCCCGGTCCGGGAAGATCCCACATGCCGCGGAGCGGCTAGGCCCGTGAGCCATGGCCGCTGAGCCTGCGCGTCCAGAGCCTGTGCTCCGCAACAGGAGAGGCCACAACAGTGAGAGGGCTGCGTACCGCAAAAAAAAAAAAAAAAAAAAATGAGAGTCACCAGAAATGAATTCACCGAAGTGGGGTTAGAAATAGGTAAGATAAATACAAGAGGAGGGAGGAGGGAGGAAGCAGAAGGAAAAGTCTGAACCACCGGAAATGGAAAATTATGACAGTGCATACTATGCTCAGCCTGGCTGGAGTGGATAAGGTGCAGTGAGGAATTGAGAAAAATCTTATCAAAAAGAAGGCTGGGGCTTCCCTGGTGGCGCAGTGGTTGACAGTCCGCCTGCCGATGCAGGGGACACGGGTTCGTGCCCCGGTCCGGGAAGATCCCACATGCCGCGGGGCGGCTGGGCCCGTGAGCCATGGCCACTGAGCCTGCGCGTCTGCAGACTGTGCTCCGCAACGTGAGAGGCCCGCGTACAGCAAAAAAAAAGAAGGCTGGTGTTAGAACATCTCAGATGTAATATAAAAGAATCTGGATTTGATGAGACTAAGTAAGAGAGCTCTATTACTGAATCCCAAAAAGGGAATAATATGATCAAAATGGAATTTGAGAATAATTAGTCTGACAATAACAGGATGAAATCTAGACAAGATAGAGATTGAAGGAGAAGAGATATAAATGACAGCATTAAATCAACTTGACATGAAATGATAAAAGTACAGAATGAGCTGATAATAAATTAGAGAAAAGCAAATATAAAAGAAAATATCTTGAAATTTTCTGTTACTTAACTGGCTAAGTGTCTCACTTAATATAATTTTAGGCAAGGCATTGAAACATTTCTATTTCATACTATACCCCAAAACTCTTTATTATGGTATATAGAACAAAAATAAATGAGAAAATATAAAATGCTGCCTGCAAGAAGTTGAAGATACATAAACTCATTTTTTCCTTCTAAAAAGTACATTTGAGGCTCATCCTTTTTCGTTTCCAGTATTATTTCTTAGGTTTTGAATAGATTAAATACATGAACAGAAAAGCCAATTTACAGTTAAATCTTAATGTAAGACAATTTCCTTAAAGATGTTTTTTTCCTTGCATAACCTAAATGTAAAAATTTCCTGTGTCCCAAATCCCAGAGGATTAGCATAGGAAAGACCAAGGGCTTTAAAATACTACTTTCCCTCTCAAATACAAGAATCTTGCTTTTGACAGTTTTGAGATGCAAATATTCACTAAGATTATATTTCCTTTTGGGGTTATTTCCTTTTCATAATTAGGCATGTAATCTGAAAAGTTAAAACTGAGTTGTTACTTTCATTCATCAATAAATTGAGTAGATATTACTGTATAAAAGGCACTACTGGGATATAAAAAAGTAGCATTCTTAAGGAAATAAACAGTAAAAATGTAGAAGTATAAATAACAAAATTTTGCAAACAAAATACAGAAGGTGAACAATCTTTGAACATTCCTACTATAATGATAAGCTTAATGGTTGTATTACATAAAAGTAAGCATGCCAATCCTAGTGGTGATATGATACATCTTCCATAATTTTGGGTACTCAAGTGAACAATCAATTGTGGAATTAATAACTTTTAGGACACCTACAGGGGAGGAAGCCAGGAGATGACTGACATTGATTGCTTTCATTAAATTTACTAAAAGTATTTATTTTTCATTTATGGGTCACCACCTTCCAAAAAGGATTTGTGATAAGTATAAGGAGGATTAGGATGTATTTTAATAAATTACTGATAAATGAAAATTTATATGTATATATACAATTCTGTAGCACTTAAAAATTCTGTTAATTACCTAATCAGTTCAAGAAAAATGTTTATTCTTTATTTTGGGGTATGAACTGTCTTTAATGGGTCTAAAGCACCATTGTTAATACATTCTGATAAATATAACATACGTATAGAAAAGTATATAAACAATTAGTAAATAAACAGGTTTAATAAACAAACAGTTGAGCAATATCCATGGCAACCAACACTCAGGTAAAAGGGAGGGTGGGGGGATGGGGAGGACACTGCCAGTGTTCCTGAGGTGCTCCATGTGCCCCTTCCTTGTTATAATACCTTCTCTTCTTAACTCTAGAGACAATGTCTCCTAACTTCTTAGGAAATAGTTCTGATTTTCAAAATAGGTTTACTACATATATTATAAATTCCTAAACATTATAATTTTGTCTGTTTTTAATATTTATATAAATGAAATCACACTGGACAAAAAATCTTTGTGCCATGGTTCTTTTTCAATCAACTTTACATTTTAAGTCATCATTGTTGCACGCAACCATAAATTTCTTTATTTTCATGACTAGTTTTTCATCATATGATTACAATTTATTCATATGTTATTTATTCTAATGTTAATGGGTATTTGAGTTGTTTCTACTTTTTCTAATGTAAGCAATGCTGCTATGATTCCTGATGTGCATTTTAAACAAGTCTCTCTCTGGTTATAGACCTAGGAGTACAACTGCTGGCTCATATAGTATACATACATTCACCTTTAGTAAATAACACCAAAGTGTTTTCAAAAGTGATTGTATCCATTTACACCTCCACCACCAGTGTATGAGATCTATTGTTCCTGTGTATCATCTGACTTAATTTTTATCAATGTAGTCAGTATGCAAATAACATCTGATAGTAGTTTTAATTTGTACTCCTCTGATTACTAATGAGGTTGAACACCTTTCCACATGTTTACTGGCTATCTGGATTACTAAAGTGTCTATGGAAGTTGTTTATTTTTCTTTTGGGGCTATTTTTTTCTTATTGATTAGACAGAGCTCTTTATATATTCCAGATACCAGGATTTGTTTGTTATCTGCTGAAAGCAACTATTTCCTTTCTTATGTGGCTCTTCACCCTCTTTATTGTGTAAATTAGTTACTGTTAATTTGTTTCACAAACTCAAAAGAGATTAAGGTAAATTTCGGACTATTCCCTGTTTATAATTTACAATCTACAAATAACATCAGATAATAGTGTGGATTTATTATACCTCCATCAACTAAGTATTTAATTAAGTACCTAGTTTGTGACATATCCAAAGAAGACAATCACCTGTCCTGGAAGAGCTTACAGTTTTTAAGTGGATAAACTGTATGTACATAGCTTCAATCATAAGAGCAAGGAATAAGAAATGTTCACCAATCAAAGGTTAATATGGGAGGGCAGATGCAGACTACAGTGCCATTAAAATATTCTTGTTAATAGTTAAAATATGCAAAACTATATCTTAAACTGCTGCTATCTTTTCCTTTCCACGGCATCCCCTACCCAAAAGAATTCCAAAAACTAACACTTGGGAATTTCTTTCTTTCCTTTTTTTTTTTTTTGCTGTACCACGCAGTTCGTGGGATCTTAGTTCCCCGACCAGGGATGGAACCCAGGGTTATGGCAGTGAAAGCACCGAGTTCCCTGCCAGGGAACTCCTTAACACTTGGGAATTTCAAGAGGTGCTACTTTTGTGATTCTATTCAACTGTACCTGACCAGAACTCAGAATCTAAGCATCCAGCCACAATTTCAGTAGGAGACCAATCCAATTAAAACCAAAGTGGAGTTAAACTCTTCATTACAGTCAAGGGACAAATGACCCTTCTAGGAACCCAGATTCACTCTGGGTCATTCCTCTATCAGGGCAAAGTTTCATCCAAAACATCCCTGTTCCAGAACAGCTTCAAATTCACATCTGGAGGGCTTCACTGGTGGTGCAGTGCTTAAGAATCCGCCTGCTAATGCAGGGGAAACGGGTTCGAGCCCTGGTCCGGGAAGATCCCACATGCCGCGGAGCAACGAAGCCCATGAGCCACAACTACTAAGCCTGCGCTCTAGAGCCGGCGAGCCACAACTACTGAAGCTCGCGCACCTAGAGCCCATGCTCCGCAACAAGAGAAGCCACTGCAATGAGAAGCCCATGCACCGCAACAAAGAGTAGCCCCTGCTCACTGTAACTAAGGGAAAGCCTGTGTGCAGCAACGAAGACCCAAAGCAGCCAAAAATAAATAAATAAATAAATAAATTCACATCTGGAGCAAGCCATGACTTCAGCCCACCAACTGACTAGATTCACTTTACATCTAATTTAGTCTACAATACCATAAAATACTGATATGGACACACTATTACCAGAATAAAAACAAGCAAGCAAAAACCAGGAATACCTACGTCTTGGTCCCTTGGGGTTGTTCTTGAATCTTACCAGGAAGGTAGAAAGCCATCTGATATTGTTATGATGGCAGTATAATACCACCCAGGAAACCATCACACTACAACAACGCTCCCCACCAATAATGCAGTTTTTAATGTAAGTTTTGAAAACAGAAAATAGCCAAAGGGAAGCTTTTATGGAGATTTTAGCTTAGGTCAACATGTTTAATGACTACTTTGTGGTTGCTCTGGTAAACTATCAATTATATGAAACAAGAGTTAAAAATAAAAGTAATCTTGATGAAGTTTAAAGAAAAATTTCCTGTAATAGTCAGGTCCAAAAGCTAAAAGGCTATGACCCAGTGACCCCACTTCCATGGATATACCTTAAAGAAACATGTACAGAAGAGACATGTGCAAAGACATTAAGAGCAAAAGATTGGAAACACAAGTGTTCATCAGTAGGAATATATGTAAATAAACTGTACCTAACTTAAAGGGCTTATTGTGAGAATTAAACGAGTTAATGTGTCAGGCGCTTAGAAGAGTGCTTAGCACACAGTTACAATATATATGCTCTCTAAAAAATAGAACTGAAGCAACAATACTCTAAAGAGCATTTGTTCATCTTGGGTGGCAGAAGCATGGGTGTTTCTTGTAAACTTTCCCTTTTTGCATTTTTTAAATGACCCCCCTTTTTTTTTTTAATTTGTAAATGGCCCTTTCTAATGCTTCCTGCTATCTAAGTCTTCTTATAGAATTCAGATTCTCAATAACTAATTCTCTCCAATTAATTTGGGTTTACTGACATCACCTTTTAACTATTATATTTTTATCCCTTTCCTGACTTATGTGTTCTACCTGCTCAACTAAATAGTAAGACTGCTGTCATTTATAATTCTTAACATAAGTATGGGTTCCTGAAAAGCCTAGGAATGAGCTAACTGCAAAAGACTCACAGGTGGATTTGCTGGCTAACACCTCTGGCCCCCTGGCTCCTTCTGGCCCTCCACTAAGATTCATAGGTCTGAGGATAGGCCCCAAAATGTGCATTTTTACAATGGACCCTGCCAAGTGGTTCTGAGGTGGAGAAACACTGCTCTGACAAAGGGATCCTCAGAAAAAGGGCAGGGGGGATTTTTTAAAAATGACACAAAATTCTTGTCCCAGTTAAGAGCTCCTGTAGTAGCAAGATACCACTCACCTCCAGTTGTAACTCAGGTGAACTGGGGTAGAAAAAAGGCTATCGACCACTGTTCTAACGGATTAAATACAAAGACCATCTGAGACTATCCCTTTCTCACTCTTGGGTTGCCTGTTACCTCTCAAAACTCACCTTACTCTCCAAGGAGGATTTTGAGAGATTTTAAGAACACATGCAAACAAAAGACAAAACAATATTAAAAGATTAGGAATGTAGATCAGACTTATGTGAGTCAACAGATAAACATGTTACTTATACATAAGATTAGGAGTTTTACAGGCTCTCAAAAACTATTAGCCTGTCTGTTTTCAAGATGCCTTCAATAGTTCTCAGTATCCACGTCTAACCTCCATGAAACAAAAATAGCAATCGTACTTTTCCATGATTATCTCATTTGACCCTGAATTTCTCTGGTTGTAGTTTGACTTTTCAAAGTTCAATCAGGAAAGCTACCTCCCTTCTTAAAATGCACATGGTGACAGTTGAAAGAAGAATGGAACACTTACCGAATCCTTCTTCCGAGATCGTTCTTTCTTCATTTTCCCTCCTGCTGCTCTGATGCTGACTCTGTTCTCTCCTCCCAGGTAACCCCGGCAATTAGCCGACCCACAGAAACATTTCTGTGCTTCTTTCCTGTTCGAGGAGCATAAGAAAGATGTCAATTATGTGAAAGTAAACCATAAAAAATGTTGATAGTATAGCAATTACATACAGGAGAAGAGTCAATCCAGCTTAAAGGAAAAAAAGTTTTTTTAAGAGACACCAACAAACCTGATACTAATAGAAATGCCTGAAAATTGCTCTTAAAAGTCATTCTTTATTAGCTAGACAAAACTAGCCAAGAAATTAATAAGTAATTTCTCCATTTATGAGAGCTTCTACTAATGTATGAAAATAAGAGATCTTATATACCTGTTGGGGCTAAGAACAAAATTGCTTAAATAGATCAACACCTATAACTTATATGTAAATATTTAACTGACACACAGAACAAAATGTATTATTATGAACAGATATAAAAAGCATAATTAGTAAAGGACACTTAGAAGGAAACACGTGGTTATTAAAAGTTATCATTACATAAGGATGAGACACTACTAATAAATATAGTAATAAGTAAATGTAACCATGGTGTCAAGGTAAAGTGGAGGAAAGAATACAGGCCTAAGTCTACAGCCCTCTGCCATTTATTTACTCTGCAACCAGAGCTACCCAAGGAAAACATGAAGGACTATTCCAAAAGTAAACTGATAGATTTAGTATATAACAGTAGCAATCAGAGGCACAAAAATATTTGATAAATACAGCAGGGAATCACAAACAGCACTTAATTTCCAGTTTCCTTTCTTTCAAAGAGGACAGTACAAATACAAGAGGAAAAAAAAAATAATGGAGCCCTACATGGAACCTGGTCAACCCCAGAATACTTGACCATTGCCTAGATCCACTAGTTTATGAGGTGTTGCAAAATGGTGATACCATTACTGCTTCATTTATTAGCTAAAATAACCTCTATAAAGAATTTCCTCTCACCAACTGCTTGGTTTAATCAAAAATTCACTTGGGAAAGGAAGGGTAAATGCTTGATTTTTTTCTTCTTTTAATTTTTGAACTAGTGGTTACTCATAAGGAGAGGGGAAGGGGCAAAAGAGGGATAGGGGATTAAGAGATATAACTATTATGCATAAAATAAATAAGCTACTAGGATGTACTGTACAATAGAGGGAATATAGCCAGTGTTTCGTAGTAACTATAGATGGAACATAACCTTTAAAAATTGTTATTCACTATGTTGTATACCTGTAACTTATGTAATATTGCACATCAACTATACTTCAATTAAAAAAAACCAAAAACTAGTTTTCAAGATCATGAATTGGTTCCTTTCAATTATGACTAATGCGCTTTTATTTTTAAAATGTCATTAAAACTCATGGATTTTACGTAGTGTGTTTCAAACCACTCGCCATTATTATTCTTAATGATGCTTAAGTGTTAATAAGAACCCTCCCACTTTTGGTAAGTGAGATTCTATTCAAGCTATCTCCGAAGTCCCTTTGACATGACCCTCCTTATCTTTTATAACTGGTTTTCTGGTATGAGGAGATAATCCAGAGTCATCTTGTTTAATACCTGTCCCAAAGTTGACACCAGACATTTCTCCGAGGAACCCTGTTCCTTTTAGTGGGGTTTTATTAAAACCACAATATAAATGCTAGGGGTATTCAGTGCTATTGCATCAGTTACTGGTTTTGGTAGAACTAGGTAACAAATTATTTTTCAGAGTACAATATGGTATAGATGAGACATGATAAAGTCATGAACTAATAACTGACAGATGAATTATGGCCACACAGGGATTCATTATATTGTTCTCTTTATACCATGTCAACACCCTGTTGACATTTCTGTAATAGAAAGTTTTAAAATTATATTAGAAACATAACTATATAAATAAGGCAGCATGAAGTTCAGAGGAGGAACATGTAGTTCCTGTACAATATCCCTTAATGGCCTGAAGTGTCATACAGAAGGAAAATACACAGAACTAAAAGAGAACACTATAGATAAGAACTGACAGTACATATAACTTCTTAGTAATTCACATCTAAGTTTTAGATTCCTATATCTGAACAGTCTATTTCTGCATCAGAAGCAGCAAAACAGAACGGAATCAATACTTACCCATATCTTTGGAACTGATAGTCAAATGTTAACTCTGAGCCTGAAGGAACCAGTTTGGTGGTAAAAAACCCAACTCTCAGTTGTCCATTCACAGTCCACTGAGATGTTGTTTTTAAAAGAAAAGAAATTAGTAACTGGTTAATCTATTTGTGTGTGGGTGTTTTTTAAAAAAAGATCATCATCATCTGCCTTAATTGTGCATGTGCCTCTTTAGATAATAAAGGCTTTTCCAAATAGCTAACAGGAAAATTAAAAAACAAAATAAACTTAAGTATCACTCTTATTTAATGAGCTACCAGATGAGTATCATCTATAATTTAACTCTAATAAAAGTAACTGCTGGGGCTTCCCTGGTGGCGCAGTGGTTGGGAGTCCGCCTGCCGATGCAGGGGACGCGGGTTCGTGCTCCGGTCCGGGAGGATACCACGTGCCGTGGAGCGGCTGGGCCCGTGAGCCATGGCCAATGAGCCTGCATGTCTGGAGCCTGTGCTCTGCAGCGGGAGAGGCCACAGCAGTGAGGCCCGCGTACCGCAAAAAAAAAAAAAAAAAAAAAAAGTAACTGCTACTTTAACTTACCTTAATACACATTTTCACACAGTAAAGATTCACTTGTAGTAAAAATAGGCAAATATGGAATGCTTGGTGTCACTGAATACCAGGCAAATTTGTACTACCTTATGTTAAAAGTAACTATAAGATAAGATGGGGCGTGGAAAAAGGAAAACAACAATGCCAGAAGTTTAATTTCATGAAACAGTGGTCATAATGCTGAGTGTAGAGAAAGGGAAGGGAAGCATCAGAGCAGATACATAAAACTCAAAAATTAAAATGGGGGTAAATACACAGGGATTGGACCTTGTAGTTCCAGAATATGTAAATTGACTGGAAAGCGCCTGTCCAGACCATTTGAACCTGCTACTGATGAAAAACCCAGACTTAAAGAGGTGAAGGGAAACAGTACAGTTGGAGTCTCACAGCTGGACATGTGGCCACCAGCTGCAGGCAAAAATAGAACCAGAACTTAATTAGGTTAAATAATTTCACACTGGGTTCTCCTATTCGTTATATGTTTTGGCTCTTGGAAGAGCTGTATCTAAGATCTATAAGTACAGATATCAAAGGGCAAAAAATATCCAAGAGTCAAAACTATTCAATATGAGAGGAAATCACTGATATATTTTTCTAGGGCGTGGGTCCACAGCTTTCTTAACCTAAAAAAGAACCAATATTCTAATGTGCATATATATGTATCTATATGCTTTTTTTTTAACTCTAAGCTTAAAACACAAATTAGAGGGTACCAAGATCATTACCTCGAAATATTACATCGAATTCGGTAAATGAATTTATCAAGTGTCAACTGTGTGCCAGGCACAGGGACATAAAGATAACCAAGACCCAAAGTCTGGCCTTGTTGAGGAGGAGCAGTATATCCACGTGCATACCATATATCGTCTCTCTCATCTGTGGCCATTCAGCCCCTTATAAATGTTATTAAAACTACCAAATTTGGCACCTGGATAAGACTGATATAAAATCTGAACATAACAGTATACACTGGACTTCATCAAAATTAAAATTTAGTTTTTCATTTCGGCACCTTAAACAATATCTAAAATTTATGGGCAGAGATGTGACAATTAAATGCAACTGGAGTTCCTGGATTGGATCCTAGACTAGAAAAATGACATATGGCAAAACTTGAATAAGGTCTTTAGACTAGTTAGTAGTTAATAGTATTTCCTGGATTGGGTAATTATATTATGGTTATGTTCAATGTAGACATTTGCAGAAGTTAGTGAAGGATAATATATGGGAACTCTGTACTATTTCAACACTATTTATTATTTTATACATCTAAACTTATTTCAAAAAAAAGTTTAAGAGTAAGAAAAAAATCAGTACAATGATTAAAAAATAATATCCATGCGTACCTTTGGTATAGAATCTAAAATTAACAGTCAGAACAGCAGTCTTGAACAAATATCCCAAACTCTAAATCTACCTCAACTTACTTTTTGAGTCTCACAGTTTGGTTCACAGCTGTGATTCATGAACCGGGAGCAATTTCCTTTCTGAGTGGCATCTATTATCTAGGGAAAAGGATAATTTAACAGTTAAAAATGAGACCTTAGGGGCTTTCCCTGGTGGCGCAGTGGTTGAGAGTCCGCCTGCCAATGCAGGGGACACGGGTTTGTGCCCCGGTCTGGGAAGATCCCACATGCCGTGGAGCGGCTGGGTCCGTGAGCCATGGCCACTGAGCCTGCGCATCCGGAGCCTGTGCTCCGCAACGGGAGAGGCCACAACAGTGAGAGGCCCGCATACCGCAAAAAAAAAAAAAAAGAGACCTTAAAACATATGTGCATTTTGCAAAGGCAAGGCATCCAGCAAATTTAAGACCCTTACCCCTAATCCCCCATTCCTTCTGAGAACTCTCTCATATCACTTTATACATCAAAGTGACAAATATCCAATGTCTTCCTCAGAAAGATCTCTAACTATCAACATTTTACCTAGGGGGCAAAATTATCTCCATATCTATCAATGTCTCATTTTCTTTTAGCTATTTCTTACATCCTATATTCCAATCTTACTTCAAGTTTTTAAAACTTCATTTTCAAATGCATGCGATACCACAGTGCAGCAGCTCTCAAACTTGAGTATGTATCTGAATCCACTGAGAGCTTGTTAAAACTCTTGCTGAGCCCACCCTCAGAGTGAGATTCAACAGGTCCTACTAGGATAGTTCCCTACAACTTGCATTTCCAGATTGGATGTAGAGGCAGACATGAGAATCTAGCTAAATTCTAGTAAGTCAGACATTAAAGAGATTTGTAAATGGTACTCCTCACTAAAAAAAAAAAGCTTTTTGGAAAATACTTAATTTTCACAAAAGCATATGCTATTTGTGTCAACGTAATAGGCTTGCTTATTGTCACTTTTAAATGGTTTAATAAAAAATAAGTATTTTCAACTTCTCAGCTTTCGTCTTTAATATAAATATTGATAAATATAATCTACATAAACAAAAGCTCTTTGGGGGCTATCAATAGTTTTTAAGAATTGTAGTATGAAGCATGTATGTTTACATTTACATATACATGTAAATACCCCCCTCTCCCTCATCCTTTTTGTAAGCAAATAGAAAAAAACTATCCACACTGTTCAGCTCCTTATTTTGGTCACTTAATATATTTTAAAGATCAGTCCATATCAATGACCGCTTTCAAATTCAAGAATTTCCAGATCTGTTTCAAAACAAACACAATCATGCCACTTACCTCATCATTCTTCAGGGCCATGAAATAGTAGTGGATGTTTTTGTTTCGTGCATACTCCTTTACCCGGGCTTTAAACTCTTTATGATCAAGTACCTCTCCACAATATTCCAGGACAAAGGTGTTCCTGGCAAAAGAAAAACAGTATTTCCTGCCTAGGAGATATACGGAAAACACATACATCCATGCAAAAATAATGAATTTTAAAAACTATTGTAAAGTGGACAGATTTGCTATTACACAAGATGTAATTAAAATATATGTAAAGTGCCTAGCAACTAATCGAGGTTAATTTTCTCCTTCCTAATACTTTTCAAAGAATGTTGACTCTAAGAAGCTTTTATAATTTACACTTATACCAAAATGCATATCCTTGCTCTCACTAGATATTAAAACGAACTTTCAAGTCTGGTTTACATTATCATGAAAACAATGATTCACAACTGAGAAATGGTTGTGAAGAAATCAGAAGCAGTGAAAAATTAGAGGCTTTATGTCCTAAGAAAAAAGAAGGCAACTTAAATACAGCAGCCCTTCTACTACCTTTACTCTCAAAGGTCTCTAATGATGTTAAAGGTCAAATATACCTTTTCTCTGACTGCATTCTCTGTGAGTTTTCTCTAGCATTTATCAACAGTCATGATTAAGCTCTCTCCTTGGCTTCTTTCAGTTACCTTCTACCTTTGATTGTTCATGGTTATTTACCTATTTCTTCTCTATTGAAGATATTCTCAGTCTCTTCCCTCTCCCTTTATTTTATAAAAGCTCATTCTCACCAATGACTTCAAGTATTACCTCCATGTAAACAAATGCTTCTCTACGGTTTACTCCCAAGTTCTGACCTGAAGTGACCTACCCAGAAGTCTTGTCTTACCCTTTCAAAATAAACATGCCCTGGAATTCCCTGGCTGTCCAGTGGTTAGGACTCAGCACTTTCATTGCTGGGGCCTGGGTTCATTCCCTGGTCGGGGAACTAAGACCCCACAAGACGTGCAGAGAGAAAATAAACAAACGTGCCCTAACACTAACCAAAGAGATTTTTAAAATTTAAAAATGTAAATCATTCGTATTTGTTATGATATACTGACATAATCAGTATACTTCTTTTTTTTTTTTTTGGCCACGCTAAAAAAATGCTATGTTTAACAGCTTTAAGAAGCCAGAAACAAAAAGCCACATTTATATTTCATATAAATATCTAGAATAGGTAAATCCACAGAGATGGCAGATTTAGAGGTTGCCAAGGGCTGGGAAGAGGGGGCAATAGGGAGAATCTGCTTAATGGGTAAGGGGTTTCCTTTTGGGGTGATAAAAATTTTTGGAACTAGACAGAGGTGATAGCTGCCCAATATTATGAATGTACTAAATGTCACTGAATCATGCACTTTAAAAAGGCTAATAATATATTGTTTGAATTTTAATCCACCCCCCCATCCCAAAAAAACGAAGTCCCATTTGGTATCCAATAACATTAAGTCAACCTGGACAGCACTGCCTTCCATTCCTACAGCCTAAAACTTGAGGGTTTTGGTAAGAATTTGCTTTTTTTTTGGTGGAGTCTGTCATGGTATTTTAACAGTAACTAGCAGTTTGTTCCAAATACCTCCTCCTCATACTGTGCACATCTGACAGTATGCCCTTCTTAAATGGGAATACTCTACCAGTGAACACCTAAATAGCTTAGAGTTAAAAATTTATAAAATTGGTATTACCATCAGCACATGGAAGTACATGAGTGAAAGTGTGGGAATCATGGAAACATTAAGTCCTGGTATATTTTACCAAAGCAGGGTTCTTTGTGAGTAGCTGAGGAAAGCTAAAGAGCTTTAGGAAATTTTAACCTGCTATGTGAACCAGTCACGCATTCTCTCCTCTCTTCTCCCATCTCCTTCCTCATAACAGAAACGGACTCCTGAGCCATCAAATAGTCTCTGTTGCATACAACAAGAATTTACATTAAAGTTGAAGCTATGTTAGTGCAGACTCTGCCAAGAGGCAGTGTCCATTACTACCCCTGTAAGAGAGGGTTATGTCCAAACTGGAGTTCCTTTAAAAAAATTTTAAAAAGACTCTCCAAAAGAAAAGCCTGGCTGGCTTGAGTAGAATAAAAGAAAGCATACCTAAAAACCTGCATCTAGACCAGAGTTAGTGATTTTAGAAATGCACCAGACTGCCTCGGCAAGTACTGAGTTCAGTGTTGTTAACAGTGTTCAAGGGAAGCTTAGTCTATTATTTATTTAAAATATTATAAAGGATCCAATGAATTTGGATATGAAACATACTGAGATGATTCTGAGATACTTGTTTCAAATAAACAATTTAAAAATGGTTATAAACCAAAATACTCTGATAATACTTTGCAGAAAAGGGAAATATATGAGGTTCCTACTATCTACTTTTTTATATAATAAAACATGGTTTTTTTCTGGTTGGTTCTCAAAAGGATAAGATCATTTCCTATTTTCACAATAAAAACTAAATGATTTGGCTTTCAAAAGATATATGAGGTTCCTGTCAGAAAACTAAATTACCTGGTGGTAGTGGTGGTGGTTATTATTAGGTTTTTTGCTACCTGGTTGCTTTGAATCCCCACAATAAAAAGACTAAAACCCCTCACTCCATCCCAATTCCCATTCAAGTTTGGCCATATGCTTAGGATTCTGAAAGAATAGTTGTGCCTGAATCACTAGAATCAGCAACTGTTTTTCTTCCTTTATTCCTTTGATGTATTTTTAAAAATTCTTCAATCATAAACAAATGTAATCTGTATATACTTAACTTTAAAGAAAAAGGTACTCAACTTTCATAAGAATACTTAAATATGCTATATGTAAGAAAATTGGTGGTTAAAGGAAATACCGAATATGGTAGAAAATAAAACTGAACCTTTTATTGCATTACATATAAAAGTTACATGACTTTAGAAGGCAACATTTATTCATTCAAAAATGTTTAATGAGTATCTATCAAGTATGCTTTAATTCTCTATCTCAATATCCTCAGACTCTCCACTACTCTTATCCCAACTGAACTTTATATAGATTCAACTTTATAGATTCTGTCCTAACTCCTTTTTATAGAGTTTCATAGGGATTGTGGGGATCTACAGCAAATACTTGGTAATTACTTGGAATTAAGGTAACATAACTATCAGACAAAGAAGGACCGGCCTAGTCCAAATATCACAAGGGACAAACTGCTCTCTCATATATAGACAGAAGAGATTTCTATTTAATTTCCTAAAAGAAGTGAATTTAAAACGAACAAACTAGCTACCAAGTGGTCATTCTGCACAATAATCATTATTAAACTTCAGTGTAATAGGCAAATTATTTTCCTAAAAAGTATCTAACCAACTTCAACAACACAAATGAAGTGAAAGACGATTAAAACAACTTACGAAGGAAGGTCTTTAGCAGCTCTCAAGCCCCAGCCTTTCTTTTCTGTGAGTATGACTTCCACATCTGCATGCTGTTTTCTTTGAAACCGTCTATTGGAACAATAATCCCCATTTGGACAACGAGAAGAACTGAAATGAGAAAAGGAGAAAATTAATTCTTCAAAGCAGCAAAAGAACCAAAAACATGTTCACTAGAATGTTATGTAAATATATCCATATCTTTATGGCATAATCAGCATATGTGTGGTAAACCTCCAAGTGAGCCTTCCTCAATAATTCTTTCCATCATGAAGGGATTCCTTAAAATTGAGTGTCTACATTGTTAAACAGATGATGCCCAAAATACAGTCTTGTCAACTGGTCATTACCCCTCCCTGAGTGTCTAAGATACATTTCCAGGCTGCATGTAAGTTTGCAGTACTCTGACAACTATGCAGAGCTAACTTATTTTCAATCAGTGCACCTTCTCTTATATTCCACTCCAATCATCATTAATTTCATCTTCTGAATGTAGCTAACTACTTGAGCTACATTTAAGAGAAACCAAAGTCGTCATTAAACATATCTCTGTTCAGAGTAAGCACAATAAAAACTGGCAAGGCTCTTCCCTCATGGATCCTAGAATAAAAATAAAATCAAAAATTTACTGAATTCTTAATATTCCAAAGCTTACAGATACAAAGGTTTTTAATACTGAGTAAGGCTACAATAAAAATTACTAACTATTTCCAACATATTATTATTTATTGCCAAACCAGTAGTAGTAAGCAACATTTTTACAGATGTCCAACGGATAAAGGATTCACTCTGGAGAGAAGCAGTGAAAGAAAGCTTTCCGGAAGGAGTAGGATTAAAGCAGAATTTCTAATGACACAGAGGATATGGACAGATAAGGAAAACAAGAGGTACAATGACAGTGCCCACCTGTGTGCAAAAATAGGAAACAAGGCCTACTTGAGAAAAGGGGAATAAAATAGCTAAGGATAACTGATAAGAAAGGTGGGTTGCTGGAAGATGAAAAGGCAGGTTGTTGATGTACTATGAAGGGCTCTCAATACCAAGGTTATATTTGAACCTAATCTTGAGAACCACTAAGTTTTGAGCGTGGGAATAACAAGAAAAAAGAATTTCTGTACTTCATATCTGTTCAACAAGGTTGACAGGAAAAACCAGAAAAATGCAGAGACTAGGGCAACAATGTCAAATTAGGAGAATACTGTTCTTATGTCTTCTCTTCTTTTTTAATTAATTAATTAATTTGGCTGCGTTGGGTCTTTGTTGCTGTGCGTGGGCTTTCTCTGGTTGTGGTGAGTGGCGGCTACTCTTAGTTGCAGTGTGCAGGCTTCTCATCGTGGTGGCTTCTCGTTGCGGAGCACGGGCTCTAGGCTCACAGGCTTCAGTAGTTGTGGCACACGGGCTCAGTAGTTGTGGCTTGTGGGCTCTAGGGCGCAGGCTCAGTAGTTGTGGCGCACAGGCTTAGTTGCTCCGCGGCATGTGGGATCTTCCCAGACCAGGGCTCAAACCCGTGTCCCCTGCATTGGCAGGCGGACTCTTAACCACTGTGCCACCAAGGAAATCCCTCTTCTCTCCTTATATGTTTACTGTCATCTCTGCTTTTAGTTTACATTTAAAAATACCAAAAATGCTTTCTCTTTTTTATTTTTTGAGGTATATGTTTTATTTTTGTAACACTATTACATAAGCAAAACCAAAAACTGAGTTTTGGAAAAAAACACTTCATTAACACTAAAAATAAGGTACCTACACTATAAATCACCTTAATATTCTTTCCATGTTAAAAATGATACAATTTTCAATCCGACTGGTTTTTTTTTAAAAATCACATTTTTTAATGTAAAGATATTTACTGTTTATATGAAAAATATGGAAGCAAATGTCTATCAATAGAAGATTAATAAATATGGGTTAACTATGAATAGAATACATAATGTAGTCAAGAGAAAGATTTAGATAGGTCTAAATATGTAGCTCTGAATAGGTCTCCAAAACATATTTAATTAAAAGTGTGGGGACTTCCCTGGTGGCACAGTGGTTAAAGAATCCGCCTGCCAATGCAGGGGACATGCATTCGAGCCCTGGTCCGGGAGGATCCCAAATGTCCCGGAGCAACTTGGTCCGTGCGCCACAACTACTGAGCCTGTGCTCTAGAGCCCACGAGCCACAGCTACTGAGGCCCGCGTGCCTAGAGCCCATGCTCTGCAACAAGAGCAGCTACCACGATGAGGGGCCCGTGCATGGTGGCAGGTAGTGGCCCCCGCTCGCCACAACTAGGGAAAGCCCGCGCACAGCAATGAAGTCCCACTGCAGCCAAAGTTACATTAAAAAAAAAAATTATTAAAAAAAAGAAAAGTGTGTGTGGCAGGTGAGAGGGAACAAAGTTTCAAAAAGTACATACAGTAAGGATTTCATTTCTACACATAAAAAGAGGAAACGTCTACCCATGCTGGTATAGGCATAAAAATTATCTGGAAAGACTACAAACAGAGGGATTGAGGCTTGGGGGAGCAAGACATTTTACTTTAAGCACTTTTGAAATGTTAGGGTTTTAGCTTATTTTTATAGTAAAAGCTAAAAAATACCAACATTTACCTTTCAGGACGTGAACCTTACAAAAGATAAAAGGAGACTGGGTAAAAATTAGTATTACTATGTTAGCATTAGGGCTACTTTACAGAGCACTTACAATATGTACTATAATCTAACGCACAATGCAAGGGAAATCTGCCTCCTTATAAACACTATTACACATTGGAGATTTCATTCCTCAGAAATACTCCACAATAGGTAGAAGGAGAAAAGTTAAATTTTACTCCTAATAATTCTTCTTAAAATTTAGAGACATTTAATAGAATAGTTGAGCAAAAGCAGAGCATTCTAATTTACTTACCATTCAATCATGAGGAGACGATTAAGACAATCTTCCCCACATGCTATTTCACCTTGAGCTCTTTCATCTTTAGAAAGAGGTGTACACTCACACTGCATTCGCTTAATATCCCGATGGGATTTATTCTTCTTTCTAGTGGGTAAAATTTTATTAAAATTGGTTAAAAAAATGTCCTGGCAATGATACAACATACACAATCAAAAATGTGCTAAATCTCACTAGTTTCCCATTTAATGATTCTCGTTAAGTCAATCATTCAAAAAGAAGAAAACATCTAACCACTACGCATTTATGAGACTGAAAACACTAGGAATTGTATTGCAAAACAGGTGAGAGAGACAACCTCAGCCTTGGCAAATGGGAAGCTGGGGTAAGTTCAGGTCTATCATTTTGGACTCAGTCCTTATTTCCTAGTCCTTGTCATCTAAACCTTGAACTCTGAGCAGTTTCAAATGTTAATAGTCATATTTGGCTCCACAGAGAAATAGGAAAACTCATGAATATCAAATAATAACATAGCTGATTAATTAAAGTTAGGTTTAAGAATCAGTCCTCATGGACTTCCCTGCAGTCCAGTGGTTAAGACTCCGCGATTCCACTGCAGGGGGCGAGGGATCAATCCCTGGTCGGGGAACTAGGATCTCGCATGCAGTGGAGCAGCCCAAAAAAAAAAAAAAAAGAAGCAGGCCTCATGGATATACAAATAATAGTTGAGATACAAGGCTAAGGAAGAAAAGGAGTTGCTTTAGAAAGAAAAAGGAGTTTTTAATTAAGAATTTAGCTCAATCAAATCCTTTAGAGAATCCTTTAGCAACATCACTTTTGTACAAATCCTGTTTAAAAGAAGACTGAATGATTTAAAAAAGAAAAAAGAATGACGTATATATTATTATAGAATAGCATTACTACAGAGGACTAAACTTTCTCAGTGTAGATTTGGCGGGGAGAAGATAAATGTTCGAAATTGACTGGGTTCATAAAAACCTAAGCCAGAGTTTGCAAAGCAAAAGTGAAAATGTGATTATTTACTGGTCTTTTTGTTGAACTCTATTTTTTGATCTTTGTCAAAAAGGAAAAAAAAAATCAAGGACAGACGAATAAGATCCCTTTCTTAAGATTAGGGAACTATGACTTACTCTTCAGCTATTAGACAAGTGAAGAGCACAGCTGCTCTAAGTGACTGTCTTAATCTAACTAATCTGCTTTCATCTCCAACATATGTTCTACTACAGTCTCAGTTTTATAAAGTACCTAGTGTGTCATGATAGTTTCCACTAAGTTTGAATAACAAGTATGATTCATCTGGATCAATTAAAGATATAATTCATTAATGAGCATAAGAACATGCTTAGCCTGAAGAAATATGACTAAAGATAAACAAATTATCTTTTTATAAGTACTTAAGAGCTATGTGTAAAAACAGTAGCTTTATTTTGTATTGCTCCAAAAAGGCCAGATGAGGACTAACGGGCACAGATTTCGCTCAGGTAAGCCTATTTTCACTAGACATAAGAATGCACATACTATTTTACAATAATTTGTCTTCTTAGTGGCTTCTATAAATGCCCAGCTTATATCAAGCACTTTAAAATGCCTCTCACCAACCAATTATGTATATGAAACTCACTGAATAAAATCCAGAGGGTTGGGTTGATTAATTTTATTTCTATTCTTTCACAAAGATCATGTAAGTTGCATCACTCTACTCACAAAATTCTTAAGGAGTACCACTTAAAATATTCAATATTTTGAAGTTAAACCTAATTTACAACTAGTTACAAATGAACGTAATTGTAAGAGGCCCGCTTTATCCTTAAAAAAAAAGTGGTTTTTTTTTTTTTTGCTATTTAAATAGGAAAAACTTCTGATGGGTCTAACTTTAAGATGAAGTCTTTTACCTTATCCACAGTGGAAAATGTCTTCATTTTAAAAAATTCTGAATGCTTAAAGGGATGATGGCTAAGTTGATTCTCAACTAGAGGAGAAATTTCCAAAAGGAGGTAGGTGGTTAGGAGACTATAAATTTTTTTAAAGGCATATTCAACATATATTTACATTGGGAAAACAAGATTATCAAAGAGAGGTGAAAGAAAGTCGACTGAGAATCTGTGCTCTAGGAATTTGTTTTTATTATCCTAGTCTCATTATACCTTGTTTCATGTTAGGGATTTCACCATTTAAAACTTAAAGACTTGTTATGCTATTGCCAAGTTTAATCTACTAGCAACAGATTTTGAAACATGACAAAAGAAAACTATATTCTAATCGAGTTCCAGCTTGTAAAGTACCTAAAGATATTTTTCAAAAATGTTCAGAATGGTGCTCGCTTCTGTAGCATATATACTAAAATTGGAACAATACAGAGAAAATTAGCACGGCCCCTGCGCAAGGACGACATGCAAATTCGTGAAGGGTTCCATATTTTTAAAAAGAAACGAAGTTGAGTTATTTCTAGTGACGTGGATGGACCTAGAGACTGTCATACAGAGTGAAGTCAGAAAGAGAAAAACAAATACCGTATGCTAACACATATATATGGAATCTAAAAAAAAAAAAAAAAGGTTCTGAAGAACCTATGGGCAGGACAGGAATAAAAACGCAGACGTAGAGATTGGACTTGAGGACACCGGGAGGGGGAAGGGTAAGCTGGGACGAAGTGAGAGAGTGGCACGGACATATATACACTACCAAATGCACAATAGATATCTAGTGGGAAGCAGCCGCATAGCACAGGGAGGTCAGCTCGGTGCTTTGTGTCCACCTAGAGGGGTGGGATAGTATCAGGAGAGTGGGAGGGAGACGCAAGAGGGAGGAGATATGGGGATATATGTATCTATATCGCTGATTCACTTTGTTATACAGCAGAAACTAACACACCATTGTAAAGCAATTATACTCCAATAAAGATGTTAAAAAAAATGTTCAGAATGAAGGAAAAAAAATCCAACGTAACTTTTTTCTTCTCTAAAAGCAGACTATTTTGCTGGAGTTTTGTTTCACTTTCTGCCACAGTTTCACATGTAAAAGAAATTTAAGAAAAACTGGGCTGGTCTATATACTTTTTTTAATGTACTTCTAGAACCAAAGAGGTAATGGGACCAAAAAAAAAAAAATTTAGACATCCCCTTCCTGTGTGTGGGGTGGGGGGGAAAATTGGGGGACTGTACACCATCAAATCTAAATAGGTAAATACACTTTTAAAATTTTTTAAGTTACATTTTATCACACAACCATATTTCATACAATTGAGCTCATATATTCTGAACTTTTGAAAGTTAATTTTTTTCCTACAAAACGAGGTTAATACTTGTCCAACAAGTATTAATTTGGCTTACCTTTCTGTTAAATAAACATTTTCTTCAATCAGATCAAAGTAACAAGGCATCTTCCCTTGTTTGGCACATTCCTTCCACCGCTGTGGGTCCCTGAAGTCCTCCATGACACACGAAGGCCCAACCAATGCTGAGCCTAGAGGCACTGCTGTCTCTCCCTGCTCTACCTCCACTCTAACTTTCTTTCTGTCCTGAAGCTCACCATCACTTTCAGAATCACTCTCCAATTCCTGTCTCCTTTTTTTAAGAGGCCCTCTATCTTTCATATCATTTTTTTCTAAGTTTTTCAAAAGATCTTTCTTCTCATTCACAGCTAAAGAGTCCTTAATGGAATTGCTGCTTATTTCAGGTGCTTGCACGGATCCCTTGTCCTTCTGAAGGGACAGAAAAAATTTATTGGACTGGCTTGAAAAGTGAGATCCTCCACGTTGATCCCAATTCTCCTCCTCTTCACGGTCATCTGTTAAGGAATCTGGTACCTGCCCTTGAATTCGATCATACACGACCCCAGTTCCAGGCGGTCTACCTGCTGATCTTGGATCCCAGTAGCCATTGCCTTGCCAGTAATTACGTGTCCCACTATACTGTTCTGCACTTTGCTGATACTTGTGTCCACCACAGGCTCCATAGCTGCTGTCAGGTTGCTGATATGTGGTAGTAGGCTTTTCTTGTTGAGAGAAGTCCCACCCTAGATTTCTGAGCTCTTCTGATGAACGGAAACCATCCACTCGGGAGATCTCACAAGAAGAAAAATTTGACTCTGTTTTCCCCAGTCTACTATCTGGCCTGTTAGCGAAAGTGGTCTGTTGCCGAGACTTACTTGAGACATCTTCAAAATCATCAGAAGAATAAACTGGCAGCTCTTCTTGCTGCCTAGAAGTTATTCTGGCTTTCACTGCTTCCTCAGAATTTGGATGACCTAGAGGGTCAGATTTTATGTCTGTATGACTTGTACTATCAACCCCATCACTCTGAGGATGAGCAATTTCAGACATGTGATTATCTATCTGTTTTCGGCTGGGCTGTATAAAAGAAATTTCTGAATTCTTCTCTGTTGCTTTATGAAAGAAGAACTTCTCAGTTTGAGGACAGGCTTTACTTGCTATACTCTCAAATTTTTCCTCATATGAATGCCTCCTTGGCTCCAATCGCTCATCTTCCCAGTGGTCAGAATAGTGTCTGTAACTTTGACTGCTCCTAGAAGAACAAGGACTTGTTTCTTCCATGGGCAAAGTAGAATTCTTTGGCACAACCACAACAGACTGAAGACGGTTTCTTGGAATACTGCTATCATCAGAATCTGTATCTTCTGAATCACTTTCATCACTTGAACTTTCGGAAGAACCAGAATAATCTTCATGGACAGTAGATACAATCTCTGAGGCATGACCACTACTGTCACATTTTAAGGTATATGTTACACCATCACTGTCCTCCATGATTAAATTCAAATCACAAGAAGAAAATACAACTTCTGAATCATCAGAAGTATGTGCATGTCCTCTTCCACCTTCTTCATCTAAAGAGATTTCTGGTCTTCCTCTTCTATCAGGCAGTATGGAATTCCCTTCTTCTTGAGCCTCTTGCACACATTTCCCAGATAGTCCATTATTATGCCTGTTTTCCCAGGAAGCAAATCCTCTTCCTGAATCAGGAAGGCCACTACCTACTTCTATTATTTCTTTCTCTGCATGCTTTAAAAACTCTGAGCTTTTACTCTTCAGCACAGCATCCAAAACTGAAGATGTATTCTCTCCACATTGCAAGAGAGTTAAACTGTCTACTTTTATTCCTGGTGGAAGACTCTGAAGAGATGAAGCAATACATGAGCTCCCTGTAGGTTGATATAAATCATCAAAATGATTAATAGAAGCTGAACTAGTACTACCAACACTCTGCTTATATTCTCCACATGCAAATTTTGAGTGCTGATCTGTCAGACTTCCATTATCACATATAACTGTTTTTGATTTCAAATGCATGTTCATAAAGCTATTTGAAGAAATCTTCGTTACTAAAGGCTCAGTATTTTCAGCTCCGGAATGACAAAAAGAAGGGCGGCTGTCGTTTGAAGTACAGTATATATCTGAATCTTTGGTTTTACAGCAAGAAACTCTCACATCAACTGGTTCTTTAACTACTGTTTTGGAGTAATCTATAGTCATAACTGGCAAAGATATGAGTTGATCCTGGTGTGGCGACACTGGAGGTTCTGTTTCTCTAAATGGGCTTTCTGACTTACTATGCTGCATGCGAGTATCATCCAAGTCTTTTTCTTTACATCTATTAATATTTTGAAATCCATTTGATGAAAGCATGCACGTTTTGACCAAAGGGGATACCTCTGATCCAGTCACACTATCATCAGAAGACATCAAAACAGTGTCACGTTTAGAAGTGCAAAATGTTGCCAAATCAGATTCTGCCCCAGGAGATCCATTTATATTAAATTCTGTGGGACAATAACTTCTTAATTGATCATTCTTCACTTTACATAAAGAGTCTAATTCCTTAATACTATCATGGCTATCATGTCCTATAAATTCAGACTTAAAAACAGGTGATTCATCTAGCTTTTTAAAAGTAGGTGAATCATTTAATCGATTTGATGGAGATGGAGACCCAATCTTCTCTCTTTCAGTAACTTTACTAATCATTCTTAATTCACTACCTTTTGAACAAGGAGTCTGTAAACTAAAAGAATGAGACTGTTTGATTTCCTCATTCAATTCTGTACAACAGAAAGAATTTTTAAATTTATCAGACTTGGGTGCAGGTTTTGAAGGGGCAGATTTATAACGGGAAGCACTGTTACCATGCTTGGAATATGATGACCCCCGTCGGAATCCCAGTTCATTAGTGGGAGAACAACATCTTTTCATTGCTTCATTTTCTGAAGTCCTTTTGGATTCTCTTTCTAATTTTGAGGAATACTTTCCTCTCTTCTCCATCTCTAAATAAGAGGACTCAGTTTTACAGTCTCGATCAGATTTAGAATAGGAGGATGGTGTCCTTAGGTCTCTGTAAGAGGAAGAATGAGATGAGGTGCGCCTTGAGTATGTCTTCTTATACTCATCTTCTGAGTCAGAACTTTCTCTTGCCCTGTTATCTGTATATGGCCGAGAATAGCGTGCCCTCTCTCGATAAGGGGAACTCCTATGGTAGCGACGATCAGAGTCATAATAATGGGATCGTTCTGACCGAGAATAGGATGAACTAGTTCTAGAACCTCTGTCAGATCTAGAACGAGACCTGCTCCGCCTTCGCTCTCTCTCTGATCTACAGCGAGAAGATATATAACGAGTATCTCTTTCAAGTTTTGAGTAGCTAAAATATTTATCATCTCTCTCTGTTTTAGATCGTGAAGATTTCCCTAAATCCTCACTTTTTAAAGTTGCTAAGCTCTTTTTTGAATCTCTTTCTTTTTCAATGTTGGCTGAAAATTTTAAATCATGTGATCTTTGACTTGAGGAAGTCCGTACAGAATCTTCATCAGATTCTGAACCAAGAAAGGTGCCTTCAGATTGTGAGGATTTCTTCTTAGAACCTGTTTTTTTAGAGCCCAGACTACTCTTAGAACTATCTGGAATTTCTTCTTCCTTCCCAATATGGGAATCTTCTTTTTGTGAAGGAATATCTGCTTGCTCATTCAAATTGTGAGTTATGTGTTCTTCTGAACTATTAGACACAGGGTCCTGCTTAGTGTCCACTTCTGATGATTCTGGTACAATTGTAACTGGTGGTTCCTTCAATGCTCTAGCAGCTACATCTACTGGTGCTGTCATCAGAACTGTCACTGGTGTGTGTGGCAAGGCCACTGGCTCTGTTACTGGTGCTGGTAATGAGGGTGTTGTGGCTTGGGGAGGTGGAGGTGGTGGAGGTGGAGATGAGGGTGGCGAGTCTACAGTTGTTGATTCTGCTATGACTGCTGGTAATGGTACTATGGGAGGAGATGGAGATGCCACTGCTGTGGTAGAAGTCAGCAGTGGCCTGGATGTTACATGAAGCAGATGTTTCTTAAAATGGATTTTGCCCAATTCTACCCTTGATTTTGGTGGGGAAGATTCTTCTGTAGTAGATAATGTATCTCCAATGTCCATTTTAATTTTAGGGGTCGAGTCTACTTGAAGAGGTACAACTGGGGAATTTGGAGTATCATTTTGCTTTTCACTGCCAAGTGCCGTCAGAAACCTGTTCTGCAAAGTTTTCTTTGTAAGGCTGAAGCTGAATGACACCTTCTGTCGTCCCTGTTCCTCCAAATTAACTTTTGTCTTGGTGCCTTTGGGCAAAAACCGACTAGAAGCAACACCTTTGAACATTGGTCCTTTGATGAAACCTGTTTTCTGCACATTTTCAATCTTTGCCTATAAATGAACAAAAAAAGCAGTTACTACTACAATAAAGTTACTTTCAAATGGCTAGCATCACAGTTTAAAATGTAAGGGAAATGAAAAGTCCTTTTTAATGACAAACAGCATGAATTTCATTAAACTATATATGCATTTTTAAAAACTCTTATTATGGAAATTTTCAAACATACCCAAAAGTACAGAGAATTGTTTAATAAACCTCTAAGTAAACATCCTCAGTTTCAACAATTATCTATATTTTTCCATTCTTATCTTAAAGAATTTTATCCAGTTTTATAACTATTTTCCAGGCAGAATTTTTAATGAGAATTTAAAAAATAATCTGATGTGTATTTCAAGATACACTACAAGAGGACATGTGGATAGAGAGCAACAGCTAACATCTCAGTAATGAAAATACTTTGTTCTTGTGTCCTATCTGAGAAGAAACATCAGAAGTCATTATAACCAGTGGTCTTCTGGTATCACATAGAATCACTTGGGTACTTGGTAGAAATATAGATCTGTGACAAAACTCCAGGAAATAACAATTCAATAGCTCTAAGGTGAATAAAGTTTATTTTGTTTTGTTTTTTGAGAACAAGCATCTCAGGCAATTCTGAGGGACTTCCTAGATTTGGTAAACCACCGGTATAGAGCAGTCTCCCATCTCACTCATTTCACAGATGAGGTAACCAAATGGGGACCAGGCCTTTCTGCCTTCCTGGAAATTACTCTGTCCTGGCAAACTACTACTGCATCTGCCTGGGCCCCACACACCCAGGCCATGCTGATTTATAGTCTGATCCTACCGTGAACGACAACTACAAAGTATACATCTAAGAAGACTTCACCCTTCTTTATTTGCCAAACCACCAAAGGAACTGATGGGCGTTAGAAGTTAAAGGCATAACCTCGGTTGTAGACAGAACAGCAGGAAAGTCTATAGCAACAAACTCAAGCCTAAATTAAAGATAGTACACTTGCCATCTACAACATTTTTCTAACTGATATTCTTTAATCAAGTCTGGCTATTTAAGAGAACAGTTTTCTACTTCAACATGGTAAAATCTGAGATCAGTTTTCAAAATTATACAGTTACCATTCAAGTGGGAAAGTAAATGTTTTCACATGCATTATCACAGAGCAGTGGTCTTCAAATACTTTTTAAGAAAGAAAATTCACTTTTCAAATTGAATTTTACATGGAAGCTCAATGCATAAAAACAGGTAAAAAGCTGTCTCCAAAGTTGCCAGCTTCCTTTACCTTGACTAAAGCTCTTGAAACTCCGAAGTCTAAAAACCATTTTCTTGAGATATACAACATCCCTCACTGGAATGAATTACTATAGATCCAAAAACAAAACTAAGCAAAAACTATTACTTCATTTCACATTCAAAATGATAGCTAAATTTTGAATGTTTTCAAGCTCATAATCGCTGAATACCTAATTAAATTATACATACCTCATTTTCTTCTTCTCTATTGTCATCCAGCCAAGAAAGCATGCAAAAGAATAAAAAGAAATCATAAATACTTAAAACCGATTGAAATGTAAGTTGTTTTTTATTAAAACTTAGGATACCTACAACCTCCAGGTATATTCTATATAGGCTGTCCGTTCCTTCATAGCCTTAGTTACATTTAGCATAGCAAATGTTTAAAGAAGATAGTGTCATGCACTGTGCTAGGTGATGGAGAGAAAAGGTGAATAAAGCAGAGTCCCTGCCCTCAAGAAGCTCTTACAGTTTCCTGTAAATACAAAATATAATTTTGTTATAAAAGTAATTCCAACATAATGGAGTAAATACGAGGATAGAAATATGCACAAATGTAACAGCAATGAGGAAGATAAGCAACTCAGTTTAGTGGAAGGATAGGAATGCAAAGAATCCTTTCTAAAAGAAAAATTAGTTTTTGAAGAATGAATTTGAAGGGAGATCCTTAACGAAGGAAGATCCCAGGCAAAGATATAGAGATTAAAACATAGAACAATATGAGCAAGGAAACTATAAAATAATGTTATCTGAGTATAAAGCATAAGGCAGAAAGAAGCCAATAATTAGCCAAAGTAGGGAGCAGTGGCCAGGTCCAGAGACCAGGTCTCTTACAATGAGAAACATTTTATCTTATGAATTAGTGGTTCTCAACCTGTTCTGGTATCTGTTCAGCAGTCCCTTTGCTTAATGCAAGGTTTACACTCTACATCAGAGCATGTGGCTTTCTGAGCTCACAGTTATATTCTAACAAAGATAACCACACTATGTCCTGACTGAGGAATCAAAAGCTAAAAGTCTGGTGTATACCAGTGCACTGAAGCACACTGGGGGAAGAGAAGATACAAAAGGGTTTTACGCTATAACAGCCAGATTTGTATTTTAAGCCAGTGTCTCTGTAGACTATGTGGCAAGACTGGAGTACAATAATCTGTCTTAAATGCCCCTTAAAAGAAATGTACTAAAAATCCTTTTCCTAAATGTAGGCTTTACTCCACCATAATTCAGTGCATTCACCAGAGTCCATGGTAGCCATACAAAACAAAGCAATGAAGGGGAAACAAAGTTGGCAATACATGGATGAGATCTAAAGCAGTGCCAGGGTTAAACACTTTTTTCTACTCTAAAGCCACAAAGACTACAGAGATGTGACCTTAGAACTGCTGTATTTCATCAATTCTATGATATACATTTTTCCCATGTATAACACCTCTACACAATGCATCATACTATCAATAACATCACAGTCTAATTGGCAGAGTTTTTTCCTTTCTTAGTGATTAAAAAAAATAATTGTGTCTCACAATACGGCATACTACATTCGATTTAAATTAGTACCATGTGAAATTTTTTTTAAAGAACAGAAAAGGAACCTGGAGATGTCCAAGCATTTGGAATGTCATTCGTATTTGTACTCCTCTTTTCAGTGGATGTTTTAGAAAAAGCATTCGTGGTTGTCTTCACGGTATCCATACACACAAAGTGCTGGAAATACTGAGGTTACCAGAACCCTTTCTTAAGTCTCAGCACTTATACTTTGGATAAACAAGTGAAAAGAATTCTGACAAGCTGTAATCAAAGTGATCACATGATCAAAGGGCTAAGGAAACATTATAAATGTGGGACTTGAGTGGGCATGTGGGGGGAGGAAATAAAGTTTCAATTCAGAAATCAGAAAACTGCTTGACAAAGATAGCAAGGCATTTCCCATAACTTGATAATATTTTTAAAATTTATAATAAAAAGGGGACTTCCCTGGTGGTCCAGTGGTTAAGACTCTGCGCTCCCAATGCAGGGGGCCCGGGTTTGATCCCTGGTCAGGGAACTAGATCCTGCATGACACAACGAAGACCCTGCATGCCTCAACAGAGACCCTGCATGCCACAACAAAGACCCAGTGCAGCCAAATAAATAAATAAATATTTTTAAAAATAAATTTATAATAAAAACAATATAAGCACATACAGAAAATATGGGGGAAAATATCCAATTTTTCTCATCTTAAAATCATTTCATGTTAATAGAAATCAAATTACACACAAGCAAAAAGAAAAGTCCACAATCCAACCCATCCAGAGACAACTGCTGCAAACACCTTGGTATACAGAGCCTTCTAACACTTCTTTTGTGTGTGGGGAGGGCGTTAAAACAGAGATTTTTGTTTTTCTTTTTGAGTACAGTAATCATACCACACAAGCCATTCTGTACCTTGCTTCCCCCACCCCCCATCATAAATACAGCAGGTGAGCAAACGATGTGTTTAGATCAAAGGAAAAAAATGGAATCACTGCAACAGATGGAGGAGGGAATGATCTTGAGAGAAGGGGATATAGATGAGTAAAGACATAGGTAAGTTTCAAAATAAAGCAAGAATATTCCTTTTGGCCTGTATTTCTCTCTGACATCATTAGTTGAAAGTTAGGGGCAGGGACAAGGTAAAAGATTTGGAAAAATTCAAGTGTGGGGAACAAAAATGGAAGCAGACTATAATCTTCAATGTTGCTGCCCCAAGTTGGACATTACTAATTTATAATCAGAGTCATTGGCACACTTATGTTACTTCCCCTTGCAGCATTAGGCTATCTAGAAGCAATGAGGACAAACGACTGATGAATTACTCTATCAAGTTGGGTGGGACAAGAGAGGTAGAAGGCGGCAAGGGGCTGAGAGAATTGAAGGCATTCCCAAGAATGATCCACAGATAATAGAATAGGGAGTAAAATCTGAAGGAAGCTGATAAACTGAAGGAACAGGGTAGGGACAAGATAGCAGCAGCTTCAAAGAGTAGATTTGGTGGAAACCAGAAAGAGAAGTAGAAGGGTATTGTGAAGGAATTGGACATTATGGTCAGACTAATATTTCAGAGTTGGAGTACCTTTCAGAAGATAATACCTAGGTGTGGCCAGGTGAGTAGACCGCCACAGCAATAAGAGGACAAGCCCTTTTTAAAGATATTAATGAAATTGTGAGGCCATAATTAATAGCAAGAATCAGCCACAAATGTTTCTAATAAAAGAACACTTGCGGGGACTTCCCTGGTGGCGCAGTGGTTAAGAATCCGCCTGCCAATGCAGGGGACACGGGTTCAATCCCGAGTTGAGGAAGATCCCACATGCAATGGAGAAACTATGCCCATGAGCCACAACTACTGAGCCTGCGCTCTAGAGCCCGCAAGCCACAACTACTGAAGCCCGTGTGCCTAGAGACCGTGCTCCACAACAAGGGAAGCCACCACAATGAGAAGCCCACACACCATAACGAAGAGTAGCCCGCACTCGCTGCAACTAGAGAAAGCCCGCGTGCAGTAACAAAGACACAACGCAGCCAAAAATAAAAAATAAATAAATAAATTTATTTTCTTTTAAAAAAAAAGAACACTTGCTTTGGTAAATAATATAATGTCAAGAGCAAAGAATAGGGTTTTTGAAGGAAAGTTGTTGGAACAAGGGTATGGAAGCCACAGGTAAGAGTACTAAGCCTCCTGTGCCCCTGCCATAAAAAATGAGGCATGCGAAAACAGGCATTTAAGTCTCCAGCATGGGATTGTGCTAGAGTGCCTTATTTCTTCTTTTGAAAAGCTACTACAGAAGAAAAACCAGAGGAATACCGCAGCCAGTTTTCTGTCAAAAACATACAGTATGCAGATCTGCAGCTTACTGAAGAACTATAAAGAATTCTGACTAATCCATGTCAACGCAGAGACAAATCTCTATTAGGTCACAGGACACATGTGGGAAAACACTTAATTAAGACTTTTAGTCATAGCAATCTCAAAGAACCAAAGAATGACATGATTATTTAAATCAACAACCAACCAACTTCTCAGGCTAGAACGTAAGTAAAGTTTCCAAAGGGAGGCCTGGTATAATGAGAGATATTTGGCCATATCAACAATATTCATAAATGTAAACAAGTTGGATAGTAAGAATCTATTCTAGACACCATGTTACACAGGAAATGTTTATAGTTAAAACAGAAGTATTTTTATTTACTGTGGAAAAAAGACAATTTAAAGCAGTGGTCCCCAACCTTTTGGGTACCAGGGACCAGTTTCGTGGAAGACAATTTTTCCACGGACTGTGGTGTGGCTGGGGGGGTGGTTCATGCAGTAATGCGAGTGATGGGGAGCAGCAGATGAAGCTTTGCTCGCTGGCCCACCGCTCACCTCCTGCTGTGCAGCCCAGTTCCTAATAGGCTGTGGACCGCTACCGGTCCTTGGCCCAGGCGTTGGGGACCCCTGATTTACAGAACCTTAGTGATTTATTTCAAAATATCAGAAAACTTCCAAGATAAAATAGTCTTATTTTGCTCAATTCCAAAACTTGGACCTATGACCAAGAGAAGTATAGAATGACAGATTTTACCTCATTTTAATTTAGAACATTTTACACTAGTTTTCCTTCTCTATTTGAAAAAGTAATACATGTACGCAGGGGGAAACTCTGTAATACAAAAAGATATACAACTAAAATTAGATCTCTCTATGTAGTGGCAACCATTGTTAAGTTTCGTACATCCTTCTAAAAATTGTGTGCATATATGAGCAAATACATTACTTTTGACTCTGGGAGGGCTCACGCCAAGGAATACTTTCCAGAACTTCTGCTGCCAGGGTCCTCGTCCTCACGGTGAGCCACAGCCACCCACCACCTCTGCAGGAGACCCTCCAACACTAGCAGATACATCAGAAATACATCTACACGTGGAACAACTCCTACAGAACACCTACTGAACACTGGCAGAAGACCTCAGACCTCCCAAAACGCAAGAAACTCCCCACGTACCTGGGTAGGGCAAAAGAAAGAATAAACAGAGACAGAAGAATAGGGATGGGATCTGCACCAATGGGAGGGAGCTGTGAAGGAGGAAAGGTTTCCACACACTAGGAAGCCCCTTCACGGGCGGAGACTGCGGGTGGCGGAGGCGGGAAGCTTCGGTGCTGCGGAGGAGAGCACAGCAACAGGGGTGCGGAGGGCAAAGCGGAGAGATTCCCGCACAGAGGATTGGTGCCGGACCCGCACTCATTAGCCCGAGAGTCTTATCTCCTCACCCGCTGGGGCGGGCGGGGCTGGGAGCTGAGGCTCGGCTTCGGTTGGAGCACAGGGAGAGGACTGGCGGCATGAACACAGCCTGAAGGGGTTAGTGCACCACGGGCTGGCCGGGAAGGAGTCCCGGGGGGGGGTCTGGACCTGCCGAAGAGGCAAGAGACTTTTTCTTCCCTCTTTGCTTCCTGGTGCGTGAGGAGAAGGGGTTAAGAGCGCTGCTTAAAGGAGCTCCAGAGACGGGTGCGAGCCGAGGCTAACAGCGGGGACCCCAGAGACGGGCATGAGACGCTAAGGCTGCTGATGCCGCCACCAAGAAGCCTGTGTGCGAGCACAGGTCACTATCCACACCTGCCTGCCAGGGAGCCTGTGCAGCCCGCCACTGCCAGGGTCCCTGGATCCAGGGACAACTTGCCCGGGAGAACGCACGGCGCGCCTCAGGCTGGTGCGACGTCACCGGCTTCTGCCGCCGCAGGCTCACCCCGCATCGTGCCCCTCCCTCTCCCCCGGCCTGAGTGAGCCAGAGCCCCCGAATCAGCGGCTCCTTTAACCCCGTCCGGTCTGAGGGAAGAACAGACGCCCTCCGGCGACCTACACGCAGAGGCGGGGCCACATCCAAAGCTGAACCCCAGGAGCTGTGCGAACAAAGAAGAGAAAGGGAAATCTCTCCCAGCAGTCTCAGGAGCAGAGGATTAAAGCTCCACAATCAACTTGATGTACCCTGCATCTGTGGAATACCTGAATAGACAACGAAACATCCCAAATTGAAGAGGTGGACTTTGAGAGCAAGATTTCTTATTTTTTCCCCTTTCCCTCTTTTTGTGAGTGTGTATGTGTATGCTTCTGGGTGAGATTCTGTCTGTATAGCTTTGCTTTCCCCATTTGTCCTAGGGTTCTATCTGTCCTTTTTTTTTTTTTTTTACTTTTAAAAATAACTTTTTTCTTAATAATTATTTTTTATTTTAATAACTTTATTTTATGTTCTTTTATTTCCTTCCTTCCTTCCTTTCTTTCTTTCTTCTTTTTCTCCCTTTTATTCTAAGCCGTGTGGATGAAAGGCTCTTGGCTCTGCAGCCAGGAGTCAGTGCTGTGCCTCTGAGGTGGGAGAGTCAACTTCAGGACACTGGTCCACAAGAGACCTCCCAGCTCCACATAATATCAAACGGCGAAAATCTCCCAGAGATCTCCATCTCAACACCAGCACCCAGCTTCACTCAACGACCAGCAAGCTACAGTGCTGGATACCCTATGCCAAACAACTAGCAAGACAGGAACACAACCCCACCCATTAGCAGAGAGGCTGCCTAAAATCATAATAAGTCCACAGACACCCCAAAACACACCACCAGACATGGACCTGCCCACCAGAAAGACGAGATCCAGCCTCATCCACCAGAACACAGGCACTAGTACCCTCCACCAGGAAGCCTACAGAACCCACTGAACCAACTTTAGCCACTGGGGACAGACACCAAAAACAACGGGAACTACGAACCTGCAGCCTGCAAGGAGGAGACCCCAAACACAGTATGATAAGCAAAATGAGAAGACAGAAAAACACACAGCAGATGAAGGAGCAAGATAAAAACCCACCAGACCTAACAAATGAAGAGGAAATAGGCAGTCTACCTGAAAAAGAATTCAGAATAATGATAGCAAAGATGATCCAAAATCTTGGAAATAGAATAGAAAAAACGCAAGAAACATTTAACAAGGACCTAGAAGAACTAAAGATGAAACAAGCAATGATGAAAAACACAATAAATGAAATTAAAAATACTCTAGAAGGGGTCAATAGCAGAATAACTAGGCAGAAGAACGGATAAGTGACCTGGAAGATAAAACAGTGGAAATAACTACTGCAGAGCAGAATAAAGAAAAAAGAATGAAAAGAAGTGAGGACAGTCTCAGAGACATTGGGGACAACATTAAACGCACCAACATTTGAATTATAGGGGTTCCAGAAGAAGAAGAGGAAAAAAAGGGACTGAGAAAATATTTGAAGAGATTATAGCTGAAAACTTCCCTAATATGGAAAAGGAAATAGTTAATCAAGTCCAGGAAGCACAGAGAGTACCATACAGGATAAATCCAAGGAGAAACACGCCAAGACACATATTAATCAAACTGTCAAATATTAAATACAAAGAAAACATGTTAAAAGCAGCAAGGGAAAACAACAAATAACGCACAAGGGAATCCCCATAAGGTTAACAGCTGATCTTTCAGCAGAAACTCTGCAAGTCAGAAGGGACTGGCAGGACATATTTAAAGTGATGAAGGAGAAAAACCTACAACCAACATTACTCTACCCAGCAAGGATCTCATTCAGATTTGATGGAGAAATTAAAACCTTTACAGACAAGCAAAAGCTGAGAGAGTTCAGCACCACCATACCAGCTTTACAACAAATGTTAACGGATCTTCTCTAGGCAAGAAACACAAGAGAAGGAAAAGACCTACAATAACAAACCCAAAACAATTAAGAAAATGGGAATAGGAACATACATATCGACAATTACCTTAAATGTAAATGGATTAAATGCTCCCACCAAAAGACACAGACTGGCTGAATGGATACAAAAAAAAGACCCACATATATGCTGTCTACAAGAGACCCACTTCACACCTAGAGACACATACAGACTGAAAGTGAGGGGATGGAAAAAGATATTCCATGCAAATGGAAACCAAAAGAAAGCTGGAGTAGCAATTCTCGTATCAGACAAAAGAGACTTTAAAATAAAGACTATTACAAGAGACAAAGAAGGACACTACATTATGATCAAGGGATCGATCCAAGAAGATATAACAATTGTAAATATTTATGCTCCACAATGGGAGAGGCCACAACAGTGAGAGGCCCGCGTACTGCAAAAAAAAAAAAAAAAAAAAAGCTATATCTGATATAGGTCAAAACAGCACTTCTCTCCCCCAAGTCATACTCATCAACTACTCTTATACCGCCAAACAGTTGCAACTTTAATGCCAAGTGTCTATATAGATAGTAAGTAAAGCTATTTTCTTTAAACAAGAAATCACTTTGTAAACAAACACAGCTGATCTCGAATGTTTCGCTGTACAGTTCCTAGTCAGTGAGGAAAGGCAAGAATATGATCCCGAATGTTAACAATTGTATATACCTGAAATCTGTTTCTAAATTTTTCTTCCAAATCAGCTTGCAGGAACACTTGAATGAAGTGAATTATGTTCTCCTGTTCAAGCAATTTGTTCTCCAAAACGCATAATTAGGCTGCATGGGGATCTAATTTGAACATTTTAGGGCTTGTTACATACAAATGAGTTTCACTACTTTTATTCATTACTTTGAGTTAAATCTCTTAAATTATGTTTTATTTTTCTCATTAGCAAATTGTAGGAGAGGCGATATCCATTACCAAATAACCTTCAAAACACAGAATGCATAAATGCTGAAATTCATTTTTACTACTAGTCAATAAATCACAGCAGAAAGAGCTAAAGGTAGTTCTCAGTAACCTCATTACATTATGTATACTACTGTCTTATAGCCCCATTATTAGACCACCATCACCATTACAAGTAGCTAATAGAATATTTTCCATTTTTCAGGTACTTCGTTAAATGCTTTACATACATCTAGCTCATCTGATCCTCAAACCTAAGAAGGGTATACTACGTATTTGTATTCCCACTTTTACAAATGAAGAAACCTACAGTTATAGCTGGCAAAGTGGCAGAGCCAATTATCCAGGCTGTTTGACTGCAGAGCCCTTGCTCTTTAAGTCAAATATTTATTAGCTATTACACAAAACTGGGAGAAAAGGGTAAAAAGTTTCAGAGAAATGTATTTTGATTCGGTATAATAGTCAATGTATCTGCCTAACAACAGAAGGGGCTGTATCATGAAATAAAGAGTAACAGAAGTGTTCAAACTAGAGTCCTGATGATCATGTGTCTGTGTTTCAGGGCAATCAAACAGATGGTGAGTAATAGCTGTACTTTATAGCAGAATTCTAGCTAATAAATGCAACAATCATCAATGGCAGCAAAACCCAGTAGATTAAAGTTTGATGAGGAACTTTGTAATGAATGGATCAGAGTGACTAGACCAGAATCCACTGATTAATTCTGACATCACTAAAAGTAAGACAACAGGGTATGTGCCCCCCACATATGATGCAATAGGTAACTGATAAACTACTGGCAGTCGTGGGGGTGAGGGGTCTGATGTAACTACCAGTCTCAAAAAAATATATAGCAAACATATAAGGAGACTATCACAGATTAAGAGAGATTTGAGATCCAGTAATCACATAATGGGACTTCCCTGGTGGTCCAGTGGTTAAGAATCCACCTTCCAAAGCAGGGACGTTCGATCCCTGGCCAGGGAACTCGGACCCCACATGCCGCAAAGCAACTGGGCCCTTGCACCACAACTACTGAGCCAGCGCTCTGTGGAGCCCATGCGCCACAGTGAAAGATCCTGCATGCAGCAACGAAGATGCCGTGTGCCACAACTAAGACCTAATGCAGCTAAATAAATAAATATTTTTTAAAATTCTTTAAAAAAATTACATAACTATTTTTTTAAAAGAATGAACAGGGATGATGTACTAAATAACATTAAATATTTCCTGCCTATTGCACTAGATATGATAATGGCATTGTGGTTATTTTTAAAGCCTCTCTTATTTCTATATATTAAAGTATGAAATGAGAGAATATCTGGCATGCTTTAAAATATTCCAGTAACAACAACAAAACAGTAGGGGACAGATGAAACCAGAATGGCAAAACGTTAATAACTGTTGAAGCTGGATGAGTACACTGGGCAGGGGCAAGGGGTATTCATTATACCATTCTCTCTTGTATGAATGTTTGAAATTTTCCATAATAAAAAATTTTTAATGTTTAATTGCAATATGAAAGAGGATAACAAATCTCCAAACAAGTAAACAACAGGAGACCATGTGCGCACATGCAGCAAGCAGAGACGTATGCTGGCAAAAGACATGTATTACTTTTAGTATCCAATCACCCACTTACCCACAGTCAGGGCCCATTTACCAGGTTGTAGCTAAGCATTATCCCCTGACCCAAGCAAAAGTAATCACCAGGATTCACCCATCTGATTTAGCACTTATCTCTATGGTTGTAAGAATTTAACTCCCCAACAATAACCCCCCCCAAAAAATCGTAAATATGTAACCACAGTAAACATTATGCTATGATGGGAAGTATTTTCCATAAATTAACTTTTGCCAAATAACATCAATACATAGTTCTACTTTACAGTCATTAAAAAAAATATATTTATTTATTTATTTGGCTGCTCCAGGTCCTAGTTGCAGCATGTGGGATCTGTAGTTGCAGCATGTGAACTCTTAGATGCGGCAGGTGGGACCTAGTTCCCTGACCAGGGATCGAACCTGGGCCCCCTGCATTGGGAGCGTGGAACCTTAGCCACTGGACCACCAGGGAAGTCCCTACTTTAGAGTCATTTTATTTGAAAAGACTCAAGGTGAGAGACTTTAAAAACAAAAAACTCAGCAATGGTAAATATAAAACTGTTTTGTGTTTGGGAAGGAGAATATTAATATTCTGAATATTTGAATCCATTTTCCACCCATCTGCCAATCTCTCTGGATAAGGCACCACTGTGATAAATTTTCATTTCGTGTGAAAATTATCTTTTGAGTTCTCAAGGTAAACCTAAGAACAATAGAGTATTTTGTACATCATTTTGCAAATGAGAAGTCTGGATGGAATTTCCACTTCCAGATACCAAATTCCAGATAAATACTATATTATAATAATAATGTATAATGACAATAAAGCTAGCTATTCCATAAAATAGAATTATGTCAGAACTTCTATACCATGGGTGTTTTGTTTCTCAAATGTCAAGTTATACTATATTACAATTTAGAAAATGTAGCTCATCTACAGCCCTAGCCGTCAAGTCCCTAGCCACTCTAAAATATTCCCGCCATCACAGAGGGGCAGTAAGTGACATAAACAACTCACTGTAAGAGGTCAAATCCTATGCTCTATGACAAAGAAATGCTGCAAGTTGACAAGGTAGATGCACACCTCACAGAGAAACAACAAAGGGTAAAATAAAATGATAAAAGGACTATGACAGGACTATGACTTAGAATTAACAACAGTAACTAATACCATACCCAGAAGTTGAACTAGGCAGCTGGTTTTCATGCCTACCATCTACACCGATGACAGCACTGAAAATCAAAGCTGACACTATGTAAACACTAACCAGTACACGGTTCAGCCAAAGTTTTCTGTTCTAGGGCCTTCTGTCCAAAAGGCATGCTCCATCCAATTCCTTTTCTCCCCCATTATATGTTTTCAAAACACCTGATGAGGAGGCATAACAGAGTAATATATAAGAGCAAAAGCTTGAAAAGTCAGTCAAACTGGATTTGAAAACCAACTACAATACTTTTTAACCTAAGATGCTAAGAGAAATGGTGGCCAAACAGATTATCTATAAAACTGAGATAGTAGTACTGTAATTACTTCAAAGATGATGAGCAGAGAATATCTATTTAAAATCCTCCGTACAGAAGATATCTGCAAACAATGCAACGGACAAGGGGCTAATATTCAAAACATACAAACAGCTTATACAACTCAGTATCAGGAAGAACCCAATCAAAATATGGGCAGAAGACCTAAATACAGACATTTCCCCCAAAAAAAGACATACAGATGGCTAACAGGTACATGAAAAGATGCTCAACATTGCTAATTATTAGAGAAATGCAAATCAAAAGCACAATAAGGTATCACTTCAAATGGGGCTGAATGCCCATCATCAAAAAGTCTACAAATAATGCTAGAGAGGATGTAAAGGGAACCCTTATACACTGTTGGTGGGAAAGTAACTTCGTGCAGCCACTATGGAAAACAGTATGGAGGTTCCTTAAAAAACTAAAAATAGAACTACAGTATGATCCAGCAATTCCACTCCTGGGCATATATCCGGAAAAAATGAAAACTCTAATTCAAAAAGATACATATACACCAATGTTCATACCAGCACTATTTACAATAGCTAAGACACGGAAGCAACCCAAGTGCCATCAACAGAAGACTGGCTTAAGACAATGGGATATATACGTACAGTGAGTGGAGTATTACTCAGCCATAAAAAAGAATGAAATATTGCCACTTGTAGCAATGTGGATGGACCTAAAGAATATGCTTACTGAAATAAATAAGACAAAGACAAATACTATATGATATCATATGTACAATCTAAAAAATAATACAAATGGATCTTTATAGAAAACAGAAAGAGACTCAGACACAGAAAACAGATTTATGGTTACCAAGGTGGGGAGGGGACAAATGAGTAAAGGATTAACAGATACAAACTACTATACATAAAATAGATAAGCAACAGGGATTGACTGGAAAGCACAGGGAATTATACCCAGTATCTTGTAATATAACCTACAATGGAATATAATCTGCAAAAAAACCAAATCACTATGCTGTACACCTGAAACTAACACAATACTGTAAATCAACTACACTTCAGTTAAAAAAATAAAAAGTGAAACCCTCCATAGAGCACCTGCCACATAGTGCTCAACAAATAAGAACTGTGAGCTATCTGAATTACGTATTTGAAATATTCTCTAACAACAGTCTTCACTACTAGAAAATAAACATGGGGCTTCCCTGGTGGTGCAGTGGTTAGGAATCCGCCTGCCAATGCAGGGTACATGGGTTCGGGCCCTGGTCCGGGAAGATCCCAGATGCTGCGGAGCAACTAAGCCCATGTGCCACAACTACTGAGCCTGCGCTCCAGAGCCCGCCAGCCACAACTATGGAAGCCGACGTACCTAGAGCCCACGCTCCGCAACAAGAAAAGCCACTGCAATGAGAAGCCCGCGCACGGCAACGAAGATAGCCCCCGCTCACCACAACTAGAGAAAGCCCGCACACAGCAATGAAGACCCAACGCAGCCAAAAATAAATAAATAAAATTAATTAATTAAAAAAAAAAAACCTGGTCTTTCACCACAGACAGTTTGAGAAACACTAACTAAACCAGAACATGCATGAATTGTCTTTATTCTATTTGGAACCCCTTACTTTCTAAGTAATTGATAATTGAGTGCCTAGAGCCCGTGCTCCAAAACAAGAGAAGCCACTGCAATGAGAAAGTAAGTATTTATTTTTCTACTTCGTGGTAGCAGACAATGCTAAGTTGAAGCATATACAGAAAGTGTCCACTTTCTGTATGTTAGGGTTTAACTGCTAATAAAGTTCTATTCTTCACTCCTTTCACTCCTATCGTACCCAACAGACCAAGGAAAACAGAAAGCCAGGCTTTCACTTTAAAACAATGCCTCCAGAAGAGTGCAATGTGTGGGGATTCAACAGACCTTATGACTTTAAAAAACAAAACCAAACAAAAAGGTTCCCAGAAGCTTCACAGTGCTCATCCAAAAATCTTCTTTTGGATTTCTTTTTTCCTTCCCAGATTCCTGAAAATACACTACAATCATTGTTTACCTGGGGCTTTGAGAAATTTTCAATATGTTTAGACCACATGCCATTTATTAAGACATTTCTTCCAGCTTCTAGCCTACACTTTCCACACTCTAGTTTGTTAAAGTATGATTAGGACCCTATAAACTACATTTCTCCTTTGATAGTAATAGCATGTGCTAGAGGAAGAATCAAAGGCTGGAAGAATAAGAAGGAATATATATGCTCCTTATTATTGGTCACAGTTTCTATGTGTATGGACCCATTAATGCATTTCATCCTGGCACTGATTCCAGTTTCTACCTTTTTTCCAAAATCCCAGACCAACCTGACTGCAATTCCTCACACACAAGAACCAGTTGTCCAATACCCCTCCTTTGGAAATTTCAGCTCCAAGAGGGGCCCTACTCCAAGCTTCTGGGTTCTGGTAACCACACCCTCTTCCCTTTTTTCTCCCAGCCCTAGGGCAAGTAGCTACTTCTGCCTTTCTGTTACCTCAGTGTCCCCTTTTCATTTTCTTAGTTCTCCAAAAACGCTTTTAACCAATTCCTCACATTAAATTCTGTTCTCCTGACTAGTATGAGAAGAATATGAAATTTTAAAACTCTTTCCTTGAAAGCTTATTATAAAAGAGAAACAGAGGCTTCCCTGGTGGCGCAGTGGTTGAGAGTCCGCCTGCTGATGCAGGGGACACGGGTTCGTGCCCCGGTCCGGGAAGATCCTACATGCCGTGGAGTGGCTGGGCCCGTGAGCCATGGCCGCTGGGCCTGCGCATCCGGAGCCTGTGCTGGGCAACGGGAGAGGCCACAACAGTGAGAGGCCCGCGTATCGCAAAAAAAAAAAAAAAAAGAGAGAGAAACATAAAATACAAGTAATTATTCCAACCTGTGATATCACCACTCTAATGTCAAGTTGGGGCTTCTTACCAAGCCACTCTAAAAGCATGAAACTGGGGACTTCCCTGGTGGCACAGTGGTTAAGAATCTGCCTGCCAATGCAGGGAACACGGGTTTGAGCCCTGGTCCAGGAAGATCCCACATGCCGCGGAGCAACGAAGCCCGGGCGCCGCAACTACTGAGCCTGAGCTCTAGAGCCCGTGAGCCACAACTACTGAGCCCATGTGCCACAACTACGGAAGCCCGCACACCTAGAGCCCGTGTTCCGCAACAAGAGAAGCCACAGCAATGAGAAGCCCACGCATCACAATAAAGAGTAGCCCCTGCTCGCTGCAACTAGAGAGCTCCCGCGTGCAGCAACAAAGACCCAATGCAGCCAAAAATAAATGAATAAACAAAGTTTTTTTGTTTTTTTTTTTTTGCGGTATGCGGGCCTCTCACTGTTGTGGTCCCTCCCGTTGCGGAGCACAGGCTCTGGACGCGCAGGCTCAGTGGCCATGGCTCACAAGCCCAGCCGCTCCGTGGCATGTGGGATCTTCCCGGACCGGGACACGAACCCGTGTCCCCTGCATCGGCAGGCGGACTCTCAATCACTGTGCCACCAGGGAGGCCCCTAAACAAGTAAATTTTTAAAAATAAATAAATAATAAAATAAAAGCATGAAACTGGGATGGGTCATGCTTTCTGGAAAACGTAACACATTTAAAAACTGTACATAAGCAGTCTTGAAAATGAGACACTCAATATATGATTGTTCATTAGTGCTCTGGAGCAACTGTATGCAAATTTTTTATAAAGAGACAGAAAGTAAGTATTTTAGGCTTTGCAGGCCCTGCAGTCTCTGTCACAACTACTCAACTCCCAACGTTTTTTTGTGAAAACAGTCATAGACAGGGACTTCACTGGTGGTCCAGTGGTTAAGACTTCGCCTTCCAATGCAGAGGGTGCGGGTTTGATCCCTGGTTGGGGAGCTAAGATCCCACATGCCTCCCTGGCCAAAACCCAAAACATAAAACAGAAGCAATATTGTAACAAATTCAATAAAGACAAGAAAGAGAGAGAAAGAGAGGAAGGAAGGAAGGGAGGGAGAGAGGGAGGGATGGAGGGAGGACTGGCGGGAGGGGCCACAGACTGCTGTGAATGAGCGAGCATAGCTGTGTTCCAATAACACTTTATTTATGGACATAAAATGATATGAAGTTGAAATTTCTAACATGTCACAAAATATTATTCTTTTGTTTTTTTTAACCATCTAAAAATATAAAATCATTCTTAGTTCACAGGCTGTAAGAAAACATGCAGGCAGGCTGGATTTGGCCCAGTGGCCTGTTTGCCAGCCCCGTTCTACATTGTGCCTCTTCCAAAATCAAAGTATTATGTTCACTGATGGACTAAAAAAAAAAAAGAAAAAAAATTACTCTAGCAAACCTAGGTTTAAACTATAATGTAACTAACCTGAAACATTAATGAAACAGACAAAACAATGTTACTTACCCTCCTCAATCTTTCTTTTAATGAAGACTAAAGATAAGAAAATTTACTAACAGGGAAATTTCAAAGTATGATCCAGGTTCAATTTAAATATTTGCCAAACTTGTGTACCTTCTTTCTACCTCTACAGCACCATAAAATAAGCACTGGTTTTAAAATTAACCTTGAATAATGTAAATTTCTAAATCAGAGATTAATTGAATTAGGGTCTTAATGATGTTCAACTGAGAAGAACTTAAGTTAAAGTAATAATGGTCCCCATTTCCCAAACAATTCTTCAAGTAGAAAAAACATCTACAGACATTAGCAAGTTACACTCAAGTTTCTTATTTCAAAGTAACCATGACTGTATAGCCTCTCCTGTTAATCCGCAACTACTTTGATTCCTTAGTATCAGCAATGAGGAACGTCTCTTTGGCATCTTATGCTCCCACAAATATGTTCATTATTGCTACTTATGAACTGTGTCCATCTGTCCAAAACCTATGAGTTAAAGTCCTAAGAGCACCCTTGAACTAGGACTACCTCAAGACCTGGACACAGTATGCACTGGTAAGACAAAAAAAAAAAGCACAAGCAGCGGTGCAGTAGTATGCATGACACGTGAAAGGCATAAAAACAAACATTACGCCTCTCAAAAAAAGGCAAGTTCTCTACATGTGTACCTCTCATAGTTTTCCTCAGTTTATGGAAAGACAACAAACCAAGGCTTGAGTTTCATATGGGATTAAAAGTTCCTAGAAGCTCATTTCCAATGCAGATTTCAGACTAAAGGCACTTGGCCAAAGGGGCAGACCTGGATGATCCACATATCCAGTGTACCTTTTGCTGAAATGATGTCCAGGCCTCTAATCCTCTAGAATACATATCTGCAAAGTCAGACAAAAGAACCAACTCAACCAACCTGCACCTTCCAAATTGAACTATTATAAGCACCTCAAAACTAATCCAGAAGACCTCTAGGAAAACTCAGAATACAGAAATCCAGCTGATTATGAATGGCAGCTATTCCAAATATTATTTCTTAATACCATTAAAAAGATAGTCTTTGACAAATTGGTAAATGAAGAGACCTTTGCTCAAGTTGTGGTATACCATTAAACTAGCTAGGGAGCATAGTGTGAACTTCTTTGGGTCTTCTTTTCCTTCCTTATTCTGTGAAATGAAGGCACTAGCTCCCATGCCCTTTAAAATCACAGCCATGGAGCGTAAAGACTTAAATATAAGACATGACACCATAAAATTCCAAGAAGAAAAAGTAAGCAAAACATTCTGACATAAATCCTAGCAATGTTTTCTTAGGTCAGTCTCCCAAGGCAATAGAAATAAAAGCAAAAGTAAACAAATGGGACCTAATCAAACTTTTAAGCTTTTGTACAGCAAAGGAAACCATAAACAAAAAGACAACCTACAGACTGGGAGAAAATATTTGCAAATGATGTGATGGAAAAGGGCTTAATTTCCAAATTATACAAACAGGTCATACAACTCAATAACAATCAAAAACCCAATCAAAAAATGGGCAGAAGACCTAACTAGACTTTTCTCCAAAGAAGACATACTGATGGCCAATAGCCACATGAAAAGATGCTCAACACTGCTAATTATTAGAGAAATGCAAATCAAAACTACAATGAAGTACCACCTCACACCGGTCAGAATGGCCATCATTAAAAAGTCCACAAGTAAGGGCTTCCCTGGTGGTACAGTGGTTAAGAATATGACTGCTAATGGAGGGGACACAGGTTGGAGCCCTGTTCCAGGAAGATCCCACATGCTGCGGAGCAACTAAGCCCATGTGCTACAACTACTGAGCCTGAGCTCTGGAGCCGTGCGCCTAGAGCCTGTGCTCTGCAACAAGAGAAGCCACCGCAATGAGAAGCCCGCGCACCACAATAAAGAGTAGCCCCTGCCCGCTGCCAACTAAAGAAAGCCCACACACAGCAAGGAAGACCCAACGCAGCAAAAAATTAATTAATTAAATAAATAAAACTTAAAAAGTCTACAAACAACAAATGCTGGAGAGGGTGTGGAGAAAAGGGAACCCTCCTACACTGTTGGTGGGAATGTAAATTGGTGCAGCCACTGTGGAAAACAGTATGGAGGTTCCTCAAAAAGCTAAAAATAGAGTTGCCATATGATCCAGCAATCCCAATCCTTGGCATATATCCAGACAAAACTATAATTCAAAAAGATACATGCACCCCTATGTTCATAGCAGCACTATTCACAGTGGCCAAGACACAGAAACCACCTAAATGTCCATTGACAGAGAAATGAATAAAGAAGATATGATACATATGTACAATGGAATACTACTCAGCCATAAAAAAGAATGAACTAATGCCATTCGTAACAACATGGATGGACCTAGAGACTATCATACTAAGTGAAGTAAGTCAGAAAGAGAAAGGCAAATACCATATAATATCACTTATATATGGAATCTAAAATATGGCACAGGGCTTCCCTGGTGGCGCAGTGGTTGAGAGTCTACCTGCCGATGCAGGGGACACAGGTTTGTGCCCCAGTCCGGGAGGATCCCACATGCCGCGGAGCGGCTGGGCCCGTGAGCCATGGCCGCTGGGCCTGCGCGTCCGGAGCCTGTGCTCCGCAACAGGAGAGGCCACAACAGTGAGAGGCCCGCGTACCGCAAAAAAATAAAAAATAAATAAAATAAAATATGGCACAAATGAACTTATCTACAAAACAGAAACAGACTCACAGACATAAAGATCAGATTTGTGGTTGCCAAGGTGAAGTGGGGGAAGGAGAGGGGTGGACTGGGAGTTTGGGGTTGTTAGATGCAAACTATTACATTTAGAATGGATAAATAACAAGGTCCTAGGCACAGGGAACTATATCCAATCTCCCGGGATAAACCATAATGGAAAACAATATAAGAAAGAGAACATCTATATGTGTATAACTGAGTCACTTTGCTGTACAGCAGACATGGGCACAACATTGTAAATCAACTATACTTCAATAAAAAATTTTTAAAAAAGAAAATTATAGAGCTAAGCAATTACACTAAAAAAAAAAAAAGCATCAACTATCCTACAGAGCAACAAAAGCCTCAATTTTTAGAGTACCACGTTTTCTACCATTTTTCAATGTCACAGCTTTATGGTATATCCAAAAACACCCCTTGATTTACCATTGCATTTGTAGCTTCCTCACTTCCTTTTGGCCCCTAATATTCATAAAGAGATAAATGAAACTGTTGAGCTGAAGGATTTGAATAAAAGACAAACAAGAGTAAAAGCACACAGGCCTAGTTTAAATAGGTTATCCATTCCGGAAAACACCCAAGTATAAAACAACTAAAAAGACTGGGGCGGGGGCGCGGGGGATGTAACAAAGCACACTACACTGTCCCAGCAAAGGCAGCTGTCATAATCTCTCTCAGACCACCACCATGAGATCTCTAATTTTCATTAGTTTGTCTCCACCAGGATCAACAGAAGACTAAAAAGTGTCTTGAGCACCAATCACTCTCATCAGCTCAACACATACCACTCAGTACCCTGACCTCCTCTCTCCTAATGTAATAGTTATTTAAAACGGTCTTTCAATGTCAGTTATTATTAATGCTTCTATTCACTCTATGAGGAAAATAGAATAATGATAGTTATGAAGAATCAGGTCAACTCAAACATTTATCAATACTAAGCACATACTACTATGTTCCCAGCTGCTAGTCACTGGGATTCCTCCATTTAAAAGAATAAGTCTCTAAAACATATTCATCATGGTCTTTGGATTTTCTGGTACATAGAACTACAAAATCCCTTAGGTCCTAGCAACAGAACCAACAAGTCTAGATCATGCAAGAGAACGGATGAATGCTAAGACAGACAGGCTCCAATGAAATGTTAGTCTTTCTTGATGCTGTGTATTAGTAACCACCCAAAGCATCTTAAAAGTTGGAGAATTATAAAAATACACATGTATACAAATAAATCTTTTAAAATACTTATATGGAAAAAAATAATAATGAAAATACTTAAGCAATGAGTACATTTCACAAAAGCACACAGGTAACAAATTTTGCAGCTAGCATATGTACAACTGAAAAAAATGTCCTATCATTGGTTCCAACTCCTGCTCCAATTTCATATCCTCTGACACTATCAGTATCTTCTCTAGTAATAAAGAAAAGGAGTCAAAGAAAGGTGAGCACCAAGTATTTTTTGGTAGTCTCACTGTCTCTCTATAACACACGTGAGCATTCTATAACTGGGGAAATACTTGTTTTATACTCAACTACCACTGTTTCAATTTGTTACTATGTAGTTATTAACATTAATTCGTCAAACTGCTGTTAATCTGCCAAGAAAACTCCATATTTCTCATAATTTATACAATTGGTTTCCTAAATAATAATACACCCATAACAGATTTTTTAATTTTTTAATGGATACAGTAAACTTAAGCTTAAATAAGATACCTATGATGGTGACCTTGAGGAAAACTTTAGTAGTACATTTTCACATATTTCTAACAAAATGTTTTGTTGTACCTCAACAAAATTCAACTGTTTACTATAGATAATCCTTAACTAAATTTTCAGCACAGAAGCAGTACCATAAAATGTGTAGCTTATGTTTTAGAGTTGATATAGATACTAGAATTGAGAAATTAATGGAAGAGTTATATATTTAACCAGGCAATTTTAGAAAGTCTGTGTGCTCAGGTTCAGAAAAATGGACTTCCAAAAAAAGGTTTTTGCATCCATCGATACAATTTATGAAAAATGTTAGCTCTAATTTACATTCATACAAAATTCATAGAAATCTTAAACATGGCACCTTCTGCCTACTAAAGTAGAGCATATGTAATTAACAACTATCCACCAAGAAGCAAAATATCACACAAAAGACTCAAAATACAAGTTAGTCCATGAGTCTCCAAAGAGCTAATCATGAAGCAAATATTGGTGATTACTATACAGCCCTCCCCAAGGAGAGTCACTGCACTTGGCAGGAAGTGGGCAGCAGGAAGAGCTACAGTCAGAAACCACCACTTGCTCCAGGTTTTTACAAGCTCACAGCAGTGCTCCCAATAAGCAGACCTGGTAGCAGCCTGCCAGCACGATCAAATTCCTATCAATACCCGCACCATTTTAAGGATATTTTCACTTGTGAGACGTTAGCATCGGCAGAAAAGGCATTCTAAAATAAAAAGCATCTTTAGGAATTCACACCAACTTTAAACCTCCATCTAAATGACCAAAGTATTTGCTCAGCTGGAAAAGATATTGAAGCAACCATCGAGCTTGATTAAAAAAAAAACTACCAAATTAAACATAAAGGACATTATACATTAATTCTAAAGCTAAGGGACTCAAATACAACACCTGATTAGTGTATGGTAACCAAGAATGACAAAAATTGCCTCTCATTTGAATCCATGAAAGTACACTTCCAAATATAATTCCCATTATGAAAAAAACCAAACCTATTGAATTTTCAGTTGGCTAGTTTGTTGGCTAGCTTCAAATCAACCATTTTCAAGAGACTATACTTAAATACCTTGAGTTTTTAAAATAAGCAACCAACTAATCAAAGGGCAGGAATAAAAGCTATTTAATACATCAGCACCAGACAGGACAAACAGAAATAAGCATGGACAAAAAAATAAAATTTTAAAAAAGAAAAGAGAGAAATATAGGAATCAAACTCTAAAGAGAATCGCAAAACACCATCATAAACTACCAGATATACTTGGGAGGAGACACTTTCCACACAGCACATATCCTAAGGCCCTTTTAAACTCCTTAACATGGTAAGAAAACAAAGCAACTTAACATAGGACATCCACAGTATAGAATATTCCCTGTTAAAAAAAGATAAGCACATCTTATACGTAAACGCAAGTATGTAGATGATACAATATGTGTAGTAGACAAAAACAAAAGGTCTGGAAAGGTATACACTAAATTGTCAGTAGTGGTTACCTCTTGAATGTGGGATTTGAAGAGATGGAGCCAGAAAGAGATGCTAAAGGTGGATTTTTACTTTTTCCTCTATAAACATCTGTATTATCTTACCCTTTCGCAATAAGCATTTATTGTTTTGGTAATTAAAAAAAGAAACCATTTCAGTGCTTCCCTCGTGGTCCAGTGGTTAAGACTCTGAGCTTCCATGCAAGGGGCACAGGTTCGAACCCTGGTAAGGGAACTAAGATCCAGCATGCCGCTCGGCGTGGCCAAAAAAATAAATAAATAAAAATTAAAAAAGAAGCCATTTCAAAACTATTACCAGACATTGTTATTGTTTTCAAAATATCACATTGATGGTTAGTACAAAGAGATAATAGTAGTAAAGTGCCTTCAAACCTTGAATTTAAAGCTCTATCCTCAGAATAAAGAAGACTAAGAGACATGACAATTAAATCCAATGTGTAATCCCAGACTGAAAAAAGAGGACACTATTGGGATAACAGGCACACTTTAAATATGAACATATATCAGGTGTAATATTATAAATGTTAAATTGCCTGAATTTAATCACTGCACGTTGGTTATCTAAGAGAATGCTTATTCTTAGGTAATACTATGAACTATTCAGCGGTGAAGGGTGATGGAGCCTACACCTTACTCTCAAATGGTTCAGCCAAAAATAAACAAACACAGTTTTATATGTTTTTATATAGAAAGATAAAGCAAACGTGGTGAAATTTCAACTACTGGTCAATCTAGGTGAAAATATGGGAGTTCACTATACTATTCTTAAAATTTCCCTGCAAGTTTGGTTTTTTTTTCAAAATAAAAGATTCCTTCCCTCTAGAGAGTGGATCTCTCTCAGAAAGGGAAAGGAAGAATTCTAAACCTGACTTTCAGTTACGCTAGGTGTAAATGTTTGTTTCTAATATGAAACGTCTCTCAGGGTCTTACAATAATGGCCCTTAATGCATTACAAAATAAGATGCTCTATAGTATCCCGGAAAAATTAACAGAAATGATGAAGCTAGTCAACTTTTGATTCTAGCATATGACTATTATAGCTTCTCTGAAAAAACTGACAATGCTCATAGAACAACACTAAATATCAGGGTTAAGAAAAATAATTATAAATATCTGTTAGAGTAAATCATAATGCATTTCAATCTAAAGGGGAATAGATTAAATAAATTAATCACTACAGTGAAAAGTGGCAGAGAAGAGTTGAAACACAAAAGTCCCACTAACACTAGAAAAGTATGATTGATAGATATGTCTTGGCAGTTTGAACATTTCTTAGGAAAACACAACTGTATCAACAGTTGCTTGATACCTTTCTAAAGACATAGTGTGTCAGTAGAAGAATGGTGGGCCTGAAATCTAGATAAGGCAAGAGCAAAGAGGGACATGAATTCTGGAGAGGTATACTCTATCCTAAGTACTAGGATAGTTCCACCAGGCTTTCTGTGATCACCAGGAAAGCCTCCAAGTAATATTTTGGCCTCCCATGTACCTACCAAAGACTGTACCCTGGCCTGTAGAACATACCTCAATCACTACAAAGCTATTTCTCTCTTATAAAATAACAAAAACTGAATTATGTACTGCCTGCAAAGCTACTAAAGGTCCAGACCATATGTGGAATCTGGTGACCACGTTATTCTTTCAGTTGGCTTCCTATGGCATCTCTATCCCCATTGTAACTTACATAATTATGAGAATTTTATGAGAACACGACTATGCTCACTGCTTTATATTTTATTTGACATGCTGAAGTATTTTTTCCCAGTTAATAAACTTTATTTTTGCCAAATTCACCATGCTTTTCATATCATGGTGCCTTGTAAAGTACTGCTCTTCCTAGCTGCGTCTTTCCATCCAATACTAGTAATAAAAGTTAACACTGTCTTAATTCTTAAATCCTCATAAAACCCTTTGTAGAAAATACTGTTATGATCCTGACTTTACATATAAGGACACTAAGGCACAGAGTCATTACAAAATTTGCCCAGGTTCATAATGCTATTAAGTAAAAGAGGTGAGATTCTAAACCAGGAATTAGGATCCAGAGCTCAAGGGTTTAACATTTTTTGTGCCTTGGACCATTCTGCAGTCTGATGAAGCCTGCAAATTCCTTCTCAGCTTAGTATTTTTAAATATATGAAATAAACAAAGGTGACCAATTACCTTGGGGACAAAAAACTCAAATGTATGATACAGTAGTATATATATGCTTCTCAACAATCTACTGGTGAATCTCCTATTTACTGTAATTTCTATGTAATGATGAACATAAATAATATTTTGAGATATCTACAATAATCACAATATAATATCTGTGATTTGTACTAGTAGTAAAATCACAGGTACTGTTAATAGTACTGTAGTTTGCTGTTTACATTAATAATTAAAAGGAATGCCAACTTCTAGTTAGAGGTTAGTGAAGAGGTAATTTTCCCCCTAAGTTTATGGATGCCATCCATGTTAACACTGCCCACTATATTAATCCTCTTAACACTGCAGTTTAAAAAAGGACCAATCCTGGGTCCTTCTCTCTTTCTACACTGGATCTCTCGGTGATCTCATCCAGTCCTGTGGCTCTGAATACTACTTAAGTTGATGACTACAAAGTTTTATCTCTCATCCAGACCCTTCCCCTAAATTCCAGACTTGGATATCAATTCAACCAGTATGTATAACAGGCATCTCAAACTTACCACGTCTAAAACTGAACTCCTAATCTATTCCCCAAACCTGTTCTTCTCACGGTCATCCCTATCTTAGTTGACGGCAACCCCATCTTTCTCACTGCTCAGACCAAAACTCTTGGAATCATCCTTGACTCCTCTCTTACATGCCACATCTGATCTATCAACAAATCGTACTGGTTTGATCTTCAAAATATATCCAGAATTCAACCATTTCTATCTCCTGTTACCACCTTGATACAAGTCACCAGCATCTCCCTCCCAGATTTCTAACTTTCTTAAAATTGTAAGTCTCCCTGCCTCTACTGTTGTTCCCCCCTACAAACTGAGAGATCCTTCAGAAGCTGAAAGCAGATCATGTCATTCCTTGGTTGAAAACTCCAGGCAAAGTCCTTATAAAGCCTCTACCAAGCCCTGTGAAATCTGTACCCCACCCCAACATAATGTACTATTACTTTTTTGTTCATTCCATTCTAGCCATACTGAGCAGAACTCACCAGGTCGGCCTCAGCACCTTGGAACAAACTATTCCCTCTACTTGGAAAGCTTTTTCCCCAAATGTTAACGAGGCTAACTTTCTCCCTTTTAAGTCTTTGCCTAAATATCACTCTCAAGAAGGCTCACCCAGTTCACCTCATTTTAAATTTCAACATCTACCCCAGAAATTCTGAATCCCCCTTACCGTGCTCCATTTTCCAAAGCACTTATCTTGGAACATTCCATTATTATTTATTGTTTTTCACCCCGCACTAGGAGGGGTGCCCACACAAGCAAAATTGTTTCGTACACCACTCACCTCTAGTATGCCTATGTTTGGCACAAAGTAAACATGCATATATTTTAAAAACAGCACTTCTATCATTGTAAAGTACTTGCCTGTGTCTCTCATTAGAAGAATTCCTTGAAGACTCTGACTGGATCTAATTTGTAGTGCCCTCAACACCTGGCCTGGGGCCTGCCCAACAGCAGACACCTAACACACAGATACTCACGTGATTACAGCCACTTTCACCTGAAACACAATCCTGTATGCCACAGGAAAAGCCAGGTCTTACAGCTGTGTCTGATTAAATACTTGGTAGAAGGCAAACACAGAACATCAGGTTCCAACTGTTCCTTCAATCAAACTGAGTTTAAGTTTCATGCTTCATTTCTTCATGTGTCTAAGAAGCATTTCAAACTATCTGAAGTCTAAAAAGGTCACTTGGTCATTCCTCCCCCGCAGCCATGGCACCACCTCTCCAGCCCACCTAATCTTTTCATGCTTGACTTAAAATCCTCTTAAGTGTTCCTTGATGACCCCAGCTAGAAGCACTTACCCGTGCCATGCTCTGGGCCAACTGCTTTCCATATGTTATTCTCATTTGATTCTCCCAAAAGCCCTATGAGGTTGCTTCCATTATGACACCTATTTCAAAGATTAGAAAACTCAAACTTGGAGAGATCAAATCACTTGTTCAAGGTTCAACGAGTGTTCAAACACAGGTCTGCCTGACTCTGAAATCCAAGTTCTTTAACCCTCCACTATACCGCTTTTCTCTCTCCAATATTACAAACCCTAACTAGTTTATACATACTACCTCATAGGATTTGCTGTCACTTCACTTATCTAGACTTCAATTCCGGCAACTGTCAAACAGGGGATATCGTTCAGGATGGCTCCTATCAAGACCCCTTCCAATTCTTAGAGTATTATGAAATAAAACATTTTATAATTCTTTACATACTCCAAGTAGGTTAATACACACATACACACATGTATTTTAGCACTTAGTCTCTGCTAGAAATTAGAAATCTCCACTGCCAAAGAGCAGTGAAAATAAAAACTCCAAGACCTTATATAAAAAATAAAACATTCTTGATTCCTCGCCACATTCACATCTATCAGAGATGCACTTCTGAGTCCATTTTCCCATGTAGTATGAAAAATTATGTTTTCCCCCAAGAAGTGTAAGAATGTGATACTTAAAGCTTCTGGACTTCACCATACAACCTGGTAAAAGGAACTGAAAGCAGCCACTTAGCCCATTCAGGAGCTAGCATGTTGTTTTAGACAGGACAAGTGCTCAATAAGCATTTATTGGATCATGATACAGAATTTTTTTTTTGAGGTTTTCCAAGTCTCAAACCAAAAGCCTATAAAGAGCCACACCAAAACTAAGGTAAAATGTGTCAAAAGAACATATCTCTTGGAATCATTCTGGTCATAAAAGTGAATTTCATTTGAAATCCCTATCAACTGTTAAGTTTGAAATGAGTCATATTCGTAGGTCTAGACTTCAACCAACACCAGCAAATGGAGTTTAAGGATAGCTTTTTAAAACAATAGTCTTGTGAGGATGCAGAAAAAGAAGTGAATCCAGGCTCTGGAGTGGAAGCTCTCTTGAGATATCAGATACAGTAGCAGACACAGTCCACAACAGAAATGTAAAAATGTCCTGGGCTGAAAACACTGTTGGGCAAAACGATATTTCGGTTTTCTAAAGCACTGTCTGTTTAGAGAATCCTCAAACGATTCTTGCTTTTTACCAAAGTCTTCAAAAGGAGTAGAAAGTCATCCGTTCAGGGTAAGAGGTTGCTGCTACCAAGGAAGTAGAGTGTCCGAAAGTGTGCAAATCTCATAATCTAATAGAGAACGCATGTCCCTGCGGATGCTTTCACCTTCGGGCGGAAAAACCAACCCGGTGTCACCTCAACATTGGGGCCACTCAAACCTCACCACCATTACAAAACCGAAATGCCAAAGGTGCAGAATATGAAGCCGGAAGCACTACCAGGCCAGGATCGCGTTCCAGGGGAAAAAAAATCAAAACCGAGACTGCAGAGCGGGGCCCTCGGCCGCCTTGGGCCGAGAGACGCACGCTAGGCCCTTCCGGTCGGAGCCGCCGTCGCCGGTAGGCCAGGCGACGGGCCAAGCTTTCACCCGAGCCCGGGGATTCGCGGCCTACCCTCGCCGGTGCCCTCTCGCCGAGTCTGGCACCGGCTGCTCCTCCGACTTGGCCCCTTCGTCTGTAGCGCGGTCCGCGCAAGCCGCGAGGAGCCGGAGGAGACCGCCGAGCCTTGGGCCGGCCGGGTCGGTGCAGACGCGGCGGTGGCGGCAGAGGCCGCGCCGCCCCTCCCCCACCGGCCCGGCCCAACCGCCGCTGCGACGCGAGTAGCGGCGCCAACGCCGGGCCCAACCTCCGGCCCGCGGCGGCCCGGACAAGGGGCCGGTGGCGGCGGCGCGGGCCTGCTCCCCACGCCGCCTGCGCGAGTCCACCGCAGGCCCGTTACTCTCCGCGCCACAACCCGTCAGGACGCGCCGCCCTCGGCTTGCGCTGAGGCGGCCGAGGGCAGCGGGAAGCCGCTGAGCTGATACTTACTCAGGGGTCGGGTGCTCGGGGTCGTAGAAATCCCCCATCTTCGGAGGCGGCTGCGGCGGCAGCTGCTTCATCGGGAGCGGCTGGAGACGGCGACGCGAGCCCCCTCCCCGCGGCAGGGCGACGGGAGGGAGGGGAGGGGAGAAGGCCGCTGGTCCGACCGCGGCAGCGGCGGCGGCGGCGGCGGCAGGGGCGGCCCGCGTCGCTTGCTCGCTCGCTCGCTCGCTCCCTCCCTCCGGCGCCCGCCCGCCGCTCTCTCCCCCACACACTCACACCGGGAGCGACGCTAACCCCGCCCTCCCCTCTGCAGCGCAGGCCCGGCCCCTTAAAGAGACACGCACCCGCCGCGAGTCCGCCGCCAGTCGGCGCGCCGGCAGCTGCCGGTTGTCCTCAGGCCGGAGCGGGAGGAGCGGGAGGAGCGGGAGGGGCTGTGCGCAGCCCGCGGACCCGGCCCGACTTCGCCAGCGACTTCCTGGAACAATAAGCCCCAGGCCTGAGCGCTGTTGGCCCGCCCCGGCTGAGAGCCACTGCGCCGCGAACCCTCCCTCGGGCCCGCTGTGGCGGCGGGGCGCTGAGGCGTGACCCAGCGCGCCCCGGGGTTGTTTGCCGGCGACGACGGGGAAACAGCCCGAGCCCGCCGGGACACTAGCCTGCCTGCTCCGCTGCTCTCGAAGACCTGCCCTCTCGGAGCGCTGGAGTCCGCAGCGGCGCCGAGGGCCCCTCCCCCGGGCCTGCGGGCTCTGAGGTAAGGCGGTCGCCGCTTCTCCCGAGCCTCTCGCCCCTCTCTCCTTTATTTTTCCTCGCTTTTTCTCCCTGTTGCCTCTTCATCTCGTCCCCTCAGCAAGTACGGAAGCGGAGCTAGGCTGGGGATTCGCCCTAAAGCCGATCTCTGGGGACGCCCCTTCCTACCTCCCGCCCCCGCTGGGTCGGCTGGGCCCCGTCCGCCTGTCGCCGGGCTGCGTTCCACCACCCACACCTCCACCTGGAGCTGTACGTATTCTGCCCCCATCCCAGCATCTGGGAGCTGCGGGTCCCGTTTTGTGGGTGGTTCTTAAAGGCCTTGGAGGAAATGTCTTTTAAGAAAAGGTTATTAATCACTTTCCTGCAAAAATGACATACTAAAGATGAAGTAGGATAACTTGAAAGGGTTGTGAGTCTGTTATTTTTGGAAGGAGAAACAAGAATACATAAAGCCATTAGCTAAACTCTTAGGGAGGTTCATAATATCAGATATTTTTGTAGTTTTTTTAAAATTTCCAATGTAATTTTGAATCGGATTTTACCAGCAAACAATTGGATGGAGGTGTGTGTTATGGACTGAATGTGTACTCCATCCCACAAATTTATATGTGAAATTCTGTCCCCCAAGATAATAGTATTAGAAGGTGGGACGTTTGCGAGGTGATTAGGTCATGAGAGTGGAGCCTGCATGAATAATGGGATTAGTGCCCTTATAAAAGTCCATTGAGTTCTCTCCTTGTCTGCCCTGAGGATACAAGGAGAAAACAGTGTGCAACCCAGAAGAAGGTCCTCGCCAGAACTCAGCCGTTCTGGCACTCTGATCTCCAACTTTCAGCCTCCAAAACTGTGAGAAATAAATTTCTGTAGTTTATAGCCACCAGTCTATGGTATTCCGTTTTAGCAACCGACAGTATAAGAGACTAGACATCCTTTACTAACTCTTTTTTATATCGTGTGTGTGTGTGTGTGTGTGTAAACACACATATATGTATGTTGTCACTGTCTGTTAGTGCTTTATCATCATTGTTTCTCACTTGGGGATTATTTTGGCTTTTTTGTTGGTTTTTAGGCATGTCATGCAGGTCCAGAGCCTGTCTCACTCCCTTGGTTCAAGTCTCCCATGGCCACTTCTTTACAAACTATGAATATTACCTAATTTATCTGCTTTTTCTCATTGTAAGATGAGAATATTAATGTGGACAGGACCTCACTGTTGTAAGGATCCAATGAGATAATATTTGTAAAGCTTTAAACCTTCAGTAAATAACAAGCACTCACTTAGACATTATAGTACAGTGGTTAAGAGCTACGAGGCATTGTATACCAACCCACCACTTTCTAACTTTGTGACATTAGGCATGGTTACTTTTCATGCTTCCAGTGCCTCATTTGTAAAATAGAGGTATTATCCACTGCACAGAGTGTTGTGGTTATCGAACTAAATTGTATAAAACATGCTTGCACAATACCTCTCATTGAGTAAGTGTTATGTTTTAGGCTTTGAAAGAATAGATTGGAGCCCTGTGCCTTAGATGCCACATAGGCCATTGGGAGCCACTTGACATTGGACAGACAGGAAAGGGCTACCTTAATTATAGGTGGAGGTGGCTAAAATAATTTAAGTATGAGGTGATAAGGACCTAAACTGAGGTGAATGAGAAAAAAGCAGTCAGTTACAAGTTTCCTGTTTCCTAAATAACAAAGTAAATAGTTCTCTTGCAGGAGGTGCAGCTGGTCTTGATAATACCTGGTCTTAAGATAGCATTAGTCTGGTTAGAACCCAATGCAATAAGCATGCCAAACTATGGGATTCAGTGGGAAATACTAAGCCCCAAACATAAATAAATAAACCGAGTTTTTACAGGCAAGATTGTTGGAAGATTGAGTACTATTTAAAGGCCTCATCTATCTCTGTACTAGGAGTTCTCTGTACACGTATTTTAAATTCAAAGAGAAGGCATCCTTGGAACACATACTTGGGCCTGGCCTCTTGATCAAAGCTGTGGGATAATTTGGTCTTTAGCCTATAATTGACTATCTCCTACTTTCTTACATAAAACCTTTTACAAATATGTTTGAAGGAAAAATGTCAAAAGCCTTAAAGTAAAACATATTATAAAAGGCACTCTATTCTTACAGTGCTAAAACCATAGAAATTTTCATAATTGCTCCTGCCATTACTACTGCTGTAGGCCCAGAGCACCCCCATCTCAGGGGGACCCAAACATAGCCAGTAGTGACCCTGAAACAAAGTTGACTAGGGCATCTCTTGCCTTAGGGGAAATGGAAGGCCAAACATCAGATATTGCCCACAGTCATGCTCCTGGTACCTGGATGGGAAAAGAAAAAATATAATTGAGGTGGAAGAGAGAGCACCAGTTGATTGCTTGAGCACATTCTTCAAAACTACTATGTGTAAACAAAATTTTTCAGGTCATATGTTGACAAGACAGTTCTTAGGACTGATAAAACACAGAAGCAATAAAATCAAGACACGGAGGTAGTCTGAGGTACCGCTGGGTGGTGCCTCTTTTCACTGTGCCCAAGTCAGAGCTCTGCTGGCTTCAAATGGGAACCTGGCTAAGGCTTTAGGAGAGAGAGAGAGAAAAGTTGTTACCCCTCGAACCTACAGCCGGGGCTGAGTGGGGAAGCTGCCCCTACCTACTTACCCTTGCCTCTTCCTGTCCCATTCTTCCCTCACCAAATCCTTTGCTAACCTAAGGATTGTCAGAAGACATTTCTGGATTCTCAAGAAATGCCAACGTGGGAAGGGCATGCAAGCCCCAGGCCTTCAGTCCTACAACGCCCCAAAGTTCCTGGCTTTGCCAAGAGGGGACAGGGTTGACAGTGGCAACAAAGTCAATGTGGGCAGCATGAGCAGGACAGTGTGAGCAGGGCAATGTGGGAAACCGTATCTCTACCCATGTGCTCCCACAAACACCCTAACGTTGGCAGATTAGGCCCATTCTTAATGGCCATAGCCTATGGTTAATAATGGTCTGCCCACGTATAAAAGGTTGAATTTAATATCAGAGAGGCAGTTTAGGAGTATACATGAATGATGTACAGAAGGCTGGGTTATATCAAGATCAAATGTTTGAAAGTTGAAGCTTGCCAGTACAAGGTTTATGAAGATCATAACAGTTTGTGAGACACCTAATTAATTTCCTTGATTATTTAAATATTATCTTGAATCTATTCCCTGATGTTAATGATCCTGTCATCAGTTTGTTTTTTTCTAGTCCAGTGTTTTTTGAATAGAGGAATTGTGTTACATATTCCAAAAATGTGTTTTTCTTTATTTGGTCTCTAGGAAACCAAAATTGGCTGTTACTGTAGTTACACATTAACCATTATGTCATGATTACAAACAGGTACATCCTAGCAGAATAGAAACGTGATTTGGGTGTCTATAAGCTGTTATATACAGTTTTTTAATGCTGATTTACTGCTTAGTTTTAATAGATCAATATGTCATTCTGTTGTAACTGAAACTAATTCTTTTCCATTAATTAAAAATATAATGAGAAAGGTGGTTTTCAAAATATAAAGTATGTTACTCTACAAATGAAAGACTTGGATCAAGTGGTTTAAATGTGTATTTACTCTTCTGTAGGACAGAAATATATATAACCAACATCTCAGCATTTGGGGACCATGAAATGGGATAATGTCTGAGAAAGTACCTAGCACATGTAAACTAATAGCCATACGGTAAAAAATTAGATACCTTATAAATTTATGTAGCTACATGAGACTCAACAGAATTGAAAGTTATTTTAGATTTAATCAGTATACCAAAAAAAGACAGCATCATTTAAAATAATGGTTATTTTAACTGTTCTACACAAATCTTTCACACTCTTTGGCTCTGGAATACCTTCCTTGGGGAGGTGTAATTACAGTTGATTTTTATTCATGTTTAATTAGCACATTTCAACACAAGTTAAGAATATAGAAAACAATACAAGACCTACATTGAGCCCTATTACATATATTATTTGTATCAAGCCAAGAACCTTCCTATATATATAGTATTATACTCTGTAGTTGTCTTTTCTGTTCCATACTGCTTTGTTAACTGACTTCCATTACATAAGTCTATCTTCCCAACTCTTTAAGTTTGTTTTATTACTTTGCTACTTTTTTTACTTTTTTTTTTCTTTTAGAAGCTCTTAGAATTTTTCTGTTGGGACTAGATTGTTGTGCAGTTAGCAGGCTTCTATAAGTCTCCTTCATAAGTTCCTACAAGCCAACCATATCACTGGGCTTGAAAGTGCTGACATAAAAGAACCACAGGGACTTCCCTGGTGGCACAGTGGTTAAGAATCCACCTGCCAATGCAGGGGACACGGGTTCGATCCCTGCTTCGGGAAGATCCCCCATGCCATGGAGCAACTAAGCCCGTGCGCCTGTGCTCTAGAGCCTGTGAGCCACAACTCTTGACCCTGCGAGCCACAACTACTGAAGTCCGTGTGCCTAGAGCCCATGCTTTGCAACAAGAGAAGCCACTGCAATGAGTCTTGCCTGTACACTGCAAGAAGAGTAGCCCCCGCTCGCCGCAACTAGAGAAAGCCCGTGCACAGCACCAAAGACCCAACACAGCCTAAATAAATAAATAAATAAAATTAATAAATTAAATAAATTAATTTAAAAAAAAAGAACCACATACTTTAGCCCTCAAGTATATAGAAATATTGTTATTAGGTAATTGTTTTTGCAATATGTGTTAATCTTGTCTTCCCTACAAGATTATCAAGCACTCAGGGAAATGATTATAGTGTCTGTTTGTTTTTGTCCTGTTTTATTTTGAATCTTGGCACCCTTTCAGAGAACTCATCTCCTGAGCTTCTTGCCTTCCAGCAGAGGATCAAACTGCTCAAGATTATCTCTGCTTTACAAAATAAACCAAAAATCCCAAAGGTTAAGTCACATGACTAAGAAGTGGTAAAGCCAGGATTTGAACTTGGTTATCCGATTCAAGACATCTTCAGGCAGAAAATCTGGAGTTTGTCACTAATAGAACATAATCCCTGATATAAGAAAGAATCATGAGCAAAGAAATTGGTAAATAAGTGGTTAAAACTAAAAAATATTTACCATAGAAAGTAATAATAATACATAATTTGTGTGGTTAATAAAGTAAAGCAAGATAGAACTAATATCCTGGATAACAAAGTCATAATTTGGAAGTGGGATGGGTGGGGTGATGATTGGATATGAAGTTTTCCAAGGTCCTTGTACTGTTTGGGAAGAGGGTAAACATACTGATTAACTTTAAGCTTTACTCTTTTAAGTGTACAAGTTAAAATGTCTTGGGTAACTACTAAAAGAGTGTATCATTTCCAAATTAATGGAGGGAGAAAAAATTTTTTTAAAAAGCAAGATATGTAGAAAAAAGAAAGAAATAGTGAAACAAAACCAAAAACAAAACACAGAAAGATGTAAATGGATAGAAAAAGATGTCAGGCTAGGGCTTCCCTGGTGGCGCAGTGGTTAAGAATCCGCCTGCCAATGCATGGGATGCGGGTTCGAGTCCTGGCCTGGGAAGATCCCACATGCCACGGACCAGCTAAGCCCATGTGCCACAACTGCTGAGCCTGCACTCTAGAGCCCACAAGTCACAACTACTGAAGCCCAAGTGCCTAAAGCCCGTGCACTGCAACAAGAGAAGCCACGACAATGAGAAGACTGCGCAGAACAACAGGAAAATCTGTTTCCTGCTCCTCTGGATTGTTGGCAGAATTCAGTTCCTTAAGTTGTAGGACCATAGTCCCACTTTCTTGCTGGCTATAAAATGAGTAAGGGTCATTCCCATCTTGTAGAGGCTGCCACATTCCTTGGCTTATGGCCTCTTTCTTCCATTTTCAAAGCTAACAACAGGCATGTTAAATCCTTGTCCTTGTCTCTGTGTTCAACTCTTTTTGTCTTCTTCCATTTTTAAGGATTTGTGATTAGATTGAGCCCAGGTAATCCAGGATAATCTCCCCACCACAAGGTCTGTAATTTAATCACGTGGAAGTCCCTGCCACTTAAGGTAATATATTCACAGGTTCCAGGGAATAGGGAGTGGACATCTTTGGGGAGCTATTATTCTGCCTACCACACCATCATAACTTGTTAATATGGTGAATTACATGAAATAAACTTGCAATATTGAACCCAAACTTTCATTCCTGAAACAAATTCAACTTGGTCATGATTTTTACCTTGTAAACAAATTGCTGGATTTGCTTTAATAGTGTTTTGTTCGGGATCATTGCATCTTTATTTAAGAATCAGAATAGCTTATAATTTTAATTTCTCATCCTATCCTTGCCTGTCTGGGTCTGTATGTTCATCCATCCATCTATCCTTTCCTCCCTGCCTTTATTTTTTGAAGGAAAATTGACCAATAATTCATTTTTTAATGGTTCTAGGACCAAATAGGTTTTCTATTTCTCATTACTCAGTTTGCTAATTTATATTATCTTAGAAAGTTGTCCAAGTTGAACAAAGTTTTCAAATTTATTGGCATCAACTTGTTCATTTTTTCAGTTAATTTTATAGTCTCTGCAATTTCCACAGTTTTGTCCCACTTCTCATTATTTGTATATTTTTCCCCAATTTGCCAGAAATTGGTCAACAGTCTTTTAGAAGAACCAATTCTTGCCTTTGTGTACCTTCTCCACTGTATATCTTTTATTTCTTTAATTAATTTTGTATTTTCATCTTCACTATTTTACTTCTACTTTAGTTCTTAAGTTTGACATAATTTGTTAATTTTGTCTTTTTTCCCCCTGTAAAATAAGCATTTAAATTTCTTAATTTCCTTGTTATTACTTTAGCTGTATTATACAATTTTGTTAGTTATTTCATTGATCTTTAGTTCTAATTAGTTATTAGAACTAAATAACCAATGTTATTAGAACTAAATAACCATGGAGTTATTTACAAGTCTCCTTTTGAAACTTCAGAAGTGTTTTCCCCCCCTAGTTAGTAATTTCTTCTAACTTAATTGCATAGTGCTCATAGAATGTGGCCTATATAACATCAATCATTTGAAATTTGTTGAGAATTACTACCTGAACTTATACGTGGTCAATTTTCATAAATATTCCACATGTGCATTAGAAGGATATGAATGCTCTAATTGTATAGTGCAACACCAAATGTGTGTTAATTCAATCTTAATTATGTTGCTCGTATCTTCTGATTCTTGTCTGTAAGATCTATCCATTATTTTGAGGTATTTTAAAATCTCCACTATAGTGGTAAATATATTCATTTTTCCTTGTGATTTGTCAAATTTTGCTTTTCTTATTTTAAGGATTTGTAATTAGGTGTATATATGTTTAGAATTCCAAAGTTCTAGGGCCCTGAATTTTTATCATTATTTAGTGAGCTTTGTTTATTTCTATTTTGTCTGATGTTAACATAGCTACACCTATCAAAATGGTTAAGTCTCAGGAACATAACGAGCAGGATAAAAAGGAATAAATGAATATATTTTTCCCTTTATATGAAGTTTTACAAGTCAAAATTAAACAACAGATTGTACAGGGAATTAAACAGGGCAGAGCTTGGGGCTGGGCTGCTCATGAGAGCTGGGCTCTCCCATTCCTGCCAGGATTCATCCACTCCAGGATTTGAGGGCCACAGAGCTCAAGCGGGCAGGCTGGCAAGGGGGATCACCCACTGGAATCAGAGATCCGGGGTCCCTGCACAGGACCTGACCCATAGGGAACAAAAAGAAAAAAAATGGCAGAACTCAAGGAGGAAAGGGAAAAGTAAAGAATTCGGGATAATTTTTTTTCTAAAGGGGTAAAAGGATCACATGGAGGCACCCAGAAGGTTTCAGAGAATAGGAAAAGTTCTATTTCTTAAACTAGGTGGCAAGTACATAGATATTTTATTATTTTGTCTACCCTATGCATGATTAATATTTGTATCTATTTACTATTTAATAAAAACTCTGTGTGTGTGCATCCTTTGACACAGCAAATTCTATTTCTGAACTTCTACTTCATAGAATATCCATACCAAGGAATATTATATTGTCATTGAAAAGAATTTTCACCATGCTTGGTGTTCTAGAGGAGTTTACATGAGGTTTGGGGGTTTGTTGAATAGGAAAAGCAAGATTTTTAGGCATAATAAAAATGTGTATATATACATGAATATATTTATTTGATTTTGTGAGTGTGATAAAAGATATGAGCATATCTTTATATGTCATTTAGTCAAGTTATATTGAGTTGGGAGTTGAAGGGGAGGAAGTGGGAGAAAAAATAAGGAAAAATTACTACCACCACACCGCAGTAAATAAATATTGATCTACAGATGTTTGTATATATTTAGAGCTCCATTAAAAAATTAGAAGAGGGCTTCCCTGGTGGCGCAGTGGTTGAGAGTCCGCCTGCTGATGCAGGGGACACGGGTTCGTGCCCTGGTCCAGGAAGATCCCGCATGCCGCGGAGCGGTTGAGCCCGTGAGCCATGGCCGCTGAGCCTGCGCGTCCGGAGCCTGTGCTCTACAACGGGAGAGGCCACAACAGTGAGAGGCCTGTGTACCGCAAAAAAAATAAATAAATAAAAGAAATTAGAAGAACAAAGTATGTATCTACTGAATTATAGGGATGTCAATTTAAAAAAGTATTTCGAGTCTATATCTTTAAACCAAGATATGCATATTAATGTAAATGCTTGTGTAAGTATATCCAAACAAGGTGCAGACTAGTCTGATACTATTGCTGATGTTTTGGATGTGGGGTATGAGAAAAAAAAAAAAAAGATGAATCCTAAATTTTTTACCTCAACAACTGGATGACTGGTGGACACGAGACTGGGAGAAATAGCTTAGGGGTTATGGAATTAATAATTATGCTTTGAACATATTAAGGCAGAGAATGCTGATAAACTTCAAATGGAGATGTCAAGTGAGTAGTTCAAAATGCCAGTCATGAATTTAGAGGATTTCTCATAAGGAAATACAAATTTTGGAGTCCTCAATATACAACTGATATTTAAAGCTATAGGACTGCATAAGATTTCCTAGGGAAAAAGTACAGCTAAAGAAAAAAGTGGATAAAAGGGCAGTGCTCAGGATTGAGCATTGAGAACTTAGTGCTTACAGGTCAAAGAATGATAAGCCAGCAAAGGGACAGAGGTGAAGTTAACAACAAACAGGAGAGTGTGGTCTCATGGAGACCATGAAAAGAAAGTGTTTAAATGAATGAACAAAGAAATTCAAAAGCAATATTGCTTCCCACTCTCAGTTACTCTTCAGATTTATCCTTGTACCAGTTATCAGTTGTCCAGCATAGTGGGAGGCCAGAAATCTGCACTTCCATCCAACAGGAACAAGGCACCACTCCCCTCTGGGGTATGAAAGAAGGAGAAATGGGAAACCTGAAATTTCACCCCCACCTGGCAGTCAGGAGGTGGCACTCCATTCCACCTGGCCTAGTGTCAGAGTGGTCCTTCTAAAATAGAAGGTTTACACAAGATCCAGAGTCTTATAATGCTCTAAATGTCCAGGATACCATTTTTAAAAAATCATTCATTGGGACTGCACAGTGGTTAAGAATCCACCTGCCAGTGCAGGGGACGTGGGTTCGATCCCTGGTCCGGGAAGATCCTACATGCTGAGGAGCAACTAGGCCCATGTGCCACAACTACTGAGCCTGTGCTCTAAAGCCTGTGAGCCACAACTACTGAACCCATGGGCCGCAACTACTGAAGCCCTCGTTCCTAGAGCCCACGCTCCACAACAAGAGAAGCCACCACAATGAGAAGCCCATGCACCACAATGAAGAGTAGCCCCTGATCACTGCAATTAGAGAAAGCCAGGCACAGCAATGAAGACCCAGCGCAGACAAAATAATTTTTTTAAGCCTAGAATATTGAAAAAATTAAAAATAAAATCATTGATCATACACCAAGAACCAGGAAAATTTCAAATTGAATGACAAAATACAATTTTAAAAGATGCTGACACCGGAAAGAGAAAGACATATCATATATCACTTACATGTGGAATCTAATATATGACACAAATGAACCTATCTACGAAACAAAGACTCACAGACATAGAGAACAGACTTGTGGTTGCCAAGGGGGACAGGGGTGGGGGAAGGGATGGACTGGGAGTTCGGAGTTAGCAGATGCAAACTATTACATATAGAATGGATAAACAAAGTCCTACTGTATAGCACAAGGAACTATATTCAGTATCCTGAGAGAAACCATAATGGAAAGAATGTATATATGTATAACTAAATCACTTTGTTGTACAGCAGAAATCAACATTGTAAATCAACTATACCTCAATTAAAAGATGCTGACACCAAGATAAATCAGATGTCAGAACTATCTGACAGATTTTAAAGCAACTGTCAAAAAAATGCTTCAACAAGCAAATATGAACACACTTGAAAGAAATAAATAGAAAGTCTCAGCAAAAATATAGAAGATATAAAGAACCAAATGGAAATTTTAAACTAAATGTATGAGCTCAACAGCAGAATGGAGAAGATAGAGGAAATAACCAGTGAACTTGAAGATAGGACAAAAAAAACCAAAAACAAAACAAAAACAACAACAAAAACTATCCTGTCTGAACCACAAAGAGAAAACAGACTGACAAAAAAAAAAAAAAAATGAACTGGTCCTCAGGGACCAGTGGAACTATAACAGAAGATCTACATTTGTGTAATCAGAGTCTCAGAAAAAGTGAGAAAGAGAGTAGAGCTGAAAAGTATTTAAAGATATGATGGCTGAAAATTGCCAAATTTGTCAAAATACGTAAACCTATAGATTCAAAAAGTTGAATAGACAGAATAGACCCAAAGAAATCTATACCAAGGTACATCATATTTAAACTGAAAGCAATGAAAGAGAAATACCATCTATAGGGAACAGTTTTTGGATGGCAGATTTCTCATCAAAACCATGGTGGTCAGAAGGAAGTGGCACAATATTTTTCAATTGCCAAAAGAAAAGAACTGTCAATTCCATTCTACATATGGTGAAATTATCCTTCAGGAATGAAAGAAAACTACAGAAAACGTAGAAAAACTAAGAATTGTCACCACTAAATCTGCTGTAAAAATTGCTGAAGAATATTCTTCAAATATAAAGGAAATGATGAAAGATGGAAACGTAGACTATCAGGAAGAATGAAAGCACAATAGGAAGAGCAAAAATATTAGTAAATACAACAGACTTCCTGCATTCAAGTTTTCTAAATTATGTTTGACAGTTGAAACAAATATATATATATATATATATATATATATAAAACATTGTCTGATTTGGTTTGCAGTGTATATAGAAGAAATATTTAAAACAATTATAAATAGGGGAGGGTAAAGGGACTTAAAGAGAGGTTAGTTTTCTATACTTTATTTGAACTGGTAGAATATTAAAAACAGTAGACTGTGATAAGTAATGTATGTATAATGTAATACTTAGAGTACCTCCCAAAAAATCTATACAAAGAGATATACTCAAAACCTTATAGATAAATCAGAATGCAATTCTAAAATATATATATATATATATATATATATATATATTCATTCAATTAACACAGGAAGACAAAAGGAAAATCCAGGAGGAACAAACAAAATGAAATAAAATGGCAGACTTAAGTCAGAACACATCGATACCTTAAATGTAAATAATCTAAATACAGTAATTGAAAGACAGAGAGGGACTTCCCTGGTGGTCCAGTGGTTAAGACTCTGTGCTTCCAATGCAGGGGGATCGGGTTCGATCCCTGGTCAGAGAACTAAGATCCCACATGGCATGGCCAAAAACAAAAAACCAGAGATTAGGAGAGTAAATTTTTTTTAATGTTTTTTTTTTCTTATTAGTCATCCATTTTATACACATCAGTGTATACATGTCAATCCCAATCTCCCAATTCATCACACCTCAAGCCCCAACCCCCACTGCTTTCCCCCCTTGATGTCCATACATTTGTTCTCTACTTCTGTGTCTCAATTTCTGCTCTGCAAACCGGTTCATCTACCATTTTCTAGGTTCCACATATATGCGTTAATATACAATATTTGTTTTTCTCTTTCTGACTTACTTCACTCTGTATGACAGTCTCTAGATGCATCCACATCTCTACAAATGACCCAGTTTTGTTCCTTTTTATGGCTGAGTAATATCCCATTGTATATATATACCACATCTTCTTTATCCGTTCGTCTGTCGATGGGCATTTAGGTTGCTTCCATGACCTGGCTATTGTAAATAGTGCTGCAGTGAACATTGGGGTGCATGTGTCTTTCTGAATTATGGTTTTCTCTGAGTATATGCCCAGTAGTGGGATTGCTGGGTCATATGGTAATTCTATTTTTAGTTTTTTAAGGAACCTCTATACTGTTCTCCATAGTGGCTGTATCAATTTACATTCCCACCAACAGTGCAAGAGGGTTCCCTTTTCTCCACACCCTCTCCAGCATTTGTTCTGTGTAGATTTTCTGATGATCCCTTTCTAACTGGTGTGAGGTGATACCTCATTGTAGTTTTGATTTGCATTTCTCTAATAATTAGTGATGTTGAGCAGCTTTTCATGTGCTTCTTGGCCATCTGTATGTCTTCTTTGGAGAAATGTCTATTTACGTCTTCTGCCCATTTTTGGATTGGGTTGTTTGTGTTTTTAATATTGAGCTGCATGAGCTGTTTATATATTTTGGAGATTAATCCTTTCTCTGATGATTCATTTGCAAATATTTTCTCCCATTCTGATGGCTGTCTTTTCGTCTTGTTTATGGTTTCCATTGTTGTGCAAAAGCTTTTAAGTTTCATTAGGTCCCATTTGTTTATTTTTGTTTTTAATCTCCATTACTCTAGGAGGTGGATCAAAAAAGATCTTGCTGTGATTTATGTCAAAGAGTGTTCTTCCTATGTTTTCCTCTAAGAGTTTGATAGTGCCCTGTCTTACATTTAGGTCTCTAATCCATTTTGAGTTTATTTTTGTGTATGGTGTTAGGGAGTGTTCTAATTTCATTCTTTTACATGTAGCTGTCCAGTTTTCCCAGCACCACTTATTGAAGAGGCTGTTGTTTCTCCATTGTATATTTTTGCCTCCTTTATCAAAGATAAGGTGACCATATGTGCATGGGTTTATCTCTGGGCTTTCTATCTTGTTCCATTGATCTGTATTTCTGTTTTTGTGCCAGTGCCATATTGTCTTGATTACTGTAGCTTTGTAGTATAGTGTGAAGTCAGGGAGTCTGATTTGTCCAGCTCCTTTTTTTTCCCTCAAGACTGCTTTGGCTATTCGGGGTCTTTTGTGTCTCCATACAAATTTTAAGATTTTTTGTTGAGTTCTGTAAAAAATGCCACTGGTACTTTGATAGGGATTGCATTGAATCTGTAGATTGCTTTGGGTAGTATAGTCATTTTCATAATATTGATTCTTCTAATCCAAGAACATGGTATATCTCTCCATCTGTTGGTATCATCTTTAATTTCTTTCATCCGTGTCTTATACTTTTCTGCATACAAGTCTTTTGTCTCTCTAGGTAGGTTTATTCCTAGGTATTTTATTCTTTTTGTTGCAGTGGTAAATGGGAGTGTTTCCTTAATTTCTCTTTCAGATTTTTCACCATTAGTGTATAGGAATGCAAGAGATTTCTGTGCATTAATTTTGTATCCTGAAACTTTACCAAATTCATTGATTAGCTCTACTAGTTTTCTGGTGGCATCTTTAGGATTCTCTATGTATAGTATCATGTCATCTGCAAACAGTGACAGTTTTATTGAGAAGTTCCTTTAGCATTTGTTGTAGAGCCGGTTTGGTGGTGCTGAATTCTCTTAGCTTTTGCCTGTCTGTAAAGCTTTTGATTTCTCCATCGAATCTGAATGAGATCCTTGCTGGGTAGAGTAATATTGGTTGTAGGTTCTTCCCTTTCATGACTTTAAATATATCATGCCACTCCCTTCTGGCTTGTAGAGTTTCTGCTGAGAAATCAGCTGTTAACCTTATGGGAGTTCCCTTTTATGTTATTTATTATTTTTCCCTTGCTGCTTTCAGTAATTTTTCTTTGTCTTTAATTTTTGCCAATTTGATTACTGTGTCTTGGCATGTTTCTCCTTGGGTTTATCCTGTATGGAATTCTCTGCGCTTCCTGGACTTGGGTGGCTCTTTCCTTTCCCATGTTAGGGAAGTTTTCGACTATAATCTCTTCAAATATTTTCTCAGGACCTTTCCCTCTCTCTTCTCCTTCTGGGACCCCTATAATGCGAATGTTGTTGCGTTAAATGTCCAGAGGTCTCCTAGGCCGTCTTCATTTCCTTTCATTCTTTTTTCTTTATTCTGTTCCGCAGCAGTGAATTCTACCATTCTGCCTTCCAGGTCACTTATCCATTTTTCTGCCTCAGTTATTCTGCTATTGATTCCTTCTAGTGTATTTTTCATTTCAGTTATTGTATTGTTCATCTCTGTTTGTTTGTTGTTTAATTCTTCTAGATCTTTGTTAAACATTTCTTGCATCTTCTCGATCTTTGCCTCCATTCTTTTTCCGAGGTCCTGAATCATCTCCACTATCAATATTCTGAATTCTTTTTCTGGAAGATTGCCTATTTCCATTTCATATAGTTGTTTGTCTAGGGTTTTATCTTGTTCCTTCATCTGGTACATAGCCCTCTGCCTTTTCATCTGTCTATCTTTCTGTGAATGTGGTTTTTGTTCCACAGGCTGCAGGATTGTAGTTCTTCTTGCTTCTGCTGTCTGCTCTCTGGTGGATGAGGCTAAGAGGCTTGTGCAAGTTTCCTGATGGGAGGGACTGGTGGTGGGTAGAGCTGGCTGTTGCTCTGGTGGGCAGAGCTCAGTAAAACTTTAATCCGCTTGTCTGCTGATGGGCGGGGCTGGGTCCCCTCCCTGTTGGTTGTTTGGCCTGAGATGATCCAACACTGGAGCCTACCTGGGCTGTTTGGTGGGGCTAATGGCAGACCTTGGGAGGGCTCACACCAAGGAGTACTTCCCAGACCTTCTGCTGCCAGTGTCGTTGTCCCTTGGTGAGCCACAGCCGCCCCCGGCCTCTGCAGGAGACCCTCCAACACTAGCAGGTAGGTCTGGTTCAGTCACCTGTGGGTTCACTGCTCCTTCCCCTGGGACCCAATGAGCACACTACTTTGTGTACGCCTTCCAAGAGTGGAGTCCCTGTTTCCTCCAGTCCTGCCAAAGTCCTGCAATCAAATCCCGCTAGCCTTCAAAGGCTGATTCTCTAGGAATTCCTCCTCCCGTTGCCAGACCCCCAGGTTGGGAAGCCTGATGTGTGGCTCAGAACCTTCACTCCAGTGGGTGGAATTCTGTGGTATAAGTGTTCTCCAGTTTGTCAGTCACCCACCCAGCAGTTATGGGATTTGATTTTATTATGATGGTGCCTCTCCTACCGTCTCATTGTGGCTTCTCCTTTGGCTTTGCATGTGGGGTAGCTTTTTTGGTGAGTTCCAGTGTATTCCTGTCAATGATTGTTCAGCAGTTAGTTGGGATTCCGGTGTTCTCGAATGAGGGAGTGAGAGCATAGGAGAGTAAATTTTTGAAAATCATGACTCAACTATATGAAAAGGCAAAGGAAGTACAATAGAATAGCCAAAATACTTTTGACTTCATAAAATTTAAAACTGTTGTGCTCCAATCCAAAGATGGGCAGAAGACCTAAATAGACATTTCTCCAAAGAAGACATACAGATTGCCAACAAACACCTGAAAAGATGCTCAGCATCACTAATCATTAGAGAAATACAAATCAAAACCACAATGAGGTATCACCTCACACTGGTCAGAATGGCCATCATCAAAAAATCTACAAACAATAAATGCTGGAGAGGATGTGGAGAGAAGGGAACCCTCTTGCACTGTTGGTGGGAATGTAAATTGATACAGCCACTATGGAGAACAGTATGGAGGTTCCTTAAAAAGCTAAAAATAGAACTATCATGTGACCCAGCAATCGCACTACTGGGCATATACCCTGAGAAAACCATAATTCAAACGATACATGTACCCCAATCTTCATTGCAGCACTATTTACAATAGCCAGGACATGGAAGCAACCTAAATGTCCACTGACAGACGAATGGATGAAGACGTGGTACATATGTACAATGGAATATCACTCAGCCATAAAATGGAATGAGTTTAAGTTATTTGTAATGAGGTGGATGAAACTAGTGTCTGTCATACAGAGTGAAGTAAGTCAGAAGGAGAAAAACAAATACCGTATGTGAACGCACATGTATGGAATCTAAAAAAATGATAATGATGAACCAGTGGCAGAGCAGACGTAGACGTAGAGAACGGACTTGAGGACACGGCAGGGGAAGGGGAAGCTGGGACAAAGTGAGAGTAGCATTGACATATATACACTACCAAATGTAAAATAGATGGCTAGTGGGAAGCTGCTACATAGCAAAGGGAGATCAGCTCAATGCTTTGTTACGACCTAGAGGGGTGGGATAGGGAGGGTGGGAGGGAGGCTCACGAGGGAGGGGATATGGGGATATATGTATACTCATAGCTGATTCACTTTGTTGTACAACAGAGACTGACAACATTGTAAGGCAATAATACACCAATAAAGATGTTTTTTAAATTAAAAAAAATAAAATAAAACTTGCGCTACAAATGATATTATAAAGTAAAAAGATGACCCACTGAATGAGAGAAAGAAAACTGCAAGTCCTATATCTGGTAAGGGATTTATATCCAGAATATATAAGAACTCTTACAAGTTAATAAGAAAAAGATCAATAAAGCAGGGAAGCCAAATAAAGCAATTTTTAAATGGGCAAATGATTCGAATAGAAATTTCTCCAAAGAAAATATGCAAATTGCTTATAGTCATATGAAAAGAATGCTCAACATCAGTAGTCATAAGGGAAATGCAAATCAAAACCACAATGAAGGGCTTCCCTGGTGGCGCAGTGGTTGAGAGTCCGCCTGCCAATGGAGGGGACATGGGTTCGTGCCCCGGTCTGGGAAGATCCCACATGCCACGGAGTGGCTAGGCCCATGAGCCATGGTCGTTGAGCCTGCGCATCCGGAGCCTGTGCTCCGCAATGGGAGAGGCCACAACAGTGAGAGGCCCGCGTACCGCAAAAAAAACCCCAAAAAAGCCCACAATGAAATACTACTTTATATGCACTAAGATGGCTAGAGTAAAAAAGACAACACTAAGTGTTGTCAGGATGTGGAGAAGTTGGAACTCTCATACATTGCTGGCAGAAATGTAAAATTATGAATCCACTTTGGAAAACAGTCTGGAAGTTCCTCAGAATAGTGAATATAGAGTTAATATATGAACCAACAATTCCACTGTTGAGTAATAAAAAAAATACATTCCTACAAAACTGGTACATGAATGTTCACAGGAGCATTATTTATAATAAGCAAAAGTGGAACCAACCCAAAAACTTACATTAATTCATGAATGGATAAACAAAATGTGGTGTATCCATACAATGGAATACTATTCAGCAGTAAAAAAGAAGTCTGATATATGCTACTACATAGATGAGCTGTAAAAACATTGTTTTATGTGAAGGAAGCCAACCACAAAAAACCAAATATTGTATGATCCTATTCATGTGAAATGCAAGAATAGGCAAATCCATAGCAACAGAAGGTAGAGTAGTGGTTGCTGATACCTGATGGAGGTGGAGTGGAGAAATGGGAAGCGACTGGTAATAGATACAAGGTTTTTTTTTTGTGGGTGGACAAATGTTCTCAAATTAGACTGTGGTGATAGTTTGTTGATATACTAAAATCCGTTGAATTATTTTCTTAAGTGGGTGAATTTTATAGTGTGTGAATTATATCTCAATAAAGCTGTTAAAAGAAGAAACCACATGGGCTTCCCTGGTGGCGCAGTGGTTGAGAGTCCGCCTGCCGATGCAGGGGACGTGGGTTCGTGCCCCGGTCAGGGAAGATCCCACATGCCGCGGAGCAGCTGGGCCCGAGAGCCATGGCCGCTGAGCCTGTGCGTCCGGAGCCTGTGTTCCGCAACGGGAGAGGCCACAACAGTGAGAGGCCTGCATACCCCCTCCAAAAAAAAAGAAACCACAGATAAGAGTCAATTGTATTTCTATATGCTACCAATGGACAATTGGAAATTGAAATTTAAAAAGCATTGTCAGAGAGGAGCTTCAAGATGGTGAAAGAGTAAGACATGGAAATCAACTTCCTCCCCACAAATACATCAGATATACATCTACATGTGGAACAACTCCTACGGAACACCTACTGAACACTGGCAGAAGACCTCAGACCTCCCAAAAAGCAAGAAACTCCCCACGTACCTGGGTAGGGCACAGGAAAAAAGAAAAAACAGACAAAAGAATAGGGACGGGACCTGCACCAGTGGGAGGGAGCTGTGAAGGAGGAAAGGTTTCCACCCACTAGGAAGCCCCTTTGTGGGCAGAGACTGCGGGTGGCGGAGGGGGGAGCTTTGGAGCCACAGAGGAGAGCACAGCAACAGGGGTGCAGAGGGCAAAGTGGAGAGATTCCCGCACAGAGGATCGGTGCCGACCAGCACCCACCAACCTGAGAGGCTTGTCTGCTCACCTGGGATGGATGGGGGCCGGGAGCTGAGGCTCCAGCTTCGGTCAGATCCCAGGGAGAGGCCTGGGGTTGGCTGCGTGAACACAGCCTGAAGGGGGCTAGTGTGCCACAGCTAGCCGGGAGGGAGTCTGGGAAAAGGTCTGGAACTGCCTAAGAGGCAAGAGACTTTTTCTTCTTTATTTCCTGGTGCGCGAGGAGAGGAGATTACGAACGCTGCTTAAAGGAGCTCCAGAGAAGGGCGCAAGCTGCGGCTACCAGCTCGGACCCCAGAGACGGGCATGAGTTGCTAAGGCTGCTCCTGCAGCCACCAAGAAGCCTGTGTACAAGCACAGGTCACTATCCACACCTCCCCTCCTGGGAGCCTGTGCAGCCCGCCACTGCCAGGGTCCCATGATCCGGGGACAACTTCCCCCGGAGAACACATGGCGCGCCTCAGGCTGGTGCAATGTCACGCTGGCTTCTGCCGCCGCAGGCTCGCCCCACATTCCGTACCCCTCCGTCCCCCTGCCTGAGGGAGCCAGAGCCCCATAATCAGCAGCTCCTTTAACCCCGTCCTGTCTGAGCGAAGAACAGACGCCCTCAGGCGACCTACCCGCACAGGCGGGGCCAAATCCAAAGCTGAACCCCAGGAGCTGTGCGAACAAACAAGAGAAAGGGAAATCTCTCCCAGCAGCCTCAGGAGCAGCAGATTAAGTCTCCACAGTCAACTGGATGTACCCTACATCTGTGGAATACCTGAAGAGACAATGAGTCATCCCAAATTGAGGAGGTGGACTTTGGGAGCAATGATATGTATTTTTTTTCCCTTTTTCTTTTTGTGAGTGTGTATGTGTATGCTTCTGTGTGTGATTTTGTCTGTATAGCTTTGCTTTTACCATTTGTCCTAGGGTTCTGTCTGTCCGTTTTTGTTTTTTTGTTTTCTTAGTATAATTTTCAATGTTTCTTATCATTGGTAGATTTGTTTTTTGGTTTGGTTGTTCTTTCTTTCCTTTTTTTTTTTTTTTTTTCTGTATGTGGGCCTCTCACTGTTGTGGTCTCTCCCGTTGTGGAGCACAGGCTCCGCACGCACAGGCTAAGTGGCCGTGGCTCACGGGCCTAGCCGCTCCGCGGCATGGGGGATCTTCCCAGACCGGGGCACGAACCCGTGTCCCCTGCATCAGCAGGCGGACTCTCAACCACTGCGTCACCAGAGAAGCCCTCCTTCTTTTTTTTTAATTACTTTAAATTTTTTTAATAATTATGTTTTGTTTTTTATTTTAATAACTTTTTTCTTTTCTTTTCTTCTATCTTTTTCTTTCTTTCTTTCTTTCTCCCTTTTATTCTGAGCCGTGTGGATGACAGGCTCTTGGTGCTCCAGCCAGGCGTCAGGGCTGTGCCTCTGAGGTGGGAGAGTCAAGTTCAGGACACTGGTCCACCACAGACCTACCAGCTCCATGTAATATCAAATGGGGAAAATCTCCCAGAGATCTCCATCTCAATGCAAAGACCCAGCTCCACTCAACGACCAGCAAGCTACAGCGCTGGACACCCTATGCCGAACAACTAGCAATACAGGAACACAACCCCACCCATTAGCAGAGAGGCTGCCTAAAATCATAATAAGGTCACAGACACCCCAGAACACACCACCAGACGTGGACCTGCCCACGAGAAAGACAAAATCCAGCCTCATCCACCAGAACACAGACACTAGTCCCCTCCACCAGGAAGCCTACACAACCCACTCAACCCACCTTAGCCACTGGGGGCAGACATGAAAAACAGCAGGAACTATGAACCTGCCGCCTGTGAAAGGGAGACCCCAAATACAGTAAATTAAGCAAAATGAGAAGACAAACACACAGCAGATGAAGGAGTGAGGTAAAAACCCACCAGACCTAACAAATGAAGAGGAAATAGGCAGTCTACCTGAAAAATAATTCAGAATAATAATAGTAAAGATGATCCAAAATCTTGGAAATAGAATGGAGAAAATACAAGAAACGTTTAACAAGGAACTAGAAGAACTAAAGAGCAAACAAACAATCATGAACAACACAATAAATGAAATTAAGAATTCTCTAGAAGGAATCAACAGCAGAACAACTGAGGCAGAAGAACAGATAAGTGACCTGGAAGATAAAATAGTTGAAATAAATACCACAGAGAAGAATAAAGAAAAAAGAATGAAAAGATTTCAGGACAGTCTCAGAGACCTCTGGGACAATATTAAACGCACCAACATTTGAATTACAGCGGTCCCAGAAGAAGAAGAGAAAAAGAAATGGACTGAGAAAATATTTGAAGAGCTTATACTTGAAAACTTCCCAAATATGGGAAAGGAAATAGTTAATCAAGTCCAGGAAGCACAGAGAGTCCCATACAGGATAAATCCGAGGAGAAACACACCAAGACAGATACTAATCAAACTATCAAAAATTAAATACAGGGGCTTCCCTGGTGGCACAGTGGTTGAGAGTCCGCCTGCCGATGCAGGGGGTGCGGGTTCATGCCCCGGTCCGGGAAGATCCCACAGGCCGTGGAGCAGCTAGGCCCATGAGCCATGGCCACTGAGCCTGCACGTCCAGAGCCTGTTCTCCGCAATGGGAGAGGCTCAACAGTGAGAGAACCGCGTACCACAAAAAAAATATATATATATGTATATATATATGTATATATAATACAAAGAAAAAATATTAAAAGCAGCAAGGGAACAATAACAAATAACATACAAGGGAATCCCCATGAGGTTAACAGCTGATCTTTCAGCAGAAACTCTGCAAGCCAGAAGGTAGTGGCTGGACATATTTAAAGTGATGAAAGGGAGAAACCTACAACCAAGATTACTCGACCCAGCAAGGATTTCATTCAGATTTGATGGAGAAATTAAAACCTTTACAGACAAGCAAAAGGTAAGAGAATCACCACAACCAAACCAGCTTTACAACAAATGCTAAAGGAACTTCTCTAGGCAGGAAACAGAAGAGAAGGGAAAGACCTACAATAACAAACCCAAACAGTTCCTATGGTAATAGGAACATACCTATGGATAATTACCTTAAATGTAAATGGATTAAATGCTCCAGCTAAAAGACATAGACTGGCTGAATGTATACAAAAACAAGACCCATCTATATGCTGTCTACAAGAGACCCACTTCAGACCTAGGGACACATACAGACTGAAAGTGAGGGGATGGAAAAAGATATTCCATGCAAATGGAAATCAAAAGAAAGCTGGAGTAGCAATTCTCATATCAGAGAAAATAGACTTTAAAACAAAGACTATTACAAGAGACAAAGAAGGACACTACATAATGATCAAGGGATCAATCCAAGAAGAAAATATAACAACTGTAAGCATTTATGCACCCAACATAAGAGCACCTCAATACATAAAGTAAATTCTAACATTCATAAAAGGGGAAATCAACAGAAACACAATAATAGTGCGGGACTTTAACACCCCACTTTCACCAATGGACAGATCATCCAAAATGAAAATAAGTAAGGAAACACAAGCTTTAAATGATACATTAAACAAGATGGACTTAATTGATATTTATAAGACTTTCCATCCAAAAACAACAGAATACACATTTTTCTCAAGTGCTCATGGAACACTCTCCAGGGTCACATCTTGGGTCACAAATCAAGCCTTGGTAAATTTAACAAAATCGAAATCATATCAAGTATCTTTTCTGACCACAATGCTATGAGACTAGATATCAATTACAGGAAAAAATCTGTAAAAAATACAAACACATGGAGGCTAAACAATACACTACTTAATAACTAAGAGATCACTGAGGAAATCAAAAAATAGCTAGAAACAAATGACAATGAAAACACGACGACCCAAAACCTATGGGATACAGCAAAAGCAGTTCTAAGAGGGAAGTTTATAGCAATACAATCCTACTTAAGAAACATCTCAAATAAACAATGTAACCTTACACCTAAAGCAATTAGAGAAAGAAGAGTAAAACAACCCCAAAGTTAGCAGAAGGAAAGAAATCATAAAGATCACATCAGAAATAAATGAAAAAGAAATGAAGGAAACAATTGCAAAGATCAATAGAACTAAAAGCAGGTTCTTTGAGAAGATAAACAAAATTGATAAACCATTAGCCAGACTCATCAAGAAAAAAAGGCAGAAGACTCAAATCAATAGAATTAGAAATGAAAAAGGAGGAGTAACAACTGACACTGCAGAAATACAAAGGATCATGAGAGATTACTACAAGCAACTCTATGCCAATAAAATGGATAACCTGGAAGAAATGGACAAATTCTTAGAAAAGCACAATCTTCTGAGACTGAACCAGGAAGAAATAGAAAATATGAACAGACCAATCACAAGTAATGAAATTGAAACTGATTAAAAACTTCCAACAAACAGAAGCCCAGGATCAGATGGCTTCACATGTGAATTCTATCAAACATTTAGAGAAGAGCTAACACCGATCCTTCTCAAACTCTTCCAAAATATAGCAGCAGGAGGAACACTCCCAAACTCATTCTATGAGGCCACCATCATCCTGATACCAAAACCAGACAAAGATGTCGCAAAAAAAGAAAACTACAGACCAATATCACCGATGAACATAGATGCAAAAATCCTCAACAAAATACTAGCAAACAGAATCCAACAGCACATTAAAAGGATCATACAGGGCTTCCCTGGTCGTGCAGTGGTTGAGAGTCTGCCTGCCGATGCAGGGGACATGGGTTCGTGCCCCGGTCTGGGAAGATCCCACATGCCGCGGAGCGGCTGGGCCCATGAGCCATGGCCGCTGAGCCTGCACGTCTGGAGCCTGTGCTCCGCAATGGGAGAGGCCACAGCAGTGAGAAGCCCGCGTACCCCAAAAAAAAAAAAAAAAAAAAAAAATAGGATCATACACCATGATCAAGTGGGGTTTATCCTAGGAATGCAAGGATTCTTAAATATACACAAATCAATCAATGTGATACACCATATAAACAAATTGAAGGAGAAGAACCATATGATCATCTCAATAGATGCAGAGAAAGCTTTCGACAAAATTCAACCCCCATTTATGATAAAAACCGTCCAGAAAGTAGGCATAGAGGGAACTTACCTCAACATAATAAAGGTCATATATGACAAACCCACAGCCAACATTGTCCTCAATGGTGAAAAACTGAAACCATTTCCACTAAGATCAGGAACAAGACAAGGTTGCCCACTCTCACCACTATTATTCAACATAGTTTTGGAAGTTTTAGTCACAGCAATCAGAGAGGAAAAAGAAATAAAAGAAATCCAAATCAGAAAAGAAGTAAAGCTGTCACTGTTTGCAGATGACATGATACTATACATAGAGAATCCTAAAGATGCTACCAGAAAACTACTAAAGCTAATCAATGAATTTGGTAAAGTAGCAGGATACAAAACTAATGCACAGAAATCTCTTGCATTCCTATACACTAATGATGAAAAATCTGTAAGTGAATTTAAGAAAACACTCCCATTTACCATTGCAACAAAAAGAATAAGATACCTAGGAATAAACCTACCTAAGGAGACAAAAGACCTGTATGCAGAAAACTATAAGACACTGATGAAGGAAAGATGATACCAATAGATGGAGAGATATACCATGTTCTTGGATTGGAAGAATCAACATTGTGAAAATGACTATACTACCCAAAAAACTATACTACCCAAAGCAATCTACAGATTCAGTGCAATCCCTGTCAAAGTATCATGGGCATTTTTCACAGAACTAGAACAAAAAATTTCACAATTTCTATGGAAACACAAAAGACCCAGAATAGCCAAAGCAATCTTGAGAATGAAAAACGGAGCTAGAGAAATCAGGCTCCCAGACTTCAGACAATACTACAAAACTACAGTAATCAAGACAGTGGTACTGGCACATAAAAAAGTAATCAAGACAGTGGTACTGGCACAAAAACAGAAATATAGATCAATGGAACAGGATAGAAAGCCCAGAGATAAACCCATGCACATATGGTCACCTTATCTTTGATAAAGGAGGCAAAAATATACAATGGAGAAACAACAGCCTCTTCAATAAGTGGTGCTGGGAAAACTGGACAGCTACATGTAAAAGAATGAAATTAGAACACTCCCTAACACCATACACAAAAATAAACTCAAAATGGATTAAAGAACTAAATGTAAGGCCTGACACTATCAAACTCTTAGAGGAAAACATAGGCAGAACACTCTATGACATAAATCACAGCAAGATCCTTTTTGACCCTGCTCCTAGAGAAATGGAAATAAAATCAAAAATAAACAAATGGGGCCTAATGAAACTTAAAAGCTTTTGTACAGCAAAGGAATCCATAAACAAGACGAAAAGACAACCCTCAGAATGGGGGGAAATATTTGCAAATGAAGCAACTGACAAAGGATTAATCTCCAAAATTTACAAGCATCTCATGCAGCTCAATATCAAGAAAACAAACAACCCAATCCAAAAATGCGCAGAAGACCTAAATAGACATTTCTCCAGAGAAGATATACAGATTGCCAACAAACACATGAAAGAATGCTCAACATCATTAATCATTAGAGAAATGCAAATCAAAACTACAATGCGAGGGCTTCCCTGGGGGCACAGTGGTTGAGAGTCCGCCTGCAGATGCAGGGGACACAGATTTGTGCCCCAGTCCAGGAGGATCCCACATGCCATGGAGCAGCTGGGCCCGTGGGCCATGGCCGCTGAACCTGCGCATCCGGAGCCTGTGCTCCGCAACGGGAGAGGCCACAACAGGAGAGGCCCACATACCACAAAAAAAAACCCAAAAAAACCTACAATGCAATATCATCTCACACTGGTCAGAATGGCCATCATCAAAAAATCTACAAATAATAAATGCTGGAGAGGGTGTGGAGAAAAGGGAACCCTCTTGCACTGTTGGTGGGAATGTAAGTTGATACAGCCACTATGGAGAACAGTATGGAGGTTCCTTAAAAAACTAAAAATAGAACTACCATACGACCCAGCCATCCCACTACTGGGTATATACCCTGAGAAAACCACAATTCGAAAAGAGTCATGTACCACAATGTTCATTGCATCTCTATTTACAATAGCCAGGACATGGAAGCATCCTAAGTGTCCGTTGATAGATGAATGGATAAAGAAGATGTGGCACATATATGCAATGGAATATTACTCAGCCATAAAAAGAAACAAATTTTTGTTATTTGTAGTGAGGTGGATGGACCTAGAGTCTGTCATACAGAGTGAAGTAAGTCAGAAAGAAAACCAAATACCGTATGCTAACACATATATATGGAATTTAAAAAAAAAAAGGTCATGAAGAATCTAGGGGCAAGATGGGGACAAAGACACAGACCTACTAGAGAATGTACCTGAGCACACGGGGAGGGGGAAGGGTAAGCTGGGACACAGTGACAGAGTGGTAGTGTATATATGTCCATATATACACTACCAAATGTAAAATAGATAGCTAGTGGGAAGCAGTAGCACAGCACAGGTAGATCAGCTCGGTGCTTTGTGACAAGCTAGAAAGGTGGGATAGGGAGGGTGGGACGGAGATGAAAGTGGGAGCAGATATGGGGATATATGTATATGTATAAGTGATTCACTTTGTTACACAGCAGAAACTAACACACCATTGTAAAGCAATTATACTCCAATAAAAATGTAAAAAAAAGTGTCATTAGCAATAATATAAAAATATGGATAAATTTTTAAAGGATACGAAAGACTTGTACACTGAAAACTATAAAATACTGCTGAGAAAAAGAAGATAGGTAAATGGAGAGATACACCTTCTTTATGATTGAAAGACTCAATATTATTAAGGTGTCAATTCTCCCCAAGTTTAACTACAGATTAGGTGCAGTACTAATCAAAATCCCAGCAAGCTTTTTTGAAAACATTGTCTTACTGATTCTAAAATTCACATAGAAATTCAAAGAACTAGAACAGTCAAAATAACTCTGAAAAAGAAGAACAAATTTGGAAGGCTAATGCTACCTAATCATAAGAGTTATTATAAGGCTACAGTAAATCAAAACAGTGGTTTTTTTGTTGTTTTGTTTTCGATCACACCTCATGACCTGTGGGATCTTAGTTCCCCAGTCAAGGATCGAAGCCAGGCCATGGCAGTGAAACCACTGAGTCCTAACCGCTGGACCGCCAGGGAATTCCCAAAACAGTTTATTTTTTTTATATAAATTTGTTTAATTTGTGGGGGGGGGGGGCTACGTTGGTTATTCGTTGCTGCGCGCAGGCCTTCTGTAGTTGCGCCGAGTGGGGGCTGCTCTTTGTTGTGGTGCGCGGGCTTCTCGTGACTTCTCTTGTTGCAGAGCACCAGCTCTAGGCACGCGGGCTCTATAACTCAGGCTCAGTAGTTGTAGCGCCGGGGCTTAGTTGTTCTATGGCACATGGGATCTTCCCAGACCAGGAATCGAACCCGTGGCCCCTGCATTGGCAGGCAGATTCTTAACCAGTGCGCCACCAGGGAAGTCCCAACAGTTTGGTTTTGACATAAAGATAGGCACATATATCAAAGGAACAGTATAGAGTCCCAAAAAACCCCACACATGTATAGACAATTGATTTTAACAGAGGCATAAAGGCAATTTATTGGAGAAAGGATACCATTCCAACATTGGTGCTTAGACAGTTGGACATCCATATGCAAAAATAAACAAACTTGGATCCATATCTCACACCATACAGAAACTAACTCTAGATGAATCATAGACCTAAATGTCAAACCTCAAATTATAAAATTTCTAAAAGAAAACAGAAGAAACCCTTTGTGACCTCGACTTAGGCAATAAAAGCACAGAACAAACTGATAAATTGGACTTCATCAAAATTAAAAACTCCTGCTCCTCAAATGACACTGTTAGGAAAATGAAAAAGCAAAGCATAATGTAGGAGAAAACCATTGCAACGCATATATCTGATAAAGAACTTGAATCGAGAATATGTAAAGAACTCTCAAAAATCAATAAGAAAACAGCACAATTTTTTAAATGAGTAAAGGATTTGAACAGGCATGTCATCAAAGAAGATATCCGCATGGCAAATAAGAACATGAAAAGGTGCTCAACATCATTGGTCATTGAGGAAATGCAAATATAAAATGGAACAAGATTCCACTACACACACAGCTATCAGAATAGCTAAAGTTAGAAAGACTGACCATATCAAATATTGGCAAGGATGCATTTTGCTTTCTTCTTGGTGGTGGGAGGTGCAAGATGCAATAATTTGTCTTCTGTTTTGGAGGTGATGTCCCAGACTACTTGACCCCTAAAAGTTTTATTGATGTGGTGGCCCCCAAATCTTCATAGGATTTTTCTCCCAGCCATTGTAGCACATGACAAAGACTCCATCATGCTAGCCATTTATTGCTTATTTGGTCCAATTAATATGATGTCATCAATATAGTGGACCAATGTGGTATTCTGAAGAATGTCCAGATTACTTGGATCTCTTTATTTTATAGTTTGACCGAAGTCATGAGAGTTAAGATAGCTTTGGGCAAAACTGTAAATGTGTACTGTTGTCCATTTCAAATGAATGTGAACTGTTTTTGAGATTAGGGATTGTCTAATGTTTACAAACTCTTTTAACCCTGTTGTAATATGCAAAGCATCTGTTCATTTAGTTCACACTGTTTAACCCTAGTATATGACCGAACATAAGTCAGCATATCCAAGTACCCCATGTGGTAGAGACAATTTTTGGTCATTTTATCCCTAATACAATCTAATTTCTGCCTCACCAGACAGCACTCACAACTATGTACATCTCAGAGAGAAAACTTGTATGTATACTCCATCGAAGTACAATAATTTTCCATGCTTTTTTTAAATTGAGAAAATGGTTTGTATCTAGAGAACTGGTGTTCAGATCAAAGTGCTCTCTCAACAGCAATTTATTGAATCCTCTCTATATGCCAAAACCTGTGGGTAGAAATAGAATGTACAGAAATAAATGAGATAATGTCTGCCTTTGGGAGGCTCTCAAAGTAACTGGAGAAACACTTCAAACAGTTAAGGGGTAGTACTGTATTGAACATACTGTAAAGATGGGACCAGAATGCTAAGGGAAAAGGAAGTAACTCCTCATGCCTGGAGGAGTTTAGGAAGGACATGGTACATAAGTTGAGCACTAAATAGTAACTATTTATCTGACTAAAAAGGGGGCAGGTGAGGGCATTTCCAGGCAGTGAACATTAGCCCTATTAGTGAGTTTGTTAGTAACTTTGGAGCATACTTGAAGCCAAGAGGGTTGTTCTCTCCTTTCCTACAGAGAACCAAAGCAAGTGATTAGACAGCTTTATGTGCTAGGTTATGAAAATCTGAATCTAGGTTATAGACTTTCAACAATGGAGCAGCTGCTAGCCAAGGCAGGGGCTAAGGCGAAAGACTGCCTGAAATCATTCCTTTTTTTTTTTTTTTTTTTTTTTTTTTGCGGTACGCGGGCCTCTCACTGTTGTGGCCTCTCCCGTTGCGGAGCACAGGCTCTGCAGCCAGGCTCATCGGCCATGGCTCACGGGCCCAGCCGCTCCGCGGCACGTGGGATCTTCCCGGACCGGAGCACGAACCTGTGTCCCCTGCATCGGCAGGCGGACTCTCAACCACTGCGCCACCAGGGAAGCCCTGAAATCATTCTTAAATACGTGCTCATGTGAGAATGTCTGGCTTCCTAGGGTTTGTACTGTCTAGGGTGGTGTAATAACACAGCCATCAGGAATGAGCCTCCCATTCCCTTGGAATACATTTTCACAGCTTTAAAATTCTTTTACTCCTTTACAAATTCATGAAGAATGAGGAACCCAATGACGATTTAGAGTTGGGCTCCTTGGTGGAGTGAGGGCTGCTTTTTTTCTCAAAGGATGCTTAACAACCCTTGATAGTTTGGGGCATCACAATTGAATGCTGGCAAAGTAAATTTTTTTAAAATGTTGAAAACATGATTCATACAAACACAGAATGAACATATGTCAAGATTTATTAACTTATTAATAAGGGAGCCAGTAAGTTAAAGCTGGTTATAAGAGCATGTTGAGGAACTGGGTATTCATAGACATTTATAAAAGAAAACTAGGAGTAAAAAAGGAATGTTAGAATTAAAACGTTAGATTAGATATAAAACTGGTTCATATCCAGGAGGGCATTCAAACTGTTCCCTTTGGGGTTATCTTTTCTACTGGATAATATCTAGCATATAACTTCAGAGTCTAAGCCTATACTTGATAGTAATAACAATGCTACATTCCCTTAGGTTAGGTAATGAATTAACTCTTAGATGAGACCACCATCCATCCCCAGTAATGCATTGAAAGTACATGCCACCTACCTTCTTGCCTTTTTTCCAAGTGATTTTTCTTAACAACATTTCATATTTCTTCAGCCAGGCATTTGAGTTCTCTTCCCCCACCCAGCCCACATCTGTCCCAGCATGCCTTTTTAACTCCAGCTGCCCTCTACACCTTACCATCCATGTATACCACTCTCTTCTACTTTAGAACTATTGTCCACCTTCTCCCATCAACCAAAGACCCTGCCGTTCATTGCCAGAGATCAGAGTACAACTTATCCTTCAAGGGCAAGTGCACTTGGCACTCTCTCCTCAGAATCAGTGCTGTAATAAATTGAATCACCCTTGACACCCTTCCAAATTACTTAGTACCAATCTTTCTTGGCTGGTCTAAAAAAAATGGTTTCTTGGGATTTCACTATTTTATATGCTTGGAACCTCTCTAGAGACAGCCTGCTGAAAAACTAAGTCTTCAGCTATTAAGGCATTTGGTCCTGTTTAATTGGATTTGATGGCTTGGGCACACCTGCACTAAAGCTTTCAAATGAAATGCACGTTCTGTTGCATGAGCCTAATTTAAAACTGGCCCAAGGGGACATTTTGTACAATTGGTGGAAATTTTGTGGTATCATGTTGAGACTTAAAATGAGTAAATTCAGCTTTGACAGATTTTTTTTTTTTTCTTTTTGGCTGCATTGGGTCTTCGTTGCTACACGTGGGCTTCTCTCTAATTGCGGAGAGCAGGGGCTACTCTTCATTGTGTGCACAGGCTTCTCATTGCGGTGGCTTCTCTTGTTGCGGAGCACGGGCTCTAGGCACACTGGCTTCAATGGTTGTAGTTTGCAGGCTCTAGAGCGCAGGCTCAGTAGTTGTGGCACACAGGCTTAGTTGCTCTGCAGCATGTGGGATCTTCCCGGACAAGGGCTTGAACCCATGTCCCCTGCATTGGTAGGCAGATTCTTAACCACTGCGCCACCAGAGAAGCCCTTGACTGAATTTTTTTTTTAACATCTTTATTGGGGTATAATTGCTTTACAATTTGACTGAATTTTTGATGCAAAAAAAAAATCAAGGAACTTTGGAAATGGGGCCACAAAAAGGATGATATACCATTAATTCTGGCAGTCGATAATGGGACAACTGCATATCCACATGCAAAAGAATGAATTTGTTATACTAAGTGAAGTAAGCCAGACAAAGATAAATATCATATGATATCGCTTATACATGGAATCTAAAAAAAATAATACAAATGAACTTATTTACAAAATAGAAATAGACTCACAGACATAGAAAACAAACACAGTTACCAAAGGGAAAAGAGGGGTGAGGGATAAATGAGGCATTTCAGATTAAAATGTACAAACTACTATATATAAAATAGATAACCAACAAAGACCTACTGTATAGCACAGGGAACTATACTCAATGTCTTGTAATAACCTATAATGGACAAAATAACGTAAAAAAAGAATATATATATTTATGTATATGTATAAGTGAATCACTTTGCTGTACATCTGAAACTAACACAACGTTATAAATCAACTCTATTTCAGTAAGGAAAAATTTTAATGCAAAAAAAAAAAAAGAAAGAATGAATTTGAACTACTATCTCACGAAATTAACTCAGAATGGACCAAAGACCTACATAAAACTGTAAAACTCTTAGATGAAAACATAGGTGTAAATCTTCATGACCATGAATTTGTCAATGTTTTCTTAGATATGGTACCAAAAGTACAAGTAAAAGAAAAAAAAAACTGGACTTCATCAAAATTTATAACTTTTGTGCTTCAAAGGACACCACCAAGAAACTGAACCCACATATAGGAGAAAATATTTGCAAATCATATATCTGATAATGGACATGTATCTAGACTATATAAACTCTTACAACTTAATAATGAAAGATAACCCGTTAAAAATGGACAAAGGACTTGAATAGACATTTCTACAAAGAAGATATTAAAGTGGCTAATAAGCACATGAAAAGACACTCAGCATCATTAGTCATTATGGAAATGGAAATCAAAACCAAATGAGATACTACTTCATACCCCCTGGGGCGGCTGTAATAAAAAAGACAGATAATAACTGTTGTTTAGAATGTGGAGAAATTGAAACCCTTATACACTGCTGAGGGAAGATAAAATGGTAGAGCCACTTTGGAAAACAGTCTGGCAACTACTCAAAAGGTTAAACGTAGAGCTACTATTTGACCCAGCAATTCCACTCCTAGGTATATACCAAGAGGAATGTATATGTATGTCTACACAAAAGCTTTTATTTGGGTCATAATAACACTATTCATAATAGCCAAAAAGTGGAAACAATCCAAATTTCCATCAGCTGAAGAATGGATGAACAATTGTGGTATACCCATCAATTAAATGTTATTCCTCTATAAAAAGGAATGCAATACTGATACGTGCTACAATAATAGATTAACCTTAAAAACATGCTAAATGAAAGAAGTCAGTCACCAAACACCACATATTGTGTGATTTCATTTATGTAAAGTGGCCAGAATAGGCAAGTCTCTAGAGACAGAAAGTAGAGTGGTGGTTGCCTGTGGCTGGGGGAGATAGAATGAGGAAATGGGGAGCAACTGCTAATAAGTTCAGAGTTTTTAAGAGGGTAACAAAATGGCCTAATATTAGATTGTGGTGAAGATTGCACCACACTATGAATATACTAAAAAGAGTTGAATAGTTGTGATAGAGACCATGTGGTCCACAAAGCCTAATATATTTACTATTGAGCTCTTTACAGGAAAGTTTGCCAATTTCTCCCTTATAGTAAGTTTTAAATTGAAATGTGTGAGTCCTCCAACTCTTTTCTTCTTTGTAAAAATTGTTTTGGCTATCCTGGGTCCTTTGCATTTCCATATAATTTTTTTTTTTTTTTTGCGGTACGCGGGCCTCTCACTGTTGTGGCCTCTCCGGTTGTGGAGCGCAGGCTCCGGACTCACAGGCTCATCGGCCATGGCTCACGGGCCCAGCCGCTCCGTGGCATGTGGGATCTTCCCGGACCGGAGCACGAACCCTTGTCCCCTGCATCGGCAGGCGGACTCCCCAGGCGGACTCCCAACCACTGCGCCACCAGGGAAGCCCATCCATATAAATTTTAAGATCAGCTTGTCAATTTTTCCAGAAAGGTCTGCTGGATTTTGATAGTGATTGTGTTAAATTTATAAGTCAAATTGAGGAGATCATTTTTTAATTAATCTCATATTGTCCGATATTTTACTGGTGAAAACCTCTTCAACTGTCTTATGTGTCCTTTTGATAAGAACTATATAATTTTTGACCACTGCCTTGCTTTCTGGCATAAATTATTCAAGCTCATTTCATAATTGTTCTTGTCACAGCCAAGGAGTTCTGGTTCTTTCAGTGGAGTCAATATTTTGGTTCTTGGTACATTGCTATTGGGGATGTTACTGCTCCAAAGCCCTCTCAGTGCACAGAGCTAGGGTATATTTGAATATAAATAAATAAATAAATAGATACATACATAAGTAAATCCCCTATATACACACACATACACATTTATATCTATTTATTATTTATGTCATTGTATGTGTATATTTGTTTTCTTTTCTTTTCTTTTTTTTTTTCCGGTACGCGGGCCTCTCATTGTTGTGGCCTCTCCCGTTGTGGAGCACAGGCTCCGGACGCGCAGGCTCAGCGGCTGTGGCTCACGGGCCCAGCCACTCCGCGGCATGTGGGATCTTCCCCGACCGGGGCACGAACCCGTGTCCCCTGCATCGGCAGGCGGACTCTCAACCACTGCGCCACCAGGGAAGCCCTGTATGTGTATATTTGTATATTATATATGTATATACCTATATTAACATTCATGAGTAGTTCACACTGAATCCGCTAGTTCTAATCCAATACCGCAGAGTTCTTCCAGTTTTCTTCATTTCCATATTTGTTACTCCCTTCTTTGCAATGAGAAACCTGGCTTACATATTCTGTGATATACCTATATGTTTATATATTTTATATAAATAGATAGTTATAGCTGTGTCTGTATCTATACACTATATACTATATTAGTCTATATATATTTATGTATGGTAGGATTGGACTTTCCACCATCTCTGTGACTATCAGAGACAGACTGTCTTCTTTCCTCATGTTCTAACTGGGACCCCAAGCGGTCAAGGAACATTCCCAAGATCATTCTATTAGTGATGGACACAGGCCTTGCTGAACACAGGCCTCCCCACCCCCTGATGGGTTTGATTGTTTCCTGTGATTCCACAGCAAGCATAGACCTGACTCCGAGTAGGAGGATGTCTTAGGTTGGCTGCCCTTGAAACAGACTCTGAGCTGCAGAGAGTTTGTTCCACAAACTTGTACAGCAAGTCTGTTAGAGAACATGCTCAGTAGACACAACTGTAAGGGGCAAAGGAGACAGAACTGGGCAGGAGGAGAAGCCAACCAAGGTTGGAAATGAGACCTCAGATCACCCTACAAGCAGATCTGGAGCTGGGGTAGCCCCCGAAGTTGACTCAAGTTGTGAGATGAGGAGCTGGCTTTTTTATCTCCACATCAGCCCACCATTGGCTATGGGCTGGCCCCTGGAACGGGGCATAGCCTGCATGGCCAGTTCCCTGTAGCTGAGGGCAGTTTCCAGTGAGAAGTGCAGCTATGAACTGTCAACAATTAATACAGCAGCTGAGGGATGGGTGCGTCAGCTCTGAAGAGGGGATGGGATAGAGCCCCACAGAATCCACTAGAGGGAAAGAAGTCTAGCCTGCAGGCAGTGATGTCAGACAAGTATTCAGCATCGCACAGGAGGTGGAGCTCAAGGAGCAGAATTAGAACAGGCAAGGACAGCTGGCATTTTGGCGCTAGAAACGGGTCCTGGGAACAGCTTACTGGGCATGAAGAGAGCACATGGTGTGAGAAGGTTCTGAGCTGGACCTTTTACTTCAGGGCTGTGTGTTTAGGGGCTGAATGGTCCAAGTAAAAAGAAATCGCAGGATCTCTCTGAGTTGCTTCCTTTCAGTTCATCAACTTCAAGTGGCAGTTGTGATTTAGTTATGTGTTGCTTTCCTCCTTGAGTATTGAACTTAAGACAGTTGATAAATTGACCTCATAAAAAAATATAAGCTCAAGGGGAATTCCCTGGCTGTCCAGTGGTTAAGACTTGGGCTTGGGACTTCCCTGGTGGTGCAGTGGTTAAGAATCCATCTGCCAATGCAGGGAACACAGGTTTGATCCCTGGTCCGGGAAGATCCCACATGCCACGGAGCAACTACGCCTGCGCGCCACAATTACTGAGCCTGTGCTCCTAGAGTCCATTCTCCACAACAAGAGAAGCCCCCGCTCGCCGCAACAAGAGAAAGCCTGCACGCAGTAACCAAAACCCAACACAGCCAAAAAAAAGACTTGGGCTTTAACTGCCGTGGACCCAAGTTCAATCCCTGGTTGGGGAACTAAGGTCCCACAAGCTGTGCAGTGTGGCAAAAAAATTCTGATTTTTACAATGGAGTCTTAGTCTGAGACTGGTTATGATCCTTGGATACTTCTACCAGCCACTTAAAGACAACATAAAATTGTGTTGATGCTACTCTGAGGTCAGCTCAGCCCACAGGTAAGTCCTAGAAGGAGGTACTTTTCTGTTCTAGTCAGGAGTCTTTTCTGTGGGATTTGTACCCATTCTCCCCGTATCACATGGGGTTCACTTCCTTCTTGTGCTGAATCCACTTGTGTCTAATCCATTGACTATTCTCTCAGCCCCTCTCTGCATTAACTCTGTTCCATGGGAGAGCCCAGAGGACACTCCTTTTATCAAAGCAGTCAAGAATGCACTAGTAGGGACTTCCCTGGTGGCTCAGTGGTTAAGACTCCGCACTCCCAATGCAGGGGGCCCGGATTCAATGCCTGGTCAGGGAACTAGATCCCACATACATGCCGCAGCTAAGAGTTCTCATGCCACAACTAAGGAACCGGTGAGCTGCAACTAAGGAGCCCACCTGCCGCAACTAAGACCCAGCACAACCAAATTAATCAATCAATCAATTAATTAATTTTTTTTTAAAAAGAAAAGAATGCACTGGCGAGGGGCTTCCCTGGTGGTCCAGTGGTTAAGACTCTGTGCTTCCAATGCAGGGGGTGTGGGTATGATCCCTGGTCAGGGAACTAAAAATCGGATATGTCTCGCAGAGTGGCCAAAAAAAAAAAAAAAAAAAATGCACTGGTGAGAGAGACACCAGCATCAAGGAAAAACAGTGGTGACTGGTCTACGGAGGCTGGGGCTAACAGTAGGAGATGCTCTTAGACTATCAGCTTCATCATAGGTTGCAAAGATAATAGAGGCCAAGTGGTATAGCACTTAACTCTAAGAAGAAAAGTGAGCACAATTATTTTAATTAAAGAAATGCAGAAAGCTCTACAACTGGTTAATAGAAATGGGGTATAGTCATCATCTTACTTCATCTTCCCAGCAGCCCGGTGAAGCCATTTTACAGAGAAGCAAATCAATGCTGGGAAGGACCAATACCTTTGCCCAAGATCCACTGAAAGAGGCAGACCTGGACTCAACTGCATGGCCACCTGTCACCCAAGTCCAAGCATTAGCATCACACCATGCTGCTTATGGAAGAAGTGTGAGACACAGTTCCAACCCCTCCAGTAGCTAACAGGTCTCTGGGAGACAGGATCAGTATGAACAGATTCAGAGGAGGAACAGAGATAATGTTTGTTGAAACTTGATTCTATGGGATTTTCATCAGAACTCAGAGGTTGGCACTTACCGCACGGACCTACTGTATGGAGCAGGTGGATTGGTCAGCACAAGGGGGTGCTGTGGTGCATCGCCCAAATTCCCCTTCTGGACCCAAGGTACTTATCTCACTAGCTGCCTGTGGGTTCTAATCACAGGACATAGAGCTTCTGAAATTCCATACCATGCTCAATGCTTGGCTTCATCATAGCACTAGTGCTCCTTTAAAATTGTGTGGTGGATCATCTTCTAACCTTGAACACTGACTGTAAACTCATTTTCTTCCTTTACTTTCTCAGAGAATTGCAGGTCAGCTACTTGCAAAAGTTCCTTTATCTTTGCCCTGGCATCTGCTTTGTTTCCCTTCAGGAAGCTCTCCTGCTCTGTGTCTGAACTGTAACCCAGAGTCATGATAAATACATTTATAGCATGTGCTATACTGAAAAAAAACCCAACAAATTAGCTTCCTCAAAAAATTAGACATAGAATTACCAAATAATTCAGCAATTTCACTTCTGGGTACATACCCAAAAGAATTGAAAGCAGGAAATCAAACAGATATTTGTACACCAATGTTCATAGCAGCATTATTCACACTAGCCAAAAAGTGGAAACAACCCAAATATCTATGAATGGATGAATAAATAAACAAAATATGGTTGGGATATTAATCAGCTATAAAAAGGAATGAAGTTCTGATAATGCTACAAATGGATGAACCGTGAACATATTATGCTAAGTGAAATTAGACACAAAATGACAAATATTATATGATTGCACTTATATGAGGTACCTTTAATAGACAAATTCATAGAGAAAAAAGTAGAATAGTGGTTTTACAATAGCCAAGACATGGAAACAACCTAAATGTCCATTGACAGATAACTAGATAAAGAAGATGTGGTATATATACACAATGGAATATTAGTCATTAAAAAGAATGAAATAATGCCATTTGCAGCAACATGGATGACTTAGAGATTATCATACTAAGCGAAGTATGTCAGAAAGAGAAAGACAAATACCATATGATATCACTTGTACATGGAATCTAAAATACAACACAAATGAACACATCTACAAAACAAAAACAGACTCACAGATATAGAGAACAGACTTGTGGTTGCCAAGGTGGGTGGGAGGGAAGGGCTGGGAGTTTGGGATTAGTAGATGCAAACTATTGTATATAGGATGGGTAAACAACAAGGTCCTACTGTATAGCACAGGGAACTATATTCAATATCCTGTGAGAAACCATAGTAGAAAAGAGTATGAAAAAGAAAAGAAAAAAAATATATATATATATAACTGAGTCACTTTGCTGTACAGCAGAAATTAAACATAACATTGTAAATCAACTATACTTCAATAATTTTTTTTTTTTTAAGTAAAATTGTGGTTACCAGGGCCTGGGGGAGAGGTGAGTGGAAGTTACTGTTTAATGGGTGCACAGTTTCAGTTTGAGATGATGAAAAAGTTCTGGAGATGGATAGTGGTGATGGTTGCACAACAATGTGAATGTACTTAATGCCACTGAACTATACACCTAAATACAGCACATGCTATAAATGTATTTTCTTCATAACCTTGGAACTGCAACTTTAGTTCATTTACAAGATAGAAAATGTCAGCTATATAATCCAGTTGCTAACACCAATCTTCTCTGTCATTAAATCAGATCAGATTTACCTATTGTCAGAAAACATCTGTTTATTTTTTACATCAAATAAATGTGTTAATACCTATTTCAAGGAACATGACAGTAACCACTAGGAAATAAATAAATCTTATAAATCAGATTATTAAAATCTATCTAGTTTAAAGTGATATAGTTCTTGGGCTTCCCTGGTGGTGCAGTGGGCTTCCCTGATGGCGCAGTGGGCTTCCCTGGTGGCACAGTGGTTAAGAATGTGCCTGCCAATGCAGGGGACACGGGTTTCAGCCCTGGTCCAGGAAGATCCTCCATGCCACGGAGCAACTAAGCCCGTGTGCCACAACTACTGAAGCCCACGCGCCTAGAGTCTGTGCTCCACAACAAGAGAAGCCACCGCAATGAGAAGCCCATGCACCACAACGAAGAGTAGCCCCTGCTCGCCGCAACTAGAGAAAGCCCCCGTGCAGCACCGAAGACCCAATGCAGCCAAAAATAAATAAATAAATAAATAAAATAAAGTGATATAGATCTAATATAATTAAGTTATCCATTTTATAATCTTACTAAAAATAAGATAATACATCAATATATTGTTTCTTACTAATTTCTAATAATGCAATGTAATGTGTAGCTAAAATTATACATTACTTGTAAAACAAGGAGTATGATGAATGAATGCATGGTTTCCCTGGGTAAAGAGTACATATGTGTATGTGGATGTGATTCAAATTCTAGTGTTTAGCTTTTTAAAAAAATTAATAAAAATCAAGTATAAAAACAGTAAATAACTCCATTATAGGCAATCTTTTCCTATTTAATGAAAGAGAAAAGTATTTACTGCTAAACACTAATTAAACTAGCACGTAATTTCATTTTTTTTTTTTGGTCGATAGAAAGTAGACAATATTTAACAATTTTTAGGGAGTTCCCTTGCTGTCCAGTGGTAGCACTCGGTGCTTTCACTGCCGTGGCCAGGGTTCAGTCCCTGGTCAGGGAAATAAGATCCCGCAAGCTACATGACGTGGCCGGAACAAAACCAATTTTTTTTTTTTTTTTTTTTTTTTTTGCGGTACGCGGGCCTCTCACTGTTGTGGCCTCTCCCGTTGCGGAGCACAGGCTCCGGACGCGCAGGCTCAGTGGCCATGGCTCACGGGCCCAGCCGCTTTGCGGCATGTGGGATCTTCCCGGACCGGGGCACGAACCCGCGTCCCCTGCATCGGCAGGCGGACTCTCAACCACTGCGCCACCAGGGAAGCCCCAAAACCAATTTTTAAAACAATAAGGATTTACCATTATAACAAATACTTAATGATATGATTTTTTTTTTTTTTTTGGCTGCGTTTTGGGTCTTCATTGCTGCGCGGGGGCTTTCTCTAGTTGCGGCGAACGGGTGCTACTTTCGCCACGGTGCTCGGGCTTCTCATTGAGGTGGCTTCTCTTGTTGCAGAGCACGGGATCTAGGCGAACGGGCTTCAGTAGTTGTGGCTCGCGGGCTCAGTAGTTGTGGCTCGCGGGCTCCAGAGCGCAGGCTCAGTAGCTGTGGCACACGGGCTTAGTTGCTCCATGGCATATGGGATCTTCCCAGACCAGAGCTCAAACCCGTGTGCCCTGCATTGGCAGGTGGATTCTCAACCACTGTGCCACCAGGGAAACCAATCATGATATGATTTGATAAAAATGATTTTAACTACCTAATCAAGTAATGCACAACAAATCTAAAATAAAAGTTTTATCCCAGATATCTGGAAAGATTTAGTAGTCCCATGAAAACGTTCCAGGTATATTTAAAAGAATCACTGTCAATAGTCCATACTTTTTTCTTTCCGAGAATGATCATTTAAAGACCTGCTTACATTGTATACATATAGAAAGACATTTTTGGCATTCAGGACAGAATTTCTTTCTTATTTCTTATATTTCTTTCTAGCTTTTTAAAAATTGAAGTATAGTTTATCTACAAAATCTTGTTAATTTCAGGTGTACAACACAGTGATTCTGTTTTACATATATATATTCCTTTTCAGATTCTTTTCCCTTACAGGTTATTACAAAATATTGAATATAGTTCCCTGTGCTGTGCAGAAGGTCCTTGTTGGTTATTTTATATATAGTAGTGTGTATATGTCAATCCCAATCTCCCATTTTATCCCTCCGTCACCCTCCTTTCCCCTTTGGTAACCATAAGTTGGTTTTCTATGTCTGTGAGTCTCTTTCTGTTTTGTAAATAAGTTCACTTGTATCTTTTTTTTTTGGCCAAGCCACGTGGCATGTGTGATCCTAGTTCCCCGACCAGGGATTGAACCTGTGCCCCCTGCATTGGAAACTTGGAGTCTTAACCACTGGACCGCAAGGGAAGTCCCTGTATCATATTTTAGATTTCACATGTAAGTGATGTCATATGATATTTATCTTTCTCTTTCTGACTTACTTCACTTAGTATGATAATCTCTAGGTCCATCCATGTTTCTGCAAATGGCTTTATTTCATTCTTTTTTATGGCTGATACTCTTGCCTTTTTTGTTCTGCTCTCAAGTGATTATCTAACAAGAGCTAGGCATTCTTGGGCAATAGTCAGGGGATAGAAGAGGCAAAATTATTGAATAAAAATTGTCAATACTCCCACTGCCTCTATCATTTATCCGAATTCAAAACTTGGGGCAGAATGCCCTGGTCTTAATTTAACTTTACCCTTAACAGAAATGAGCCCAAGACAGGGAGAGACAGCAAGCCCTCTCCAAGAGTATAGAAGGGTAATGCCTTTTTCTTATAAAGGGACAGAGGGCTATTGGTGATCCAGGCCTAGACTTGGGCCAACCAATGTTAGAAAATTTATGGGCAATGAAGAACTGGAAACATGTATCAAAGCCCTAAGAAGGCCTTCTCATGCCCCAGTAGAATCAGATCCTGGTTTGAAGACCACACACACATCTTGGTCATAGTGGAGCTGGTGAAGTGATATTGCCTCTTCACTCTACCAGATTCAGAAGGACTTGGAGGTAAATCCCTCGGCCAGAAAAGGGAGGGACTATGACCTTTTAATGAGTAATTAATAATAATAATAATACCTTTTTTTAACTTATTCATAGGTTTTCATGAATATACTGTTAACTTTTTATTATTTATGCTTAGTGCTCACACACACTGGTTTTCATGTTTTCTTGACATTAAAATTGACAAGAGATATCTTTTAATTCTTTTAATAGTTAGCCAAAATTTGATTTTCTCTTCAGAACTTTTTTGTTTGAAGATCTGTAATCATTTTGTGACTTTGTTTAAGTTCCTATATTGAGATCACCCCAGAACACTTTTTAAAGGAGCAATCTACCTAAACTGTTACACTTGGGAAATGGCTCAAGAGAAGCTAATTTATCAACATAATGAAATACCATGCAGTCAACAGAAATGGCAATGTTGAAGGCAAATGATGTGGTTGTGTACAATAGCATTTTAAAAAATTTTATTGGAGCATAATAGATTTACAATGTTGTATTAGTTTTAGGTGTACCACATAGTGATTTAGTTATACATACACATATATTCATTCTTTTTCAGATTTTTTTCCCATATAAGTTATTACAGAATATTGAGTATAGTTCCCCATGCTATACAGTAAGTCCTTATTGGTTATCTATTTTATATATAGTAGAGTGTGTATGTTAATTCCAAGCTTACAAAGCATCTTAAATGCAGAAACTAGAACACTGATATCAGTGAGTCAGGTTATGTTGGTTCAGAGCTGAATTGGAGAAATTTAACATATTAAGTGGAAGATATATGAGGAATTTTTTCCCTTAAATCATTTTCTTAATGTGGTCAAAATATGTGTTGTACAATAAAAATATGCAGTGAATGTTGAGAGCAGTGATCACTGTTAATGAGTAAACAAAAGTGTTCCTTGCAAATTAATTAGTAAGTAAAAGAACTTTCAAAGGGCAACAAGCTTAAGTTATAAAAGGGAGAGTTGGTTATAGAAAAACCTATTTGGCAAAAGGCTGCCAAAGAGACCCTAAAACATCTCTCCAGGGGGTAAATTCAAGAAAGGCCAAAGTAATAGGCTTATGGGGTAATGAAAAAATCTGCAGAATGAAGGTCCAAGGACCTGTTGCTATTGATAAGCTTGAATATTTTGACATCCCCTTTCAAAGCAAGAAAACTAGCCAAGGCAAAGGGAAATGTAGTGTGTATAAACTCAACAACCACATATCAAATATGTGTAAACCTCTGCCTCTGTGTTTCAGCATTTGCCCCCTCTCAAGTTTCTCCTCTTTCCTCTTTCCCTCCTTCCTGGGATCCTGGGTAAGGAAGCTTGAATAGGGGGAGTGGTTGGTCCTTGCTCATTAACCTATTTATCCCACTTGGATTTTGCCTCTGCTCTGTCAGCTCACTGGGATGTGCTGGCCAGTGAAGCTTACCTCAAGCTCCACTGCCTGGGAGTCTTCCTCAGCCACAGTTACTCTACAGCTCAGTTGCCTTGTTGGTTCTGATGTCATGTTGAATGTAGCACCATGTTGAATAGAGTACCACTGTGTGGTAGGGCCCTTTGGATGCAGCACTATGTTGGTGGTGGCAGCATGTTAGAGGAATTCCATGTTGGATAGAGTGCCACATTGGCAGCAGTGCCATGTTGGATGTAGCACCATGTTGGCTGTGGCACCAAGTAGACGGGGGCATGTTGGTGGGCCATCTGTGATTACTGAGTGCTGCATGGGCTCTCTAAATGACTGCTCCAGGAAACCCAGAACAAGCTGTCTACTCTGGGATTTCTCATCCCACCCCAAAACTGTGGGTCCTTAATACACATACTGTCCTTGGAAGTTCAATCCTGAGAGAAGTGTGGAACTAGAGCCCCATCTCTGACTTCTTCCTGTCTTCCAAAAAATCGAAAGAAAGTAAAAATCACCCATCATTCCACCCTACATAGATAGCTGCTGATGATATTTGCATAATAATATTTTTATTTGTGTGTACATTTGAATGAAATGGTACACGTTATACATAATGTTTTATAATATTTTTATTTAGTAGTATATTTGTCAGTCTTCACTGTGTGTGTGTATGTGATCTTATTTATTTATTTTAATTTTTCTTGAAATATAATTGATTTACAATGTTGTATTAGTTTCACGTGTACAGCAAAGTGATTCACATATATATGTATATATATATTCTTTTTTAGATTCTTTTTCATTATAGTTTATTACAACATATTGAGTATAGTTCCCTGTGCCATACAGTCCTTGTTTTTTATCTATTTTACATATAGTGGTGTGTATATTTTATACTCTTTTTTTTTTTTTTTTTTTGCGGTACACGGGCCTCTCACTGTTGTGGCCCCTCCCGTTGCGGAGCACAGGCTCTGGACGCGTAGGCTCAGCGGCCATGGCTCACGGGCCCAGCCGCTCCGCGGCATGTGAGATCTTTCCAGACTGGGGCACGAACCCGTGTCCCCTGCATTGGCATGCGGACTCTCAAACGCTGCGGAAGCCTCCTGGTGTGTATATTTTAATCCCAAACTCCAAATTTATCCCTCCCCTGCCTTTCCCCTTTGGTAACCATAAGTTTGTTTTCTATGTTTGTGAGTCTATTTCTGTTTTGTAAATTATCTTTATTTTTAATGGCTGTATACGCTTCCATAGTATAAATGTACAACTCATTTAATCAATTCCCCATTCATTTTGGGTGCTAACAATTGTTCACTCTTATATAAACAGTGGTGTAGATCCTTGCAGAGAAATCTCTGTTCATCACCACGATGTTTTCATTAGTAAATTTCCTGGAATTAGAATTTCTGGGTCAAGGGATAAACTAAAGTGATGCATGCTCACTGTAAAAATTCAAACAATACAGAAGTTTATATTGCTAATAGGTGTATACACTTTCAGCCTTTTTTCTCTGCAAGTCCACACACATATGTGTGCACACACACAGACACACATTTATAAAAGGTAAAATGGTATCATACTATGCATATTGTTCCACAGCTTGCTCTTTTATAAGAACTAGAGTAGATCATGAACATCCTCCTAGTCTATAAGTTTACCTCATTTTAAGTTGCAGAGTATTCCAGAATAAAGGTATATTTTGTAAGCCATTCCCCAGTGGACAGACATTTAAGTTGCTTACAGTTTTTCTCTCTTATAAATTGTGTGGCAATAAATATTCTTGTTTGTATAACTTTGCACATTGTGTGAGTAATTCTTTAGGATAAATTTCTAGAAGTGGATTTCTGGGTCAAAATGTGTTAGGAACATACTGAAGTTCAGTCTCAGCCTTGGTATTCTACCAAAATTTGATATTTGTGTTTGGTTTTAGCCAAATAGCAAAATGCCTATCTTTCCTGACCTCGTCATCAGTGATCACGTGGTAGCCCTGGACATCAACAAGTCCATCTAGTCAACCAAGCTCCTGCTTCGGTTATTGACTGTGGTAGGTAGAATAATGTCCCTCCCCCAAAGATGTCCATTTCTCTCTTTTTTTTAAAATTTACTTTATTTATATATTTATTTACTTATTTATTTTTGGCTGCATTGGGTCTTCACTGCTGTGCACTGGCTTTCTCTAGTTGTGGCGAGCGGGGGCTACTCTTCATTGTGGTGCGAGGACTTCTCATTGCGGTGGCTTCTCTTGTTGCAGAGCATGGGCTCTAGGTGCTCGGGCTTCAGTAGTTGTGGCTCGTGGGCTCTATAGCACAGGCTCATTAGTTGTGGCACACGAACTTAGTTGCTCCGCGGCATGTGGGATCTTCCCGGACCAGGGCTCGAACCCCTGTCCCCTGCATTGGCAGGCAGATTCTTAGCCACTGTGCCACCAGGGAAGTCCAAAGATGTCCATTTCTAATACCTGAAACAGTGAATATATTAGGTTACATGGCCAAGGGGGATCAAAGGTGCAGACAGAATCAAGTTTACTAATCAACTGATTTTAAAATAGATTATCCTGGATTATCCAGATGGGTACAAGATAATCACGAAGGTCCTTAAAAGTGAAAGAAGGAAGCTGAAAAGAAGGGTCAGAGGGAGACCAGACTATGGAAGAACAGTCAGAGAGATGGCTTTGTAGATGGAGGAAAGGGGCCATGAGCCAAGGAATGTAGGCAACTTCTAGAAACTGGAAAAGGCAAGGAAATGGATTCTTCCCTATTGTCACCTTGATTTTAGCCCAACATCAGACTTCAAACTATAAAATAATAAATTTGTATTGTTTCAAGCTACTAAATTCGTGGTAATTTGTTACAGCAGCAATAGAAAACTAATACCGTGATCAAGAGATTTCTGGTCTAACAGAGCTAATCTGGTTAAGTAAGTATTTATAGGATGGAAAATCAATGAAGAAAATGCTTCATGAGTGTCCTTGACAATGGAACACACATGGTAAAGCTTGTGAGTGGTTTTGGAATCAGAGGCATACAGTGTTTTGTCTATACCTTTCAGATGTTTCTTCAGACAGTCCCTTTAGTGCAGCAGGATGTGTTGGTCAAAGACAGAGAATGGGCTGCTTTCATCATTTTTCTTCAGGCAAAGACATTACCTGACCTGTCAGAGATTTGGGAACTGTCTTCTCATACATATACAAGTTGAAATGGCAGCCATTAGGTGTTTAAGTACAACTATAACAAGAAGACTTATCACTATTTTTCAATAATAATACCAACACAGTAGGACTTACTAACAACCAGTTTTTGCTTACAATAAAAATAGTTTGCAGGAACCTGATAAAGAGAACTGAAACCAATTTAATTTCCTCTCTCTGGATTAAAAAAAGTACTGGGTCCAGGCATACTTTCCTGTCATTACACACTGAGAACAAGCAAAAATAACTTAGCTATTTGTTCCAACAAATACTTGCTCCTAGAAGACTATGAACTAACAAAAAGAGCTTACTTATCAAAACTAGCATTTTACTCATCGACACTTGCTTAAAGACTGCTGCCTCACTGTGCCTGCCAATCCAAAATTATTGTTATAAATTCTGCCTAATCTCGATCAGTTTCCTGCTTTGCAAGACCCTCCTTTAAACTACCCAGTTTGGGCCCTAAAGCCCTGTAAACATCCTTCCCTGACTTTCCCCTTCTGAGAAATGTTTATGACTTTGTCAATTTGGCATTCTCTTTAATGCTGTAAGTTTATTAAATTTAACTTAACTTGAACAGGTTTTCAGGGGGTCTTTTGGAGAGTCTTTTCCTGATAGAAGTAACCTTGAGAGTGCTAGTATACTTTCCATGAACCCTACTCTAAAGATTCTCCTATATTCTCACTCCAGGGAAGATACTGAAGTTGGTGTGTATGCAGTGGAAGCTGAGTATCACATGGATATTCATAAACAGTTTTATTTCCTTAAACGCAAGTCACCTTGCTCCACAGCAACAGTTCTAGGTCCAAAGTCAAAGGAATCTATTTATTAGAAATAAAAATATGTAAGTGAAAGTAGCAATGTTACATCTACTACTTAGTAGGTGTTTTCTTCAAGTAAAGCAAAACTCTTCAGTATGTGTGTTTGCTTCAGTGAAATTGTATCATCAACTTAGCCTCAAGTCCAGGAATTGAAGAAGAAGGAGATAAATCTTTACCCAGTCAGCTCACTATTAGAGAGGAAGGAAGCTTTAATAACTTGATGACAACATCACTGTCAGTTGAACACTTTACTGCAGAACCTACGGAAATAAATCTGGCTCCTCCACTCACCTTTGCTGACTATACTGAAAACGAATGACTGTTTAGTATCACAGAAGTACACGTAACAATCGAGCAGCCCATGTTACTTGGAAATTATGGTGCCCATAAGTATTAAAATGTAAAACTTAAAAAATTTGACTACTAAAATAAAATAATTATAATTATTTATAAAAATAAATAATAATTACTATATAATAATAATTTTTAAATAATTTTTAAATAATTCTAATTAAAATTTGTATTTGAACAAAATGTGTTTATGGTATACCTCTGTTATACACAATTAAAATTGTTAAAGGTATCACCAAATTTTTATCCAAGAAGTTTGTACTAATGTAAAAAGTATGTACCAATATACATTTTTAAGGCTCTGGAGATGGACTACCTAATTGTCCTCCAGAAAACATGAGCCAGTTGATTCTGCAACACTGAAGAAGAATGTCCATTTATCTGTTGTTAAAGGAGAATTTTTCAAAAAAGTTATAATCGTGAACAGGAATAAATAATGGGCATTTATGAATTGCAAAGTCTTCATAGACATTAATTTGCCTGGTCCTTTTAGCATCCACGTAGTAGGGCAGGCAGTAACAGCTGCTGCCTCCATTTTACAAAGGCAGAGATTGAGCCTCAGAGAAGTGGCACCTAAGGTCACAGACTCTGAGTGGTAGCATGTGGACTTGGCATGGGGTTCTCAGACCCTGTGTTCCATTTTCATGTACCTGGCCACATATGTGACCACATTCTCTATGCTCTCAGCGTCTTTGGGAGCCTTCCAGTTCCTCCTTCAGACCCTCTCACCTTCTGCAGGAGAAGGCCAGGCACAGCCCTATAGCAAAGACAGTTTCTTCCACCCTTGCCATCTCCGCCCTTGCCATCATTCCCAAATTTAAGAACAATTCTTGTCCACTTGGGACTACCCTGGTGGTCCAGTGGGTAAGACTCCATGCTCCCAATGCAGAGGGCCTGGGTTCAATCCCTGGTCATGGAACTAGATCCTGCATGCATGCCGCAACTAAGAAGTCCACATGCTGCAACTAAAAGATCCCTCATGCTGCAACGAAGATCCCGCGTGCCTCAACTAAGACGCGGTGCAGCCAAAATAAATAAATAATAATAAAAGAACAATACTTGTCTACTCCACACACACTCAACTCTAGCATCCTAATGCTTTTTACAGCTTTTCTGGACAGAGCAGATTCTCCTTCAAGGGGTGTATAATAGGAAAATCCCACTTGTTTCTTAAAAGCCATTTAGTTATCAAATCACACAATCATGGCTGGCCTTTGAGGTAAGCCCCTTCCCTGCATGCAATACTCCCTCTTTTTTCTTCCAGCCGTTGCTGATACATTTCTGCAAATAGGGTGCCTCTCCCTTTATTGTTGGAAAGCTGAGCTGGTAAAAATGTCTTTCATCTGCTCATATAAAAATATCTTTCTAAATTAAATGTTATTTTTGTTAAGAAAAGCAAATTATATTTAACAGAAAAATTTAAAAATATTTTAAAATTTAAGGGGAAAAATCACTTCCAGTTTCATCCAGAAATAACCACTTTTGACATTTTAGTCTTTTTTTATTCATATATATGTGTGAATATCTCTGTATATGATATAATTTTCAACTGATATGTTAAGTGACTTTTCCACAACTGCTTTTATAGAATCACAGAATCTAGATTTAGAAGAAAACTCCAGGCCTTCAAGATCTTTCTTCCTGGTTTGAGGGCTTTGATTGGGTCTGCCTAGACACTGCTTGTATCCTCCAGGGACTGGAAGCCCAGTTTATACTAAGAAAATCCATTTCTGGGTTGGAAAATTCTCATTCCGTTTTTGTCTCCTGAAATGACAGAATATGAATATGAATATGTCCTATTTGGATTTCTCTTCTCAGATTGAATATCCCTGGTTTCCATGATTATTCCTTGCTTGACAGAATTTTCAGAGCCACTCATGATGCTGGTCACCCTCCCCAGGGGAGTCTGTTCACTTATAACACTGCCTCCAGTCCCTGACATGAAGTCCCAAGTGCAGCCTGGCAGATGTGGTGTGCAGTGGGGCTGCTGCTTCCCTAACCCCAGACACTTGACCTCCAGTAACACTGCTCAGGATGGCACTATATTTTTAGCAGCTACTTTTACTGTAAGCTTTTGGGTTGGTCTTAAAAAGCCATCAGTCAGGATTAATTGGAGAAAGATAATGCCAGTCAGAATGCTGCCTTTTCAAATCCAAAATCTATTTTGGGGAGTGGAAAGGGAGCCTAACATTGGTTGGGGTGTGTGTGTGTGTGTGTGTGCGCGCGCGCGTGCACGCGTGTGTGTGCTTGTGTGTTTGTTCACCATCTATCAGATGTAATGCTGAACACATTCATATCTTTATTATTATTATAGTTATTGTTACTGTCATGGCAGTTTCAGTTGGTTGAGGTCCTACTGTGCACTAGACATACATTAATTTCATTTCACAGAGCCCCAGGATAATTAATTGTTGTTTTACACATGAGGAAAGGAAGGCAGGGAAATTGGACAACTTGTTCCAAGGTCCCACACCAATAAGATGTTTACGCCCATGTTCTACCCCTATATCGTATTGCCTCAGAAAAGTGCAACCACTGATCAACAGTCAAGTTCAGAGTGAGACTCCCTGGAATTCCCTGGCAGTGCAGTGGCTAAAGACTATGTGCTTTCACTGCAGAGATACTGCAAGCTGATAAATGATCAGATTTTTAATATAGTTCAAAGGTTAAAGTCCACTGAATTTCTTGACAGATTCAATGTGGGGTGTAAGAGGAGTGAAATACAAAACTAAGGATTTTAGCCTGAGCAATAGGGTTGAGATAAAGAAGGCTGTGGGTGGAGCATGTTTTGGGGTGGCATTTGAGCATTTAGGGGTTTTTTTGTTTTTTTTTTAAATAAATAAATTTATTTATTAATTTTGGCTGTGTTGGGTCGTAGCTGCATGTGGGCTTTTCTCCAGCTGGAGCGAACGGGGGCTACTCTTCGTTGCGGTGTGCGGGCTTCTCATTGCGGTGGCTTCTCTTGTTGAGGAGCATGGGCTCTAGGTGCGTGGGCTTCAGTAGTTGTGGCACATGGGCTCAGTAGTTGTGGCTTGTGGGCTCTAGAGCGCAGGCTCAGTAGTTAGGGCTCGTGGGCTTAGTTGCTCCACAGCATGTGGAATCTTCCTGGACCAGGGCTCGAACCCGCGTCTCCTGCATTGGCAGGCGGATTCTTAACCACTGTGCCACCAGGGAAGTCCGAGCATTTAGTTTTAAACATGCTGATTTGTAAGTATCTTAATAGACACTCAAGTGGAGATGCCAAGTTAGCAGTTAGCTATACAGGTATACCTTGTTTTATTACATTTTGCTTTTTGCACTTTGCAGATACTGAGCTTTTTACAAATTAAAGATTTATGGCAACGCTGCATTGAGCAAATCTATTGGTGTAATTTTTCTAACAGCATTTGCTCAACTTGCGTCTCTGTGTCACATTTTGGTAATTCTCACAATATTTAAAAATTTTTCGTTATTATTATACTTGTTATGGTGATCTGTGATCAGTGATCTTTGATGTTACTGTTGTGAAAGATTATAACTCACTGAAGGCTCAGATGATGGTTTGCATTTTTTAGTAATAAAATATTTTTTAATTAAGGTATGTACATTTGATAGACATAATGCTATCATACACTTATCAGACTACAGTGTAAACATAACTTTTATATGCACTGTGAAACTAAAAAATTCATATGACTCGCTTTATTGAGATATTCACTTTATTGCAGTGGTCTGGAATCAAACCCACAGTATCTCCAAGGTATGCCTGTACAGTTTTGGAGATCAGGAGAGCAGCCTAAGCTAGATATATAAAATTGAGAGTTGGCACATGGATGATGTTTAAAGCCACAAGGCTGGATGAGATCACCAAGAGAGTGATCTCCCTATTATCTCCTCTGGATCTGTGATTAGATGCTTCCTAAATCTTCTCATTCTCTCCACCATGACTCATCGTGCTTTCAATTTTCTTTCTCTTCCTCCCTCTACGCTACAAGTCCCAGCAGTTTCTTCAGATCCATCATCCAGGTCATTAATTCTCTCTTTCACTGTTTCTAGTCTGTCATTTTAACTTTTAGAACTACATTTTCTTCATTCCTAGAAATTCTTTTTAAAAAAATATGCACTCTATTTTAATAGCCTTTATCATATGTTTGACACATACTTTGTCTTTATTTAAAACATAACATATATATTGTATAATCTTTATCCAGTAATTTGTTATCTGAAGTTCTAATGACTCTGAAACTGATTCTCTTTACACTGTGCCTCCATCATGATACATTGTTTCCATGTATGCCACATGTGCACACGTGCATGCATGTGCATGTGTGTGTCTGTGTGTGTGTTTAATCTTTGGAGCTCATGTTTACTAGGGCTTTGTGGGAATGCTGTGTAGCTGGATAAAGGGCCTGAACACTAGATTTTAAAATTTCATTTTACTAGGTGTTTCAACCTTGGGAAAAAATTTTTTTTCTGTCTAAAAATAAACATTTAGATCTCCAGTTTTATTGAAGCCTTGGGCTAATTTTTATGCTAATTCTTCAGCCTGGTGGTTCCTGGACCACACAGTGTAAATTTGAATCCCAAACCTGTGCATGGTTGCAAATTCTCACAGGACCTGTTCTCCCTCATCCCTGGGGATAGTTTCCTTGTTATTTCTCCATGTCAGTGGGGAAATTTTTTTAGCTCACCTCTTCATCAGGTGCTACCTTTATGCAAGGGGTCCCATTTCCATCTTCCTATGAGGCATGGGCCATAGTTTTATTTCTCACACTTATGTGGGCATTAACACTCAAAAGCAACCGTCCACACCTTCTACCAGCCATAGCCGGTTCACACACTGACCACTCTGGTTTTCAATTCTCCAGCTCCTGGCAGTTTCCTTTCTTTCCTGCAAATTTAGCTTTGCATTTAAAAGAATGTTATACTTTAGACAGTATCTCTTTTTGTAGCCAGAGTGTTTTCAGGTTACCTTATCTGTCACATTGATGGAATTGGAAGTCCCTTTAGGGGTGATTGTGATGGTCAGATTAGCTCAGCAGGAACTATTTTCTAGAACAACAGGCATATTTGAGTGGATATCATGCCCCCTAGCTCCCTGTCATGTTGGAAGCATCTGCTCCTGTGAGGAGTTTGCATGGAGGGTGATCTACAGAGCACCGTTTGGCTTATTCCTGTGGCTCTGCCCACGCTGACGATTACTTGTTTCAGTTTGTGCCAGAACTGACCGAGGCGTATGTGGTGACGAATGAGCTAGAGACACATGGGACCAACTGCCATGACAGGGGCCCAGCCTGCCCTGGCCTGCAGGCCCCAGGACTGGCTGTCCAGGAATTCTGTGCAGGGATGACCAGCATGCCACATGCCATTCTAGCCAGTGACAGGGAATGAAGGGAAGGGGGACTGGTTATACCACAAATGGCTGCTTCCTGTGGCTCCAGCAGGATGATGTACTCCTGTTTACTATGTTCTATTTCCTGAGCTGCTCCAAAGACGCGGGAACCCCAAACAAGTGCTGGTAAGGGCAAGGGCAGCCAAGAAGGGAAAGAATCTGAACTCTCTAGGGCCTCCAACTCATCAGCTGGGATGATGAGCAGAGCCTGGCCATATCTGCCTGTTTGGCCACATTTAAAGGAAACATGAGGACTGACCAACAAGGCTGTGTGTACACCATAAGTGCTGATCAGTGACAGCCCCCCACGTGTCATCCAAGGGAATGAAGTCAGGGGACTTCAAAGCTGCTCCGGGAAGCCTTGGCATAGAAGGAGTCTCTGAAAGCTGTTTCAGGACCGTTGTGTATCTGCCAGTCAGTGAAGGAGAAAGGGGGTGGATAGGAGAGAGGGCAGAGACCTTAAGGAAAGCCTTCAGCTTTCTCTCTTCAACAAAACCCCCATCTGGCTGCTCATTGATGGGCTGAAGAACAGAACCATAGGGTCTTTGATTGGAAAGATGTCATTTAGTTCAACCTTCCAGCTAGTGCAGGTTCTGCAATCTCCTTGCCAGACAGCCTCCCACCATGGGGTTCTCACTGCTAACTTCATGGTAGGAATGATCTCATTTTAAGCCTCTTCTTATTTTGAGGTAAAAATCTGCCTTTCAGTCATTTCCACCTACACCCCATCCTCTCCTGGTTGCTGAGGAAGAAGCACCTCCTGCCTTCACTGGCTCAGGAACACAGAGAGGATTCCCTGCGAGAACCTACAGTCTCACCCATGAGAACCAGGGCTCCTCGGACCCAGCTCATCCCCAGGATGGCCATCCAGGAAAGGAAAGAGGCTGACCAGTGGGACAAAGGCCTGCCAGAGGGAGACTGGCTGAGCTACTTCTTCACTTTCTTACTGGAGACTCAGTTAGGACCCCACCTGTACACAGGGAAGACATCCTCCCAGATAGGAAATAAAATAAAGTTCTTGGATGAGCACTGAAAGCCGAACTAGAAAGTTATTTTATCCTGTCCCTGCATATAAGACAGTGAATCGAAACCAAAAGTGTTCTGTGAAGATATTTGAAGGTGTCCTTTGAAGGCTGTTCCTCCTGGCAGGTAGGCCATTGTGTGTTCTCTGGGCTGCGCCCAGCCTTGGAGCAGAGGAATTGGAGTCTGGGCAGGTGCTTTGGCAGTGCCTCTAGAATAGGCAGGAGTAGCTGGGGGTTTCGTCCTTCAACGCACTGTCAGTGAGTCCCTATTTTCTATGTGTCTGCTGGAGGCCCATCATGGTTTTCAAATAATTGTGCTACACACAGAAAAGGGGAGAAAACAGAAGTTGATTAGGACATGCGGACCTAACAAGGACTCAGAAGCCACACCACTTATATCCACCCCATCATTCTTCCTGCAAATATCACTGTTTGAGGACAAGGATTCCCTTTGACTAGCCCCAGTTCTGTGAGAAATAATGTTCCATTCAATCCCTCTCATTCTTTCATCCTAAAGAAAGTGTGTAAAACTGTTTTTAAATGTTTAAAAGGAGACAGGCATGTTTCAAGGGCCCACTTGAAAGTTTCTGACAAGAAGTAGGTTCAAAAAAAGAAAAGAAAAGGGCTCTTTCTCCAGAGGGATGGGGGCCCATGTATTCCGAAGGGCCTTCCCTCTGCAAATCAACTAGATGTTCGTGAATCCTACCCTTTTAATGAACTGCTAGCCTCTTGGAAAGCATGTGGAAAAAGTAAGCTGAAACAGAATCAGTGGGCAGGCCAGTGAGCAAGCAAATGCTAAAACCAACATGGAATTTGGAGGTGAATCCTAGATTCCCCACATGGTGAATCTGAACTGAAACTGAAGCTCCCACATGAAGCTGGAATTATTTTACCCCAATTTTTTATTGTCGTAAAATACACACAACATACAAATTTCCATCTTAACTATGTTTAAGTGTACAATTTAGTGGTATTAAATACATTGATAATGTTGTGCAACCATCACTATCATCTATCTCCATAACTCTTTTCATCATCCCAAACTGAAATTCCATATGCTTTGAACAATAACTCCCCGTTCCCCTCTCCCCGCAGACCCTGAAAATCACCACTATACTTTCAATCTTTATGATTTTTTTAAGTCAGTCATTTAATTTTTAAATTATTTTTTTAAGTTTTATTGGAGTATAGTTGATTTACAATGTTGTGTTAGTTTCAGGTGTACAGCAAAGTGATTCAATTATACATATACATATATTCATTCTTTTTTAGATTCTTTTCACATATAGGTTGTCCCAGAATATAGGTTGTCCCAGAATATTGAATAGAGTTCCCTGTGCTATATAGTAGGTCTCTGTTGGTTATCTATCTTATATACTGTAGTGTTGTCTGTTAATCCCAAGCTCCTGATTTATCCCTCCCTGCCACATTTCCCCTTTGGCAACCATAAGTTTGTTTTCAATATCTGTAAGCCTGTTTCTATTTTGTAAATAAGTTCATTTGTATCATTTTAAAAAATTAGATTCCACATATGAGTGACATCATATGATATTTGTCTTTCTCTGTCTGACTTACTTCACTTAGTATGATAATCTCTAGGTCACACCATGTTGCTGCAAATGGCATTATTTCATTCTTTTTTATGGCTGAGTAGTATTCCATTGTATATATGTACCACATCTTTATCCATTCCTCTGCCGATGTACATTTAGGTTGCTTCCATATCTTGGCTATTGTAAATAGTGCTGCAATGAACATTGAGGTGCATGTATATTTTCGGATTTTGGTTTTCTCTGGGTATATGCCCAGGAGTGGGATTGCTGGGTCATATAGTAGTTCTATTTTTAGTTTTTAAGGAACCGCCATACTGTTCTGTATAGTGGTTGTACCAATTTACATTCCCACCAACAGTGTAGGAGGGTTCCGACTTCTCCACACCCTCTCCAGCATTTATTTATTTATTCATTTTTATTTATTTATATTTTTTTGGTGTGTTAGTTTCTGCTTTATGACAAAGTGAATCAGCTATACATATACATATATCCCCATATCTCCTCCCTCTTGCGTTTCCCTCCCATTCCCTATCCCACCCCTCTAGGTGGTCACAAAGCACCGAGCTGATCTCCCTGTGCTATGCAGCTGCTTCCCACTAGCTATCTGTTTTACATTTGGTAGTATGTATATGTCCACCAGCATTTATTTTTTGTGGACTTTTTCCCCCCAGATTTATTGAGATGTAACTGCCATATAATATAATATTGCATAAGTTTAAGGTGTACAGTGTGTTGATTTGACACACTTATATATTGTAAAGTGACTGCAACCATAGCATTAGCTAACACCTCCATTATATCATATAAGTACTATTTCTTTTTTGTGGTGAGAACATTTAAGATCTACTCTCATAGCAACTTTCAAGTATATACTACAGCATTATTAACTATAATTACCATGCTATACATTAGATCCCCAGAACTTATTCATCTTATAACTGGAAGTTTGTGTCCTTTGACCAACATCTCCCCATTCCCCACCCCCACCCCCAGCCCCTGGTAACCACCATTCTAATCTCTGTTTCTATGAGTTCAGCATTTTGTTTGTGGACTTTCTGATCATCGCCATTCTCACCAGTGTGAGGGGATACCTCATTGTACTGATAGTTTTTGTTTGTTTGTTTTATTTAGTTAGTTATTTTGCCCAAGCAGTGCAGCATGTGGGATCTTAGTTCCCTGGCCAAGGATCGAACCTGCATCCCCTGTGTTGGAAGCAGGGAGTCTTAACCAGCGCCACGGGAGTCCCCTCATTGAGGTTTTGATTTGCATTTCTCTAATAATTAGTTATGTTGAGCATCTTTTCATGTGCTTTTTGGCCATCTGTATGTCTTCTTTGGAGAAACGTCTATTTAGATCTTCTGCCCATTTTTGTATTGGGTTGTCTGTTTTTTTGATATTGAGCTGCATGAGCTGGTTGTGTATTTTGGAGATTAATCCCTTGTTGGTTGCTTGACTTGCAAATATTTTCTCCCATTCTGAGGGTTGTCTTTTTGCTTTGTTTATGGTTTCCGTTTCTGTGCAAAAGCTTTTAAGTTTAATTAGATCCCATTTGTTTATTTTTGTGTTTATTTTCATTACTCTAGGAGGTGGATCAAAAAAGATCTTGCTTCAATTTATGTCAAAGAATGTTCTTCCTATGTTTTCCTCTGAGAGTTTTATAGTGTCCAGCCTTACATTTAGGTCTCCAATCCATTTTGAGTTTATTTTTGTGTATGGTGTTAGGGAATGTTCTAATTTCATTCTTTTACATGTAGCTGTACAGTTTTCCCAGCACCACTTATTCTCTAGTAGGTCTGTGTCTTTATTCCCGTCTTACCCCTAGCTTCTTCACGACCTTTTTTTTTTCTTAGATTCCATATATATGTGTTAGCATACGGTATTTGGTTTTCTTTCTGACTTACTTCACTCTGTATGACAGACTCTAGGTCCATCCACCTCACTACAAATATCTCAATTTCGTTTCTTTTTATGGCTGAGTAATATTCCATTGTATATATGTGCCACATCTTCTTTATCCATTCATCCGATGATGGACACATAGGTTGCTTCCATGTCCTGGCTATTGTAAATAGAGCTGCAATGAACATTTTGGTACATGACTCTTTTTGAATTATGGTTTTCTCAGGGTATACGCCCAGTAGTGGGATTGCTGGATCATATGGTAGTTCTATTTTTAGTTTTTTAAGGAACCTCCATACTGTTCTCCATAGTGGCTGTATCAATTTACATTCCCACCAACAGTGCAAGAGGGTTCCCTTTTCTCCACACCCTCTCCAGCATTTATTGTTTCTAGATTTTTTGATGATGGCCATTCTGACTGGTGTGAGATGATATCTCATTGTAGTTTTGATTTGCATTTCTCTAATGATTAATGATGTTGAGCATTCTTTCATGTGTTTGTTGGCAATCTGTATATCTTCTTTGGAGAAATGTCAATTTAGGTCTTCTGGCCATTTTTGGATTGGGTTGTTTGTTTTTTTGTTATTGAGCTGCATAGGCTGCTTGTAAATCTTGGAGATTAATCCTTTGTCAGTTGCTTCATCTGCAAATATTTTCTCCCATTCTGAGGGTTGTCTTTTGGTCATGTTTGTGGTTTCCTTTGCTGTGCAAAAGGTTTTAAGTCTCGTTCGATTCCATTTGTTTATTTTTGTTTTTATTTCCATTTCTCTAGGAGTTGGGTCAAAAAGGATCTTGCTGTGATTTATGTCATAGAGTGTTCTGCCTATGTTTTCCTCTAAGAGTTTGATAGTGTCTGGCCTTACATTTAGGTTTTTAATCCATTTTGAGTTTATTTTTGTGTATGGTTTTAGGGAGTGTTCTAATTTCATACTTTTACATGTACCTGTCCAGTTTTCCCAGCACCACTTATTGAAGAGGCTGTTTATTCTCCACTCTATATTCCTGCCTCCTTTATCAAAGATAAGGTGACCATATGTGCGTGGGTTTATCTCTGGGCTTTCTATACTGTTCCATTGATATATATTTCTGTTTTTGTGCCAGTACCATACTGTCTTGATTACTGTAGCTTTGTAGTATAGTCTGAAGTCAGGCAGCCTGATTTCTCCAGCTCCGTTTTTCTTTCTCAAGACTGCTTTGGCTATTCGGGGTCTTTTGTGTTTCCATACAAATTGTAAAATTTTTTGTTCTAATTCTGTGAAAAATGCCATTGGTAATTCGATAGGGATTGCACTGAATCTGTAGAACGCTTTGGGTAGTATAGTCATTTTCACAATATTGACTCTTCCAATCCAAGAACATGGTATATCGCTCCATCTGTTTGTGTCATGTTTGATTTCTTTCATCAGTATCTTATCATTTTCTGAGTACAGGTCTTTTGCCTCCTTAGGTAGGTTTATTCCTGGGTATTTTATTCTTTTTGTTGTAATGGTAAACGGGATTGTTTCCTTAATTACTCTTTCTGATCTTTTGTTTTTACTGTATAGAAATGCAACAGATTTCTGTGTATTAATTTTGTATCCTGCAACTTTACCAGATTCATTGATGAACTCTAGTAGTTTTCTGGTAGCATCTTCAGAATTTTCTATGTATAGTCTATCTTTATGATTTCTGACTACTCTAAGTACCTCATGTAAGTGGAACCATACAGTTATTTGTCTTTCTGTGACTGGTTTATTTCACATAGTGGCTGTACCATTTTACGTTCCCACCAACAACACACAAGGGTTCCAATTACTCCACATCCTTGCCAACACTTGTTATTTTCTTTTTTTTTTTTATTAGTAGCCATCCTAATGCGTGTAAGGTGGTATCTCATTGTAGTTTTGATTTGCATTTCTCTAATGATTAGTAATGTTGAACATCTTTTCATGTGTTTACTGTCCATCTGTATATCTTCTTTGGAGAAATGTCTATTCAAATCCTTTGCCCATTTTTGAATTGGATTTTGTTTTCTGGTTGTTGAGTTTTAGGAATTCTCTGTATATTCTGGATATTAATCCCTTATCAGGCTGGAATTCTTGAAGGAGTTTAAAAAGGTCCTGGGTTGGTAATGCCACATGGCAAAAGCAGGTGCAAACTCTTTCAGGAGGAAAGTAATTTCAGCTTATACATTCAGGACTCTTAGAGCTTAAGTTCAATCACATTTATGGTCAATTGAATTTCAACAAGGGTGCCAGACAATTCAACGGAGAAAGAATCAATTTTTCAACAATTGGTACTGGGAAAACTGGATATCCACATGGAAAAGAATAAAGTTGGACCCCTGCCTCATATCATATGCCCCCTCCTCTGAGCCCAGAAGGGGTAGGCCTCTCTGTGGTCAGACAAGGAAGCTCCTGCATAGTGGTCACAGTCAAACAATGTCCGAGGCTGGGCTGCCTATGCCTACTTGACCCCACTCCATTCTCTCCCATAGAGCCCTGCCCTCCTACAAGTCTGGGCTTCCTTGATCCAGGGCTGATCTGGGCTTCCCTTCAGGGGCCAGAGTTAATAAAGCTTGATGGCCACAGCATAAGGCTAAATGGATGCCTGGATAAAGCCATCCTCTCTCCTGCTGAAGGAGTGGGCCCAGGCAACTGGGATGGGCAGGTGACCCTTCCCCAAGCCACAGCTGATTGAACCAAGAATGCACACTTAACCCAAGAAGAGTCAGTTAGGCTTCTCTCTCCAGAGAGACACAAAGTAAGTAGTCAGGTGATATTGGGCACTGGGGCTGCGAAGTCTTGGAAAATAAGGGCATGCCAGGGCCAAGGCTGGAGCTAGAAATTGAGAGGTGGGGAGGGGAGAACAGATAGATGAAGGATCAAACCTCAGGGAGAAGCTAAGGTCAGATCTGGAAGAAGAAAGGCCTGGAGGGAGAGGAGCCTGGGCCCTGCTTCCTACCAATGAGTTCTATGGCCTGCTAATCGAAGTGTGGTCTTGGACTAGCTGCATGGGCACCATCTGGGTACTTATTAAAAGTGCAGACTCTCAGATTCACCCTGGACCTGCTGCATCAGAATCTGCATTCTAACAAGACTCCTGGTGATGTATGTACACAGCGCAGGGTGAGAGGTGCTACTATGGAACCTTCAGAATCTGTGTTAACAAACCCCTTCACTCAAGCTTCTTTGAGTGGGCTTTAGCTCCTCACAGCCATCAAAGGTCAGTGAAGGTATCAGTTTAACTATAAATGTAAAGAATGAACTCAATCAGGAGAAGGGCTTTCTAACTATAACACAAAATCCAGAAGCCAAGAAAGAGAAGACTGATACACTTGATTTCATAAAAATCAGCAAAATAACTACAAAAAAACCATAAGTAAAGCCAAAAGACAAATAGGGGGAAATATTTGCAACTCATATCATAAAGAGCTAATCTCCCCAATGTATCAAGAGTTCCTATAAATTAATAAGAAAAAGACCAACAACCAATAGAAAAATGGGCAAAAATATCAACAGGCAGTTTATAGGAAAAGAAATTAAAATGGCCCTTAAACATATGAAAAGAAGCTTGACTTTACTGATAATACGAGAAATACAAATGAAGGCTAGACTGAGAGACCATTTTTCACCTTTCAGATTGGAAAAACCCAAAAAGCAGGATACTGCATCTTGCGGGGAGGCTGTGGGGAACTAGCATCCTGTATATGCTGCTGGGGGGTGGGGGGTGGGTGATGGATTCAGCTCTAGGCAGGCAATTCGGCACCATCTATCAAAAGTACAAATGTCGGGCTTCCCTGGTGGCGCAGTGGTTGAGAATCTGCCTGCCTATGCACGGGACACGGGTTCGAGCCCTGGTCTGGGAGGATCCCACATGCCGCGTAGCAACTAGGCCCGTGAGCCACAACTACTGAGCCTGCGCGTCTGGAGCCTGTGCTCCGCAACAAGAGAGGCCGCGATAGTGAGAGGCCCGCACACCGTGATGAAGAGTGGCCCCCGCTTGCCACAACTAGAGAAAGCCCTCGCACAGAAACGAAAACCCAACACAGCCAAAAATAAATAAATTAATAATAATAAAAAAAAAAGTACAAATGTCCTTTTGGCCAAGAAATTCACTCCTACAAACTTGCCTTTCACTCCTGCGTGAATTCACATTTGTACAAGGTTAATTATCACAGCAATGTTTGTCATAGTCATAGTAAAGAAGTGGAACCTCCTAAAATCCCTCAATATGAGATGCATTAAATGCATTCTGATAGATCCTTGCAACGGAGTACTACTATGCAGCTGTGAAAAAGAACACAGCAGCACCAACAGGTTGAAAGGGGACGATCTTCAGGATAGACTGTTAAGTGGAAAAAGCGAGATGCAGAACAATGTGCAGGAGGAACACTAGAAATAAGTGACAGCGGTTCCTTGTCAGAGGGGACTGGTGGGAGCTGGACTGATGGGGGACTGGGTATTAGTATTTTCATGCTTTTTAATGCTTCAGTTGTATCATCCTATTGAAAATGTAAATGAGTACCACAAAAATATTTTTAAAACAATGAGCTCACTTGGGCAGTCACCCCATGTGCAGCTGCCACCTGCCGTATAAGAACTGCCTCTGGGCACAGAAAAGCGCACAGCATACAGGCCTTCTGTGTTCTGGCTCCAGGCTGAGCCTCAGCAGAGCGGAGACCCTTTGTTCCAGCCCGCTCAGTGAGGAGAGTACCAGGCCATGTCTAGCTTTGCCTTGGCTGCCTGTGGTCCTCTGGTCCCCTGCCACCTGTGCACAGTGGCCTCCACGGGAGAGGTTCTCCCCAACAGGAAGTGGCCTCAGGGGAGCCCCAGGCCCTGTCCTGGCATGTTATTCACACATGGGCTGTCTTAGCACTCACCAGCCATTTCCAGGCCTGGCCAAAGTCTGTGGGACCCCTATTGGTTCCAGCCCAGCCCCAGGACTCTGGAGTTGGCAGAAGATACCCACTGACTCTGGGTGACTCTGGATTTCCCTGGGCTGGCGTATTCCTCCTCGGCCTCTCTACAGTGGGGAGTGTAATCCTGGGTGTCCTAGTAATGAGGTCCCTGAGGCCTTGCCTTCCTGGAGACATGAATCCCCCAAGTTACCTTCTGTTCTGTCTTGACTTTGGCATTGTAGAAGGAGACAGAATCAGGGCCCTCTGGCAGCATCGTCTGCTGCAGCCGGCTGAACCTGTCCTGGTCATCTTCTCCCTACAAGAGTCCCAACACAGCACAGTCCCTTAGCCTGGCGTTGTCAGGATCCACTCTGACAGGGCCTGTGGTGGGCATTAGGGCAGCCTCTCGCTGGGTCTGCAGACCTCCACCCAGGATAGCTCACAGTCCCCCAGCCTCATGTTTTCCAGTGTCATCACGGACACCCTGTAACCACCACCAGGGCAAGACGAGCCACTCAAGAAGGGGTGCAGCAGCATGTGGTGGTTTCTCTGTCCTCATCCTTGATAACAGGGGAGAGACCTGTACCTGCCCACCTGCCTGGGCCAGCTGTAGGAGAGGCTGGGAGCAGCCGGTACACTGCCAAGCTTGTGGAGAGAACAGAGGACGAGGGGCACTGCCCACTGCCCTGTGCTCGTCACCATCCCCACCCCTGCCCTGTGCCACTCACCAGAGACACAATCCTGCTGAGAGGCATCATGCCTGGCCGGATGCTGCCACCTGGCTTCAGTGCCGCCTGCAGGTCCTCAGGGACAAAGAAGGACTCATTGTACCAGATGTCAAATTCTGTAGGGAGACAGGGAGATGGCACTGTGAGGGTGGGGAGTCCCTGAGGAAGCAGGTCAAGGCGGTGTGTGTCTGTCTGTCTTGTGCTTGTCACAGCTCACCCTCTCTTCACTTCCTGCTCCAAGGCCTCACCCTTTCCCATCTCCATCTCCTGCCCTCAGAATCCTGGAAACACACATCTAAAGCCCTGTCCAGGGACTTCCCTGGCAGTCCAGTGGTTAAGACTCCACTGCAGGCTTTGATCCCTGCAGCGGGAACTAGGGGAACTAGGATCCCGCATGGCCCAGGGCATAGCCAAAAAAAAGTCCTGTCCAGCCCCTGCCTCTGCCAGAGAAATGTTCTGAAGCCACTTCTAGAACTCAGACGGTAGCCCTGCCCTGTGCCTCCTGGAACCCCAGGTGGCCAGCCAACCTTCCCAAATGGCACACCCATGAGCAGGCGATGTCGACACTGATCCACCAGGCGCTGGCAGTACTGGATCTCAGCCCTGAGGTCCTGTAGGTCCTGATACTCTGTCCGGTACTGCTTCTTGAGGTCTTTAAGCTTCAAGATCAACAGGAATTCCTCCTCATCAATGATCATCAGCCCCTTGTTCTCATACTCGCCTGCAGGGGGAAGGAAGAGGTTAGGGAATGAGGTGCCCACCTGAGGTGGTCAGAAAGAGGGGAGAGTGCTGGCAAAGCATGAAGACAGGACCTGGGAAGGGCTGGGGTGCAGCATGGAGGTGGACAAGGCATGAGAAGGCCAGGCTACTAGGATATGTCTCACAGGGAGAGGGGGCTCAGGTCAGAGGACCACACTGGCATTTTTAGGACAAACAGGAGGGGTAGGCAGAGGAAAGGGTGGAGATGGCCCACGTTCCACGATTATTTTGATCTTAAACCCCACTAGCCAAAGATATCCAGTAAATACCTCTATTATACAGGTGTTTACCTTTTTTATAAATTATGTAAACAAGCTGCCGCCACTGGCTAGTACCACAAGGCAGTTGGGCAGGGTTCCTTATTAATAACAGTAGATGTAAACCCACATTTCAAATTGTCTTCTTGACGATTTCAGCATTCGCCAGCTACCTTCTTGTCAGAGAACATCAGACATCTTGTCGGATGGCTGTCAGAGGGCTCCAGGAGGAGAGGGGTCAGTCGTGCTATTAGTCATCTCCTCTACTCACTGTCTCTTTGTATGGACCTTTTCAGGTCTGTCAGTTTGAAAGGTTGTTAGGTTAAGACAAAATAACGATATCTGTGGAGCCACTCACCTGGCTGTCTACTGCTCACAGCACCTTGAAAGTTCAGCAAAGGCATCGTGTCAACACCCAGCCCGAGGACCCTTGGAGAGTGAGTCCTGTTTGTGACTGAGGTGTGTGGCCAGGGTGCACGAGGCAGTCCCCAGGCACCGGAGGAAAGCATTAGCACTTCCGCTGATGTTTACAGGGGAGAAGTGAGGCACATTAAGTGTCACTGACACCATCCATGGAGAGGCAAGGGTTCCAATTCAAGGTGTTTGCAGTGGGGTGGGGTGGGGGGGAGTGGTGTCCAGGGTAGCCCTCACCTTCAGTGCAGAGCAACCTGGTTTGCATGCTGTGGGCCTGATGTGGTCACTTTGATACAGACAAATCCATCAGTCACAGAGTAGAGTCTTTACAGTACTCTGTTGACATGGGGAGTGACAACATCTTTTGTGCTACCCAGAGGTTCTCTGATTATCTCCACAGAAAACACTTATGAGAGCTGAACTTAAGATGATTTTTCTTTTTTTTTTTTTTTTCTTTCCACAAAAGACTAATTAATGTCTCAAATTCAGTGACTGTTCTGGGCTGATAAGTGGCTGTCAGTCAAGGTACCTAGAAAATATTTTTAAAAATGAATTTACTCGATCTGTTCCCTTAAGATAAAGGTATTTTACTTGCTATTTTAACAACCAATGGGAAGAACAACTGCTTTCGGGGGGAAAGAGCAAAAATGTTTTTTGATACTGATAAAAGTTTAAATATTTTAACATATTGTTTATTTCTTCTTCAACCCATCCTTTAAAAATGTCCATTTTCAGGTATATTGAGGAGTAAGTGATATATCAGCATATATATTATTTAAAATATGTAAATATATAATAAGGGGTTGCATATTCAAAGGAGGTGTGGGGGGACTTCCCTGGTGGCACAGTGGTTAAGACTCCACGTTCCCAATGCAGGGGACCCGGGTTCCATCCCTGGTCAGGGAACTAGATCCCAAATGCGTGCTGCAACTAAGAGTTCGCATGCCACAACTAAGGAGCCCACGTGCCACAACTAAGGAACCCTGGAGCTGCAACTAAGGAGCCCACCTGCCACAGCTAAAAACTGGTGTGGCCAAATAAATAAATATTAAAAAAAAAAAAAGGTGTAGGTAGAAGGCACAAAGAAGTGCTTGTTCGTCCTGCAAGGCCTTCACTCTAGAGGTTCTGGGTGGGGGCATGTCTGGAGCCATCATCACCCACCTTCCCCTCTGGAACAGTGTATTAACGCTTGGTCCATAGGGTATGAGCAAAGTAGCCCCAAGAATTTGGAAATAAAGTTGCCCTCTGAGAAATAAGTGAGTAAAATGCAACCTCTGTGAGTGAGATGATCCCCCTGACCTGCAGAAAACCAAGTGCCACCTGGAGATGCCCAGGTGATCAGTGAGATCATTCAAGAAGGCTGGCCTAGCATAGGGTTGTGATTTAGCAAGGGAAAGCCCAGTAACCGGTGGTGTGCCCTGCCTGTGAACAAGAGTGTGGCCTCTGAACCACCAGCCTCAGTGTTGGGATGGTTACTCATTAAAATGCAGGTTCTGGGCCCTGCTCCAGATTTCCTGAGTCAGAGCCACTGATTGCAGCCTAGGAATCTGTACTTGACCAGCCCTTCCAAATGAGTCCTCTGCTTACTCAAGCTTGAGGGTTCTTGGTGCCCATTGAAGGTATGGGCAGTGTCTGCCACTGGGACAAGGGCACCAGGTCAGGGTAACCGGGTGAGCACTCTCCCCACTCCCCACACAGGGGTCCCTGCTCGTTGAGCCTGAGGGCTTCCCACACCACCTGCCTTAAGAGACAAGACTTTGCTAGGCCAGTTTGTTGCGGGGTTGGCATGAGGAATGGTCTTAGTGACAGTGAATCACTTGGCCCCTGGTATCCACATTCTCATTCCCTCCTCAGCTTCTCATGTCTTGACCAGCACCCCTACCCCAATCAGACCACTGTGGTCAGTGAGGAGACAACACCAGGACCCATGGACCTTGTGGCGGTCGCCAGCCACCCATCTCCCTGGGGAAGTGTCTACAAGACCAACATTCTGTCCCTCCATGGGCAGAAGCACATATCAGATGGAAGGTCCAGCCCTTAGATCTGAGATAATGCAAGAAAGGGGACGTGCAGGCAGAAGCTAGCTGACAGGGAAGGACTCTGTGGTTCCCCAGGGCTGACTAGAGCCAAGTGATGACCCAGGGATGAAGCCTGCACCCCAACATCCCCTGCTGGCCCCCTTCCAACTCAGTCCTCCAGTGCCCAAGGCTGCCCCATCCCAAGCAGGATGACTCAGATCCCACTGTCCCCCAACTATCTTCCCATCACCTTTACCTTGCTTCTCTCGTAGTGACTTGTGGAAATTTAGTGCCTCCTTGGTCATGTCGATCTCCCGCTTGATGGCATTGATGCGCTGTGTGGTCTCGCTGGCCCTTTTCCTCCGCTCGTTCAAAATGGATTTGTTTTCTTTGAAGATGCGGTTGATCTCACTACCCCGTTCGTTCTTAAAGTCCTCAAAGGCCACAGGCTTGGTGGGTGGGGTGCTGGGCCTGAAGATGGAGGGGAAGGAGGAGGGAGAAATGGTGCAGCTGTCTTGGAGCCACCAGGCACTTCACCTTTCTTCCCTGGGGCTTCCGTAAGCAGGTCAGAATTCCTGGGCACCACCTACCCCAGATGGGAGCTAAACTGTGTAGGAATCATTCTCTCGTCTCTGTTTTACTGAGCACACAAGGGCACGTGACTATTGCAGAAAATGAGGAAAGTAAGGAAAAGTTACACAAAAAAAAACCCCAAATACCACTCATTACCTATTGGCAACCACACTTTGGTGTATCTCCTTCATTTCTTTGATAACTGTTTTAATATTTGGAGTCATGCAATATGCATAATTTTACATCTTACTTTTTTCACAGAAGCATTCTTTCATGCTATTAAAAACTCTTTGAGAACTCTAGTTAATAAGATATAAGATGAAGTGTTACTATGGTAACATTAATGGTAGAATCAAGAGGGTGTTCACTATACAATTCTTCCAACTTCTCTGAATGTTTGGAAGTGTTCACAGGCTGGGGAAAAATTCTTCATGTACATCTTTGTACATTTCAAGGGCAGAGAAAATGATTCACTTAGTGCCCTTTCCCTAATGTCAACTATTGAAGGTGTCACCAAAATTTTTTTCTTTTGCTTTTTAAATTAATGACACAATCTTTTTGTATAAATCTTTGTCTACTTCTCTAATTACTTCCTCAGGATAGATTCCTAAAAACTCAATCACTGACTCACCACAGAGAGGAACTGGGTGGCTGGAGGAATGGTCTCATACCTGAGAATTTTGTATCTTTTGAATATATTACTTATTCAAAATATGCAAATTTAATTATTCAAATAATTGCTATTTGGAGGGTCTAAAATGATTCCGTGTATAATTGTGTATCTTGGATGACTCCTGAGGTTGAACCATTTTGCACGTGTATAAGCCATCATATTTCTTCTTTTTTGGACTGTGCTCCTAGTCTTTGCCTATTACCCCCATTTTATTTCTCTTCTATCTGCAGGTGCTCTTTCCTTGTCATATGCTGATTTTGTATGATCTGGTGCAGGAGTTACTGTTAGATGGTCACCTGGGTGGGCGTAATTCCTCCTTTGGGGATTCCGAGGCAAGGGGCTCAATACTGGAGGTCTCCCGGTCCTGCAGAAGCATGTCTTTGACATCTCCATCCTTGGAGGATGGGGTCAACTGGGTCTTAGAGGTGGAAGCATCCAACTCCTTGCCACTCACAGGGCTGCTGGCACCCTCCTTTCTTGCCAAGGAGCTGGAAGGAGAAGGCAGGGAGACCCAAGGCTCAGTGTCTCTGATGCTGAGGGGAGTAATCTTGCTCAGCACTCATACACCAGAAGCCCCAGCCCACTCAGCTCCTATCTTGAACATAAACCCAGGCCAAAGGGCAAAGAGTACAACCCTAAGCCATGCAGATGGGGAGGAAGAGGAGAGAATTTCTCTCCCTTTTGTCAGAACAAGAAGTCCTCCTTCCAGCAGTCTCAGCATGAGACACCTGGGAAAAATGGGCAGTCTCCAGTTTGGAAGCATATGGACATTTGGGGTGGGCCACAGGCTCTAAGGAGCATCATGGCTGCTGAGGTATTAGTCACACAGGCATCCCTGGGAAGGAGTAGCAGAGCCCCCACCCAGGGTGCGTCTGTCTGCAGACCAACAGTAAAGAGAGACACATCTGACCCGCTGCTCTGATCAGTCCCCAACTTGCTCTCCCACCTCTGTCAGTGCCCACACCAGCTCCCCGGAAAGTAGCCATCCTCCCTCTCCAACTGATGGCACCCGGGGTCCTCCCTCCCAGAGAGGTACATGTGAGCAGGACTGAACTAAAGGGAGGATATACATGGCTCCTTCCACTGTTTCCTTCTCTTTTCTTCTTCTTGCAACAGGTGTGGCTTGGGGGAACCAAGCCTCGATCCATTTGTTACTGCACTAATGACCCAACGGCAGAACAGAGAGGGTGGGGGTGTGACCTCCCTTCCTGAAGAGGCAGGAGGAGGCCAGGGCATCCTCCTACCCGACTCCAATACTGCATGTGACAGTTTTCTACAATCAGCTCTGGCCCGTGTCCTTTTACAAGTGATAATGGTAACAACATATTTGTATTGAGGTCTTCCAGGGACAGGAATTGCATTTACTCACTTATCCTCAAAACCACCCCGGTGACTGATGCTATTATTGTTATTATACCCATTTTAGGGATGAGGAAACAGAGGCAGAGAGGCTCTTACACCTCACTGGGGTGACCCCCGTGGGTGAAAGAACTACTGAGCAGGGAGGTGAGCCCAGGCATTACCTCCAGAACGTGTGCTTTGTCCACCACGACACAGCACTTCCCAGGGAGGCTGGTTCATTAAGGGAACCTTGACACCCTGCATCTACAAACGAGTCTTGCCTGAAAGGTGAGCTGGAGTTTTTAGGTGATGTGCGTGCCAATTAGCCGGGTCACAGAAGGAACCTGGTGGTGGGAGCTGGGTTTCCACATGAAGTACCAGAGGGCGAGTGCCAGCCTGGCTTCTCACTTCCACTCTACCACACCTTAGCAATGTGACCTTGGAATGAATTCCCCTCTCTGAGCCTTGGTTTCCTCATTAGTTAAAATGGAGACATGAACTCCCACCTCGTGGAACTGCTGTGAGGATGACAGGTGACCAGCCCCAGCCTGGGCCCCACAGATGCTGCTAGTATTGGCAGGAGAGGTCTCCATTGTGACTACCCCATAACTAAGATACCGGGGGAAGGGAGGGACAGCTCATGTCCTCCCTTTCACCAGCCAAGGAGGGCCAGGTGCTGATCAGCTGGAGCAGCAGGAAGGTCACTCACCCGAGCTGCTCTTTGAACATCTTCTTGGACTTGGATTTCTTCCCGGGTCTGGTAGAGAAAGGGGCGACTCCGAGTCCGAAGCCTTGTCCGTCAGGCTCGCCCACTAGGTGGCCGTCATCATCCACGAGCCCTGCCTGGACAGAGGCCAGTTGCAGGTCTATGGTTAGATTAAGGGTTCAGGCTCCCTGGGGAACCAGGTGTATATGGACCAAAGGTGGACATGTTCATCCCACACACCGAGATGTGGCTCCTGCTGATGTCACTTCAGGCTGTCCCCAGCAGAGCTGTCTTTGACCACCCCACCCAATGTCCACTTCCTACATCAACTCCTCTCATGGTCTGGGGTCTCATTCCATACGCTGAGGCTCTTGGGGCCCGTTTCCAACCTAACTCTGGGAATTGGTCTTGTTTACTACTAGCCACATCTCCATTTTATGGAGAACATTTTGAACTCATATGCGGTTTACTCCTGCCTGGGTCACCCCATGCTCATGCTGGTGTTACCTTTATCTGTCGCAACCCTAGATCTGCTTTAATGCAAGACACTCACTGTCTCTGGAAAGATCTGGGGATGGAAAAATCTGATGTGAGTCTTGTCGGCAAGAGGCAATTGTGCTTACCTTCTGGACAGCAGAGATGGCTTCGAAGTCATTCTTGTCTATGAGGGTGTACTTCCTGCGCAAAGTGGATTCCACTTCCTGTTCCTGTTGGCTTGGGAGAGAGAGTGAAAGAACCCATCACAGCTGGGGCCATGCTGAACCCACTGGGCAAGCACCAACTACTGGAGTTAGAAGTTGTTTGTGTGTGGCCCCTGCGGCAGAGCCACATCCTCATCATGAACCCGATCAGACCAAAAACGCTCATTCCCCTGCTCTCCACTCCCCAGTGTGTGTACCCATTGCCCAGCCCCCAAATCTGCAGGGGCCATCTTATGTGCCAAGCACAACTGCTCTAAGATGACCTTTAACAAGGACTGTAAGCCTACCTCGGCACCATGCTTCCCCACCTGTCTGTCTCTAACAGGCCCTTCAAAATCACATACCCAGCTTCTGTGATACCATCTAGCATCAGGCAGTCAGGCTACAGGTATGTCTGTACCCAAATAAACCACAAATCCCTCCTGAGGTGGGGAGGCGGGTGTGGGGAGTATCAAAGTGTCCTGCTCCGGCCATCTTCAGGGCTGGCACTCCACAAGGACCTCCTGTCCAATTAATAAACTCAGGAAACCAGGGACCGCCTCGTCTCTGAGTAGCCCTTGAATGGAGGGTTGTCCTCCCCACTTCCCCCAGGGGAAGAGAAGGGCAGGAGGATATAAGAGCTCAGGGGCAGAGGCTGTCGGGGACACCCAGGGCCTGCCATACCCAGAGGCCTCTGATCTGGCTCCTCACACACCAGAAAGAAGGCAGTGCACTTGGAGACCGGCATCCATACCATGGGAAATGAAAATGGCAGCCTGACGTAGCAGTGGGGTGGATGGGGTGGGCCCCTTACCTCAGAACCACCCGGAACTGGTTGAACACCTCCTGGATCTGTCTGAGGTTGATTATCTGGAGGGAAGAGAACAAGGCAGAGGTTAGACCAAGGGCACCACGGGACCAAGGCTTTGTCTGTGTTAGTAGAGAAACCAGGACCCCTTGGCTAACCCGTGGACCATCTGTCTCAAGAATGGGACATCTGGGACTTCCCTGGTAGCACAGCGGTTAAGAATCCGCCTGCCAATGCAGGGGACACGGGTTTGATCCCTGGTCTGGGAAGATCCCACAGGCCACAGAGCAACTAGGCCTGTGCGCCACAACTACTGAGCCTGCACTCTAGAGCCTGCGAGCCACAACTATTGAAGCCCATGTGCCACAACTACTGAGCCTGCACTCTAGAGCCTGCGAGCCACAACTGCTGAAGCCCACGCGCCTAGAGCCCGTGCTCCTCAACAAGAGAAGCCACCGCAATGAGAAGCCCGCACACCATGACAAAGAGTAGCCCCCGCTCACTGCAACTAGAGAAAGCCTGTGCGCAGTGACAAAGACCCAACGCAGCGAAAAGTTAAAAAAAAAAAAGAATTGGACATCTGCCAGCACCCTCTCAGGAAAGTGGCAGGCCAGCCCTCCTCAAGAACAGAGAAACACCTGATTAGTAGTTTTAAAACTATTTACCGCGACTATAATAATCACCTTTTCTGAGTGAAGACCTCTACAAAATTAAAATGACTCTAGTTCTTGAGAATACTAAGAAAACATTTAAATACAATTTATTGTCCTCAGCTCTCTCCTGCTTCCAAAAGGTTCCATTACGAACCTTTCTGTGTGGGCACAGACACACTCACCTGTGGCTGGAGGAAGGCCATCAGCCTCCCTCTTGGGCCTATAGCCCACCAGCATTACCCGCGACGCCTTGGTCAGTCTGGGGCTGCCCTTACTAGGAAGACCAGAGCAGCCTGCCTCTCAGTTGTCCCAGGCTTGCCTCTGGCAGCTGCTCACAGTAACAGGTCGGGCGAGGTTCTGCCCATGAGCTCCCTGATGAGAGGTCTGCCAGCCTGTGCTATAAAAACAATGCATCTTTCCCTGTGTGGCTGCTGTCTCCTCCTCCTTGGCCCACTCCAGCATGGGCCCTGGGGGGTCTGCCTTGTAGACAACCAGCATGACCATCATCCCTTAATGCCCTCACTCTGCCTGGCACAGTGAAGCCCCTGAGGTGCTGCATCTCAGTTCATCCCAGCTCGGTTTCCCTCCCCACCACACCGTACAGGTGAGGCCACCAGAGTACACAAGCTTGAGCATTTTCCTGAGGCCACTCAGCAAGGAGATAGCTGAGCTGAGATTCGATCCAGGGTAGCCTAGCTCCAGGGTCCACACTTGTGCCCCAAGCGATGGACCACCTCCTGTGTATTCAAGGCTGTTTAAGGCTGTCAGCCACTCTGTGGGTCACCCACAGCCCTGCAACCCTAAACATGGATGCCAAGGCCCTGAGGTGGGCTAAAGGGCCCTGAGGCCGGGAGTCCAGCACCACCTACCCTACACCCCCTGAACCCTCTCAGTGTGAGGTTCCAAGGCTAGCACAGCACGCATCGGGGTGTGGCCAGGAGATGGAGGCCCGGGCCAGCTGGACACGGTGGTCCTGAGGGGCTCCTTACATCAATCTCGTCCAGCGTTCCCTCCAGGTACCTCCGCACCTGGGAGTTGATCTCGGCAATTTGAATTTCATCCATGGGGTCATAGTTAACAAGGGTACGGTTGGCCTTGGAGGAGGAAAAGGAACATGTTGTTAAGCTCCAAGCACCCAAGCCCAAGCGGGGTGGCAGGGACCATTCTGAGAACCATAGTGGGGAGGTTGGGCACAGACCCTGGCTGCCCAAGCCAGCTCCATTCCCTCATCACCACGTCCTGGCAAGGAGGGCCTGACTCACAGGCCAGGTGTTCAGGTCATCAAGGGACAACCAGGTAGGGCGGGGAAGGAAAGGCTGCCCAACAGGGGGCCTGCTACTCCAAACAAGGGGGTTCTGCTGACTGAGTCTCAGCAGACTCTGTAGGATGAGGGCCACAGGAGGGAGGGGGCAGCCTCTGCCTTGAGGCTCCTCTGGACCATGAGCATTAGCTCAGACAGGCTACTGGAGGACTCCTGCCCCCACCCCCTACCTTCATGGCTCCCTGCTGCTGTCCCCACCCGACCATCCAGCCTTGGTCAGGGGCCACCTCTCCTGACCTTGACCCATCATGCTGTCTGCCCCTGTACCCCTGCCAGGCCTCTGGCCCCTGCCCCTCATCCCCCCACCTACTGCCTGACCATCTGACACCCCTGTCCACATCTTCTTGTTTGTCCAGTGTCCCTGCCTACCAGACATTTCTGGTCCCCCAGCACTTCTGCCCCACCCCGGAGTCTCTCTACTCGGCCCCTGACGCATCTGGCCCCCTGTCCACCCAGTCCCTCTGCCCACCGAACTGGCTCTGCTCATCCAGCATCCCTGCCCTGACCCTTTGCCCCCTCCCAACCTAGCCCTTCTGCCCACCTGGTACCCTGACCCTAGTCCCTCTAGCATTCTGGCAACCATGCCCCACCACCACCTCTAGCCCCTTACCAGGCTGTCATGGATGGCTAGTTCCTGCTTGAGCAGTGCCAGCTCCTTCTCCAGGTTCTTGACCATTCGCTGCCAGGGAAACATATTGTGGGGTGGGGGTGGGGTGAGGGGGAAAGCAGGGAGGACGGTCAGAGAAGCCACCCTGCCTCTTCCATATCAAGCCTATAATTCCCCACCCGTGCCTGGACATCCTGGCTCTTCCAGGTAATCCATGGGGCGTGATCTCAGCATCCGGATGATTCCCTCCCCACTCCCCAACTGGGTAACTTTAGGGTTTGAGGGGGTCTCAGCAGTCCTCTGGCCTCTGCCTCTTACTGCAGAGGAGACTGAGAACAGAGTGAGCACAGGCACCCCTAGGGCCACCTCAAACCCTGACTCCCAGGAGCTCCAGTCCAACAGGGTAATGGCCCTCTCAGTGCAGCCCATGCCTCCAGGATGCATTGACCCTCATCCTTCCCAACCACTACACAAAGCATTACCATTCCCCACTGATAATCAGGTGTGCCACCTCCAATTTATTGCTGCTACAAAAAATGCTGCAAAACATCTTTGCACTTACATCTTTGTGTACGAGAACACAGTGATGTATGAGCTCTATGTGATCTGTCCCATTACTTCTTTCCTCCTCTTTCCCTCCTGCTCACTCCATTCCCACCAAATGGGCACATTCCTGCCTCTGCATTGTCTGTCCCCTCTGCCTGGGACACTCTTCTCCCAGGTATTTCCATGGCTCACCTCCCTCAAGTCTTTGTTCAAAAGCTTCTAAATTAGGCGCATCTCTATCACCTCATGTAAAACTGCAGTCCCCTCCCCACCCTCACACCACTCTTTTTTAAAATCTTGCTCTACTTTTCTTTCATAGAACATACCCTAGAGCAGTGTTGTCTAATAGAACTTGCTGTAATGATGAAAATGTTCTGTGTTTGTGCTGCAAGCCACATAAAGCTATTGAACACTTAAAATGTGACTGGTGGGACCAAGGAAGTGAAATTTTAATTTTATTTAATTTTACTGATTTCAGGGGACTTCCCTGGTGGTCCAGTGGTTAAGACTCCGCACTTCCACTGCAGTGGGCACGAGTTCGATCCCTGGTTGGGGAATTAGGATCCCGCATGCCGTGTAGCACAGCCAAAAAACAAATTTTGTTTTACTGATTTCAGTAGCCACATGTGAGTAGTGGCTACTGTATTGGACAGTGAAGCTCTACAAGTTACCTATTTTGGTTTTAAGAAAAATTATATATATTTAAGGTGTACAACATGATGTTTTTGTTTTTTTTTTTTTGCGGTACGCGGGCCTCTCACTGTTGTGGCCTCTCCCATTGTGGAGCACAGGCTCTGGATGTGCAGGCTCAGTGGCCATGGCTCACGGGCCCAGCTGCTTCACGGCATGTGGGATCTTCCCGGACCGGGGCCCGAACCCGTGTCCCCTGCATCGGCAGGTGGACTCTCAACAATTGCGCCACCAGGGAAGCCCCAACATGATGTTTTGATATACATGTACACAGTGAAATGATTACTACAGTCAAGCTAATTAACATATCCAATAATTACCATTTTTTGTGTGTGTGGTATGAGCATCTGAGATCTACTTTCATAGCAAATTTTCAGTACACAATACACTACTATTAATTATAGTCACCATGCTGTACATTAGGTCCCCAGAACTAATTCATCTTAGAACTAAAAATATGTACCCTTTGACCAACATCTCCCCATTTTTCAGCCTGCCCCCACCCCACTCCTGGTAATCACTGCTCTACTTTCTGCTTCTACGAATTTGACGTTGTTAGGTTCCACATATAAATGAGATCATGCAGTATTTTTCTTTCTGTGTCTGGCTTATTTCACTTAGCATAATGTCCTCTAGGTTCATCCATGTTGTCTTAAATAGCAAATCTAGAAATGACTGATTTCTTATGTTTAGTATATCTATCTCTCCCACCCCTGGCAGACTGTCAGCTCTTCAAAGACAGAGATTTGTGTTTCTGTTGGTACACTGATACGTCCCAAGTGCTTCAAAAAGTGCCTGGCACATAGTAAGTACTCCAGAAATTTTAGCTGAGTGAATAAATGATACATTTCTAGAAGCAGAATTGCTTAGTCATTTTACATTTGATAGATACTGTCCTAGTGTTTTTCATATAAGAAGCACAAGGGACTTCATGCTGAGAACCTTCACTGTGAACAACAGGGCTTCCTTTAGTTGTCAAAAAATGGCCACTGGAGGGAGCCCCTGATAGCTGGTTCTCAGCACTGGTGACCAAAGCTGTGATCAGTCTGTAGCAAGGGGTCCTGGTGTCCTGGTGGCTCAGTGGCAAATCAGGGCACAAAGCCTGAACTCAAGACACATGACCAGCGTCCAGATTCTGACTCTGCCCCTCTGGGCATCCTCAAGATGGTCCTTCAGGCGGACTCCCTGTGAGGTGAACGGGAGAGGACTGGTGGCCGGCCCCTACTCATCTCCATCCCCTCCTCTCAGCTGAGGGATCTCAGCTCTAGAAAATGCACTATGCCCAGCTAGGAAAAGTCAGGCTGAGCTGCTGGGGACCTCCAGCTGGATGACTCTGTCCAGTGTGGCATGAGGAACCAAGTTAGACCTCTGGGCCAATCCGGTGATGGTGGAAATGAGCCATCTGCTCCCATGGGTCACCAGCCTCTATGCTGCACCCTGAGAGTATGGAAGCCACTTCTCCTGCTGCCTGTCAGGCTTAGTGGCCTCTAATTTGCCCTCTTCTACTGACTGGAAAGAAGCTGCTTGGAAATAGGGCTGAAGCAGAAGACTCCACAGAATAGGGTCTGACAGCACCTCCTGGCTGACCAACTCCCTTATAAGAAACAGGGGCATTTTCTGGATGGAAAAAAAATGCCTCAGAGACAGCACAAACCCATGTAAGTTCCTTGCTGGTTAGGTGTTTCCATCATAAATGTAATGAGGATCATTCAGAGAGTTCTGCTTAAGTCCACGCCAGGTTGTGAGCAGCTATCAGCCTAAGAAGTTTCCCTATTTTGACCCCACGGCAGCGTGCAGGTGTGCTTCCTCTTGGCAGAGTAGGGTACCCCAAGTCTCTCTGCTGTCTGTTTATGCCCATGGCTCACAACCCTTACACCACCTCACAGAATCACAGAATGACATAGTGGGAGGGTTGCTGGAAGTCATCAGTCCAACCTCCTAGTTCACAGATGAATATCCTGAGGCTCAGAGCCTGAGCAACTCACCACAGAGAGCTGGTAGCAGAGGTGGGTCAGGAACTCAATCTCCCACCTTCCAGCCAGCCCCACCAACCAAGGAAACGCTACAGAAGCTATTCCACCCCCTTGAAAACAGGTATCAGTACTGAAGGTGGTGCTGGAAACAACCTGGGAATACTGGCTACAGTCTAGGAAAGGCAACAACCAAAATAATTTTCCAGGTCTCTCTCGAAAACTCATACATATAAAGGAAAATGTTTATCATAAAGATTATAAACACATTTGCATTTGGTGACATGGCAACTTGGCTGTCCAGGAACAACAGTGCAGATTTCAGAATAGGAATTACATTAAAATGAAAGTCCTCGCTGCCAGGTGCAACGCCCACTCAGCCAGGTTCACAGGTGGTAATGTGGTAGTCCTAAGCTAAGAGAGCACCAAATAAGAAAATAAGAAAAATAAATAAGAAAAGCATAGAAAATAATGCCATGAAACCTTGGGAAGACCACCCTAAAATCTGACTTTAATTTAACAGCATGCCACCATATTGGCTTCAGGTGTTTTTGTTTTTGTTTTTTTAAGAAATAAAACATTTCAGATAAATGTGAAGCCCCTGGCTACCCCACTCCAAATCCATTCCCCACCCTGACATCCAGAAGGAACCTCTGCTCAGTTTGGTCTTTTCACTCTCATACATTTTTTCTTTGTACACACATCTATCCACTAATGATGATCAGCATTGCTTGTACGTTCTTATACTTGGTATAAACGAGAGATGCCACCATTCAATCCCCAAGCTGTTCTCTCACTAGAGATTATCCATGCTCGCAGCTCACTGACTCCCTCCCTGTGCAACCTACTTAGCTACTCTTCTGGTAAAGGCTATTCATCATGTTCCTAACTTTTCACCATTACAACAAGCAGTGCAGCACCATCTTCTATAAGTCTCTTTATGTGCATATGTGAGAATGCTGCTAGACTATATACCTAGAAGTGATACTGCTGGTCTGCAGAAGTGACTATAGTGCTAGCTAACATTTCCTGAGCATTTACTCCATGACAGCACTGTGCTAAAAGATTCCTACCCATTATCTTGTTCTTCACATGTCTTTGAGAGTGAACTCTGTTACTCCTGCCTTAGAAAGAATAAGTATCTCGCTGAGGTTATACAGCTGACGAAGGAAAGAGCAGGCTGCTGAACCAGGATAGCCCAACGCAGGGGCCAGCGCTCTTAACTACTGTGCCCGTCATTCTCCAAGGGTGGTCCCAGAACAGCAGCAGCAGCAGCACCGGGGACACTCATGAGAAACTTGAATCCTCAGCCCCCACCCCAGGCCGATGGAATCAGGAACTCTGGGAACGGGTGCAGTGACCTGTGGTTCAATGAGACCGCAGGGTGATTCTGATACCCACTCAAGTTTTGAGAACCACTGCTCTAAGCTCTACTTCCTCCTCAACCTCCAAACCATGGGTTAGATCCACAGAGCCCCCGGACTGTTATTTTCCTTCAGGATTTAGAATCTAGAAAGTTTAGCTGGTTTGTCATGGGTTTAGGGCATGTATATGCTCCTGTCTCCAGTAACTACGATTGCATAAGCACCTTAAAGGAAAACCAAATTATTGGTAAATGTGTTTTTACTTTACTAGATGTTGCCAAAATGCTCTCCAAAGTGGCTGTCCATTACACTTAGACCAGAAATAAATAAGCATTGCTGTTTCTGCACATACTCACCATTGTTTCTACATTGTCAGAAAATTTCTAATTTTTGCTAGTCTGAGGGTGGAATTCCACTAAGGTTTTAACTTGCATTTCCCTGGCTAATGGTGAGGCTGATCATTCTTCTGATTGATCAGCTGTTTGCTGAGCGGGATCGCTCAGGCTGGGAAGAAAGAGGTTCTGTAGTGACCTAACCAGATGAGTCTGAGAGATGGTCTACACTGATTTAGCTCAGAAACAATTAGCTCTAAGGACTCTCATGCAGAAGCCCAGGGGCACTCAGAGGCCTTGAAGCCCCACATATGAATTGGGTGGGGGGCCTGACCTAGCCCTTTCACCTTTGCGGCAGCCCCCAAGGGACTCTAAACACTGGCCTATCCCAGAGCAGAAAGGGACTGACCCAGGATCACATGCGTATCTTTGGTCAAGGCAGGAAGGGAAGCCAGGCTCTTGTGACCCAGGCAGCAAACCCATACACCTTCCCCACAGCGAGATACCTGCCTACAAGCCCCTTAGTACCTCAGCGTCATACTTTTCGTTGATGGCAGGCTCAGTGGTGACCAGCTTCATCCTGCTGGCAAACCGCAGTGAAGACAGCTGAAAAACAGATCAGACAGACCTCTATGTTCTTGGTCAATTACTTGTGAGTAGAGAGATGTGCAAAACAGGTTAAAGGATTCCACTAGAAAACAAGTCTCCCTGCAGAGAGGAATGCTCCATGGGCCCATGGAGTGACGTCTGGGGGTCCTGCCCGAGTCCCTCTGGGGGCACAGCCAGCCAGGGGTAATTATGGCTGGGGGCCCATGGGGTGGCCACAGAAGCGGGCACTTGGGAAACAGCCCCACTGTGCTGATGTTCCATGAGGAGTGGAGGGCTGAGCCCTGGCAGTGAGGAGCAGCCAGTGGCACATGAGCTGCCAGTGAGCCCTGACATCCCAGCCTCATACTGTGCTGGGCTGACTCGGAGCCCTGAAACAGGGAAGCCAACTTGGAGGGGGGATGGGTAACCCAGAAGTAGCCTGAGGAAGGCCTGAAAGGGCTCTTCCATTGGACAGTCTTGCCTAGTAGTTAAGAGATCTGCCACCAAACAACTGACTGCACAACCTCAGACAGGTCTTGTAACTTCTCTGTAAAGTTGGGAAGACCTGCCTCATAGGGTCACTGGGAGACTTAGTGCTGAGGTATGTAATGTGCTCTGGACAGAACTGGCTCACAGAGAGCCCTCAGGAAGAGACCCCTGTCATTTTAGTTGGAGTTGCTTCTGTGTGAGGGTGAAATCAGACTCTCCTGCTGTAAGCACAGCAGCAAGTGTGGCCACGACTCCCTCATACACACATGCGTGGTCAATGCATTAAGCAACACGAATCATGATAGGAACAGTTTTAAAGCATTTGGAGAAGAGAATCATGAGCTTCTGCACCCCCAATATGCCTTTGTCCCAACCCCCGATACTCTTCCAGCAGCTCCTTAGGGCTCCTGTGGGCTCAGTCCTAATCAGAGATCCCAGGTGGTGTGGGCACAAGCCTCGGGGGACAGCAGGTACCAGGAGAGCTGCTTCCTGTGTGACCATCTCAGGGGTGGGGATAAGGGGAGAAAGGGTCTTCCACAGTCTTGGAGGACGTATTTCTTAACCAGGCAGCCAGGAGGCCCAGTATTCATGACTCCTCTTGGGGTTCACTCATGCTTTGTTATGCTGTGAGACCAGTAGGTGCCTGAAGCCTTCCTCTGGGGATGCTGTCTGCACATCAGCTGGAGCTCCCCTCCCTGGCCTCCCAAGTCCCAGGGCACTGGGTATGTGGCCGGAGAACTCCCCCTGGAAGCTGGGATGGTCCCTAATGCACCAAGCTGGGAGGCCCTGCAGAAGCATCTTGCCCTGCAATGTCCCTGGAAATGACCTGTTTCACCTAGTGGATTCTCCAGATGACTGAAGCTTGCCCCAAACATCCACATTTGACCAAAATGTCTAGGGAGAGATTTCCAAACCTATCTTATTTAGGATGGGTAGGGAGGAGAGGCGGGGAGCCCCAGCCTGGGTGCCTAGCTATGTGGACTCACCTGTGTCACTGGCTCACTTCGTATTCCTGCCTCTGGTTCTCATAAGCTTCTTACCTCCCCGGGCCACCTGTTTCCTGCTGCTGGATTAATCTCCCCGAGTCACAACTCTGGCCACAGCCCTCTCCTACTAAAACCCTGTGACAGTCCCTGCCACCTGGAGTAGAATAGCCAAGGCCTCAGCATGGCCGCCAGGGCCCATCCAGCCGCTGCACCTTCTTCTTCTTCCTCTCCTTCCCGAGCTCCTCGCTGCAGCGGCAAAATACTCCTGGCATGGGCCAGAAAACACAGTCCTTGCCCCACAAAGCTGGCTCTCAGCCTTCTCTTCTCACATAGGCCCCCACACTGAGCTTGCCACCTGCCTTGCCTCTTCCTTGACATGGCTTCTGCCCCTTGGTACTTGGTATTTGGATCCTGGCTGGGCCCCCTTCAGCAATTTTGGCTCAGACTCATCCCTGGATCCCTCCACCCTTGACCATGTCTATAGCTACTGTGTCAGTTTACCCAGCCCTGGCATGCATGAGGAGGGATTCCATCCCGGTTGCACTGGCTGTCTTTACATACCGTCTCTTCTAACTGGGAGGCTTCTCCGTAGATGTTTGTCACAAGGATCATATTGCAATTTCCCCCTGCAGAAAGCAGGACACAGAAGGGCCATGAACCATGTGGGTTTTCTGCCAAGAGATTCCTTTGAGGGTGGGAGGTGGAGGGGGTGGGAGGGCTCTGAACATTTGTGTCCCTTCAAAATTCATATATTGAAGTCCTAACCCTCAATGTGATGGTATTTGGAGGTGGCGCCTGCAGGAAGTAATTAAGTACATGAAGTCATGAGGGTGGAGCCCCATGATGGGATTAGTGCCCTTGTAAGAAAGGAAAAAGAGACCAGAGCCCTGTCTCCCTTTCTGATCTCTTTCTTTTCTTTCTCTCTCTCTCTCTTTGCCATGTGAAGACACAACGAGAAAGTGGCCATCTACAGGCCAGGAAGAGAGTTTTCACCAGGAGCCATTCCTGCCAGACCTTGACCTGGGACTTCCAGGTTCCAGGACTGTGAGAAATAGGTGTCTGTTGTTTAAGCCACCCAGTCCGTGATAGCTGCCTGAGACAGGGTCAGAGAGGACACATTCAAGCATGCATGAGGCTGGGAGGCAAGGGGAAGAAGAAGAGAAGCAGGAGAGGCTGTCAAATGTACCTAAAAGAGAAGCTGGGGGAAAAGCAGAGGAGAGAAGACCTGGAGTAGGGCAGAGGCCTCTAGGCCAGGGCTTTGCTTATGGGGGGGTGGGGGGGGAGCACTCAGTTAATAATCACACACCAACCACTGTGCCATTGGGCCCAATGCAAAAGCCTGGGAACACAAGGATGACAAGACACAGCCCCAGCTCCTCAGTCAGGGAAGGGAAGACGTCACCGGAGAAGCCCTCCACCTTGGTCTTCAGGGTGATGAAGGATTCTGCCAGCTGGTTCAGGGATGAGGGGAAATGAGAAGGTACTTCCGGTAGAGGCAAAAGCTTAAGCAAAGGTTCTGAGGAGTGAAGAGAATGACATGGGGGACATGAGAGGTCACTGTGCTTGATTCTGCCTTTCCAGGTGTGCCTGAGGTCACTGTGAAAAGGCTGCAGGTAAGTCCATGCCACCAGGAGGGAGCAATTCCATTATCACCAGTAACAGATATGCCAGGCCTGTCCGTCCCCACTGTGCACCAACCATACCCTCACCCAAGGAATCCTTCAGGGCGTGGGTGAGCTTGCACTGCCGGAAGGGGATGTGGTCTCGCTTCTGGTCCCCGAGGGCAATGATGGCCTGCTCCAGGAATGACAGCGACTTGTTGATGTAGGTGGCTTCCTTCAGGACTCGGCCCTCAGACTACAAACCAAAGGTCAGTTCCTCATCAGACCAAGTGGAGAGGCTGCCCCACAAAGAACACTGCAGGTCTGTGGCCAGGCCAGAGCCTCCTTCCCAGAACCAGGTCTTCTCTCTCTGTCATGGGATTGAATTGTATCCGCCTTGGGCTAATGGGAACACTCACAGGAACACTCGTGCAAATATTCTTATGAATGAATGCTCATGTGAATATGAATACTTATGTGAATATTTATATGAATACTCTCTTAAGAGTCACACTATTATGAATACACATGGGAATATTTGTGCAGATACTTGAGCAAATAATCCTGGGAATATACATTCATTCAATACACAGATACAAACATTCATACGAACGCAGGTAGGAATGCTCATCTGAATGCTCTTGTGAATACTTACGTTAATACGCTTACATGAATATTTATGTGAGATGAAAAATTCATGCAAATATTCATTGTGTGAACACTCACACTGATACATAGACGCTAATACGAGCATGGAGCATTGACTGAGCACTGACTGAGTGCCAGGTACTTTGCTAAGAATTTAGGAGCCATCATCTCATTTAATGTTTACAAAAATCCTGCCAGGTAGAAACTGCCTCTCTGTTTCACCTCTGCTAGTTCTGTCCCTCCAGCTCCACTGCGCCTAGCTCAGGATGGTGCTCACGAATGCCCAATGAGGGGACGGCCCAGGTGCACAGAAACTAAGCCGGAAACAGAGCTGTGGCTTCTTGAGGAAGAACTTCCTGCTCCCCCACTTACCCTAGACTTCCCCAGCCTCTCCGAGCCTGCTAGATCCACCAAGTTAATTTTGGAAGTGATGTACTTTGCGTCTGATAAGGTCCGCGAATGGGCCTATGAAACACCCAAAAAGAGGTTAAACTGTCACAGGGAGAAGGTTCTTACTGAGCAGGCCCCATGGGAATCGACCGCCCCTCTCGGCTCTTCAAAGAGCTTGCACTTACCTCCACGTAGATTGTGAAAATGCAGTGTGACCTAGATGAGTTCTTGTTCATTGTGTGGGAGGCTATAATCCTGTTGGTCTCTCCCTGAAGAAGACGGAAAACACAGACAACGTTTTGAAATATTAAAATAACACGGCATTTGGATCATTTTTCAATTATGCAGAAATGATATTTATATCACTGCAATCAGCCAGGCCTTCCAGGGAAATCTCATTTATAAACTAGGAGAATAGAAGACAAATTGGAGTCCAGACCTATACTTTCACTCACTGCTAGAGATGTGTGAATTTGTATAATAGCTTTCTTTCCTTTTTTTTTGGCCACGCCATGCAGCTTGCGGGATCTTAGTTCCCCGACCAGGGACTGAACCCGCGCCCTTGTGAGTGAAAGCTCCAAGTCCTCACCACTGGACCACCAGGGAATTCCCTGTATAATAGCTTTCTGAAAAGCAAAGCAGCAATAAGAATTAAGAGCCTTAGGGGCTTCCCTGGTGGCGCAGTTGTTGAGAGTCCGCCTGCCGATGCAGGGGACACGGGTTCGTGCCCCGGTCCGGGAAGATCCTACATGCCGCGGAGCAGCTGGGCCCGTGAGCCATGGCCGCTGAGCCTGCGCGTCTGGAGGCTGTGCTCCGCAGCAGGAGACGCCACAACAGTGAGAGGCCCGCATACCGTAAAAGAATTAAAAGCCTTAAAAATGTTCATGAATATTGAATCATAACCAACCTACATATCCAACAATTAGGGAATGGTCTAGCTGTACAATGGAATGTTATGCAGCCAGGAGAATGCTGACAAATAGTTTGTTGTTGTTGTTGTTTTTAATAAATTTATTTATTTATTTATTTTCAGCTGTGTTGGGTTTTCGTTGCTGCACACAGGCTTTCTCTAGCTGTGGTGAGTGGGGGCTACTCTTCTTTGTGGTGTGCAGACTTCTCATTACGGTGGCTTCTCTTGTTGCGGAACATGGGCCCTAGGGGAAGTGGGCTTCAGTAGTTGTGGCTCGCAGGCTCTAGAGCGCAGGCTCAGTAGTTGTGGCGCACGGGCTTAGTTGCTCCACGGCATGTGGGATCTTCCTGGACCAGGGATCAAACCCGTGTCCCCTGCCTTCGCAGGCAGATTCTTAAACACTGCGCCACCAGGGGAGCCCTCTTCAAAAATTTAAAAATAGAATTACCATATGATCCAGCAATCCCACTTCAGAGTATTTATAAAATAAATCACGGGGATGTAATGTACAGCATGGTGACTATTAATAATACTGTATTGCATATTTGAAAGGTTGAAAGTTGCAAAGAGAGTAGATCTTAGAAGTTCTCATCACACAGAAAAAATGTGTAACTATATACGGTGATGGATGTTAACTAGAGTTATTATGGTGACCATTTTGCAATATATACAAATATTGAATTATTATGTTGTACACCTGAAACTAATATAATGTTACAAGCCAATTATACCTCAATTTAAAAAAATGCCTGATCCCATCTGATTCTCATAACAATGTTTTGGGGTAGGTTTAAAAACAGTGTCTCCACTTTTATAGATTAGCAAACTGCAGCTTGAAGAGATTAATGATTTGCTCGACATTAAGGCTTCATAGATTGAAAGAAACCTGAATTTGAGCCCAAGTCCCCAATTCTAAGTTCTACACCTTTTGCACTGTATTACAGCCCAAAACATCAAGGGGGCCTTCCAGGAATACAATGGACTAAATATTCAGAAAACTTCCTACTGCAAAACACCTAAAGATGATAGAATATTTAAAAATTCCTTTTGAATGCATGGCTGAGACTGCAAGAAAGTACGGCCAGTACCCAGGGCCAGACACAAAGCAGGAGCAGGAATCCAGGAACTGCAAGCTAGAACCAATGCTCTTATTGCCCTGAGGCACCTGCAGACGGATGTGCTGTAAGATAGCCCTTGCTGGATTTCTTGGTGATTCTGTGAGCAATGAAATTGACATGTTATAAAGATAGAGAATATCTCCTTTTGCTCCCAAAGCCATTTGCTCTTCACATTCTGAGGGTGGTAGGCCTAGAGCCACTTGTATCTTCCCTTACCTCCCTACACTCCCATCCCCCCACCCAAGCCCTCTGTTACATTCAAAGGGTGATAAGATCTTTCTCCTTCAGAACCAAAAGCTTAACTTCCAGGTAGAGACCTTGCCCTCCTTTCCTAAGAGAGGATTTACTTACATTTCAAAAAAAAGCACATGCTCTCTCATCCTCCCTTTCTGTCTCTAGCTGCACGCCCCCACCTCTGCCCCACCCCGCGCGCTTCAATCTCTCTCTATCCTAACAGGGGAAGAGGAGTAAATGTACCAGCTCCTATATAAGCTCTGAGATTCATAACTTTGGAATTCCTCTCCAATAGTACAGACACCCTCTCCCCTCTGTAGGGCTTCCCTGGTGGTGCAGGGGTTAGGAATCCGCCTGCCAATGCAGGGAACACGGGTTCGAGCCCTGATCCAGGAAGATCCCACATGCTGCCAAGCAACTAAGCCCGTGCACCACAACTACTGACCCTGAGCTCTAGAGCCCGCGAGTCACAACTACTGAGCCCGCGTGCCACAACTACTGAAGCCTGCGTGCCTACAGCCCCTGCTCCACAACAAGAGAAGCCACTGCAATGAGAAGCCTGCACACCGCAACGAACAGTAGCCCCCGCTCGCTGCAACTAGAGAAAGCCTGCGCACAGCAACGAAGACCCAACTCAGCCAAAAATAAATAAATAAAATAAATTAAAAAAAATTTTTTTAAATCTGATTTAAAGAGACCCTGTATTGGTAATGTTCCCTAGGCTCCTGAAAGAAAAAACTATTCTCTAAAGTAATATAGTCTCAACCCAAGCCTCAAAAAAGAACCACTGATAAAGGGCCAAGGGAGTAGAGCTTATAATCAAATTACAAAATATACTTGTTATGGTAAGGTAACATTTTATTTTGATTCATAGAACGTTTGGAAGAAATATACAGGGAGGTCCTCTCTACCTTCTACTCAGCCTCTCCCTATGATTAACATCTTGTAAAATGGTAGTACAATGTCAAAACCAAGAAATTGACACTGGTATAATCCACAGAGCTTATTCAGACTTCACCAGTTATACAACTTATTTGTGTAAGCTATACAACTTATACAACTTATTGGTATGTCTGTATGTGTGTGCATTAACTAACTATGCAAGTTGTTATTTCTAGGAAAAACGAGAGAGGAAATATAAATATGAACGAATATATAACTTCCAAACTAGTAAAGAGGGAAACAAATATAATAAAAAAATATCCAATGAAAAAGAAGGCAAAACAGTTAAGAAAAATAAATGGGAAAAAGAACACACAGTCAAACGACAGATTTAAACCCAAATATTTCAGAAACTACATTAAGTGCAAACGGAATGAAATGCTTCAGTTAAAAGATAAAGACTGGGGCTTCCCTGGTGGCACAGTGGTTGAGAGTCCGCCTGCTGATACAGGGGACACGGGTTCGTGCCCCCGTCTGGGAAGATCCCACATGCCGCGGAGCGGCTGGGCCCGTGAGCCATGGCTGCTGAGCCTGCGCGTCCGGAGCCTGTGCTCCGCAACGGGAGAGGCCACAACAGTGAGAGGCCCGCGTACCGCAAAAAAAAAAAAAAAAAAAAAAAAGATAAAGACTGTCAGAGTACATTTTTAAAAATCCTCTCATATGCTCTTTACACGAAAAGCCAAAACAAGAAATTTATACACATTCAACTAACCTAAACGTAAGAATTTTTGTTCATCAAATAACACATCAAGAGAAAAAAAAGTCACAGGAAATAGAAAACATTGTAATACACACAACTGAAAAAAGAACTAGTTTTCAGAATATATGAAGAATTTATACAAACAAATAAGAGCGAAAAAAAGACATCTGTAAAGAAAATAAACAAAAGACATGAACAGGGAAATCCAAATGGTCAATAAACACAAAGTAAGGTCCTTAATCTCACTGGTAATCAGGTAAATGTAAACCAATGAGTGGGACCACAGTGGGAAACACTATACACCAGCCAGATTGGTCAAGATTTTAGGGTCAGAATAATGGGAATTCTGATAACGTGTTGTGGGAGTATACCATTATGGAAAATAGTTGGTATCATTTAAGAAAGCTTAAGACACACTCTGTATGACTCAGCAATTACAGTTCTTGATTTTACCTAGAGAAATTCATGCTTAAGTGCCCCAGATATACATACAAGAATGTTGCTAGTTCTTGTTCCTAGTGGCCATGTCTGAAATACACCCAATCTAGGAAAACCCAACTGTCCATCAGAAGTAGAATGGATAACTAAATTGTAGTATGTTCACACAATGTAATATGATGAAAGTGAAAAATATACAGTAACATCAGATGAATTACACATAAAAAGTAGATAAAAGGTAAAAGAAATAAGACAGAATTCATCCTACATGATTCCTTGTATATAAATTTCCAAAAAAGTAACTTATGCTGCTTGAGAATACATAGGTAGGATGCTCCAGGTGGTAAAGCTATAAAGAAGACCAAGAAAATGATTACCATACAAGTCAGAAGAGTGCTTACTTCTAAGGGTATGAATAAATAATTATTCATGATTAAAAAAACTCTTGGGCTTCCCTGGTGGCGCAGTGGTTGAGAGTCCGCCTGCTGATGCAGGGGACACGGGTTCGTGCCCCGGTCCAGGAAGATCCTACATGCCGCGGAGCGGCTGGGCCCGTGAGCCATGGCCGCTGAGCCTGCGCGTCCGGAGCCTGTGCTCCGCGGCGGGAGAGGCCACAGCAGTGAGAGGCCTGCGTACCGCAAAAAAAAAAAAAACCTCTTCACAAACTTGGACGTTCTTTCAACTTAAGCCACCAAAAACCTCCGGCAAACATCATTCTTCATGGTGAAATGTCAGGAACAACAATAAGACGAGAATGCCTCATTGCTGCCACCTGGGAGGCTCTTTCTTCTGTGTACATGCAAGGGATCCAGGTTTATATCACCCCTGAGGACACCTAAATGACGTTTTAAAAAGAAGTTTTATTTGACATAAATATATATATATATACATAAATATATATATATATATATATATATATATATATATATATATATATATATATATTTTAGGCTGTACCCCGTGGCATGCGGGATCTTAGTTCCCCAACCAGGGATTGAATCCGTGCCCCCTGCATTGGGAGTGTGGAGGCTTAGCCACTGGACCACCAGGGAAGTCCCCGACATATATTTTAAATACCATAAGACTCACTGTTTAAAAAAAAAAAAAGACTCATTGTTTTAAGTATACAATTCAATGATTTTTTTTTTTTTTTCGCGGTACGGGGACTTCTCATTGTTGTGGCCTCTCCCGTTGCGGAGCACAGCCTCCGGACGCGCAGGCTCAGCGGCCATGGCTCACGGGCCTAGCTGCTCCGCGGCATGTGGGATCTTCGCGGACCGGGGCACGAACCCGTGTCCCCTCCATCGGCAAGCGGACTCTCAACCACTGCGCCACTAGGGAAGCCCTCAATGATTTTTAAAATCAGTAAAATTACAGGGTTGTGCAACCATCACCACAATTCTATTTTTAAAATGTATCACTCCAAAAAGTTCTCTCAGGCCCATTTGCAGTCACTTCCTGTCCCCTCCCCCAGGCAACTACTAATCTGCTTTCTGTCTCTATAGATGTGGTTATCTGGACATTTCAAATGAATGGAATCATACAACAGGTAACTTTTTTATTTCTTTTACTTAGCATTTTTTTTTTGAGATTCATCCAAGCTGTAGCATGTATCAGTGCTCCATTTCTTTTTATTGCTAAACAGTTTTCCGTTGTATGGATGTACCACAATTTGTTCATGCATTCTCCGTTGATGAATATTTTGGTTATTTCCAGTCTTTGGCTATTATGAATAGTCTTAATATGAATATTTGTGTTCAAGTTTTTGTGTGCACATTTCATTTCTCTTGGGTAGATTTCTAGGAGTAGAAGTGCTAGGTCCTATGATAAAATTAATGTTTAACTTTTTAGGAAACTGCCAAAATGGTTGCACCATTTTACATTTCACCAGCAATGCATAGAGTTTTAATCTACATGATTTTTAAAAGAATAACATATCCCGGGGAATTTTTTCATTGATTTGTAAGAGCTTTTATATACCAAGGACATTAATTCTTATTTTTTCTATACCACAAATGCCTGTGATTTAATGTTAACTAAAAAAAAAGGACAATTTCAACTAAGTAAAGAAAAAACTTCACAAGAAAAAAGACTAGAAGGAAATAAGCCAAAATACACATTATTGTTGCCATATGTAGAAAACAGATGAGTGAATTCTTCTTTTGCTTCTGTATATTTCATTACTATCTGAACTTGCTAAACAAGCATATATTAATTTTCATTCTGGTTATCAAAGTAAGTAAAAAACTAAGGAAGGAGGAAAAGAAAAAAAAAAGGAAAGGAGGGAGGAAAGGTAAGGAGGAAGGAACCCATAGACTTGATCATCTCACCTCAAAAAGGAGGCTGAACGCATCCTCCTCCTGACTTGTGAGGTGGACTGACAAGCCCTTAATGAAGACCCCCTGAGGACTTTCCACAATGGTCATAGGTGTGACCGAGGGTCCAACGTAAGGCAGAGTGGACAGGAGATCAAACAGGCTCTCATTATAGATTTCCAGGTAGGAAACACGCACAGTGATGGCCTGTGTGGGGCGTTCTTCGATCATCTTAAAAACCTAGATGGGAGATTGGACAGCAGTCACTGAGAGTAGAACTCCAATGGCCAGCCAGTGCTAGGGGAGTTCTTACCTTAGGAGGGAATCCTTGCCCTAGAAGAATTTACAGTCTAGTTGGTGTGATGGTCATCAGCAACAACCATTATTAGTAGTTGCAGTCTATTGGGCAGTATTTATTATCATCTTGTAGTTTTTGTGAGGCCTGACTTATAGATTGGCTAATACTTGTACAGTCTCAAGAAGTAGAGGCATGATGAACAGAAAGGACTCCGGAGTGAAGATCTCTTGTTTTGTGGGGTTTCACCACATATAAGCTTCTTTCACATCCATTTTTTAATTCTACCCTCATGATGCCACTGCGACTGAAGCAGGGCAGGGGCAATACCCATCTATGGTGGCTCAGCTACTAAGGGAAGAAGTCAAGCCAGAACTCAGCCTTCTGGACTCCTAATATCCTCCCCAGTGCTTATCAGCAGGTGACTTTGGGCTGGTCTTTTCCCCTCTCTAGACCTTAACTTTCTTATCTGTTAAATGGGGAGTTGGGCTGGATGATCCCTGAAGTCCCCATCTTGCTCTAACAGGCTAGATTTGTGCTGTCCAATATGCTAGACACTAGCCACAGGTGGCTGCTGAGCGCTTGAAATCTGGCTCGTGCAAATGAGGAATTGGATTTTAAATTTTATTTAATTTTAACTAAAAATTTAACACTGATACTAAATTCAGTTATTGGTAAACTTTTAAGTATGTTTGGAGCAACTTGGGTTTATAAATCTACCTTTTCAACTGTAAATTTCATGAACTGTAAATACAGAGCAACTCTTTCTGATGAATATTTAGTGTCTTAAATAGAAATGGGTTGTAAATGTAAAATACATACCAGATTTCAAAGACTCAGTATAAAGAAAAATAATGTAAACTATCTCAATAATTTTCATATTGATTACATGTGGAAATGCTATTTTGGCTATATTGAGTTAAATAAAATATATTATTATATATTATTTAAAAATAATTTCACTTGTTTTACTTTTTTAAATGTGGCTATTGGAAAACCTAAAATTGCATATGTGACTTACATTATATTTCTGTTGGGCAGCGCTGGGCTAGACTATAAAGTCTAAGATGCTGAGATACTGAAGCGTTGACAGTGGGATGTTAAGGATATTGCTTCAAGAAATTATCGCATGGATGGTCATACACTAGAGGGACATCTACACTTCTTACAGCACAGGGCTATAAAACCTCAAGATGCTTTTTAGGGAAAAGTCCTTTGCCTCCCACCTTCAAAAAGAGGGTCCTCACAGAACGCAGGCTAGCAGACTCTGAAGGAAGGCCCATCTGTCCTGTCTTCAGTCACACTTCCCAGACCCCCAAGGCTGACTCGGTCCTGAAAGCTCATGTCATGCCCTGCTTCTTCCCTTTGCTCTTTCTGGGGCTGTGGTGGTGCAAGAAACCAGAGCAGGCCAGTAAGGAAGCTCTGCAAGGGTTCATATCTCCCTCATTAAAACCAGGAAGGAACAGGATTAGGACCTCTGAATCCTCAATTACAGGGTCACAGACCATCAGAGCAGCAAGAAGCCAGTCAGCACATCTGACGCCCTCTTTATCAAATGAGGAAACAGGCTCAGCATGGGCGTAGGTCAGAGCCTGGAACCTAAACTCTTGGTTTACACACACACACACACACACACCCACCCACTTGTCTCCCCTACAGGCTGTCTCCCCTACAGGCTGCAACTCCTTTGAGGCTGGACCCCACTGTCTCCAGGAGCTCGCCTGGGATGGGCAGCATGTATGGTAGAAAGAGGGGACCTAAGTGGCATCCCACCCACAGGCCCACTCTCTACCTGTTGTAGGGCACGAGGGAGGATCCCCCGGTGCTTGTAATTCTCAGTTGCCCCCGTCATGGTGTATGTCTTGCCAGCTCCCGTCTGCCCATAACACATGATGGTGCCTGCAAACATTTCAAAACACGTCTTGGTGACAACCAGAAAAACAGCTCCAAGGATAGCTCTCCCATCCCCCAGCATGCCCAGTGCCAGCCAGAACCCTAGTGTGAAGGTGGCCATCAGGAGCAGCCAAGGACAGCAGGAATTCCTGCCATGGAGGGTGGGTGAGCAGGGAAACAGTGATATAAATGGTCAAAACACAGACAGCTGCTCTGAATCTGTGGTCCATGTAGTGCTCTACTGCTTCCTCTCCCAAGAGGGGATCTGATCCTAGGGCTTCTGAGGAGAGCAGGGAATTCCAGGGAACAGAGGAACTGGGAATTTTCCTAGAAAGATGAGGGAGATAAGAGCATTGAACTAAGCCCTTCTTTAGCAAGATCATGAACAGCCAGGCTCTCAGGGCTTGGCCTCCCTGCAGGACAGCCCAGGCAGGAGGAAAGAAGGGCTTTCAAAATCCCCAGGAAGAGATGGGAGTCAGAAGGGCATTTTCTGTTAGCGGTGGGAATTCTTTGTAGACTGCAAGTTCCCACAGGACTAGTTGGTCCCAGGCCACTTTCAGAAATGGAACACCATGACCAAGCCCTGATCTGTCACATTGCCCTCTCTGGGAAGACTTTCACTTGCACCTCTCTCATGCTTTAGGTCTACCATCACCAGGCTCTGGGACACAAACCAGTCACCCTGGGCTCTGGTTCCCATCTGCTCTTCTTCCTGGCTTGAGCAGCCTGAGCCAGACCCAACCCAAAGGCTGCTTCTGGGCATTTACAAAGCAGATCTGCCCGGGCAATGCTGGGCCGTGGAAATCAGTGTTTGCCTTTGCCACGTGAATGCTCTAGTTCCTGGGATTGGTAGGTTTTACACAAGGGGTCTTAATTCAGCATCTGAGCTGGAGTCAGAAGCAGTGTCTATTAACCCTGCAGAAATGTGCAGGAAGGAGTCAGTTCAGCTGGGACTCAGAGCCCATTTGTGGCTCCACAGCACTCAGAGCCCACGACTCTTAGCCTCCCCGGGCCTTAGCTCCTTTGTCTCTACTTCCTCAGGGCCACATCCCCTCAGGACCAATGGGGACCATAGCTATATATCACACACAGGATACATTACAACGTTTAGGCATCTACACTCAACGGACTTTTAAGCAGAACACCTAAAACTTGCAAACAGGGAACATTCTAGTCAGGAGCCACCAGACGGGCAAAGTCTACAGACTGTGATATATTTTTTTCTATGGATTTTTTTTCTTTTTTTGGTCACGCCGCGTGGCATACTCCCGGGATCTTAGTTCCCCGACCAAGGATCAAACCCGCCCTCCCTACAGTGGAAGCACAGAGTCTTAACCACTGGACCGCCAGGGAAGTCCCTCTATGGATTTTTTAATCTTTTTAAGATTTTAAGGGACTTCCCTGGTGGTCCAGCGGCTAAGACTCTGTGCTCCCAATGCAGGGGGGGCAGGTTTGATGCCTGGTCAGGGAACTAGATCCCACATGCCGCAACTAAGACCTGGCGCAGCCAAATAAATAAATAAATAAATATTTTTTAAAAAAGATTTTGAAACAGTCTTAGAGTGAACTAGTTTGTAAAAATTTCCCAATAAATTTTAATTTGTTAAAAAAGCTTTTTAGTTAAGCTTTTAAGAAAGTCAAACTGTACTCGTCTTTAGTGATATATGTAAATAATACTATACTACAATAGAATAGATTGATTGTGCTGGTAGAATAAATGGAAATATCTCCTAGCAGGTAGCCAAGAGAAAAATGTTTTGACTCCATCAAATTTATCATAAAGGCATGTTCAAAACTAATACTCAGGGGATTTGAAACAGGATAATAGTTGAATCCCCATGACCTATAGAGAGTCAGGGCCATTTAATCTTCCTATGAAGGTAGGATCCCAGGACCATGGATCAAGCCATGCCCACAGTATCACCAAGCAAATAAGTTTCCCACCATAAGAACATGGAGACAGACAAATAATCAAACAAAAGTTAGTAAGTGAAGTTGTATTTTATTCACCACAAAATACTTGTACCTCTTCCTGGGTGAGCGGGGGTTCCACAGGTTCTTATGTAAAACAACAGTTCATTAACTAAATTACCATTATAGCCATTGAGGGCTTGAGAAACCACATCCTTTGCGACTGTCTCATAAACCAAGTCCTGGGAGGCATCATGGAGAACTCCATCCAGCTTGAATGACCAGTCTGTCTGCTGGTTATTGACAACTCCTCTCCGAGTATCTTTTTTTAAGTGAATATTAATGGTCTAGGAAGAGAGAGAGATACTTGTTAAGAAACTGGTATAAAAAAGTCACTGATAGCCAAGGCCTGACCTGGAGGAAACAGAGGAGGTGAACTTTAGGAAGAACAGGGACTTGCACATATTCTGGACGACCTTTGGGAGGTGGGAAGGAAGGCACTGCAGGGAGGCCACACATCCTCAAGGTGGAAGGATCAGGAGACTGGAGCACTTGCTGGTTTCAGCACATCTCACCCTAGTGTTCAGGGTGCTGTCTGTCTTGGTTCCCCCATTTCTGATATGGGGTCAAGCATATTTATCACATATCAATATTTATCACATTAAACAAGCTTTAGATAAATTCAATAAGCACAGGGAGGCCTTGAATTAGGCCAGAGAGAAGAGCGGGCTTGGTGACGGAGGCCTGGGCTTGAGCCCCATCTCCCTGGTGACTGGCGGTGAGGCCTCCCTCAGCACTGTGGTGAGCACTTACTTCCACACACACGCTATGGGCTAATGTGAGCAATGATGAAATGATAGCCACAGAAAAGGCTCTGGACTCCTCAGACACAGTTACTCACTGGTATTAAATTGAGGGTGACTACCTACTTGTAATCAGCAGATTTTTAGATGCAAAGATTTCTAAAAAAATTTTTTAAAGTTTTAGATCCCTCCATAGCAAGCCACTGTGGCAGCAGCTAGTTTAGAAACATATTGGGTTAGGTCAATGGTAGATTCCAATCTTCGAAATGGGGACTTCTAATGTAAACAGACTCTCACTGGAATCTTATACTGGCTGCCCTAGTCCAGAAGCCAAGACACAGCCACATGCAGAAAAACTAAGATCAACAGAGAAAGGCTTGGTCTATTCATACATTAAATGCTCTGTGCTTCAGTCGTCACTGAATCCGTGTCCATCAGCGTGCACTTCACAGCGCTGCATGTGAGTTTCTTTCTGACTGCTAGGACTTTTGAACCTTGAGAAGTTGGCCTTTGAATTCCTCTCTTAATGTCTCCATGCTACCCATAGTAGATCCACAAATGTTTGCTGAATGAAAACATCCCATAGTCTCGAGGTGTCCTAACCCTGTCACAGCCTTCAGAAGAGTTGTCAGGACAGGGGGATGGATAGATCTTTCCAGTTCTCTCCATAAGAGTTTCTCCCTCCCTTTGGTAACTTTAATAATAATCATCTGAAGACATTCCTATTGTACTTCCTGGGAGATCTGATCAACAGAAAGTTTTATGAGTGTGGACAAATGTCAGCTTCCTGTGTCAGATGTAAGGACAAAGGTAAACTTTTTTTTTAACTTTTTATTTTATATTGGAGTATAGTTGATTAACAATGTTGTGTTAGTTTCAGGTGTACAGCAAAGTGATTCAGTTATACATCTATCTATTCTTTTTCAAATTCTTTTCCCATTTTGAGATTGACATGTATACACTGCTGTATCTAAAATGGATAACCAACAAGGACCTACTCCCATTAAAAATGGGAGTTTCATGAGTTTCCTCATCAACAGCATTGTGGGGGAGTGCTTTGGCCTTGAATGACTCTAGATTCCATCTGAACTTTTACCAATTCTGTCTTGGTCCTTAAAAGGTTGCTTGGAAACCTTAGAGGTTGTAGTGAGGAGGGACAGAGAGATGCCCAGGCAGGTGAAGGCAAACACACTGTACTTACTTTGTTGTCATCTCCATATTTGATCATTTCATGAGCAAAGTCATCAGTAGGTTTGACACGGACAAACGCATGAACTTTTTTCCTAGTACCCATTCTAGCTAAAAAGAAGAAAATAGCAAAATTTTCAGTAGTCATCCTCCAACAACCATTAGAATGGAGGTGTCATTCATCAAGATCAGAAAACATGATGTGCAGTCCATGTTTTCCTCTCCCACTGAGAGCCAGTCTTCCTTTTGCCCCCCAGCATTTCAGTGATCCGTCCACAGGATGCTGTTCAACAAGTCCGTGTACTTCCTACTTTACAGGGTGCCTCACCACTCTCCACCAACAACCCCCTAAGAGACTGAAATACAAAGCAAAAAGAATGCTCCCTTTAGTGGCCTAATTTTATTTTATTTTTATTTTTTATTTTTATTTATTTATTTGGTTGGTTGCATTGGGTCTTCATTGCTGTGCATGGGCTTTCTCTAGTTGCATCAAGCGGGGGCTAGTTTTCGTTGTGGGGTGTGGGCTTCTCATTGCGTTGGCTTCTCTTGTTGCAGAGCATGGGCTCTAGGTGCGTGGGCTTCAGTAGTTGTGGCACATGGGCTCAGTAGTTATGGCTCACAGTCTCTAGAGCGCAGGCTCAGTAGTTGTGGCCCACGGGCCTAGTTGCTCTGCAGCATGTGGGATTTTCCTGGACAAGGGATTGAACCTGTGTCCTCTGCATTGGCAGGCAGGTTCTTACCACTGCACCACCAGGGAAGTCCCTAGTGGCCTAATTTTAGATGTGGTTTCTACAAATGCTCCGTATCAGAGTTTACCTACACTTTGCCTTATTCATTATATTTTCCTCTAAAATACTGACTATGAAATGCATTAGAACTAATTTTCTTTTTTTCATTAATATACCTAACTTCAGATGTAGCACCTCCTTCTCTACCTCCATTAGACTAACTTAGATCAGAAAAAGATTCCCTGGAAGTACATTTAATGTAGCCCATAGTCTAATATTCTTTCTTCTCTGCCACTCCATTGAGAGAAAAATCTCAGTCCCTTACCTCCTCTGCCTCTCCTAAAACGTAATTATGTATATTCTCATCATTTTCTTTCAGGCAGGCACACATATATTTGTATTCCTTCATTTATACTATCACAAGTAATTACCATGTATAATAAAATGTTAAAATAAACATTGAATGTAGCTTCATCGAATAGGTTGAAAGCTTATAGTTATAAATGACAGAGAGGGAGATTTAGGTAAATTAACTTCTTATTATGTGGAGTTTTCCTATAGTGGGAAAGACTTTCTCAAAGTAAGGACCATAAACACTACAAACAGTCAAGCAAGATGCCAACTAGCAGAGATGCTACAAAAGGGATTGTTTGTATTACAGGGAGAGTTAATTGATCTCTAATATCCTGTCCAACTAAAGTATTTCATAAACATTTTTAAAAATTGAATTGTACAGGAATTCCCTGGTGGTGCAGTGGTTAAGAATCCACCTGCCAACGCAGGGGACATGGGTTCAATCCCTGGTCCGGAAAGATCCCACATGCCCCAGAGCAACTAAGCCATGCGCCACAACTACTGAGCCTGCAAGCCACAACTACTGAGGCTGTGTGCCACAACTACTGAAGTCCGTGCGCCTAGAGCCTGTGCTCCACAAGAGAAGCCACTGCAATGAGAAGCCCGCACACCGCAACAAAAGAGTAGCCCCTCTCGCCGCAACTAGAGAAAGCCCGCGCGCAGCAATGAAGACCCAACGCAGCCAAAGATAATAAATAAATAAATTTATTTTTAAAAAAACCAAAACTGGGCTTCCCTGGTGGCGCAGTGGTTGAGAGTCTGCCTGCCGATGCAGGGGACACGGGTTCGTGCCCTGGTCCGGGAAGATCCCACATGCCGCGGAGCGGCTAGGCCCGTGAGCCATGGACGCTAAGCCTGCGTGTCCAGAGCCTGTGCTCCGCAACGGGAGAGGCCACAACAGTGAGAGGGCTGCATACCACAAAAACAAAACAAAACAAAACAAAAAAAACCCAAAACTCATTTAGAGTTAATGCTCCACAAAGTAAAAAACAGACTTTGAATAGAGACAATGCCTGAGGGTCAGGATGTGTGCTGCATCGTGCACTTCTCTTTTGATGTCCCTGACAGGGTTGGGCCAGTTCCATAAGAAATGAGGCATTTGCCCCTAAAATAACCTGTACTTTCATGGGGTAGGACAGAGGACTTGAGGCTAAAGAAAACTCCTGGATACTTCTGAAAAAGACAACCAGCAAAGGAATTGCTGAATTTATGAAGAGGTAGGAAAACATGAGGGATAGGGAGCTGACTCAATTTCATCTTCAAATTGGTAAATAGCAATATCATCACCGTTGTTCAGGAAAAAATTGTTTGTTTGTGCTACTGCAAAGTGTTCTAACAAATAAACTGATCAGATGGTCAATATTTTTAAAAAGCTAATTTTCAAGACCTTGACTGTTAAAAAATTAATGTCCCTCCACATTTCTAGACACAACTTGTGGTGACCACTTGATTTCCTCATACAATTATCTTAGCTATCATCAAGTGGCATTAAGTATCTCTATAGAAGCAAATTAAATAGAGACAGGCCCTGCTCTTTCAGTTTACAGTTTCCATGAAGTGGGCAAAATAAAACTCTAACCCCTATTACAAACCCTTCAGATGTCACATTAAATAAGCAAACTACTTTCACACCTGCCTACTGTAGAGTGTGAGTCCACTTCCCACATTCCTCAAGTAATTACTTCATGGAAGTCTTTTCCTGGCCACTGTGGGATCACTCAGATCTTTTAATTTTTAGAAAGTGAATCTGTAAGGTATTCAGGTGAGTAAGGATAATGGCTTGTCCAATTTCAGGTCTAGGATTTTTGTTTGCAAAATTGAGCTCTAGAAATAAAAAGCCACAAATAGCTCTAACAGGACTCCCAAACTGAGGAAACTTAAGAGATGATCTCATCTCCAAGTTCACTTTGATCTAGGCTTTTGGGAAGTGGAGAGTGGAGAGAGGTGTGCTGACTCAAGCAAACACTTACACTCAATTTCTAAAGTTCTGGGAACCATTCCCCATACCAGTCCGATGGCCCATCCTCCTGCCCAGGAAAGTTAAGATGCTGCCCAGGGTGCCCTCTGAAAGGGACCATGAAGAAGTAGGGGGTTGCTCAAGCCTCCCTCCTGGCAGCCCCTACCCACAGACAGCCCAAGGGCAGCACAGGCCAGCTTCAAGCATTACCCTCCCCTCAGAGCCTGCCCCTTTTCTGCCCAGCAATTTGCCAACATGCACAAGTAGTCATTCTATCTGTGCTTCCCAATTCTCCCCATGCTCACGCCCATGGCTCCAGGCACGCCAGGAGCCATATCCACCTGACACAAGCCTTCTCTATTAACTACATCCCTCCTGCAAATCCACTACCCAGCAGCCCCTCAACACCCAGTCATTTGGAGACCCCATGCCAACTTGCACTTACTGAAATAATCCTTGTTACCGTTCTTACGCCACATCATTTGAGTGGGTTTCAGATCCCAAATTAAGTTACATGCTGTTTGAGGGACAGGACTGTGCCTTTTATTTCTTTTGAGTCCCCCCTCAAAGTCCGGAACAGTGCCCAGCACAGAGTAGGTGCTTAAGAAATGGTGATTGGTGGTGATGGTCATGACTGGAAGTCAGAGGGTGGCGGAATCTCCATATGTGGGTCCATCTTCGGTCACAACTGAGAGAGTCCCAAAGGGCACATGATGTCACTCGCCTCCCTCACCACCTCCAACCCTGAGCCCACAGCCCTTCCAGGAGGACACTGGGTTTCCAGGCCCACTTGCAAGAAGCCAACTTCAGCCCCTCACCACGCTCTCCCTTTTAGTAGGGTCCTTCTCTCTCAGGACCTTGTGGGGAATGCCTCTCCCTCGTGGACACCACCCTTAGATATTTCTGGTGTAAATAAGTGAACCTTTGAGTGGCCACCAAGAGCCCTCTCTGCTGAAAGGCTCACAGTTTCCTCATTTGTTTTAGGGGTGGGAATGAACAGGTTGCCACCAAGCACCCCTGAAAGCTCAACAAAAGGAGAGGACCAGGTGGGTCCCTATCTTCCAGCGTTCCTGTCCAGAACAGAGGCTCTCAAGAGAACACTCATAGCCACCAGCAAGGTAGCAGCATCTGAACCCCCCAAAAGAGGGTCCAAACGCACCCGGCCTTGGACTAAACAAAAGACTCGGACCCAGGCCAAACTGGTCTTTCTCCTTTTTCTAACCCAACATGCTGGACCCCTGTGTGGTGTCTGGGAGGCAGTGGGCCTTGGGACCATTCCTGTGCCTCTCTGGAGCGATTTCCGCATTTGTAAAGCGAAGGGCCGGGATGGCAATCCCGAAGCCCCCTCCAGTTAGAAAACTGAATACAGAAGAGTCCAGAAGACCAGAGATCTCTGAACCTCAGGGGCGACGTAGGACCCTCGTGGGGCCAGGGAACGTTAGATCCGAAAACCCTAAGCCGCAGCAAGGCTTAAAGGGTCCCCTCGACGCCTCACCCTCCTCCGCCCGGGTTTCACAGATCAGCGAGCCAAAGCTGGGGGACTCCCGGGTGGAGCGGTGTTCAGATTCCAGCAGCTGCCCGCCGCCCGGGCGGACACCCCCTTTCCGGCCTTCCTTCTCCCCACCCGGACCGCGCGTGACTCCTGCTTACCGCTCCGGAGGCTGGAGCCCTTCCGCAGCCCGACCACTGCATTAGCAGCTACAGAAGAAACCCGGCAAGCTCGGCTGCCGGGCTGTGTACACAGTCGCCGTGGCAACAGGCTGCTTCCGGAGATTCCGGAAGTAGGGGTGGTAGCGGAAATGAAGTCCGCGGTCCTCTGTTAAGATACAAGTAAGGCCAGGGCCGAATTAGGAGGACGGGAGATGGGACCGATTAATCTAAAAAGACTGCGGCAGCTGCAGGCGCGAAGCCAGGGTAGGGGTAGCGGGGGAACGAAGGATGCGCAAGAACCAGGAAACGGGGCAGCCGGGCTTCCGGCGCAGAGCAGTTTGAGACTACGGCGGCCGCGCAGCTCCGTCTAACTCCAGCCTTGCGCTCCGAGCTGCCGTCCACAGGCGCCCTCGCCCCGCCCAGTTTAGCTTCGAGCCAGCCGGCCAGGCCTGCGCAGTCGCGGCGGCCGGGGAAGATGGTGGAGGACGGCGCGGAGGAGCTGGAGGACCTGGTGCACTTCTCCGTGTCCGAGTTGCCTAGTCGCGGCTACGGCGTCATGGAGGAGATCCGGCGGCAGGGCAAGCTGTGCGACGTGACGCTCAAGGTCCCGGGTGCTGGGCGGCGCGGGGCTGAGGGCCAGGGGACCGAATGGGGAGGGAAGAGAGGCGGGGGATAAGGGAAGAGAGGTCTAGAGCTCAGCGGGGTGGGGAAAGGAGGTTGGAGGGAGAGCGAGTAGGGGAGAGAGGGGTGCTGACTGGGAGAGGGGGATTGGGGCTGAGTGGGGAGACGGACAGGGACAGCCTCTCAGCCCTTAGAAAGAAAGGCTGAGAGGTGCGCCGCTGAGGCCCTCAGAGTGGAGACATTGGGGTGCCCGCCTCCCTTTTCTGTCACTCAGACGAGAGAAAATGGACTTGCAGCTCCTCTATGGACGAAGGGGCTGTGGCTCTCCCTACATTTTGATGGGCACTACGGAAGCCCATTTTCTTGCCACTACAGACGTTTCTTTGTGCCCCTCGAAGTTAGCTGCGCTGTGGTAGAGGCGTGGGCTTTTCCTGAGGAGTCATTGCTTGCCCTTGACAGATAGATTACTACCTTGTCTCTTAAGAGCTTTTAAAATCGCATCTGGAAATCTTTTGAGGTGGGCAACCACTCTGCCTCGCACTAGAAGGCACACTACCACCACCAGCAGCACCACAAAGGTCTCGGAGAATGGGCTGATGGGCTGCGTGGGGAGAGGGCTCTCTTAACCACCTGTTCCCTATTGGCATTCTGGGCGCAAGAGCCAGGCTTCCTCCCGTGCTTTGCATCCATTCCTGCTAGAGAGGCATGCTGTGCTGCTCCTTGGCCTAGCTGTTGAGCCAGGTGGGGCTCTCCAGGCGGGGAGATGCTGCTGCAAACCCTGTTCCCTGTTGGGCTTTGGCTAGAAGGCTGTCAGCATCTGTGAAGGACCCTGTTTAAAAAATAAAACTATGCAGAGATCTGTTTGCTCTTTTTATTTTCGACAGCGTTAAGGAAACTTCCTCTTCCACATATTTGAGTCAGACCTCTGGAGACAGTAAAGTAGAATGGTTAAGAGTGTGGCTTTGAGAATGGTATATAGTTCAACCAAAGACTAAAAAAAAAAAGTGTGGCTTTGGAGACAGAAGGATTTGGATTAAAATCCTTGGGAAAGTTACTTAATCAGTCTAAGCATCAGCTTTCCCAATGTAAAAATGGATGATTCCTAATTCTTAGTATTCATACGAGGATTAAATGAGAAAATTTGTGGTATTCTTTGCATAATGCCTGGCCTAAGGTTTTCATCACTCTAAACCCCTCCTGAAGGAGATTAGTTTTCCAGTAGAGGAGTGAAGTGGACTGAGGGGGGAGAGCATCTTTAGTGGGGAACCAAAGGGTTTGAGAAAAATGAGCTGGAAGGAAGCAGAGAAAGTAAATATAAATGAGAGATTTTTGTCCACGGTGATTACATGGTAGTAGATGTCGAGGCTACTAGAGATTTGTAAACAAAAGAATGATCTGGTTGTGGCAGTAACACTTGGGGTGAGTAGAGACTAGTGAAAAGCAGTAATGGGGGCGAATTTTTGGATTAAGATTTAGGCTGTAAGGGTAAGCCAGGGAAAGCTTATACGACACAGAGAAGCAAATAGGGAATGTTAGAGTGAGATGGTCACACTACGTAAGTTAAATCATTGCATTTTGCCTCTGCACTTAATGCACATCTCAAGTATAGCAACCCCGTAGCATAAAAATGCTTGTGTGTTTTTTTCCATTGAAATACTTTTTGTTCACTCAAAGGGACAAGTAAATTATCAGAAGTGATTCCAGCTGAGAATGTCTGTCTAAATTGCTATATTAGTTTCAAGGATCTGGGACATAAGGACCAGTATAAAGGCATAGGCTAGAGCTGGACAGGACTGTAGAAAGCTCTGCTTCATTGGTTTTCTATTCTGTGGAGCCTGAGGAGTAGTTCAATGCCCTGTGATGGTAGGGCCCAGAGAGAGGCCAAGCAAGCCAAGCTCTGCCTCATTTCACTCCCCTTCCCTAGAGCTGCTCTGTGAAATCTGTTTCAGTCTCTCTTTTTTTTTTCTTTAATTAATTAATTAATTAATTAATTAATATTTGGCTGCGCCAGGTCTTAGTTGCGGCATGTGGGATCTAGTTCCCTGACCAGGGATGGAACCTGGGCCCTCTGCACTGGCAGCACAGAGTCTCAACCACTGGACCATCAGGGAAGTCCCTCGGTTTCACTTTTTCAAGATAGAGTCTTTCCTGAAACTTCTGGTGATTCCAGACTTTCTTCCAAATAAATAGAAACTGAAAAGCTGGTTGGAAGCTTTTTGGTGTAGGGTGGGTTTATTGATTAGTGGGCCTCCCAGTGGGGCAGTGGTTCTCAAACTTTAGCAGACATTAGAATCACCTGGCAGCCTTGTTAAAAAACAGTTGTTCAGACATTGTTCACCCCAGAATTTCTTATTCAGTAGGTCTGGAATGGACCTGAGAATTCACATTTCTGATAACTTCCGCAGTGATACTATTCCTGGTCTCGGGCCACATTCTGAGAGCCACACCTGTAAGGTGGTGGACCTGTCCTTTTCTATGGGATATGTTCAGAGTCCATGGATCTTCCTTCAGGCTTCTGCCTACATGGAGTAAGCCTGGCTGTTATTCTAGGAGCTGATGGTGGGAGCGGACTGGGAGCTCTTGCTTCCGTATGCAGACTTTCCCTTAATCCCCCTGAATAGTACCACTTCATGTCTTCCTTGGTGCTCTGGTTACTCAAGTCTGGAGTCTCTGGTTCATCCTGTACAGAGAATAAACCTCCAGACTTCTGCTGGGGCAGCGATGGGGCACTTGCCTGGGGCAGGGAACCAGTACTGCCTGTTTACAGCCTTCCTTATGTTCACACCTTCAGAGGAAACCTGTATCTTCAACAGTTGAGTTTTGGAGGGTGCTCTGGAGTGACTTGCCATCTAGAGCACTCAGTATTCTCCATATAAGTCAGTTACTATCCATTTGTCTGCTTTTCATCTTCCAAAATATGGCGACATTTCTAATCTGTTCTCTCAGCTTCTTTGTACTTGGGAGCTTTGCTATTCCTTGATTGTCAGTCTGAGAGGTAGCACAACACAGACTGGAGCTAGATCGCCTGGGTTTGAATACTGGCTCTGCCACTTATTAGCAGTGAAAACTTGGACAAGTTCCTTAAATGCTGGTGATTCAGTTCCTTCATCTATAAAATGGGGATCATCACCTACCTAGTAAGAGTGTTGAGGATTCCACTAGTTAATGCACTTAAAACAATCATGTAGCAAATATTCGGTAAGTAGAAGATATTTATGAATAATAACTTAATGAGATTTCCTATTAAGGGGAAGTGAAGATAAATGCGTGTGTTCTGCCTGCCATTTTGAATTCGTTTTAGACTGGGTTTAATTCTAGATGGTTTTATCTAAACATTATGTTCATTGCCTTAAAAGCATTTGCAAAGCACTGATCTACTTCCATAGCTTGCATTTTACAGATGAGGACCAAGCCTAGAGGAAGAGGGGACTCATCCAAGGTCACAGATTAAATTGGGCAGAGCTAGAACTAGAGGCTAGACTCCTGGTGTCCAGACTCCAGGTCAGGTGTTCCTTCCTGCTCTCCTGTTGCCTCTTCTATCAGTGACAGTGACTGAACTGATTTCAGCTGCTACCATTTGAATTAATCTACCTCAGGTCAATTGTACTCATCCTTAACAACATGTCACCTTTTCTGTCTTTCCAAGTTTTAGGGAGAGTGTGACAGCATTAGCAAGCATGCCACTTTCTCAAAATTCACTGCCAACTCTTGAACCTCGCTTAATTTTCTTTTTGGAAATATTTGAAATTTAAATTCCTTAGGTGCCTGTTGGATAGTTAAGTAGAGGCATAACAGAAAAGAGTAATATTGATATATTGGATTTTTTAAAATCACATTTTATATCTATGGTGACTGGAACTTCTTTGAGAAACTGAAAGCACTGAACTCTCTCCCCAGAAAAATGCACATACTTACATATGTGCAAACTTTTGCATTCAGTCATAAGAGCAGTTCCCCTGGAGCCCATCTTTGGATCTTGGGTCATGAATAGAACTGAGTATTATTCTTTTATCAGGAAAAGCCCATGTCTTTCTCCTTGGCAAATCATTTTATCTTAAAGGTTAGAAGGATAGTAGTGCAAGACTTCTTGGCAGCCTGTAACATAAGACTTAGTCTGGGTAGAGAGGTTTGCAGTCACAGAGGCTCTTATCTCCTCTTCCCAACAGTTGGTTTCATCCCCTTTCCTCTGGGCTACCAGGAGCCCAGTGCTCAGGCCGCATCTGTCATGTTCATCTGGGTCCAGCAAATTGGGCAGACTCCCCAGATGCAATGCGTGTTCTCCACAATCTCTTACTGATGAGATTTAGACTCACCAGATTCCTATATTTCTATTCTTTCCTCACATACTCCTTTCTTTTTCTTTATTTGTGAGAGCAGAATGGGATCACCGCATATATATACTATTCGCTGACCCATAAGCTTAGAAGAGACAGGAACCTCCTCTACACACACACACACACACACACACACACACACACACACACACACACACACACACACACACACACACACTCTCTCTCTCTCTCTCTCTCTCTCTCTCTCTCTCTCTCTCTCTCTCTCTCTCTGTTTTGCAACCACTAATAAAGGGTTCCTCAAAGATCTGCTGGCATCAGTCTTGCCAGCATTTTCCCAAGGCCCTTGCTAAAGTTTTGAACCCAGATCTGAGAATTTAGCCTTCAGAAGGAAATATCTTTTCCATGGGTGAAAGGCACAGTATTAGAATATTTCCTTTTGCCCCACTGAATCCAGGTACACAATTTTCACTGAAACTGACTTCAAGAGCCTCACATTTGAGTGTGGAATCTTGCTTAATTTGCTGTCATGCTGATTTTGTGATGAAAGAGTAGGTGGAGAAGGGTATCAGGAAGTGAGGCAAGGACTTGTTGATGCATGCCATTTTTATGTTATGTGTAGTGTGGTGAGTTACACGGGTGTAATTATAGAGCTAGAATAATCATATTAAAAGGAGCCATAGAGGTCTTCTATCAAAGCCATCCATCTTACAGGTGAAAAAACACTGAGGCTTAGTGATATTAAGGGATTGCCCAAGGCACAAAGCTATATTATCTGAGATCCAACACAGCTGTTTGGTGGAAGCGTTGCTTTTACATCCTCTGTCAGATTACTCACCTGCCCTGCTAATGGTATAAAGCAGAGCAGGGAACAAACACCATCTGCAGTGTCATCTGTGAGCATGGAGGACAGTGATGTGTATGGCCAGATGCAACACCACTGTTCTATTTCAGGAGAGAAGACAGATGCAGGCTTTTTCTGCTAGTTTTCTGGACATATGAATTTTTGACTGTTTCGATTTGGAAATGACACTGTATTGGGAGATATTGTGCCTCTGAATATTGCTCATTCCCGGGGCTTTCTACTGTCTCTTTTCAGGTAATTGTGTTTCATTTTCAGCCTTGCCTCTTTTTTTTTTTTTTTTTTTTTTTTTTTTTTTGCGGTACGCGGGCCTCTCACTGTGTGGCCTTTCCCATTGTGGAGCACAGGTTCCGGACGCGCAGGCTCAGCGGCCATGGCTCACGGGCCTAGCCGCTCCGCGGCATGTGGGATCTTCCCGGACCAGGGCACGAACTTGCGTCCCCTGCATCGGCAGGTGGACTCTCAACCACTGCGCCACCAGGGAAGCCCGCCTTGCCTCTTTTTAATGAGTAATTAAAACTAAGGGCAAGAATGTGCTCCTTTAGAGCACATGCGCACATATCACAATGTGCACTTGTGATATGAATTCATATTCATCAAAACGTCAGTTTTTGCTCTTTTTTCTGTGAGTTATGTTGTAGGTGATGCTGTTAAATTTGGACACCAATTAGATGAATGAGAGAGTTTGATGTTTCCTGACACGTAGGTGGGGAAAGAGGGTTGGAGATTGTATGGTTAGGGCACTCAAGATGGCTGTTCTCTTGCTCTCTGTATATCCCCTGCCCGGCCAGTGCCTGCTTCACCTGTACCCTACTCGTATGACTGACCTTCCTACACTCTTTTCCCCACCCCAGCTGGTGATTGTTCTTATCAAAGGAGCCGGGAGGGGTGTGCCCCTCTGCTGGTTTCCGTAGTAACTAATGAGCCCACCAGACGTCAATTCCCCTATAACTAGTAATCTCCCCTTCCATGTGGGAGTGAAGACTGCCACCCTGTCCTGCCCGCTGTCTGCCGCACACGGTGGGGTGTCGCTCCAGGACCTTGCTTCAGACATGTAAGGTCCCCCATCCATTACACCATTGATGTCTCTGTTGCTGCAGACTCCGGGCTCTTTCTTTGGTCTTAAAGCTGGACAAGAGCAGGCCATGTTGCCTGCTGTGTGCAGCCCAACAGAGGTATCTTGGAAAATCAGTTACTAGCTGAGCAACATTCATGGCATTCATCCTGAGGCTTCTGGAGCTTGGCCGGCCAGTTGGGTGAATTTAAGAAGCCTGTGTTTGGGGATGCTTCTTACTGCAGGTGGTTCCTCTATTGTTTTGTGCATGAGATTCCATTGTTTGCCCCTTGGCCATGCCTGGTTCAGCTTGTGGGTTGGTTGATGGAAAATGAGACCACATTGTTTTTCCGAAGATGTGTTCCTGTAGCCCCTCCTGAATTACAAGTATGGCATCTACCTTCCTACTTTTGGTTTGTTGACTGTTGGCACTCACATTGCCTCCTTGGCATAGAAACCAGCCAGCTTCCCCACCATCAGTTTAGGCCTTTTCTACCCAAACAGCTGATCACATCATTACTTGTTCCTAGGTGGGGAGAAGAGAGAATGAACCAAGATGTGTGAACCAGGAGTTGGCAAGCATTTTCTGTAAAGAGCCAGATAGTAAATATTTTAGGATTTGTGGGTCATACAGTTTCAGTTGCAGCTACTGAACTCTGGTGTTATACCACTAGAGCAGCTGTACACAGTACATAAATGAATGGGTCTGGCTGTGTTCCAGGAAAATTTTATTTACAAAAACAGGTGTGGGCCAGACCCGTTGCCTTACCCATATTGTATACTGATATGGCCTTTGTAAAGTTTAAGGTTTTTGGAGTAGATTACACTTGCTTTATTGCCCCGGCGTATACTTCAGAAATCGGAAGCCTCTCTTGGTAAAGAGTACGGGTGAACCAGAAGTGAAAGACTTTCTTTTTCCAGCTTACCGCAGGTGATCATGGGAGTGTCCTGGTCGGTGACTGAATAACTGACATAGGAGAAGTCACTGTTATATTTTGCATCTCATCTTTAAAGTCTTGTAGCTCTGCTGAAGCTTGAGGCAGACTATTCCAAAGCATTAACTAAAGACACCGTGCTCCCTTTCTGTCTTAGTGGAAGCTGAGGATGCTTAGCTGCTTGCACAATGGCAGGCCAGAGGAGACCGTGATGGCTCCTGTGTTCCAGTGGACCTGAGCGGCTGTGTGCAGGGCCGTGAAGGTAAGGGCCAGAGTTTGGGCTTTTGGCAGGCAAAGTAGATCAGTAGTTCAGGTATGGCCCAACATGTCTGGGCAGTGTGCTGCATATCTGATGAGAACACAAAAATGCTTTTTAGAAAATAAGCTCAAGAACAGATATTTGTGCAGGCATGTTCATAGCATTGCTGTTCACAATATGCAAAAGATGGAAGCAGCCCAATGGCAAACTGCGTCAGTGGTTGAATGGATAAAATGTGGTACATTTTGTTCCACACATACAATGGAATAATGTTCCATATATACACTGGAATATTATTCAGCCTTAAAAAGGAAGGAAATTCTGACACATACTGCAACATGGATGAACCTTAAAGACATTGTTCTAAGTTTTGAAATAAGCCAGTCACAGAAGGACAAATATCATATGATTCTTCTTAAATGAGGTAACTAGAGAAGTCAAATTCATAAAAATAAAAAGTAGAATGGAGATTTCGCAGTGCTTGGGAGAAGGAGGGAATCGGGAGTTAGTGTTTAATGGGTACAGAATCTCAGTTTCGGAAGATGAAGAAGTTCTGGGGATGGATGGTGGTAATGGTTGTACAACAGCGTGAATGTACTTAATGCCACTGAACTGTACACTTAAAAATGGTTTAAATGGTAAATTTTATGTATATTTTACAATTAAAAAAGGAGAAGCTGAAGAAGACTTGTTAGCAAGTGGGCAAATGAGATTGCTCATAGTGCTTTGTGATTGGAGAGACACTAAAAACAGAATTTGTCTCTATCCAGATCCACTGATCAAAAACATTTCATACTAAACCTTTCTTCTTTAGCTTTTGCAGTAAGCTGCTTCAGCTGTTAAGAGCCACATTTTATTAGCTCAGCCCTGTGGCTGCACTTCAAGTGGTCACTTAAAAGGAATTGACTTCTAAGAGATACACATTTAAGTGATGCACACATGTTATAAGCTTATTTTTCCTGTACTGATTTGTAAAATCTAAATGTCATATAACCTTTAACAGAGCTATCCTGAGGATCAGCGAAACATACTATGCCATCCTGTCTTCCACTGAAGGTTTGTTGGCATAGTTTACAAGTTAAAAATGACTTTCAGATCTTTGTTCCAACCGCTGATTTTGGTCCTAAACACTAGACCTGCATTTCCATTTGTCCTATTGATCCTTATGCTCATTAAGTCTAAAATGAAGCCTCTTTCCCTTCTCAACAATCTCTTCTTTTGTTCCCTTTGTGTAAGGATGGCACACCACCCATCTAGTCATGTAGGATTGAAACTCTAGGATTGGCTTTGGCTTGTCCCCTCTCTTTTAGGTGTATTTGTGGCATTTATCATAATGACAGTTACATAATTATTTACAGTATTGTAACTCTGTGAGAGCAGGGGCTGTGACTGAATCATTTACTGAGGTGTCTGCATAACAGGTGCTCAGTAACCCACTGTCCTAATTCAGACCCTCTTCACCTTTTACCTAACCTGGGGTTTCTTTAGCTCTAGCAACTTGCTGAGAATTCTTATAAACCCTTTAGGGGATGATTCTGGTATAGCTAAGGGATTGTTTTTCAGCTCTGATCATGTTATTCTCCTCCTCTGAGTGACTTCCCTTTCATTCTCATTCAGCAGTGTATCAGCAGATATGTCAGCGCCTTCCATGAGCCAAGTACTGTCCTAAGTGCTGGGGCTGCAGCAGCGAGCAGAGTAGGCAGAACCTCTGTGAGTGTGAGCTTACCTTCCAGCCTGGGGGTGTCGGGGACAGGACGACACAATAAACAAATGAATAGATATAAAATGTCCAGTGGTGATGCGTACTATGGAGAAAAATAAAGGATAATAAGGAGACTGAGTGCTGTTTTCTCAGAGGGACCAGAGCCAGTCTCTCTAAGTAGAGACCTGAAGGAAGGGAAGGAGGGATCCATGAGTGTATCTGAGGGAAGAGTATTCTAGGCAGAGGGAATAATCAGCACAGCTGAAGCAGGAGCATAGTTGGCATTTTGGGGAAATAGCAGGCAGCTGGTGTGATAAGAATAACATGACCCAGGAGAAAAGTGGAAGGACACAAGGTCGGAGAGGTAGCCCCCAGGCCCAGCATAATTCCTTGCACAGTACAGTACAGCTCAGTAGATACTTGTTGAATGAGTGAGTGAATGAATGAATGAATGAAGCTAGACAGTATTTATTTATTTATGAATGAGTAAATGAAGAATCAGGGCAGGGCAGGGTGAGTCTTACGGGTGTATCTAAGAGAGGTAGGATGCATTTTCCATAGTTCATGAAGCAAGCACAGAATATCGTTTCCACTTTCCCCTTCTTGTCTGTTCAGGAGAGATAATGGTAATGGCCAGAGCAAGAGAGACCAATTCTGGCTTGTTGTTGAAGGAACGTCTGTTCTTCCACACCACAGAGAAAATCAGAGGTTAGAAACTTGTCAGGGGAGCAGGAAGTAGAACAGAGCTGCTCAGCTCTTGGTGGTTTTCAAAGGTGGTCCTACCCATGTTGGGTAAAGCTTGCCTTTTTTTTTTTTTTTTTTTTTTTTTTTGCGTTATGCGGGCCTCTCACTGTTGTGGCCTCTCCCATTGCGGAGCACAGGCTCCGGACGCGCAGGCTCAGCGGCCATGGCTCACGGGCCCAGCCAATCCACGGCATGTGGGATCTTCCTGGACCGGGGCACGAACCCGTATCCCCTGCATCGGCAGGCGGACTCCCAACCACTGCGCCACCAGGGAAACCCAAGCTTGCCTTTTTTTCCACATGTCCATAGGCTATCACTTTAAGTCAGCAAGACATCTGGGAAGAGCCATGGGGTAGTGGCAGTGCAGGAGCAGCAGCCGCTGGCTGGTTTTCTGTAGGATTAATGGAAGGACTGCTGATTTAACTGAATCTCTGATTATTCTAAGCTGCTCAGAAATCTGTCACTGCCTTCTGTGAGGTATAAGATGGAGAAGCTTAAGGATGTTCTGTTGGTGTCGACTGCCACTCTGGATGAATTTTCTAGGATCTCCACCTGTGTTCTTTTTTTATAAATTAATTAATTTATTTTTGGCTGTGTTAGGTCTTCGTTGCTGTGTGCGGGCTTTCTCTAGTTGTGATGAGCGGGGGTTACTCATTGTTGCAGTGTGCGGGTTTCTCATTGCGGTGGCTTCTCTTGTTGTGGAGCACGGGCTTTAGGTGCGCGGGCTTCAGTAGCTGTGGCATGTGGGCTCAGTAGTTGTGGCTCACAGGCTCTAGAGCACAGGCTCAGTAGTTGTGGCACACGGGCTTAGTTGCTCCGCGGCATGTGGGATCTTCCCAGAACAGAGCTCGAACCCATGTCCCCTGAATTGGCAGGCGGATTCTTAACCACTGCACCACCGGGGAAGCCCTCCACCTGTGTTCTTGATAGTCCAGTTCCTTCAGACTTGGCCCCTCTCTGCCTTTCTCCCCTAGTTGCCCACAGTCTCCGCCTGCTGGCTGTCTCTAAGGACCTAAGTTCTCCAACTTTTGGGGCTCTGTTCTAGTATTCCTTTGGCTTGGAGTACCCACTCACCTCGGCCAGCAGAGTCCTACCCATGCTTCAAAGCTCCTTTTGTAGTTTTCTCTTCTTAAGGGGAGAGAAGCGGCCAAACACACTCCTTCCTCTGTTCTCCTAAAGCACTTTGCATTTGTGTCTGTTCAGCATTGTCTTGTGGTTGAAAGTTTGCTTGCCTGACTCCCTGCCAACCTGTGTTTCTGTTGGGCAGAGACCCGTGCCATCTTCTTTCTTTTGCCCTATCACAGTGGAGAGTTGTTGTGTGAAATCCCATCTCTCTGAAGACAGTTTGCTCATATTCCTCCAGGTGCAGTTAATCTCTCCCTCTCCCACTTTAACCCCTCGTTACTCAGAGTATTGTCATTGCATCAGCATTGCCTGAGAGCCTGTGAGAAATGTAGGATGTCGGACCTACTAAGCTAGAATCTGGTGATTCTTACGTCCTGTGCACCTGAAAGTTTGAGAAACATTGCCTTAACACTTTGCACCTACCCCCCTTAGCATACTGAGCAGAATGTAGGTGTGTTAGAGAGTCTTTCTCCACCTCTAGATGTTGAGCTTTGGAAGCATGTGAAGCATCCATTAGTTAACACAGTACTTGGCATGTTTCAGGTGTTGAAAAGTGTTTGCTGAATTACCCTCAAGGGCCCCTGGCATTATGTTCGAGACGCTCCTTCAGTCAACATATTGTTGAAGTGCATTTAGCTGTGCATGGTGCTTTGCTAGGTACGTGAGGCACCCTGCTATGAGTAGGAGTCAGCCCCTATCTTTGGCATTTAAGGATTGGTAAGAGAGAGAGCTACCCATCAGTTAACTATGAGACAAGGCAGAGTGTGATAAATTCCATAACTGCCCCGGTATCACCAGAGGCCTGAGGGAACACCAGAGAGACGGCAGTTGTTTCCAGTTTAGAGGGTTTGTGATGGTTTCATGGAGAGGATGGTGTCTGATTGGTACCTTGCAAGATGAATAGGACTTTGACAGACAGATATGGTAGGAAGAGGCATTCCATGCTGGGGAGAGCCTGTTCAAGGGCCCAGGCATGAAAGTGCATATGCAGGATGTTTCTTGAACAGGTAAGACATGGAGGAGCAAGGTGGAAGGTGTGATTGGGGAGGTGGGTTGAATGCAGACTGAACTCCTTGAATTCTCATGGTCAGGAGTCTGAACTGGTAAGAAACATTTGCAAATCACATGTGGTTGGTACAGTTAGATGTTGAGTGGTTTCTGATGACTCCTCCCTCCTGTCTCCTACTTACCTCCCATTCTACCTTGCTGGACGTGGGTGAGCCAGGGGAGGGTTTGGAAGATGTGGGGACAGGCCTGAGTGTTTAGCCAGCTCTTTACTGGCTCTTTCTGTGGGACCATAGCCCCAGGTCTTTTTTTAGTGCTAGCTGGTCAGCCACTTCCTCCCTCACCCCCTTCCTGAATCACTTACCCCGTGGGGCGCCCTAAAGCAGAGACACACAAGCTCCATCACAGAGGGTTTCACACAGTGTGCTTTAAATGTCATCAAAACCCCAGACCAAACCAATTCCGTATGTTTCATTGTACTTGTCATCTGTTTCCCGGCCCCATGGGTTTGTGAGGACTAAACATTTCTGTGTAGGGTAGGATGGATGAGCATCCCTCTGACCGTGTTCTGGGCTGGCAGGCAAGCTATCCAGCATTCAAGATGAAGTGACACCGCCCACACCCCATTTCATTACATGCCACCTTGGTAGACATGCACCTGAACTAGACAACTGTGGAGTGGCTTATTTCTTCCAGGGTTGAGAATGCACTGTTAGTTTGGAAGGCAAGCCCTCCGCCAGTTGGCCCCAAGCCTTATCATCTTTTCCTTGAGGCTTTTACTTCAACTAATAAATTTTCAGATAAGGTTAGAGAGTAACACTCTTTACGCTTTCTGTAGTTAAGGGCCAGTGCCTTCCTCCCACTAGTTCTACCAGCCCTGAGCCAGAAGACCAGGATTCAAAAGAAGAGGTGAAACTCATAGAAGTTTTGTTACTTTTATCCCAGATGAAGGACTGAGAGCTACCTTTTAGATGAAATCGTTTTAGGATTCATTAAGAAGACTTGAGAATGAGGCACTAAGTGCTAGGATACAATCCTTCCTTTCCATGGGAAGAATATTCAGCCTTGATGTGGAGACGTTCATTAGGGACAACATAGTGTGGTATCTTGTGTGCTAGAGGCTTGTACCAGGTGCTACAGGAAGGGGAGAGCTGACTGCCTGGAAGTCAGGTTAGCCCCTCAGGAGGGAGCATTTGCGCTGGATCTTCAAGGATGAGGAATAATTCACCAGGCAGAAAAGTAAGGGATAAGGATCCAAGCAGAGGGAATAGAGCGATGTAAGGGAATTGGCAGAGGCTTGGAAGAGAGGCATGGTGGGGAATAAAACTGGTTAGGGTCAATTGGCGCCAGTTTAGAATTTGGATCTGACTCAGGCAGTAGGGAGCTCAACAAAATGGAGACTGACACGACCAGACTCAATTTTAAATCGAGTGGATTCATTCAGAAACTTCCTTCATTTGACATATACTGAGTGTTAATTGCTAGACTATTCCAGGAAACATGAAAGATTGCTCCCTTGGTGGGACTCGTGTTTTAGGAGGATAGGTAAGTTCGTTTTGTCAGGCAACCACCATTTGCTCGTCAAGGTTACCAGTGACCTCCACTTCCATGATGTAGAGCTATTCCATGACCACAGAGATCTCCCTTGTGCTACCCCTTTATCATCAGGCCCATCTCCCTCCCACCCACCATCTCTAATTGCTAGCAACCACTAATTTGTTCTCCATCTCTGATTTCAAGAGTGTTATATAAATGGAAACAGAGTATTTGACCTTTGAGATTGGCTTTTTTCACTCAGTGTAATGCATTTGAGGGCCATCCAAGTTGTTGTGTCGATAGTTTTTCCCTTTATAGTTCTGAGTAGTGGTCCATGGTATGGATGCACCATACCATGGTTTTGTTTAACCACTCACCCATTGAAGAACATTTAGGCTCTTTCCAGTTTGGGCGTATTACGAATAAAGGTGCTGTGAACATTCATTTACAGGATTTTGTATGAATGTAGGTGTTCATTTCTCTGGGATAAATGCCCAAGACTACAACTGCTGTGCCACATGGTAAATTCATTTTCAGTTTTAGAAGAAGTCACCAAACTGCTTTCCTGAGTAGCTGTACCATTTTACATTCCTACCAGCATATGTGAGTGCGATGGTTAGTTTTGTGTGTCAGCTTGACTGGGCTTTGGTGCCCAGTTGTTTGATCAAACACCAGTCTAGATGTTGCTGTGAACATATTTTTTAGATGTGATTAACATTTAAATAGTAGACTTAGAGTAAAGCAAGTGACCGTCCTTAATGTGATGGGCCTCATCCAATCAGTCTAAGGTCTTAAGAGCAAAAACTGAGGTTTCCCAAAGAAGAAACAGTTCTTCCAGGTTGCAAGATAGAAACCCTGCCTTTATTTCCCACTTGCTGGCAGATTTCAGTGAATTTTTGTATAAACTGAGGTTTATGTCAGAGTTCCTTTTTTTGCTTAAAGACGTCCAATTGCTCCAGTCTTATTTGCTGAAAAGACTGTCTTTCCTCCATTCAAGGTACACAAATGGTTGTGTACCTTTGTCGAAAACCAGTTGGCTGTACCTGTGTGGGGCTACTTCTGGGTTCTCTGTTCTGTTTCATTGGTCAGTGTCCCTATTCCTGCGCCAGTACAGCACAGTTTTGCTTATTCTAGCCATCTGTGTAATAAATCGTGAAATGGGTAGTTACTCCTCCCACTGTACTATTTTATTTTACCTTTTTCCCCCATTGTAACTGTTTTCAATTGTACAATTCAGTGGCATTAAATGTATTTACAATGTTGTATAGCCATCACTGCTATCTATTTGTAAAAACTTTTTCATCACCCAAAGCAGAACTCTATAAACATTAAGCAATAATGCCTCAATGCCCCTTATTCCAGCCCCTGGTAGCCTTTGTTTTATTTTTTGTCCCTATGATTTTCCCTATTCTAGACCCTTCATATAAATGGAATCATAAAATATTGTCCTTTTGTCCCTGATTTATTTGGCTTAGTATAATGTTTTCAGGGTTCATCTATGTTGTAGTATGCATTAGAATATCATTCCTTTTTTAAAAAATAGTCTTTTGTTTTGTTAGAGCAGCTTTAGGTTCACAGCAGAAATGAACAGAACACAGAGATTTCCCATACACTCCCCGTTCCCACTGCACACACAGCCTCCCCCACTATCAGTATCCTGCACCGGAGTGGTACATTTGTTACAATCGATAAACCTATATCGAGACATCATTATCACCCAAAGTCCATAATTTACATTAGGGCGCACTTTTGTGATAAATGTGTCATACATTTATCAAAAACCATATTCTGTGCCTAAAAATCTGCCCTAAATGTCATCTGTGCTCCACCTATTAATCCCTCCCTAACCCCTGGCAACCAGTGATCCTTGTACTATCGCCATACTTGTGCCTTTTCCAGAATGTCATGTAGTTGGAATCATACAGTATGTAACTTTTTAAGATTGGCTACTTTCACGTAAATATGCATTTAAGGTTCCTCCCGGTCTTTTCATGGCTTGATAGGTCATTTCCTTTTTTTTTAAATTTATTTTTGGCTGCATTGGGTCTTTGTTGCTGCGCACAGGCTTTCTCTAGTTGCAGCGAGCAGGGGCTACTCTTCATTGTGGTGCGTGGGCTTCTCATTGCAGTGGCTTCTTTTGTTTCAGAGCACAGGGTCTAGGCGCGTGGGCTCAGTAGTTGTGGCTCGTGGGCTCTAGAGCGCAGGCTCAGTAGTTGTGGCACATGGGCTTCGTTGCTCCGCGGCATGTGGGATCTTCCTGGACTAGGGCTCGAACCCGTGTCCCCTGCATTGGCAGGCGGATTCTCAACCACTGTGCCACCAGGGAAGTCCCAGCTCATTTCTTTTTAATGCTGAAAAATATTCCATTGACCTGATGTGCCACAGTTTATTTATCCACTCACCTACTGAAGGACATCTTGTTTGATTCCAGGTTTTAGCAGTAATGAATAAAGTTGCTATAAACATTTATGTGCAGATTTTTATGTGGACATACATTTTTAACTCCTTTGGGAAAATCCCAGGGAGTGTGATTGCTGGATTATATGATAAGAATATGTTGAGTTTTGTCAGAAGGTGCCAAACTGTCTTCCAAAGTGGCTGTACCATTTTACATTCCCACCAGCGATGAATGAGAGTTTCTGTTGCTCCACATCCTTGTCAGCATTTGGTGTTGTCAGTGCTCTGGATTTTGGCCATTCTAGTAGATGTGTATTTTTACCTCTTTGTTTTAATTTGCGTTTCCCTGATGACGTGGTGTGGAGTATCTTAATATGCTTCTTTAATACGCTTATTTGTCAACTGTGTATCTTCTTTCGTGAGATTTCTGTTAGTCTTTTGCCCATTTTTAAATTCAGATGTTTTCTTGTTGGATTTTAAGAATTTTTTGGATATTTTGAATAACAGTCCTTTATCAGACATGTGTTTTACAAATATTTTCTTCCAATCTGTGGCTTCTTTCTTGATTTCATTCTTTTTAAGGCTGAATGATAATCTGTTGTATGTATATACCATGTTTTGTTTATCCGTTCATCTGTTGATGGGCACTTGGGTTGTTTCCATCTTTTGGCTACTGTGAATAATGGTGCTATGAACATGGGTGTAGAAATACCTCTTTGAGACTCTGCTTTCAGTTCTTTTGGATACATACCTAGGAGTGGAATTGCTGTGTCATATTGTTATTCTGTGTTTAACTTTTTGAGAAACCACCAAACTGCTTTGCACAGTGGCTACACCATTTTGCATCTCACCAGCAGTGCACAAGGGTTCCAATATCACCACATCTTCACCAGCACTTGTTATTTCCTGTTTGGTTTTTCTTTTTTTTTTTTTCCTTGATAATAGCTATCCTCTCGAGTGTGGTGTGAAGTGGTGTCTCATTGTGGTTTTGATTTGTATTTCCCAGATGATTAATGATGTTAAACATCTTTTCATGTGCTTATTGGCCATTTGCACTTAATTTTTTTTTTTTTTTTTAAAGGAAGAGTAAAGGCTTTTTTTTGTGTTTTTTTTTTAATTTTTATTTTTGGCTGTGTTGGATCTTCGTTTCTGTGTGAGGGCTTTCTCTAGTTGTGGCAAGCGGGGGCACTCTTCATCGCGGTGCGCGGGCCTCTCACTATCGCGGCCTCTCTTGTTGCGGAGCACAGGCTCCAGACGCGCAGGCTCAGTAGTTGTGGCTCACGGGCCTAGTTGCTCCACGGCATGTGGGATCTTCCCAGACCAGGGCTCGAACCCGTGTCCCCTGCATTAGCAGGCAGATTCTCAACCACTGCGCCACCAGGGAAGCCCTGCACTTAATTTTTGTTAAAAATTGTTTTAGCTGTTTTAGTTCCTTTGCCTTTCCATATAAATTTGAGAATAATCTTTATATCTATAAAAATAATCTTGCTGGAATTTTGATAGGAATTGCATTAAATCTGTACACCAGTTTGCAGAGAATTGACATCTTTTTTGTGTTGAGTCTTGTAATCCTTGGACACAGTATGTCTCTCCATTTATTTAGATCTTTGATGTCTTTCATCAGCATTTTGTAGCATGTAAGTCCTCTAAATCAGCTTGTTGGATTTACACTGAAGTATTTAATTTTTTGAACAATTATATAATTATATTTCAAATTCTGGTTCACACGCGTTAATAGATAGTATGTGGAAATACAGTTGACTTTCTATGTCAATATTGTGTCCTGTAGCCTTATGTACTGTGACCTTGCTGAACTCACTCATTAGTTCTAGGTTAGTTCTGTGTGGGGTTTGGTGTTTCTGTGTGGGGTGGGGGTTGGTAGATTGCTTTGGATTTTGGACATAAACTGTCGTGTCATTGGCAGATAGGGATAGTATTATTTCTTATTTTCTGATGTGTATTCCTTTTATTTCATTTTGTTACCTTACTGCACTGGCTGGAACTTACAGGACTATGTTAAATAGCAGTGGTAGGAGTAGACATTCTTGCCTTTTTCTTCATCTTAGGGGAGGGCATTCAGTCTTTTACCAGTAAGTATGAAGTTAGCTAAAGTTTTTTTGTAGACATTCTTTATCAAGTTGAGGAAATTACCCTCTACTCCTAGTGTTTATCATGAATAGGTGTTGAATTTTGTAATATGCTTTTTCTGCGTTGATTGAGAGGATCATGTGACTTCTTTTTCTTTTAACCTGTTATTATGGTGGGTTATATTGATTAATTTTTGAATATTGAACCTGCCTTGGATCCCTGACATAAACCCTACTTGGTCACAGTATATAGTTCTTTTCATGTATTGCTGAATTCTATTTGCTAATATTTTGTTAAGGGTTTCTGCATCTATATTCATGAGGGATATTGGTCTGTCGTTTTCTCTTTTTTTGTATGGTCTTTGTCTAGTTTGGGTATTAGGCTAATACTGGCTTCATAAAATAAATTTGAGTTGTCCCCTCCTCTTCTATTTTCTGGAAGAGATTGTTTAGAATTGGTATTAGTTCTTTTTTAAATGTTTGGTGGAATTCTCTAGTGAAACCACCTGAGCCTGGAGACCTTCTTTTCGGGGGTTTTAAAATTACAAAATCGATTTCTTTATTAGCTATAGGGCTATTAAAATGATCAGGGTCTCATTTTGGAGGGGGAAGGGGAGGGGGAGTGTGAGCTATGAGTAACATTTCTTCAGAATCTACTGTTCACACTTACAGAGGAGGACACTAAGTAGCCCTAGCTCCTGTCCATCTGACCTCAGGCAGGTCACATACCCCAGTTATGATGGGGATTCAGATGCTGGGTTTGGCTATCCCTATCTAACGTTATGATATTTTTCTCAGAAGATAACTGCTAGGAATTCGAAAAATGAGTCATCCATGCAACAGGTATCTGTTGCCCATTTCTGCATCCCCCACAGTGTTCCCAGTCAGTAAAACACTGTGTTTGCTTTATGCCTATGATGCCTGTAGCAGATGCTGTCACCCTGGTGTTTTCACACATGGGGTCCTTTAAGACCTAACTGTTGAGCAGAGTGGGGACCTTGAGGCACCACCGGGGTGCAATCAGAGCCGAAACCACCTTTAGTTAGAGCCCATCTATTAAGATCAGGAAGGAAGGTCCCCCTTTCCTGCATTTCCCCAGGGCTTTCTCCAGACCACAGTGCTTAGGGCTCTGGCTCTTAATGGCAGAACTAGCCTCAGTAGTCTAGACCAATCATTTATTGGCTCATGTAATCAAACAGGAGAACAGATAGGGTTGATGATGGGCCTGGGGGACTGAAATGCTGCTAAGACTCATCCCCTCTGTGGTCAGCATCCTTCTCCCACTGCAGACTGCTTCATCACACATGGAAGGGGATGGAGCACCTGATAGCTCCTTGTTACCTGGAGGGATTGTCCCTCTTCCTTCTTCCTTATTTGAAAAATCCTGAGGAAGGGTCTAATTGGTAGGGCTTAGGTCATATTTTGTATAGTGTGGTGGGAATGAAGATAGAAGACATTCCCAGAAGAAAGTAAGGCACACTGAATAGAGCTGACATGAGATAGAATCCATAGCTAGTCATGTTTGTTTGGAAGGTTTTTAGTGGCATGTATTGAAGCTACAGGTGTTTTCTGTTAACCTTCAAGTAACCTAAAACTGTTAATAGATCATCATCATCGTACTATTACAGATCATTCATGGTTAATATATTATTATAGCAGTATTAATACATAATTAATAGCTATATTTATACTACATAGCTATATAGAGATCATATGATATCTAGTTGATAGTAAATAATAATAATAGATTGTTGTACTAGCCCTCAAGTGTTGTGGTTATTTGAAGATTTACTGTGCCTACTTATATATGTAAGAAAATTTTGAAGGAAATGAGTAGAAAAAAAGTCACAGTGCCTCCTTCTCAGTCTTCCATATCTTTTTCTAAACTTAACTGAAAGAACCTGCAGTCCATTTTGACTATAACTTTTAGTGAAACTGCCTTTTTGTCTACAGGGTTAATTTATTTTCACAGGGAATTGTTGATTTTTCTGGGCAGCTATTAAGGATAGAGTTGGTATTTTAATTTCAATAAATATTTACTGAACTGTTTAGGGGATGTACAAGACCCTTATTACCTCAAAGAGTTTGAAGTCCACTGGAGTAGGTAAGAACAGAAAAGTACAGTTCTTGAGACTGAAGCTTCCCATCTCTAACATGGAGTAGCCTTACTTGTCTCACATGTTAAGATTTTGGTTGCCGTGGAGAGGTGGGCTGAGCTGGCTTTGTGCTGGGTGGTCGCTGAATAACGTGGAGGATTGGTTGATACCTGAGGTTGGAAGGCAGATGCTTCAAGGCATCTCCATGCAGTCCACCTCCTATGTATCTGATGGACAAGGCTGCATTATTTGCTGAGGCTAATTAGCATTGAAACTCCATGGGGGTGGGGGGTTGAAGAAAGAATAATTGTATAACTATGATTAAGAAACTGAAGTTTTGGGCTTCCCTGGTGGCGCAGTGGTTGAGAGTCTGCTTGCCAATGCAGGGGACACGGGTTCATGCCCTGGTCCAGGAAGATCCCACATGCCGCGGAGCAGCTGGGCCCGTGAGCCATGGCCGCTGAGCCTGCGCGTCCACAAGGGGAGAGGCCATAACAGTGAGAGGCCCACGTACCGAAAAAAAAAAAAAAAAAAACTCAAGTTTTAGGGACTTCCCTGGTGGTCCAGTGGTAAAGAATCCGCCTTCCAATGCAGGGGACCTCGGGTTCGATCCCTGGTCAGGGAACTAAGATCCCACATGCCCTGGGGCAACTCAGCCTGCACACCATCGCATGCCTCAACGAGAGAGAGAAAACCCGCAGGCCACAACTAGAGAGAAGCCCACGTGCTGCAACGAAGAGACCACATGCTGCAGCAAAAGATCCTGCATGCCTCAACAAAGATCCCGCATGTTGCAACTAAGACCCAATGCAGCCAAAAAAATAAAGAAAATAAATAATAATTTTTTTAAAAAAAGAAAGAAACTGAAGTTTTAAAAAAAAGGCATTTGGTGGTTACAGGCTATTCATGACTCCAGAGTGAATGCCTTAGCTCACTTCCTTTTGAAAAGGAGCAAGTGTTGTATAAGACACTTTATCTCAGTGTTGGATTCCACAAAGTGCAGACAGATCATACTGGTTTGGCAGGGGAGTCTGTGAATACCAGCAGAAAATCAGGTGTGACGTGGGTGGAGAATGGGGGTTGGGGGGTCTTAGATAAGTGATCAGCATCTTCTTTCTAGAGAATGTGTTCACATCCCTCTTCATAATATTTCTTCCCTGTGACTCTAGAGCAGAGGTCAGCAAACTTTTTGTATAAAGAAGCAGATAGTAAATATTTTTGGCTTTGCAGGCCGTTGGTCACTATCACAGCTGCTCAGTTTTGCCATTGTATGGGCATGTCTGTGTTCCAATTAAACTTTATATATGGACACTGAAATTTGGATTTTATACAATTTTCGCATGTCATGAAATATTAGGGTTGATTTTTTTCAACCATTTAAAAATGTAAAAACTACACTTAGCTCATGGGTCACACAAAAAACCAAGAGGCAGGAAGGCCGGATTTTGGCCCATAACCATGGTTTGCCGACCCTTTCTCTAAAGGTCTTAAAAATGAATTCTGTAAAGTTCTCAATTTAAGGACATTTTTTTAATTTAACAAGCACTTATTTAGCGCTTAATATGTGCTACGCACTGTTTTAAATGCCATGCATTAAATGCTAATTTAATCTTCACAGTAACCCCATGAGTGAGGTACTGTTTACCCCATTTTTGCAGATTTCGTGAATTGAGGCACAGTGAAGCTAAGTAGCCCAGAGTTACGCTGCTAGTAAATGGCAAAACCTAGATTTGAACCCAGGCAATTTAGTTCCTGAGTATGTTCTTATCTGCCATGATATACTTACTGTCTCTCTTAATTATCGACTTTATAGCCCAAAGGAATTTTAGAGATTAACCCATCGCTACTCATTTTTACAGACTCATTCTTACACACAAGATTCATAGCCTTTATGATTCACATGTGTGCCTTAGTAAAATTATGGATTACTATTTATGCACTTTCAGCATCTCGTGACTGCCTAAATGCTTAGTCTTAAACCCCACTGATCCCAAGGGTATTCTGTCTGCGCAGGCAGGGCACTTAACTGTTCACTTATTGTTTAATTTATGTTCATTGTGGGCTCCTTGAAGGTAGGAGCAATAGTATCAAAATGTTTTCCGTCAAAGAGAAATCAATTCTGGGTATATCTTTTGCTTTCTTTGGGAACACCTGTCTCAGATTACTTCCAACTCAGATTTTGTCCTGCTGCTTTTCCTGCTTGAATAAGCAACTGGTTGAATCTTGCGCCTCGCCTGCCTGTGATAGGGAACAGAATTTGTGGTGTCATGCTACACTATCCCTGTTGATCCAAAGATACCACCAGGGCAGGGTCAGGAATGGAAGATTTCCCAGTCTTTCCAAGGAAGAAAATGGGAGGAGGAGGAGGTGTGTGTGTGTGTGTGTGTTTTAAACCAAGTCAAAACTTAGGTAGACATGAGGTGCTCAGGATTTCTGGTTCCTTTTGCTCAGTCAAGGTCTCAGACACTACTAACTAGAAGGGACCTCCAAGAACCTCTGGTGCAGGGGTTTCTGTGCTACAGGGATTCTGCAATTATTGCAGGGGACCCTCAAATCTATATGTGCACCAATCTGTGGGCCAGATAAATTATATCATTTAGGTGTATGTACAGTTACTTTTCAAATGCATGTAGATTCCATCATGATTAAAAAGAAAGCTTTACTGAATTCGTGATAGGCTACTGTTAACACAACTACTACCTTTTGAGAGCCCTGATCCAGTTAAAGCCCTTTATTTACAGATGAAGAAACTGAGGCCCAGGGGTAAAGGGAAGAGATTTGCCTGGGTCATACAGAACAGGAAGAGCTGGCCTTGAAATCGGTGCAGTTTATATGTATCATATGGCTTGTGCTCTCTGTCTCCTCTGGCATGGGCACAGGTAGAGACTGGCAAGTATTTTGACCTTTGACGCCATGCTGAACTTTCTAATAATGCCTAACAGAGTGGTTGATTGTGATATTTTTTCCAGTATTTTTGGTGCTGCTTTTAAGAAGTTTTTTTAAACTAGTATATTCCTTGCTGTGCGCCCTGTAAGTAATAATCCTATATTCCAACCTGGAGACCTGAGATATGGTAAAATTAGGCAGCTTGCTTGTATCTGTAGTAGAGCTGGCCCTAAAACTCAGAGATTTAATCTCTCTCCCAGGGTTCTATTAATCAGACTGAACTTGAGAGGATTTCAGGTATTTATATCTTGGTCTTTCATGGCTGTTGCTCTCAGCTGGGTGCAACAAAAAACTTTTAAATCTCTGTTAAGTGCCTGACGCTGTGCTGGGTGTTTTCACATGTATTGTATATAACTTAAATTTAACGAGACCAAAGTTGCAATGCTGAGGCCCCTCTCAGAACAAGCTAAGTAGCACTCTGGTCCAAAGCCCATCCATCCAGGCATTTATTTATTTATCTGTTCACCATTATGGAGCACTTCTGTTGTTTGCAAAAGTGCCCTTGAATTATTCCCATTGGTGCCCAGGCTAGGACAAATCAGCACAGATCCATCCCTCCAAACAAGACCCAGGATTGACAGCAACATTAGCTTGGTCTGCACAGGACAATACTTTTTTCCCATTGGAGCTTCAGGAATTTGGAGTGTCCCTGGTCATTTGGTCAAATGATGTTCATATCAACCATTCTTAAATTAGATCTTCTCAAATACACTTGAGAAGTCAGATGAATAGGAACGGTCTCACTTTTTTAGTTGGGAAGCCAAACTTGGAGGGGACGCGTCTGAGGTAACATAACTGGTGAGGGCCTTCTAACTCCAATGTTGATGCCACACCACCTGTCTGGTGGACCACCACTGCTCAGGAAAAGGCTCTGTGTCCACTCTTTGTAGAAGCTAAGTGGCAAGAATGCTCAGTCTTTGCTGCAGTTTTAGTGGAAGTGGTTTGGGCATTCCAGTTTGAATTGATTTTTTTTTTTCTTAGAAGCAAATTTGGCAGTATTGTGTATACCTAGGAAATCTTGTGATTGCCCCTAATTTGCTCCACAGATGCTGGTCATTGCAAATCATCCCACAGTGATTAAGTGGCTGGTGCTGATACACACGTAATAAGTGGTCCTGTGAGCACGGGCAGTAGAGGTGTGTTGTGTACCTAATATCTTGATCCCACCTGGGTAACTTCCACATGTGTGTTTGTGAGTTTAGCTCTTTCAGTTCAGAGTGTTTCATGATACCATAGATTCGTTTCTTTCCTTCCCTCCTATCTTGTACTTTGAACCTGGGTCTTCCCAATACTTTACTATCTGATTCCATTTAATTCACTAACATTTAATTAAATTCATTTAATTTACTGTCTGATTCAATTGCATTGCTAATACTTTATGATTATAATATTGTTTTATTAATATTTGTAATATTGTTTGTTTAAAGGTAGGTATAGCAAAATGTGATTAAAGGTAGAGGTATATGCCAAATAGCCTTAACTTTTCTGACCAATCAATTATATGTTGCTTATTGATTATTTTTTCCTAAATTCTGTAGCAACAGTTCACATTTCTTTGCCACCTTAGGGATGGAAAAGGGAGGAGATTTGCAGTAACAGTGTGTAATTGAAGATCAGTGGAGAAAGTAGCCTTTGCGTGGACCTGTGTAATTCAAGATGTTAAAATAGGGAACACACTGTACTCCTGTATAAGCTGTAGTTTACAATATTAGATTTATCATTTGGATTTCCCATTTGTCCCTTTTTTTTTTAGGGAACTTTTTATTTTGAGATAATTGTAGATTCACATGCAGTTAAGAAATATTAACAGTGAGATTCCCATGTACCCTTTGCCCAGTTTCCCTCAGTTGTAATATCTTGCAAAATTATAGTACAGCATCACAAGCAGAATATTGACATTGACACAATCGGCTACTCTTATTCAGATTTGCCCAGTTTTACTTTCATTCACCTGTGTGTATTTAATTCTGTATACTTTTATTATGTGTGTTAGTTTATTTTTTAATTCTAAAAATTTCCCAGTTGGCTGAGAACTTGAGCTGGGAGGGGTGTGTTATTTACTGGGTCCCTCTCAAACTCCACCAGTAAACAACTCAAGTATAATTTCCTTTCACATAATAGCTACTTAACTGGGGCAAGTTAATTCTAAATCTTGGTTTCCTCATCTATAAAATGGAATTCACAATAGCTACTTAATGCAGAGGGTTGCCGTGAGGACTAAAATGAGAAAATATGTGTAATGGGTACTTAGCCAAAGGAACTTCATAAATGATCATCTCATTTTCTTTTTTTTAACTAAGAGTACAGTGAGAGTATTTGGGTTTTTTTTTAAGCTTTTCACAAAAGTGTATTATCCTAGGATTGTAGAATTGGAAGGTCCCTTAATAGTTTTAGAATCAGTGAAGGACTTCCCTAAACGTTCTTAGGTAATAAGCTGTTATTCTTTGTGATAAACTAAAATGTGCCTCCTTGTACCTTGCAGATCTGCCCTCATCAACGTGATAGCCCTTCTAGTCTTTGAGGACAGCTATAGTCATCCCTAAATTACCTATCCTTTAGCCATTCCTCGTAAGATGTAGCTTCCAGACCCTTTCCCATCTTGGTCTCACTCTTCTAGATAAAGACAAATTAGTTGTTCCCCTTAACTGAACAGAGAATTCAGATGTAATCTGCCTAGCATATCCCAAGATAGGCCTGTCTTCTCTTTAGCTGAGCTTTTTTGGGAAATCAGGTCACCTAGTTCGTGCACATACAGCTTGTTCTTTTGTCTTCTGTTTACTTTGTAGATGGAAAATAAATGCATAGCAGTGTAACACAGCAAACTGAATGCACATTTTGCCCTCATTTCCTCCTGTAATCCCATTAAAATGATAGTAAGAGGGAAAAGAGAGATCGGCAAATGAGAGGTCAACGGAATGTTGAAGCCAGGAAGCAAGTGTGATTAACTTAGTGGGCCAGAGGAACTGAAGGTGCCTGCTTTGGCAGGGAGTGGGGGGGGGGGGGGGGGGGACTAACAAAGAGGATTTGTAATGCAGAGCCCTGGAATAGCTCCGGAATCGGAGAAACCAAATATTGGAAACAGGAAGATTAGTCGAAAGTCTATGTGAAAAGCATTTAGATGCCTACAACCCCTCCTCTACTCTCTCAGGAGACAGATATTTTAGTCTTAGATATTGAACCAGAGACACACCAAGCACAGAAGATGAGATGGAATATGGAGCAAAACTGAAAATAGGGGCTTTAAGACAAAGTTCTATATAGTGATTAATAGGACCATTCCCCTTTCTCAGTTTTCAGAGTATCTGCAGGCAGGTGCTGTCATGCAAGAGACTGAAAGATCCTCCTCTGATAAATTTAATCCCAGAGAAAAAGTCTTAGCGATACTGTCTACTTTTGGGGATCCTCAATAAAATGACAGATTCTTCTTGCCTGATCACCCTAATGTGAAGCCCATAAGTTGGCAAGCTTAGCTCCCCTACACAGAGCTTTCAAACAGCTTCTAAAAGTATGAGCAGATAGCCAAGTGTCATGAGACATTTAAAGAACATAAAAGACAGAGTCCAGGGGACCTCCCTGGCGGTCCAGTGGTTAAGACTGCACTTCCAATGCAGAGGGCGCGGGTTCCATCCCTGTTTGGGGAACTGGGATCCCACATGCCGCATGGCCAAAAAATAAAATAAAATAAAAAGTACTGTTCTGAAACTCTAAACAGTTCCTTGGGGGAAAAAAGTCCAAATCGAATGGAGGTGAAAAAAACCTCAGGAAACAGTAAGATCAGGGAGAAGAAGAAGGAAAGATTTTAACTATAAAATCTTGAGAGAGATTAGAGAAAATATTGCATGCATAAAAGATGAACTAGATTCTTTAAAAAAAAAAAGAACCTCCAGAAGACAAGACCTCCTAGAAATTAAAAATATGATGACTTCCCCGGCAGTCCAGTGGTGAGACTCTGTGCTCCCAATGTTGGGGGCACGGGTTCGACCCCTGGTCGAGGAACTAGGATCCCACATGCCACATGTCATGCCACCCCCCAAAAAAAAGGAATTAAAAATATTATAGCAAGTATGAAAAATACAACACAGAAATATTGAAAGGTAATGTTAAAGACAACTCCCAGAAGATAAACCAAATGAAAGAGATGGAAATGGGGAGAACAGATAAAATAAATTATAGAGGATCATTCCAAGAGGTCTAACACCTGACGAATGGAAATTTGAGAAGAAATAAACAGTAGAGAGGAGGAAATTATCAAAGAAATGGTATGAAAGGTGTTTTCAGAACTAAAATCATATCTATAGATTGATACAGCACAGTGAATGAAAGAAAACCAACTCCAACTTACAGCCCTGTGAAATTGCAGATCTCTGAGGATAAAGAGAAAGTCCCAAAAGCCTCTAGAGAGAATAGTCATATAATGTTAGTATTCAAAATGGCATTAGCTTGCTCAAAAGCCACAAACTAGGGCTTCCCTGGTGGTGCAGTGGTTGAGAGTCCGCCTGCCGATGCAGGGAACACGGGTTCGTGCCCCGGTCCGGGAAGATCCCACATGCCGTGGAGTGGCTGGGCCCGTGAGCCATGGCCGCTGAGCCTGTGCGTCCGGAGCCTGTGCTCCGCCACGGGAGAGGCCACAACAGTGAGAGGCCCGTGTACAGCAAAAAAAAAAAAAAAGCCACAAACTAGAAGACAATGGAACAATACCTTCAAAATTCTGACAGAGGTGAATTCCCTGGCGGTCCAGTGGTTAGGACTCCTTGCTTTCACTGCCGAGAGTGTGGGTTCAATTCCTGGTTGGGGAACTAAGATCCCGCAAGCCACATGGCATGGCAAAAAACCAAAAAATTCTGATAGAAAAAAAATATTCTCAACCTAGAATTTTATAGCCAGCTAAACTATCACCCAAGTTTAAGGATAATAAAGACATTTTCAGACATTTTGTGCATATGCCCTCTGATATTGTGATATAATAAGAAATATGTTTTTGGTCTTTGTCCCTGATTCCTGGCACAGAGCTCCTAAAATCATTATAACTTCCTGAGTAGTAGGGGTAATAAGACCATCTTTTGTTGTAATATTTGCCCTTTGTTCTCAGTTCCTGACACAAGAGCTTCTAAAAACCTTGGAATTTTCTGAGTGATAGGGGTAAGAGGAGAAGTCAGCTAAGTTTACACTAATGAGGTAACTCTGTGTGGGCCCCTAGATAGCTTCAGGTTGGGGTCTGGTTGCCAGAAGAACCAACCATGTAATCAGAGGGTTGGAACTTTCAGCACCACCTCTCTGCCTCTGGGGAGGGGAGAGGGGCTGGAGATTGAGTTGATCACCAATGAGTTAATCAGTCATGCCTACAGAAAAATCCCATTCTAGCAAATTATCAAACCTGAAGAGGAGGTTTTGGGGACACCTCCCCCACCCTGACCGTCTAGCTGATGGGTCAGAAGTATGAGTGGCCCAGTTAGCATCTGAAGCAGGGGCAGTCTGGTGGGACTGAGTCCTTAACCTGTGGGGTCTGCACTAGCTCTATGTGGTTAGTGTCAGATTTGAATTAAATTGTAGGATACCAATTGGTGTCTGGAAAGTTGGAGAATTGGTTGGTGTGAGAACAAAGCCCACACATGTCGTGAAAGAAGTGCTGTGAGTTAAAAACAGTTTATAGTACACCCTTTCTTAGGAAGCTCTGCTAGAAGACACTTTTCACCAGAACAAGGGAATAACAAAGAAGAGGACTAAATGGGATCCAGGAAACAGGAGTTCCAATATAGGCAAGGGGAAAGGAATTCCCAGAAAGACAGAGTCCCAGTATGGATGTCACAAGAACAAACTGATAGGGTACCTGATGGAACATATTAAAGGGAGTTTTACACTTTATTATTATCTTCAGGGAAAACAGAAATTATACCAACAAAGAAATGTAATCATAGTATACATCCTGGCTTGTCTACAAATAGTATTCACATAGATCTAATAATGCAATTCTTAACGTTAATTTGACCAAAATTTGGCATAATTCTATGGGAAAATGGAGATAGTATGTGAAGTAGTATGAAGTAGTATGTGAAGAGCGCATGTCAGAGCAAAATCCTAATCTTCCATCATAAGAATTAAATATGTAACCTAATAGTTATATTTTGCCACATAACAAATTACCCCAAAACTTAGTGACTTAAAATAACAGATATTTATTATCTCACAGTTTCTGTGGGTCAGGAATTCAGAAGCAGGATTTGAGAAGCTCTCATGAGGTTACAGTCCAGGTGTCACCTTGGGCTGCAGTCATCTGGGCCTCTCAGGATATGTTGTTATCTGGCTTCCCTGAGAGCATGTGATCCAGGAGAGACAATTAGAGGAATTTGCAGTGTGTTTTATGACCTAGCCTTAATGTGACATCCCATCATCACTTCTGCTACGTTCCATCAGTCACACAGACCGGCCCTGAGACATTGTGGGAGGGACCTGCACAACATGAATACCAGAAGGCAGGGATGAGTTGGGAGCTATTTGGAGGCTGACTACCACAAGTAATAACTAAAAGTGAAAATTCAAGAAATAATATTAGAGGCATATTACTTAGAAAGATAGAGATAAATACCAGAAGAAAGTGGCTGCCCCAGGAGCAGGAATCAGGGAACCAGAAACTTCTGGTTTTCATTATAAGCCTTGTAGAACAACTTTAAGAAATATTTGCATTTATTACTGTGATTTTTTTTTTTAATTATGAAAAACCCTCAAAGCATGCAGCCATTTAATGTCCCCAACACTGGTAGTAGGACAACACATGGATTATATGAGGAACTCCTAGAATCTGAATCTAGTAAGGATCCTTTGGTATTTGGATGGTTGTGTGCTTGATCTTGAAGGACAGTTTACAGATAATAAACCTAAAGTTCAGTGAAAAAGAGGACATAGTGAGAGAACCTGAGCTAGAATCCTTGAATAAATACGACACAAAGAGATGAGCATCAGATAGTGAGATGGCTCTGGCATTTCACTAATGTGGAACTTAGGTGAAGGGGAGGAAAAAAAAGACTGTTTGCTCTTTCTGAAGAGTAGAAAATTCTGAAGTGGAAATGTTTATGTGTCTTGGAGCTATAAATGGCAAAGTTAAAGGGAGTATCCTTTTGGCAGATAGTTGGAAAGCACTTTACGGAACTCCCCAGGCTAAGGATGTGTTCCTGAGCATTTGGTACAAGTTAGAGAGAGTCTGCCTCTGTCCACATGAGCCCTACAGGCCATGCAGAGCACTGGCCAGTCCACAGCCCCAGTCCTTCCAGCTGCTGCTGCCAGGGTCATGTTCCTTAGAGGACTCTGGGCTCCTTGTGGTCTACCACAGCCTGGTTGGTGCCCAGGGACCCCCTAACATCTGTGCCCACAATGCCTCCTCTGTCCTTGATCCCCACATGCACCCCCTATTCAAGCTTGTTTCTCCTCATCTCTTCCTGTCACTGTTTACTCTTCTGGAGGAGCCTACTGTTAGGTGCTTCAGCGTTCTTGGCCACTTTGTCTCTTCCATCTACCATCTAATAAAATTGGAATCAGGATAAAGTGTTCGAGAAATCAGGTCTTTGAGTTGGTGGGGGGAGTTTGGAGGGGTGCAGTGAAGATTGCCATATAAATAAAGACTTTTAACCGTTTTAATGCCTTATGAAAATGTGTTGTCTACATTCTCCTACTATAACCGTGTATGTTGAGTTTAAAATACTTCAAGGTCTCCATGAAAAGCCTCAGCTATCACGTCCTGGGATGCCATCAGTACCACTCCAGTGGGCAAACAGTTGAGCTGTGGAAGGGGCAGGGTGGGTTTTTGTACTTGCATTCCTCAATATCTGTCTTTGTATTTTACTTTGCCTGCAGATTGGGGACCACAAATTCAGTGCTCACCGGATCGTCTTAGCAGCCTCAATCCCGTATTTCCACGCTATGTTTACAAATGACATGATGGAGTGCAAGCAGGATGAGATTGTAATGCAAGGAATGGACCCAAGGTACTAAATTCCTCCATCAGGTTTCACAACCTGCTTTCTAGGTGCAGTTTCAGCCTTGTGTTTGGTGCCCTTTGAGGGCCTTCCAGCAGGACCCAGTATCAAGCACAGCCCCACACACACAGTAGGTGACCAGTAAACAAGCTAGAACCTCAGCCCGTGGCCTGAGACAGGGTTAAAATAAGGAGGGTTTTGATGTGTTTTAACTCAATGAGAGTAACACGTCTCATAGGAACTAGAGTCCAAGATACGTTTTTAAAACTAGGACTGGGTACAAAGTTGGTGGTATATTATTCTCTTCACTTTTCTGTGCTAACCTTTCTAGCTGGCAGACTAGTCTTTCAAATAAGTGTCTTCATTCATTACCCTTCCCATCAGTCCAGAACAGTGTTGTCCACTGTTGTCCAACTTCCTGCCTCGATGGAGATGTTCTGTTTGTCCTCTCCAAATTGGTAGCCACTAACACATGTAGCTGTTGAGCACTTGAAATGTGACTAGTGGGACTGAGGGACTGAATTTTAAATATTATTTAATTTTAATTCATTTCAATTTAATTTTAGGGGAATTCCCTGGCAGTCCAGTTGTTAGGACTCCATGCTTTCACTGCCGAGGGCCTGGGTTCAATCCCTGGTCAGAGAACTAAGATCCTGTAAGCCACGCAGTGTGGCCAATAAATAAATAAATAAATAAGTAAATAATACATAATAATAAATTTAGTTTTAATTAGCCACGTGTGTCTACTGGCTGTTAATGTGATGACGCAGGTCGAGAAGGTAGCAGAAATCATGGTTATTTGATGGGTGAGAAAACTGAAGCCCGGGAATTCCCTGGTGGAGCAGTGGTTAAGAATCCGCCTGCCAATGCAGAGGACACGGGTTTGAGCCCTGGTCTGGGAAGATCCCACATGCCGCAGAGCAACTAAGCCCGTGCACCACATCTACTGAGCCCGCACTCTAGAGCCCAGAAGCCACAACTGCTGAGCTCGCGTGCCACAACTGCTGAAAGCCGTGCGCTCTAGGGCCCATGCTCTGCAACAAGAGAAACCACGGCAATGAGAAGCCTGCGCACCACAACGAAGAGTAACCCCCACATGCTGCAACTAGAAAAAGCCTACGCGCAGCAATGAAGACCCAATGCAGCGAAAAATATAAATAAGTAAAATTAAAAAAAGAAGAAAACTGAAGTCCAAGGAGGTCAAGCCCAGAGTTTATCCCTCTAAACGTCTTTCAGTGTCCCAGAAAGCCCTCCATAATGGAATCATTGGCTCCAAATGCCAGTAGTGCTGAGGTTGAGCAATTCTGCCCTAGATGAGTTTTAGGGTCAGGAGGCAGTACTATAAACCCTGAAATTGCATCATTTACACACTTACTTAAAGTTATCCTTACATCTAGACCCTCTTTACAGAAATACTTTCCTGACTTCTGTATGAAGGCTTTATATAAACATATTCCACAGTATGCCTTTTGGGGCCTTGAAAGGAAAAAGGCATATTTATATGACTTAAAAGATTTTACTGCAAGTCTGTGAACTGAGGCTGTGTGTTTATAACCTAGGCTACATCCAAGGGTCCACTGTGCACCTACTATGTACCTGGCATTGTTCTGGGGTCTGGGCATGCAGAGCAAACAGGACACGCAAGATGATTCTTGTTGGGAGAGAGACAATAAATAAACCGATGACTCCAGAATATTAGCCAGTAAGCTGTCATTTGTTGCCTAACGTCTTAATCTCCCCATGGTGAAAACTTGAAGGAAAGGAGCTAGGAAACTGTATGGTACCTTCCGGTTGATTGAAGGTGATTTGCTCCAGTACATGGAGAGGATCTGTATACCCACTGCAAGGGTGCAATCTCAGGCCAGCTACTTGTAATGAAAGACATAGAAGTGTGTCTATATCCAAGGGCAGTTGTACACTCTCATCTCTGAGGTCTGTGTCTGACAGAGCCATGCTAATCACCATGCACCATCCAAGTGCTTCATTTAACAGATAGACTGAGAACCTGTGATCTGTGCTGCTGTAGGTACTGAGGTATAGCAGAGGAAATAGAAAGCACCTCTTATTATTCCAACTTGCTAGTAGTGGCCATCTGGCAGTAAACAAATACATACATGATATGGCTGGGAAGTGAAAGTGATGTGAAAAAGGTAAAGCAGAATAAAGGCTAGCGAATGATGGTGAGAGTCTCTGCTATTTCAGGGTGATCAGGAAAGCCCTCTGTGATGAGGTGATATTTGAGCCAAGACCTTAGTTGGAGTGAGGGAGCAAGACATCTGGGGGAGGAGCCGTTCAAACAGAGGGAGTAGCCAGTGCAAAGGCCCTGAAGTGAGAGTGTGTTCAGCATATTGGAATAGAGTGAGGGGGAAAGAGTGGAAGGTGATGAGGTCAGAGAGATGGAAAGGGGCCAGACCACATACAGCCCTATAGACAGAATTTGGATTTCATTCTTGGTGTGAATTGGAAGGCAGAAAAAAATGTTGGAAACCTCAGGCTGGAAACTTATCCCAAAGAAATAATCCAAAAATGTTATTTATAAAAGCTATTATGCTTACCAATAAAGGAAATAAATTGTAGCACATTTACATGTTGGATTACTTTATAGCAGCCGTTGAAAATGTCAAACATGGGGAGTTCCCTGGCGATCTAGTGGTTAGGAGTCAGCGTTCCCACTGCCATGGCCCACATTCAATCCCCGGTCAGGGGGAACTGAGATCCCACAAACCGCGTGGCATGGCCAAAAAAAAAAAAGAAAGTTGAACATGAAGTCAGTGTAGAAACATGGGAAAGGGCTTCATAAGTATTACATGATTATATCCATACAACTTAAGCATGCAGGCAAATAGGAAATGGAAATTAATCTAGAAAAATGACTACAGTTGACTCAGTAGTGAGATTCTGGGTCATTGCTTTGTCTTTTCAGAACCTTCTATAATAAAATCATTTGGGCAGTAAAGACAACCTAAGAAGTAGAATGATAGCTATGGTGAAGTAATTATTCCATTCAGGTAGATTCTCAAAGGGCATGGGCTAAATGTATTTGAGAGCGGGGCCCATCCGTTCCTCAGGTAACAATGTCAGCTTACTTAGGGCCTGAGTATCCTGTGGGCCGAACACCATCTCTGAAGAGCATCTTTCCTCTCCTCTAGCGCCCTGGAAGCTCTGATCAACTTTGCCTACAACGGTCACCTTGCCATTGACCAGCAAAACGTCCAGTCGTTGCTGATGGGGGCGAGTTTCCTGCAGTTGCAGAGCATCAAAGACGCCTGCTGCACATTCCTCCGAGAACGGTGAGGTGATGTGATGGGCCTGGCCTGTGTCGGGGAGCAGACCGTGTCATTTCTGGGATCCCCTGCCAGTTTGATGAGTCTTTGGGGGCATGGAGAGTCTCATGAAGGGAGTGAGATGGGAAGATAACTCTGAGGAAATGCCCTTTCTTGAAATCAGCATCAAGCAGTACCCAGTTCTTTGGGATGAACCTTTCAGGAACATGATTTATGGAGCCTTGCCTGTACTCTCCCTTGGTCTGACATGCACCTCTTCTTCTGGTCCTCTCTGTCCAATCTAACCAGCCACCACCAGATTTATTCAGTGCTCCCTCACTGTTCCATAGCTGTCTCCCTCTTTGTTTAGATCCTTCTCCCTCCTTGAATTTCTTGGCCTTCCTTTTTCCTTCTGCTCTGCAAGAGCCCACCCAAATTTCACCTCCTGGAATTCTCTGTCCCCTTCAGTCCCCTGGGAGCAATCATTATATGCTCCTTTAGAGTAAGGACCATGGATTATACCCCTACCTATGTCCAGTACTTGGCCGTGACCTTTTGAGGACTGAGCAGATAAGAAGGCTCTTCCTCCCCCTCAAGAGGCAGAGCTCATAGTCACAAGGTAAAAGCTGCCTTTAACCACTAGAGGCTTGGGGGTGAGGGTTAGTGCTGGGCTGCCCACAGGCAGGGAGAAACCAGAACAGTGCCCCTCTGTCTGTGGTCTCTCCAAAGCCTGGCTCCACCTGATCTCCTCTGATCACAAGGCCCCTGGCCTGAAGACCAGCATTTCTCTGCCTCAGACCTGGCCTCCTGAACCTCATCCCCTCTTAGAGCCAACCTCTCCCTCCCCCATTTCTGTTCCACCAGCTCAACTCACTTAGCAGCTCTGTGGACCCTGCCTGAGGTCCACATCCTGCCTATGTGGTGCTCACAGGCATCAGTGAGCACTGCTGTGTGTGCAGATGGTCTTAACGACCGTGGTAATGATGCTAACACGCAGGGGCGCTCTGCTGGTTTCGTTGGGAGGTAGGTGGTCCTGTTCGGGTTTTGCAGCTGGAGACCATGTAGTGAGTGCAGCCCCAGAGCCTGGCTTGACCTGCCCTAGGATGCCTTCTGGGTCAGCCTAGAGAGCTGCGTGTGATGGGCTGTAGGGCACACACTGTCTGTCCTACTCATTTGCGAGCTTAAGGACACAGACTGGACTTGGTTCATCTCTGTATTCCCACAGAATTTGGAGAATGACTAAGTAAGGCCCTGTGGAAAGGGTGAAGTTGGCCATTCTCACAAGGGGGACAACAGCTCCACCTAGGGGCTTTTGAGTTCCTCACTGCCAACACTGGATCCAGGCTCTATTATAAAGTAGTGTCATGTAAAAAGATGCTTAGAAAAGTGATTTTTAGACCAGTGCAGTTTTTACATGCACCAGTGACATATTAGGAAAAGGTACTTAAAGCACAAAGCCTGATATTTTGAGTCTGTCCTTGACATTTTTCTGTTCAGCACTGGGAGCCCCCTTCTGAAGCCTAAACTCACACCTTATTCCTGTTTCTATTCTCTGCCACAGGCCCCAGAGGTTTGGCCTTTCTGTTTTCTTTTCAATAGCTACCATCACTGCCTGTGTTCCTGGGGGTGGTTCTCCCTGAGCCTGGCTGCAGAGTGTAATGGAGTCTCCCAGCTGTCCCCTTCCTGTGTGTTCTTGAAGACAAGCATGTGGGCCCTTCAGTTTCAAGGTTTGATTACTAAAGACTTGAGGGAAACCATCCTGAGCGGTTGTGAAAAGGACAGGGCATGACTGAGCACAGAAAAGCTGCAAAGCCGTCAGAATTCTTAGAGCAGTAGTTCCTGAAGCCATTTTGCCTGTTAGATATTCAGCCTGCTGATTTTTTTTTTTTCTTTTTTCCCATGAGGTTGGGGGTTGATTTTTTTCTGTGGCTCCTTTTCCAGCCTTCAGATGAATGGACCTCCTTGTTTTTAGGTGAGGATTGGAGGTGTGTATTTTCCAAAATTCTTCTCTCAGAACTGGATCAGAACATCAGATGCGTCAATGAACCAAGCCAATAACTTACTTAATTCAAGTCACTGCTTCCTACCTCCGATAAAGCATTACATCTTATCATGGTCAAGCTATGTCAGCAAGGAAGGAGGTTGTGAAGTGGCTATTGACAGATATGGGTCTCTATCTGCCCTTTGGGTTATTGTCCCTCTTGTCTTCCTCCTTCTCCTGAATGGTCCCCTCTCCTGCATGGCAGCTCTCCCTCCTTTTTCCCCACCAGCTGGCTTACAGACAGGCTCCCCACATCCTACCCTCTTAGATGTGAAAGCCCACTTCAGTGGAAAGTGTGTTTTGTGCTCAATCATTCCAAGCCAGTCAAAGACAACCAAAGGTGAGGCGCAGGAATCCTAACCTGGGAGGGAAAGGATGGAAATGTGTGCCAGTCAGCAAAGTGGATCATCCTTTCCCGCGTCTTTGGACTCTGTCCAGTTCCTTGTCCGTGGTATTTGAACCCTCCTCTTGACTTGATGTCAGAGTAGTAGGAATGAGTGAAGCACATGCTGTAGAGGCCCAGGGAGGGTCTGTCCTCGTATCTGATCTGCCATACGTGCTTTTTAACAAGTCTCAACCAGGAGAAAGGCTAACGTTACTTGACAGATGACTGAGCTGACATTCTGACCCTGAGTCCCGTATTTCTCCCTGGGCCATGCTGCTTGCCCAGGGGTGCTCAATGCTTATGTTTCCTTGGCCTTTGGAAATGGCCTAGGTTTCCAAAACAATGGACAGAGCCAGTTTAGGCTGGAACGAAACAACAGCTATGCAGAATTTAGACTAGTCATAAAGCCAGGCTCCTGAGATGCTCTGCCCTTTCAGTCCCTGACAGGTCTGCTACTGGCAGTGGGCAATGGTGAATATTGATTAGTAAGTATAGCTTACTGTAACCCTTAAATCAATATGGGGGAGAGGGGGAAGAGAAAGCGTTCTCACAAAGAGTAAACCTGGGCAATTTTAATCTAATATGTACCATCTCCCATCACAAGATGGTCAGTCACAAAATCAAAATAAGAAAAGCCATATCCCCCATGGTCCACTGCCGTCACCAAGATTTTGGAACTACATTGGGCTCATTTGGAGTTTTCTCAGGTGTAATAGTAGTAAGAAAAACAAACATAATATAAATTAAACCAGAAGCTAACTTCATACCAAGCACCATGTCGGATGCGTTTCCTACATTCCTACTTAGTCATGGCCACAGCCCTAGGAGGTGAGTAGCTGTTGTCATCACCTTTTTCTAGGCAAGGCTATTACTGACACTTGAGGAGCCTAAGGAATCCACCCAAGTTGCCCAGTGTGGCAGGGTCAGAATTTACCCTGGGTTTCCCTGGCCCTGATGAGTGCAGGTCTGTCTCGGGACTGTGGGAATGTGCACAGAAGGCCAGAGTTCAATCTCAGCACCACCACTTGCTTGTAGAGGGACGATGAGCACATTTCTTAGTTTCTCCGAGCCTCAGTTTTCCACCTAAAAATGAGAGCAATTACTATTGTGGAGTGTTGTTTAAAAAATCCTGGAGAATGTGTCTAGAAACCCTGGCAAAGTACTTGGCTCACTGATGGTGCCACATAAGTGATAGCTGCCGCTGTTGACTGAACAGTCGGGCCCATAGAGCCTCTTTTTGTTTAAAAAAAAAAGGAAAGAAAAAAGTGTAAGGGTCCTGATATTAAAGAAGTCATTTCTCCATGTGGTTTAAACTCTGATTCTACATCTTCAGGGCCTTCCCGGTGACCAGAGGCGGACATTCAATCAAGAATGTCAACCACTGAAAGAAAGCAAAGTTTTCCAGTATGTGCTCTATTCTTCTCTCCTGAGAGCTGCTTCCCAGGACTTCCCAGAGAACTCACTTCACATAGACACACGGAGCACTAGGCCCAAGAGGCAGGCTCCTTTGAGGATAATCTGCCGTTTTTTTTGTTTTTTGGGGTTTTTTTTGGCAGCGTTGGGTCTTTGTTGCTGCGTGCAGGCTTTCTCTAGTTGCGGCAAGCAGGGACTACTCTTCGTTGTGGTGTGCAGACTTCTCATTGTGGTGGCTTCTCTTGTTGAGGAGCACAGGCTCTAGGCGTGCGGGCTTCAATAGTTGTGGTGCGTGGGCTTCAGTAGTTCTGGCTTGCAGGCTATAGAGTGCAGACTCAGTAGTTGTGGCGCACAGGCTTAGCTGCTCTGCGGCATGTGGGATCTTCCCGGACCAGGGCTTGAATCCGTGTCCCCTGCGTTGGCAGGCGGATTCTTAACCACTGCGCCACCAGGAAAGTACCTGCCTTATTTTTATACCTTTACAAGTTGAGTCCCAGAGAAGCTCACCTGATGTCACACAGGGGGTTTCCACTAAAGCTGAGGGCAGAGCTTGTTTTTTTTTCCATTCTGTAACTCTACCCAGAACCAACTTGAGAATGATCAAAGATAACATTCTTCCTCTAACTCTTTTCTTTTTATCTTCTCTTACGCCAAAAGGCTTCACCCCAAAAACTGCCTGGGTGTACGCCAGTTTGCTGAGACCATGATGTGTGCCGTGCTATACGACGCGGCCAACAGCTTCATCCACCAGCACTTTGTGGAGGTGTCCATGTCGGAAGAGTTCCTGGCCCTGCCCCTGGAAGACGTGCTTGAGCTGGTGTCTCGGGATGAGCTGAACGTGAAATCAGAGGAGCAGGTCTGTAGGGCAGTCCAGAGGTGACATGGGGGCTGCTGCTCTTTCTCACCTTTGTTTTCTATTTTACTTTTTTCAAAATGTAGATCATGGTGTATGTGCAGCTGCTGTTTATTATGGGTTTGCTTTATCATACTGTATGCATTTTTCTTGAAAACTTTTTATACATTTTAGTGTCTAAATAATATTCGGCTGATTTTTATCAACCCTGTGACCCTCATTCTTCAATGTTCAGGTTATTTCCAAAATTTACTATTAGAAATAATGTTTCTGTGAACCAGAAATGAGCATAGATAACTTTCTGAAAGAGTCTTACTCTAAAGGAGAGTAGAGCGTGGGGGCAGTTGCTGGGCGGGGGACATGAAGTCAAGAGGCTTTTGTTTTTTTTAAGATGAGAGAAATTACAGTACAGTTGGACTGCTGATGGGAATTTTCTGGAAGAGAGGGAAGAATTGGTAATATAGGAGAAAAGGGAGAATGGTGTCCTGGGGTAAGTGAGAAGAGACAGAGTGTAGGGCACGGGGTGTGTGAGAGGAGCTTAGGCTGTTCACATCCACGGCCACAAGAGGGAGAAGGAGAGCACATGCCCAGCGCAGGGGGAGGATGGGTGGGAAGGGAGATGCCAGGAGTTTTTATTCACACTCTCTTCTTGTTTGTTTCTGTGTTCTCAGCTGAGAGTGAGGATGAGGGAGGAATGTTAGACGTTTGAGGAGAGATGAAAAGGTATGAACCAGTCCTCTAGGAAAGGGGGAGAGTAAATGGACGAAGCTCGGGAAATGGAGAGGGCTGGATAGGAAGCAGGGCCAGATGAGATTTTCAGTCACAAGTTCAGTATGAGCTGGTCAGCCCTGTTGTGTGTTTTCTATCAGCTGCATATACTGGTGCAGGGTAGGGGGTGAATTGGATATAAAGAGCTGGACTTCACCAGGTAAGTGTGATTAAGAGAGATAGGAGACTAGCATGGGAATAATGACCCTTGGAATCCGTGTCGGGTGAGAGAAAGGTGAGGAAATAGACTGCAGGGGACCTGAGAGGGAGCCATGCCCAAGGCTAAGTGGAGTTGGTTGCATGGAAGAGGAGGTGAAGCTATTGGCAAGGTGAGGTGTGGGTGATCACAGGGTCCTCTGAGGACAAAGAAGACATCTTCTTGGAGCGGTCAAGAAAAGATTAAATGAGAGTGTAGGGTGTTAGTAGCAGGAGAGGAGTGAAGGACATCCTTTCTGTTCAACAAAAGTGTGGTGCAAGGTGTCTTAAGAGGACAGTGAGTCAATGTTTCTTTGAGCAGAGGGTGACGAGGGCTGGGTGGTGAAGGGCGTCGGATGTGGGGGGAATTGGACCTGGCCCTGCAGGCACCCAGAGCACCACTGCGGCAAGGCCTCTGCTCATCTGGTCAGTTGGTCATGAGTCCTGGCCTATCATGAAGCTGCCTCGGCAGAAGGAGCCCCAGGCTCCAGGAGGCAAGCCGTTGGGATGTTAGTCCCAACTCAGCTCATTTCCTTAATGTCTGAAGAGTCCTCACCCCTCCGTATTAGTGACCGTTAGAAAAGTGAACTCTGAGCTCAGCAGTGTGGACCCTGAGATTTGTAGGAAAGAACCCCGTCCCAAGAGCAAGGGGTTCTGTTCCTGGCTCTTCCACTAGGTAATATGACCCAGGGCAGCTCACATCTATTGCAGTGATGCATTCTACAAGGGCTGTGGGGCTTTAGAGGGAGATATCCTTGTGACCAGAGCCATTAGGGAAGCCTCCTTGGAGAACACGGATCTGGATCCAGGCCTTCAAAGAAATGGGAATGGGGTTAGATGGAAAGGAAGAGATGGGGGCGTTCGAGGTAAAGGGGACAGCCGGCCTGGCTAGAGAAGAGGGTGCAGGAGCAGTGGGACGGAAGGTCAACAGCACTTTGTTACAGTACAGGAAGGAAGAAGGAAGCTTTGACAGGTTTTCGTTAGGAAGTCATAATGAAAGCCAGGAAGGTGTTGCAGTAACCTAGGCTTGCCTTTCAAGAGAGTGGGCTGAATGGGGTAGCTGGGGACGTGGAGAGAAAACAGTGGATTCAGGAGACAAGCAGGAGGAAAGATTGGTGGGCCCAGTGTAGGGAGCAGAGGGTTTGAGATTGGAGGGTACAGGGGTGTGGCCTCTGGGTGGAGGAGTTGCCTCCAGAGCTTCCCCTCTCTATTGTGGCAGGTGTTTGAGGCCGTGTTGGCCTGGATCAGATACGACCAGGAGCAGAGGGGACCCTGCCTGCCTGAGCTGCTGTCCAATATCCGCCTGCCCCTCTGCCGGCCCCAGTTCCTGTCAGACCGAGTGCAGCAGGATGACCTGGTGCGTTGCTGCCACAAATGCAGGTGAGCAGAGGTGGGCCTGCACGAGGATGATGCCGAGGGTCTGGACGGAGAAGAGAACTTGGCCACTTAGCTCGGGGGAGGAAGGATTTGGAGTGGTCGTTCTTTTTTTTTTTTTTTTTTTTTTTTTTGCGGTACGCGGGCCTCTCACTGTTGTGGCCTCTCCCGTTGCGGAGCACAGGCTCAGCGGCCATGGCTCATGGACCCAGCCACTCCGCGGCATGCGGGATCTTCCTGGACCGGGGCACGAACCCGTGTCCCCTGCATCGGCAGGCAGACTCTCAACCACTGTGCCACCAGGGAAGCCCTGGAGTGGTCGTTCTTAATTCACAGCACACAGATTGATCTGCCTTCTGTCTAGAACCTGGAAGAGCCTGAGTCTCTCACCTTTGGGCAAAGAAATGTGCCGCATGGGAACATCAAGGCAAAAGGGGCTTCCTCCCCTAAGTTATTTGAGGATTTTCTGGCATCTCCTTCCATTGAGCTGTTTGTGGACCTACAGGCGTCTATACTGCCTGCCTGGACCCTGTCCACACCAGCAGCTGACTTATTGGTGACTTCCTGGGGCTCCTCATCCTCTTCAGTAAACATTAGTCAGTGTGCTGGCCTCAGGTGGGTCTGCCCAGCTACAGTGATGGGCAGGGGTGGGGCATGTTTAGCAGCATGCAAAACTGTTACCCAGAGTAAATCAAAAACAACAGGGTGCAGCAGAGCCACCAAAACAGCTCAGGAGACGGCAGCCCTGTAGAAGGATTGTTATAAAAGTAGAGCAGCAGAGGAAAATACGCATCTTCCTTCAAGCTGCTCCTCATATTCACAGCTGGTTCAGGAGGGAGTCAGTGGCGTGGTCCATGCAGCGTGCAAGTGTGTGTGTCAGGGAGGGGTGGAGGTGTGGCTGGAGGTAGCTGAGACCCTGTGAGGAGCAGTCTCAAGGGTGCTGTTGGGGGAGTTTGAGCTTTGTTCTGTAGGCAGTGGGCAGTTATCGAAGGGTCTTAGAAAACCAGCTTGGACCCCAGTGTGGAGGCTGGAATGGAGGGGTGGGGCTGGAGGCAGGGAGATCTCTCAGGAGCAGTTGGCTTCTGCTGCCACAGTCCGGGTGAGATGGTTAATTGCTGGGTGTGTGCCATAGGGATGGAAAGGAAGAGCTGGGTCTGAGTGGCAGCAGGATGCGAGCAGCTTGTTGAACCTCCCCAAGGCTAGCTATTTTAGGGAACACCCTGTTTTTCTTCTGTTAAACTAACAGAGATGGGCTCTGCTCATCTTGCCCCTCCAATGCTGAGCACGTCCCAATAGCTGTGTATAGTTTCCCCTGGACTCACCTGGGTTCTTTGAGACCAAACCTTCCAGAAGGCTTCTCCTCCCATGTTTCCCCTGCAGTTGTGGTTGGGGGAGCCAGGCTCAGACCTACAAATGTGGGCCAAGTGGAGAGAATACCTCCTGTCCTAGCATCTTGCACTTTATTCCAGGGACCTGGTGGATGAAGCAAAGGACTATCACCTCATGCCAGAGCGCCGGCCCCACCTGCCAGCTTTCAGAACTCGGCCTCGCTGCTGCACATCTATCGCTGGGCTCATCTATGCCGTGGGGGGCCTCAACTCAGCAGGTATCTTGCAGCTCCCCTTTGTAGAACCCTGTCTTGGATGCCGTGGTTGAAGAAGCACCAAACAACCTAGCCTGGCCCTCTGCTTCCTCCCCCTTGCATGTCACCACCTTTATCCCTCTTGATTTTATATCATTGTTCTGCAGTTAGCGCATGTCAGATATCAATACCATTGAAGCAGAATATCAACGCAAAAGGGCCCTTTAGAAACCCCAGAGGCCTGGCCCCCTTCCTTCACAATGGGGACGTCGAGGCAGGCCCAGAGAACTTTAGCTATGTTCACACAAGTCCTTTGGCTGAGCAAGGACTAGAACTCAGGTCCTGGTTCCTGAGCCTGCACTCTTCCCCTAATATCGCGTCACCTATGGGATTTACTCAGCTTTGGATAGGATATAATCAGAGACCCAGTTCTGTTACCAGGCTAATCACATTCAGTCATGTGGATCTCTGGGCTTAGACTGTGAGAGTGTCACCGTAAGAAGGAAGATTCTCCAAATATGCACGGTCTGCACTATCAATACTTTTTACTCTTCACCTCTTACCTCCAGTGAAACCCACATGCCTTGTAGTCCGTGTATTATTGGCAGTTCTTGTATTATACAGTCAAGTTTTCAGGAAACCTCCATGGGGCACCCCCACTCCTGCCCACCCCAGGCACCACTGCAGGGCAGTAGCAATCTAGGAGAGGGCAGGGGAGACACCTGAATCCTTGCAGTGCAGTGGCACAGGGAGTCGTCACCTTGGATGTGAAGGCCAGGCCTTTTCAGAGTCAGCCCAAGCTTGTGGGAGGTGGGGAGCTGGTGGGCAGTCCTGGGCAGTTTCGTTTTTAATTGAAAGTTAATGGGAGGTGGGTACTGGCCTACGCTACTTGTTAACCATATGACCTGGAAAAGGTAAGTCCTCAACTAGTAAATGCTAGAGCATGGCAGGCGCTGAGTGTCCCAAAGCAGAATAAAACAGGGAGGGGGTTATTTTATTTGATCTTAAAAAACTGATGAAAACGGTAGGGTTGGAGTTATTATTCCTTGCTTCTGTGACTACTATTTCTTGAGCACTTGGTATACTCTAGAGCTGTGCTAGGTGTTTTACATATTATATCATTTAACCCTCATGGGAACTCTGCTATGGAGATTATTTCACATGTGAGAACAGAAGATGGGGATACAAAGCAGCTTGCCCAGGGTCACCGCTAGGAAGTGAGAGTCGCATTGGAAGCCATCTCCTGCTCTATGTCGGGGAAATAGTGGTTCCATTTGCCTTCACCTCTGCCTTTAAGCAGGTGAAGAAACTCCTTGCAACTTAAAACTGCCCTCTCTAGAAAGTAAATAAATGCCTCCTGTCTGATTCTGATTTTCCTTAAAGAATTAAGTTTGAGGTTATCATGGCTGCAGTTTCTTAGTGGGCCCTCCTGGCTTGAGTAATTTCTGCGGGAAGAGCTGATAGGACGAAGTTGAACATTCCGTATAATCATTGCGCAACAGCTGTGATCTAAACGAGCGGTCTCATTTGTTTTAATTTGAGTAGCAAATTTTTATGCAGGTGATTCCCTGAATGTGGTGGAAGTGTTCGACCCCATCGCCAATCGCTGGGAGAAGTGCCATCCCATGACCACAGCCCGCAGCCGTGTCGGTGTGGCCGTGGTGAACGGACTCCTCTATGCCATCGGGGGGTATGACGGCCAGCTGCGGCTGAGCACTGTGGAGGTCTACAACCCAGAGACGGACACGTGGACCCGAGTGGGGAGCATGAATAGCAAGAGAAGGTATTCTGGGAGCCGGTCTGTACGTCCTGAGCATACACACCAGGCATCTGGGGGACACCACGCTAGACAAGCAGGGCACATTATAAAGTAGACGCTAGCTTCAGCCTGGGGATCCCCTGCAGCCAGGCCAGCCACTGCCCGTACCTCCTGGAAGCCAGCCCCCATCTGCTTAAAAGTAAAACCCCTGCCTTGTCCTTTGAGGAACTTGGGGAGACAAGACAGGGAAGACAGGGACGTGTGGAAGTTGTATTATTATTTAAGTGCCAGGTAAGAACTAAAGGTTTGTATTATGGAAGACGCGAGGCAGGAGAGAAGCTGGACTGGAACATCTGGAAGATTTCAGGGAAGAGGTGAGATTAAAGTTGAAACCTGAAGAATAAGGAGGATTTAACTTTATTAGTCATAAAAGGGAATCCGAGGTGTTCCTCTTTATACTTTCTTTCCCCCAGGATCCCTGCCCCACATGTGCTTTCACTACCGGGGAGTGTGTGAACCACAACAATGCTCTTTACTTCTGGATGCCACACGTCCCCCAGGCATGAGCACACAGCTAGTTGTGAGGTGGACCGAATTTATGTCTCTTTTTTTTAAAATAAATTTTTTAATTAATTACTTTATTTATTTATTTATTTTGGGCTGCGTTGGGTCTTCATTGCTGTGCGCAGGCTTTCTCTAGTTGTGGCCAGCCTTACTCTTCCTTGCGGTACGCGGGCTTCTCATTGCGGGTGGCTTCTCTTGTTGCAGAGCGCAGGCTCTAGGCACGCGGGCTCTAGAGCACAGGCTCAGTAGTTGTGGCACACGGGCTGAGTTGCTTTGTGGCATGTGGGATCCTCCTGGACCAGGGCTCAAACCCGTGTCCCCTGCATTGGCAGGCGGATTCTTAACCACTGCGCCACCAGGGAAGTCCCGACTTTATTTCTCTTAACGCCTTCCAGCCACTTGTCTCCTCCTGCTCACATTTCCTGAGTAAGAAAACATAGTGCCTCCATTTAGTCTTCTTAGTGCCAAAGTGACTGGCAGCATCCTTCCTTATGTCAGCCGTGTGTGGGGTATTGTCATGGTTGGACGGCAGGAGCTTTGGAGGGGGAGAGTGTAACTGGACAGGCTCTGTGTTCTCCTACCCTTGGGGTAGCCGCCCCAGATTGTGGTGTTTTGTTTGTTTGTTTGTTTGTTTTTGGCTGCGTTGGGTCTTTGTTGCTGCACGTGGGCTTTCTCTAGTCGCGGCGAGCCGGGGCTTCTCTTCGTTGCAGTGCGTGGGCTTCTCATTGCGGTGGCTTCTCTTGTTGTGGAGCACGGGCTCTAGGCGCACGGGCTTCAGTAGTTGTGGCGCACGGGCTTAGTTGCTCCATGGCATGTGGAATCTTCCTGGACCAGGGCTCAAACCAGTGTCCCCTGCATTGGCAGGCAGATTCTTAACCACTACGCCACCAGGGAAGCCCCCAGATCATGGTTTCAGATGACGCTCTGATGTTTCTCTTCCAAAACTAACGGAAGATAGGACAGCCATCCAAGGCCCCCTACCCGTTTAACCAGAACAGCTCTGTGTTTATCCCTTTTATGTATTGAGCTTCCTTGACATATGCCCAACTTTAGGAGGAAAAAGTTAAATGAAACTTTTTTTGAAAGGGGCAGTTCGAAAACCACTGGACCAGTTGCCCTTTAAAGGCCTTTCTGCTTTGTAATTCTCTCATCTGAGAATTTGCCTTACAGACCCCTTTGTCTGGCCATGATTTGGGTTTTCTACTTGTAAGATCATGTGACTGCCAAAAAAAAGATCAAGTCACTGCATGTGGTCAGGAAGAAGAGTCATGTTGCAGTGTGGAAGTCCTTTGCCACATGAAACTGTCACACATGGTCCGTGATACACATGGTGTATCACGTTCAGTAGTGTTTGTTTGTGGCCTTGAGCAGGGGGGAATCTGCCTTTGTACCAGTAAGATTCACAAAAGGCCAAAGTAGCTTTGTTTTTGGAAGAAAAAATATGTGTATAAGATCTACTCCTCCCGAAGCCGTAAGCTACACTCTCATGGTTCCTTCCTCCCCCCACCCCCCACCTCTGCTTCCGTGCTTCCCCTTCTTGCTCCTTGGATACTTTGCAGCTTTCTGTGGCCTCGAATGACTCACTGCTCCATATATATCACCAACCAGGAGGGCCTTTTTCACTTTGATGTCAATCAGTTGTTCATTGTGTGTCTGCTCTGGGCCACTTGCTAGCTGTGATGTCACAGGGTTTGGAGTGCTGTCTGGGAGGAGCCCTCCGGGTAGCCCTTTCCCTCACTGTGGTTAATGCCCTGTTATTAGTAGTGTGGGCCCAGCTCCATTTCGTCCCCTTTAAATTACAGGCTACCTTAAAATGTTCATAGTCACTTCTCCCCTGATGAACCACACACCCTCTGTCCTGCCAGTTGGTGACAGCCTCCTTTCTGCCGTCATTCCCTGTCCTTCTCCAGTCTTCCAGGCTGCTTGCGTGGAGCCTTCTCCCATGCCTTATCCAGTCCACACTGGTCAGCATTTCTCCCCCTTGTCTCTTCACACTGTCTTTACCGTTTCGTTGATAGTTAATCTCACACAGTTTTGTGGCACCTCTCAATTCTTCCTCACATTTTTGTTGAACTCCTAAATTGTTACTTTTGTCCACTTCTAGAAGGATAGTGACATGTCTAGTGAGTTTGTGACCTTCCCACAGTCCTCTCCCAAGGCAGGTCCTTTTCCTCTTTCAGGCTGGTTCAGGGACATCGTGTGTGTGTATCACTTTGATTTGCTGTGTACATTTGGAAGGGGGCTATAAAGCCTGGTATAGTTTATCTTCCTATTTGTTAGGCACCCAGATTCATTTTTAATCTTCTCCAGCATCAGGTTTGAAAACAGTGCATCAGGCAGCTTGGCATTCATGTTTAATTTTTCATGAGGCTTTATGTAGAAGATTCTTAGGAGAACTTGGCATGATGAACAGTGTGGGAATCAGACTTGTGTCATGGAAATCTAAGGCATGCCTCTCTCTGGGCAGCCCTGAGAGGATAGCCCAGACTCCCCAAGCCACAGCTACTCATCTATACAGTGGTGATGGTGATGCTTCATGCAGGATGTGGTGAGAGTGGAAAATAGCAAGTGTGGAGCACCTGATGTGTGTAGTAAGTACGAAACAAACAGAAGCTGTTGCCTCACCCACTAAGACAAATTAGGGGACATGCAGGGCCATGTATGTAATGAAAAGATGTCTGTCAAACTTTACAGTGAATTGCGTGGGGAAATCAAGGTAACACAACAAACGTATGTTGAGGGCTTGTTACGTACGAAGCACCACATTAAGTACTGTCAGGGTCACACTGATAGAGACCCCAGTCTTCCAGGAGGTTCCCACTTGTTAAGAGGTGACGGGTCGATTCCTGGTACCCCGTGGGCAGGAGTCTGGCTTGCTCAGTTCTCTAAACCTGGTGCATGGGACGGTGTGCCTCATGAGGGCCTGATGAAAACGTGCTGAATGAATGGACGACTGACAGGAGCTGTGATAAAGGAGCTGTTCTGGGAGTGTGGGGTTGGGAGGGAGTAATTCTTGCTGGGCAATGCAGGATGGCTTTTGGAGGAGGAGAGAGAGGAATTTGACCTGGGCCTTAAAGGTAAATCAGACCCTGAGCACGGCAGGGCGGAAGATGAGCATATCAGGGACTGAGGAGGAGGGAGAGGAAGTAACCCCAGGCAGGGGGGCAGGAGGCAAGAGGAATCACAGGGCAGCTCCTTTCCCCTCAGTGTTACACTTTGCTTAGTCACATTCCTGGGATTTAGGTCTGTTCTAGAAAGAGGCAGTTGGGGGCTAGGTTTACTTCTCAGTGAGCGTGAGAGGTTGCCCCAAGAAGTCTGAGGCCCATCGGGATGACACCTCTGTTTCAGTGCCATGGGGACGGTCGTGCTGGACGGGCAGATCTACGTCTGTGGTGGCTATGATGGCAACTCTTCTCTCAACTCTGTGGAGACCTACTCACCTGAGACGGACAAGTAAGGACTCCAGCTCCCCTGGGGCAACTGGAGCTTGCTAAACAGAGTATGAAAAATCAGAACTGCAATCTTTTAATCATGCTTCTAAGGATAGGGAATATCTCACCTATTTAGCCCCTGTAGTACCTTGCATATAATAGGCATTTAATAACCTTTGGTTAAATGAATGAATGATTAAATAAATTCTAAAAGCAGTCTGCTTAGATACTTGGAAACAGTTATTAATGCTGTGTACCTCTTAACTAAATCAGCGCATTTTAATAGAAATGCAGGTGAAAAGGGATGAGAAATAGATGAACAGCCCTTTCCAAAGTGGGTAAGATAGGATTTGGGGAAAAAAAGTTACATTTCAGATACTCAGAGAAGCTTGGGAAACATTGATGTCTGTACCACCAGAGGCCTCATCTTCCCATAATGCATATTACTATTTTAAAGACTGAAAAATTATGCGGCAGAGAAACCTCTTTAACTTCATTTTATCTAACACCTATCACCATCTGGTGGACTTATTTTGCGGAACACTCTTTGGAAAACACTGGCAAGGTTAGCCCGAGTTCTTCATTTCAGTATTTGAATCTGCTTTTACTATAACAGTATAAGCACATTAGTAGAATGGATTCATCACAGTGCTTTTAAGCCAATATTCCATTCACTTAACCAACTTACTATGTATCGGGCAGCGAGCAGGGTGTCTCAGATCCTTAAGTAGCACCTAGTCTGTTGGGGCCACAGCACAAGGTGATCGTCCTCCCTTGGGTGCCTATGTCTAGAGCTCTTGGGCACAGAGTGGGGAGGGCTCTCATCTTCCCCACAGCTTGCGGGGAGAGTCAGGTTGCAGAGATGTCTTCTAAGGGGAGACCCATCGTGGATAGTGGGAGACGTGCATCCCAGGTGGGGGGACAGCAGGAAGAGAGGCTTGGAGATAAGAAACAGCTGTGTGTGGTTGAGGAGCAGGTGTGGGCGGCGCATGGCAGGAAGCAAAGCTGGAAAGTGGATGAGGACCAAGTGGTAAAGAACCACATTAAGGAACTTGGACTCTGCCTTAGAGGAAACAGGAGTCCTCACTAGAGGACGTGCTGTGCAGGATCGGAATGGGGATGTTCTGAAAGCCAGGCCACCTGTAAGGGGACTGTTGCAGTGGTCCAGTGAGAGGCCAGAGCTAGGGCAGCAGTAGTGGGATGGGGACAAGCAGTGACTAGGAAGCAAACCAGGGGGGTCATGGTGACCACAGAATGTTGAGGATGATGGAGAAGAGGTCATAAAAATGCTGAGATTATAAGTATAGCAACTAGGTAGCTAGTGGTCCCATTATCGAGACCAGGGAGTGTGATGGAGGAGCAGATCTGTCAGAGACGTCTTGCTTGGGCGATGTTAATTTTGAGTGCCGGCAGAGATGACCAGCTATGGGCCCGAAGCTTAAAGTGAGAGGCGGCAGCCAGAGTGAGCCCTTAGCAGAGGTGGTGTGGGAGGCGATAAGAAGTGGGGAGATCGTCCAGGGTGAGATGGAGCACAGCACAGTTCCCCTGAATCCTTCTAAGCTGTCTTGGGAGGACAGGAACACCAAATCTCATGGCTCCCCTTCTACTTTGCCTCTTTCCTGAAGGTGGACTGTGGTGACCCCGATGAGCTCCAATCGCAGTGCTGCAGGGGTTACAGTCTTTGAGGGCAGGATATACGTGTCGGGCGGCCATGACGGTTTGCAGATCTTCAATAGTGTGAGTCTGGGCTCCTCCTGGGCTAAGGGCACCCAGTCTTGTTTTCTTTGAGAGTTATTTTGGAAGGATATTCTTTGGGAAAAGCCTCAGCCTTGCCATTGCTAGGTAAGGTGTCATCCAGAGGCCTCAGGCCATCTGCCACATGCTCCGAAATGCTTCCAAGAATGGGAACCAGTGTGCACAAAGGAGAGAGGTAGGGTGTGGCCATACCACCCACACCCCCACCCTGTTCAGTTCCCCAGCGGATGCTGCGTGAGACCCGGTGAAATTCCTGCCCAAAGTAAGCCCAGTCATATACAGAGGGTGAATTTTCAAATAGTTGCATTCTTCTGGATAATTTGTTTGAAATTGCATTTATTCTTTTAAAAAAATCTCGAGAGCCACTTGCTGGTCACTCCAAAGTCAGTCAGTGCTGTGAGGGAACACGCTGTGCACGGATCTCAGGAGACCCTACTCTCATCCCAGCTCTGTCACTACATAGCAGTGCATCCTGGGCAACTCCTTGATTTGTTTCCTCAGGTGTAAACAGAACTGGTCAGGTTAGGCCATCTCTCTCTCACCTGTCCCTATAAGCCCACGAGCAGGTGCGCAGCTGAGGAAACTGGGCATCCGGGGCAGAGCACACACTGGCAGAGCTCCTTGTCCCCAGGCCTCCCCCTGGGGCCTGATGCCAGGTGGGCCACCGGTGACCAAGCTTTGGCTTTGACTGAACCTGCACCTGTCTCCCCGCTGCAGGTGGAGCACTACAACCACCACACAGCCACCTGGCACCCGGCGGCCGGCATGCTCAACAAGCGCTGCCGGCACGGAGCTGCATCCCTGGGAAGCAAGATGTTTGTGTGCGGGGGCTACGACGGCTCGGGCTTCCTCAGCAGCGCCGAGGTGTACAGCTCTGTGGCGGACCAGTGGTGCCTGATAGTCCCCATGCACACACGCCGGAGCCGGGTCTCCCTGGTGGCCAGCTGTGGGCGGCTCTACGCCGTGGGGGGCTACGACGGACAGTCGAACCTGAGCTCGGTGGAGATGTACGACCCAGACACGGACCGCTGGACGTTTATGGCCCCCATGGCATGTCACGAGGGAGGGGTCGGTGTGGGCTGCATCCCTCTCCTCACCATCTAAGGCGAAGGGTGGGATGTGGTGGAGTAGGGATCTGGTACAAACACAGGCACTTCCTTCCAGGGTTAGTCCCCCTCGGAAGAGGTGGTGGACCAGAAGACAGGGTGAAATGTGAGCTCGCCAGAGGTACAGTTTTCCAGGTGCTTAAGTCCTCCCTCCCTGTGCAGCCCTTGTGACCTTCAGGCCTAGGTCATCAAGATGCACAGCGTGGGACAGAAGCCCCTCTGGGTCCCGCAGCTGGTGACACAGGACTGCTTTGCTGGTCCACATGTCCACAGGCTCCATCCAAGCCCAGCTCCCACCTGCCACAGCTCTGTGGGTCGCCCATCTGCAGAGTGTCTTCCATCTGACACTCCTTGCCTACTGCTTGCCAGGTGTGTTGTGGCCAGTTTGCGATGGGGTGGCTTCAGTGGCCAAGCGTGTTGGAAACTGTGGGGTGTGGGTGGGAGAGGAGGGACACAGGCCGGGTTGTCCTCACTGCGAGGCTGCAGCCATGGCAGTGCTGGTTGCACACACGCACCTCCTCCTTCCATCCGAGCGCACCGAGAATTTTGTCTGCATTGCTGAGTAAGCACGAAGAACAGAAGCTTTTTCCTGTGTCTAATTTTGGGATTTCAGCGAGGTCTTTTTCATCTTGTTCAGGAGAAACAGAGGGAGAGGATAAAAGATACTTGAAAGAAACTGAAGGAAAGTTAAAGAAACACTTGAAAGAAACTGAGAAGAAAAATAATTTTTTAAAGTGAACATTTTTTTGCAAGAAGAAAACATAAAAGACACTAGAGGCAAATATGTGTTTAAATGGAAAACCACCCAACGTGAAAAGGGTGGTATCCGCTCCCGCATTCGGATCCCAGGGTCCTAAGGCCTCGCATGGCACTCGGGGTTCCCTCTGAGCCCCTGTGTGTCCAGAATCAGTGCGCACTCGACCAGTTCTGTAGCAAGGTGCTCGTGGGGTTTGTCTTCACACCCACTATCAGAGGACTTTTTTAATCGTAGGCTTAGCGAGTTGGCTAAGTTATTGCCACTCTTCTAGGTGGGAGCTCCTAGCTTGTCGCTGGAGGCTCCAGATGCCCCTGTGGTCATCTCCCACTGCCACCATGGCACTCATGCAGATTCCCACCCCACTTTCATTCCTTCCTTATTTGACCAGCAGGAAACAGCAGGTCTGGCCAGATTCTCATTTGCCCATCTATCATTCTTGGATAGTTTTCTTCATCGTGATGCTTCTGAGGCACATTGACCATTTGTACCTCTAGAACCTAACCAGAGACTTGGTCCTTCCACCAGCCACGGCTGGCTTGATCCAGTAACCATATCTACCCTGCCAGTCCGCTGCTCCTCCATCCACTCGCCAATTCCAGGGGTCTGGTCTCCCCTCCAGCCCTTGGCAGACTGACCAGCAAGGTGGACCTTTATATTCTAGCAAAGCTGGCTTTATGACGTAAAGAACTAAAAGCTGAAAGAATCTCTTGCTGCTGCAAAGAACAGATTTTATATTTCTTCCTATGATCTTAGCTAATGACCTCTTGAAGAGACTCCATGCTCCTCCTTCCTCCTCCCTGGATGGGACCTTGATGCTGCACAGTGGGACCCCAACAGGAGGACTCTTCTCTTACCAGTGCACTGGGCAGTGGAGCTGTCCTTCAACTGCTGCTGCCAAAATTTGGTTTTCCAAAATTCTTCCAGTAGAGACTAAAAGAGGATACATTTCCAATGCAAGATTGGGTCTCAGGGTCCCAATCTCTACTTGGTTGGTCTGCCCATCGCTGCCTGCCTGGGTGTCCTGGAAGCCTGTTCAGAAAGGCACCATGTGACACCTGAGACGTCTCTCCTACCCTGGGACTGTGAGGTTTACCAGTGTGTGCAATCGCCATGTTTCCAGAGGGAAGTACCTTTGTTACCTGCCACTTAGGAGCTGGGCCTCTGCTAAAAGCACTTGAAAATGATGTTTTTATTTTAAAAGACTTAACAATCTGATATAGTTGAGCCTGGGCTTGTGGTAGAGCTCTGGCATTTCTCGCTCCCTGTCGGTTTGCCTGTTAGAGGTAGACTTGGAAGGAGGGTGGGGTCTGTTATTCCTGTTAGAGAGGCGTTATCAGTGCTTGTCTTCTTATTATAAGCCCCTTTCTTTTGTGAATTTGCAACAGCACTGACAAACCTGGGTTGTGAATGTGTTAAGAATCAACCAGTGGACCTCACCAGGTCCTTAGGATGCTGACCCAGATTTTGCCATTGGGGTTGAGAGATCATTTTCCCATGATCTGCTGCTCTTGTGATAGCCTTCCTACATCTACTCCCACCTCCTGGTGTAGAAGTTACACTGCTCCACCTGGGGTCAGTGTTTCCAAGTAAGGTGAAGCCAGTGCCTTGATCTGGGCTCTGAGCACAAGTGAGCAAACACTAACATTTTCACACTCTCCACAGTTGGTTCCTCAGTCTGACGGCGATGACTGTTTACAGGTGGCTGGTCTGACCCTTTGATGTTGGAGCCTTTCCAGTAAAACCATGAAAAGAAGAGATGC